>NC_091979.1:99863970-100496990 GCF_044704955.1 Pristiophorus japonicus | reverse complement strand
ATTCTACCTGAGTACATCAGTAATTGGTTATTGTTTAATTGATTAATGTTTAATGCTGAAAGGTTTGATTAATATCCTGGTATTTTGCTGCTTACTTTTGGGAGTTGATGCAAAATTATTACTACTCTTAATCTTAAAAGATTTTCCAATATTTAGTCTCTTCCTTTGGGAGATGAATGCAATGGTTAATTCATTGTACAAATTGTTTACCAACTGTGGATGAAAATAACTTGAACCGTTGTTCTGCAGGATAACTGAAGGAATAAGCTTACCTAAAGTGTAAAGTCCTGTCCCCTCAGTACAGATTCACATGAGGCATGTAGTGAAGTCAAGGTCATTCTGGACCTGCACCCATATTTCACAGCTCTGGAATGCTGCACTTGCCTGAGACCTGTCCTTATATACCTGTCTCTTGCAAGTGCACCCCTGGTGGTAAGGTATGCAGGTGGTTACAGGTCATATCTTATTACAGTCATGTATAGCATGTTAGGATACAGTTATATATAATAATATAAGATACATGACATCACCCTCCCCCAAGGTCTTATTGTCTTTATAGGTTCAGTCTCTCAGGTGGTCTACGCTCTCGCGTGGAGCATCTGAGTTGTGGTTCAGTTGTTTGCCTTGGTGTCTGTTTTTCTTTGGGTGTGGTTGCTGGTATCTCGCCTGGGCTGTCTGTTTCGATTGGTGTGATTGTTGTTGACTCGCCTGGGCTGTCTGTTGGGATTGCCCTTTCCTCAGGTTGTTCCCTCTGTCTGTCCACCAGGTGTGGTGCGAGTTCCACATTGTAGTCTGCCTCTGGTTCCGCAGTGTTGTTGGTAAATCTGCTTTTGACTTGGTCTACATGCCTCCGGCAGGTTTTGCCATTGTCCATTTGTACTACCAGTAGCCTGTTTCCTTCCTTGCCCGTTACTGTCCCTGCAAGCCATTTGGGACCCCTGCCATAGTTTAGTGCAAACACTTTGTCCCCTATCTCATTCCATCTCCCCCTCGAATTTCTGTCATGGTACTCAGTCAGCTTATGGCGCTTTGCCTCAACGATTTCGTGCATGTCTGGGAGGATTAATGAGAGCCTTGTTTTTAAAGTCCTTTTCATCAACAGTTGCATGGGGGGGGATCCCAGTCAATGAGTGCGGACGAGATCTGTATGCCAGCAGCAGTCGCGACAGGCGACCCTGCAGCGTGGGACCTTGGATTTTAAGTATGCCTTGTTAATGATTTGCACTGCTCTCTCCACCTGGCCGTTGGAGGCCGGCTTGAACGGTGTCGTCTTGACGTAATTTCTGCTGTGGTCAATTATAAAGTCTTGGAATTCTGTGCTGGTCAAGCACGGACCATTGTCACTGACCAATATGTCAGGGATTCCGTGCGTTGCAAACATGGTTGCGAGGCTCTCGACAGTGGTGGAGGTTGTGCTCGAGTTCAAAATGGTGCATTCGATCCACTTTGAAAATGCATCTACAACTACGAGGAACATTTTGCCCATGAATGGGCCTGCATAGTCTATGTGCACCCGCGACCATGGTTTGATAGGTCAAGGCCAGGGGCTCAGTGGAGCCTCCCTGGGGGCATTGCTGAGTTGGGCACAAATGGTGCACCTTCGGACGCAGAGCTCCAAGTCCGCGTCAATACCAGGCCACCAGACGTGGGATCTGGCTGTGGCCTTCATGAGAACGATCCCCGGGTGCTCGCGGTGGAGCTCCGGGACAAATGCCTCTCTGCGTCGCAGAGGCATGATTACTCGGCTGCCCCACATCAGGCAGTCTGCTTGCAGTGATAGCTCATGCATGCGCCTGTGAAAGGGTTTTAATTCCTCGGGGCAGGCATCGCGAGCCTCTGCCCAGTCACCGGTTAGGACACATCTTTTTACTAAGGATAACGTGGGGTCGCTGGCCGTCCAGGCTCTGATTTGGCGAGCCGTCATGGGCGAACCTGTAGACTCAAAGGCATTGATTGCCATGACTATCTCACAGTCCTGTTCGTCAGACCCTTTCGTGGTCGCCAGGGGTAGCCTGCTGAGCGCATCGGCACAGTTGTCTGTGCCTGGTCTGTGCCTTATGGTATAGTTGTAGGATGCCAGCATGAGTGCCCACCATTGAATTCGCGCCGAGGCGTTGGCGTTTATTGCCTTGCTCTCGGATAGCAGGGACATGAGGGGCTTGTTGTCGGTTTCTAATGCGAACTTGGCCCCGAAAAGGTATTGGTGCATCTTTTTGGCACCGTACACGCACGCGAGCACCTCCTTCTCCACCATTCCGTACCCGCGCTCCGCCCGCGAAAGTGACCTGGAGGCATAAGCTATGGGTTGTAATTTGCCTGCACTATTGACATGTTGCAAAACGCACCCGACCACATACGCTGACGCATCGCATGTGAGAACTAGCTTTTTACCTGGATTAAAGAAAGTCAAAACACTGTTGGAACACAGAAGGTTGTGTGCCTTATTGAAGGCGCGTTCCTGGGTGTCCCCCCAAAATCAATCGCACCCCTTCCTGAGTAGCACGTGGAGAGGCTCCAGCAGCGTGCTTAAGTCCTGCATAAAGTTCCCAAAGTAATTGAGTAGCCCGAGAAAGGCATACAGTTCTGAGACATTCCGGGGCCTGGGTGCAAGGCGAATTGCTTCTGTTTTGGACTCTGTTGGGCGGATTCCATCAGCGGCAATCTTTCTGCCCAAAAATTCAACCTCGGGTGCGAGAAACAGGCACTTGGATTTCTTGACTCGTAGGCCTACCCGGTCCAACCGCTTTTGCACTTCCTCCAAATTATGGAGATGGGAGTCGGTGTCCCTGCCCGTGATAAGTATGTCGTCTTGAAATACAACCGTCCCCGGGATGGACTTGAGCAGACTCTCCATGTTGTGCTGGAATATGGCAGCTGCCGACCTGATGCCGAATGGGCATCGATTGTACATGAAAAGGCCTCGATGTGTGTTGATGGTGGTGAGTAGCTTGGATTCCTCGGTCAATTCTTGCATCATATACGCAGATGTGAGGTCTAATTTTGAGAAAAGTTTACCTCCAGCCAATGTGGCAAATAAGTCCTCCGCTCTGGGCAGCGGGTACTGGTCCTGTAGGGAGACTCTGTTTATGGTAGATTTGTAATCCCCACAGATTCGTACGGATCCATCAGGCTTCATGACTGGGACGATGGGACTTGCCCAGTCGCTAAATTCCACAGGTGATATAATGCCTTCCCGCAGGAGCCTGTCCAGTTCGTGTTCAATCTTTTCCCTCATCACATAGGGTACAGCTCTGGCCTTGTGATGGACCGGTCTAGCATCCTGTGTGATGTAGATTTTGACTTTGGCCCCTTTGAAAATGCCCACACCTGGCTGAAAGAGATGTTCAAATCGCTTTATAACTGTTGAGCAGGAGGTCCGTTCCTCTAATGACATGGCATGGATATCATCCCATTTCCAGTTTAGTTTTGCCAGCCAGCTTCTCCCCAGCAGTGCTGGGGGGTCTCCGGGGACAATCCACAGGGGAAGTTGGTTCACTGTCCCTTTGTGTGTGACAGAGAGCTTGGCACTGCCGAGGACTGGTACGATTTCTTTGGTATAGGTCCCTAGTTTGGTGTCGACCCTTGTGAGTTTTGGTCTGTCTCTTTTGTGCAGCCACAGTTGTTCAAATTGTTGAGCGACCATGAGAGATTGACTCGCTCCCGTATCCAGCTCCATGTTGACAGATATCCCGTTGAGTAGGACCCTCATAGTTATCAGAGGCGTCCTGTTGTAGGAGCAGCGGTCATTGATTGTGTTGACCCGCCATTGTACTGTCCCCATCATCTTCTGGTCCGCTTTCCGACCCATCTGATTCGTATACCAGTCGAGCTGCCGTTTGTTTGCACATGCGGGCCAAATGCCCTGTATATTCACAATTTCTGCCAACAGCCTGCTGAAATCAACATCCCCTTGACGAGTGCCCACCCCCACACCTCCAGCACAGACCTGTTCCATTATTCAAAGTGTTCCCAAAGAATGAGCTGCGTCTGGCTGATGTCTCTTGAGTTTCTCTCAGTTTGTAGTTGATTGCTCGCATTGTGGGTTGATGAGGTGTGAACAGCTGTTCCTGTGGCCCTTGATGGCTTCTGCCTGCTGTCGAGAGCCTGTTTTCCCGGTTTTGTCTGTGTGTGGGGGTAGCAGCTTGTTTAGTGCTGTGAACTTCTTGTTCCGATATTTCGTTAGTTGTCGTACCTGCATTGTAAATCAACCTCGTTTCTTCTTCCCCTCCCAAGAATGTCTGTGCAACCAGTGCTGCTGCCTCTAAGGTCAGGTTCTTGGTCTCTATGAGCTTTCGGAATATGCCTGCATGGCCTATTCCTTCAATGAAAAAGTCTCTCAGCATTTCTCTCCTCAGTTCATCGGAGAACTCACATAAACTAGCCAACCTCCGAAGTTCCGCCACGAAGTCGGGTATGCTCTGGCCCACACAGCGTCTGTAGTTGTAGAACCTGTGTCTGGCCATGTGTAGGCTGCTCGCTGGCTTCAGGTGGTCTCTTACCAGTGTGCTCAATTCTTCAAAAGACTTGCTTGCTGGTTTCTCGGGTGCCAACAGATCCTTCATTAAAGCGTATGTTTTCGAGCCACAGCTGGTCAAGTGATGGGCTCTTCTCTTGTCTGCCTTATCGTCGCCTAACCAGTCTTTGGTTACAAAGCTTTGCTGGAGCCTTTCTATAAAGCCCTCCCAATTGTCTCCCGCATTGTACTTTTCATCTGATCCGGTGTTCGCCATTCTGTGGATTCTGTAATCCCGTAACTTGTCGCCACTGTAAAGTCCTGTCCCCTCAGTACAGATTCACACGAGGCATGTAGTGAAGTCAAGGTCACTCTGAACCTGCACTTTTATTTCACAGCTCTGGAATGCTGCACTTGCCTGGGACCTGTCCTTATATACCTGTCTCTTGCAAGTGCACCCCTGGTGGTGAGGTATGCTGGTGGTTACAGGTCATATCTTATTACAGTCATGTATAGCATGTTAGGATACAGTTATATATAATAATGTAAGATACATGACATAAAGATTGCTTTGAATTTCAAACCTTGCATTATCGATCAGCAAGACATTTCAGTTTCAGCTTTGCAACATTGTCAGTCTCTGCCCCATAGCCACTGAAAACCCTTTTTTCAATTGTCGAAATTCCATTGAGTACCTTTCAAATTCCACACACACACACTCTCAACACACATGCACAATTCACACACACACACACAATTCGCACCCACACACACATGCACAATTCACACACACACACCACCCCCAACACACAGCCGCACAGTTCACACACACACACGCACACATTTCACACACACACACAACCCTGCCCGCCCCCCCCACACACAATTCACACACACACAGGCACAATTCACACACACACACAACCCTCCCCGCCGCCCCCCCACACATTTCACACACACACACTGTCCCCACAAACACATGCAACTCACACACACACATACACCACCCCCCACACTCACACAATTCACACATGCACAATTCACACACACACAATTCTCACACACACACCCCAAACACACACACACACAATTCACCCCCCATACACCCCCATACCACCCACACCACCCCCACAGCACCCACATACCATCCCCCAAACATACAATCCCCACACACACCACTCCTTCCACACACACAGTTCACCCCCACACACATAAAATTCACACCTCCACACACACAATTCACATACAGATTTCATAACACACAATTCACACACACATACACACATGCAATTCACACACACCTCCCCCCACAAACACAATTCACCTCCCCCCCACCCCCCACACACACACACAATTTGCACACACCACCCACACACATAATTACATAAGAAATAGGAGCAGGAGTAGGCCACACAGCCCCTCAAGCCTGCTCCGCCATTTAATACGATCATGGCTGATCCGATCATGGACTCAGGTCCACTTCCATGCCTGCTCCTACATAAGAACAAAAGAACATAAGAATTAGGAACAGGAGTAGGCCATCTAGCCCCTCGAGCCTGCTCCGCCATTCAATAAGATCATGGATGATCTGACCGTGGACTCAGCTCCACTTACCCGCCCGCTCCCCGTAACCCTTAATTCCCTTATTGGTTAAAAATCTATCTATCTGTGACTTGAACACATTCAATGAGCTAGCCTCAACTGCTTCCTTGGGCAGAGAATTCCACAGATTCACAACCCTCTGGGAGAAGAAATTCCTTCTCAACTCGGTTTTAAATTGGCTCCTCCGTATTTTGAGGCTGTGCCCCCTAGTGCTAGTCTCCCCGACCAGTGGAAACAACCTCTCCGCCTTTATCTTGTCTATCCCTTTCATTATTTTGAATGTTTCTATAAGATCACCCCTCATCCTTCTGAACTCCAACAAGTAAAAACTCAGTCTACTCAATCTATCATCATAAGGTAACCCCCTCATCTCCGGAATCAGCCTAGTGAATCGTCTCTGTACCCCCTCCAAAGCCAGTATATCCTTCCTTAAGTAAGGTGACCAAAACTGCACGCAGTACTCCAGGTGCAGCCTTACCAATACCCTATACAGTTTCAGCAGGACCTCTCTGCTTTTGTACTCCATCCCTCTCGCAATGAAGGCCAACATTCCACTCACCTTCCTGATTACCTGCTGCACCTGCAAACTAACTTTTTGGGATTCATGTGGTGGGCACCGGAGGGACTGGAGTGCATCATCACGCCCGGCAACCAAATTTTAATTTGATTTTACGTTTTGAAGTTTAATTTGTTTTAATTGCTGGTGCTTTTAGTGTCCCCCTCCCCTTTTATAGGGGGCACTGGAAAAAATTTGATTTTAGCGCCCCAAAAAATAAACCAAAAAAAAAAGAAAAAAAAAAGGGGCCTTGAAAATGTCTGGTGTGTCACCCAGGTCGGGTGGCACGGTTTAATGTTTTATGTTTTTCCAGATAAACTCAAAAGAGTTTCATGCACGACCCCCAGGTCCCTCTGCACCTCAGCATGTTGTAATTTCTCCCCATTCAAATAATATTCCCTTTTACTGCTTTTTTTCCCAAGGTGGATGACCTCACACTTTCCGACATTGTATTCCATCTGCCAAACCTTAGCCCATTCGCTTAACTTATCCAAATATCTTTGCAGCCTTTCTGTGTCCTCTACACAACCTGCTTTCCCACTAATCTTTGTGCCATCTGCAAATTTTGTTACACTACACTCTGTCCCCTCTTCCAGGTCATCTATGTATATTGTAAACAGTTGTGGTCCCAGCACCGATCCCTGTGGCACACCACTAACCACCGATTTCCACCCCGAAAAGGACCCATTTATCCCGACTCTCTGCTTTCTGTTCACCAGTCAATTCTCTATCCATGCTAATACATTTCCTCGGACTCCGCGTACCTCTATCTTCTGCAGTAACCTTTTGTATGGCACCTTATCGAATGGCTTTTGGAAATCTAAATAAGCCACATCCATAACTTCTTATCATTTAAGAAACTGTCTATTTCTGTCTTAAATTTATTCAATGTCCCAGCTTCCACAGTTCTCTGAGGCAGCAAATTCCACAGATCCACAACCCTCTAGAGAAGAAATTTCTCCTCATCTCAGTTTTAAATGGGCGACCCCTTATTCGAAGATCATGTCCTCTAATTCTAGTCTCCCCCATCAGTGGAAACATCCTCTCTGCATTCACCTTGTCAAGCCCCCTCATAATCTTATATGTTTCGATAAGATCATCTCTCATTCTTCTGAATTCCAATGAGTAGAGGCCCAACCTACTCAACCTTTCCTCATAAGTCAACCCCCTCATCCTCAGAATCAACCTAATGAACCTTCTCTGAACTGCCTCCAAAGCAAGTATATCCTTTCGTAAATATGGAAACTAAAACTGCATGCAGTATTTCAGGTGTGGTCTCACCAATACCCTGTAAAACTGTAGCAAGACTTCCCTGGTTTTATACTCCACTTCACATACAAACTACCCACACCCTCAATTCACACCCACACCCCACCCCTGACAAACACAAATCACCCACACACACAAACACACACTCACACAGTATGACCTATATTGTGGTTAAATAGAAAACCGGAGAAGATTAAATAGCTGAAGAAATAGTGACATGAGATGACAGGAAGAAGCAGAATGAAATACGTTAAATCGACAGAGAAGAGCGATGGTTATGGGGGCAGTATGGCAGTATCTGCAGTAAAAGGTAAAACATAAAAATAAATTACAAAAGTAAAGGAATGCATTATAAAAATAATCAAGGCCACTCATTTGTAGTTTTCATGGAAAAATGATTGGAATTCTATCCTCAAAAAGTGGGATCTCATCATAAAAGCAGAATTTGATTTATTCAGTTACTGCAAATCAATGACCCAAGCAATACATTGGGGCCGAAATTCACCATCCCCAAAGGGTCGGCTCCCACGGGGGTTGGGCTGCTGATCGAAAAAAATTCGATCGGCCACCGCGGTCAGGTACTTTTCCCTCCCCGAGCCATATTCAGCTCGGAGGGGGCGTTTGAGCGGTGTTCACTTCTGCCAAAAACAGCGGATTGAATCGCTGTAAAGGTAAGTTTCCAGTGTCGAGGTCTTCAGCATGCAAGCCGCTGGAAAGCGACAATGACAGGGATTTTGTTCAAAAAGGTAGGAGTTCTTCAGGCAGTGCCCCCGCGAGCTATTCGAGTCGGTGCTCGAATGCAACAGCGCTGGAGTGTTGCCGCAATCGGAGCCCTTTGGTAGGGAAATAGTTTTATTAATTTAGTGTTTTTATGTCAAATTGCATCATCTGCAGCATTTGCTTTTAAATAGTTTCTTAATTATTTTGGTCCATTAAATCTATTGAGTACTGCTCAGAGGTTTGCACAGACTTTTGTACAACTTTAAGGTCTGACTCTTTCGTGGAGTCCTGTGGACTGCAGAGACTTGCTTGGTAGGGTTCACCCTGAGGATGGTAGGCGTGTTGGGAGGGCAACACCTGGTCAGAAGCAGGACCTCATCCAGGAGAAGGCGTCGCCATCAGCACCGTGAAGGCAGGCAGCGGGCAAGGGAGGCAGCAGCCATGATTCGTTTATTCTGTGCCAGACCAGTGTACCCACCATCTTCACCAGCTCAAATCAGGATTGCGGTTGGCTGCTTGGGGACAAGGGATATCCCCTGTCCACTTGGCTGCTCACCCCACTGCAGAACCCCAGGACAGCGTCAGAGCATGCCTGCAATGATGCTCATTGTGCCACAAGCTGCATCATTGAGCAGTGCATAGACATCCTTAAGCAGAGATTCCGGTGCCTGGGTCACTCTGGTGGCACCCTGCAGTACTCTCCTCAATGGGTCTCCATAATCATCGACCTCCAGCAGCTGTCCCCTCATGATGGCACAACCTGATCATCATGAGGGCACAGCCGCTGGAGGTCGAGCCAACAGTACCACCTGAGGAGGAGGAGGATCCCCGTCGCCCCAGAGCTAGGAGGCGTCGACCCATCGCCCCCACTAGAAGGGCCGGGTGCAGACTGGACAGCACCCACCGGGGAGAGTTCGCCCTCACATATATGAAGGTGCCTGATATCTCCCCAACAATCTCCCTCATGCATTATGTACTGGTGGTCTGCCAGGTCTCCCCATGTCATGAAACAGTATTCTTCTTCTGTCCTCCACACCGTCCATCATGTGTCCAGCTCCATATCAGTAAACCTGTTGGCTCTCCTTGCACCTCTTACACCAGCCATCCTTCCGGCCATCCTTCTGCATTCCTTCCGCTATCCTTCCAAACTCCTTCCGCCCTCAGGGCCTTGTTGCAAAGCCTGGTCTTTAAAAAGGCCAGGGAGCAGCTGGCTCATTAGAAACCCTTACCTGCATGCTGAATTTCTTAGTGGTGATAATGCTCAAATTAAGACAGCCACATCGCTGAAAAATCTAATTTGGAAGGATTCACTAGCGCTGGAACCCAACTGTTCACTTTTGGAGCTGAATATGGGGTAGCCCAGCCACGAAATAATATCGGCGCAAATGGCCACAAAAAGGTGGGGGGAGCACCAGCTTTCCAGTGGTACTGGATTTCAGGCCCATTGTGTGTTACATGGTATATTTATTTTCATGAAACTGTAAGTTCAGTTCTGCTTGAGAGGAGGATCGGTGTGTTGAGAGGGGCTTCAAGACAGAGGAGAACTGACTGGTCCTCCGCAGCATGTGGATGGGGAGACGGGGAGATTTTATCTCCTTGACTTATCTGCACGCTCACCGTCCGACTCCCACCCATACCTAGCAGCGAGAGTTACCAGGTCAATGGGCCGCACCGGGACTTCAGCTGATTGGAGGCCACTGCTAGGGACGCAATGGAAGGACCTGGCATTAAGGTGAGTGCCTAGGAGCGGGGTCAGGAGGGCACTGCAGTCGGGAAAGGGAGAGGGAAGCCTGGGGCATGGGAGGCCCAAGTTGACCTTGTGGTGCCTGGAGGAGCAGGAGTATCCCATTCTGGCCCACAAGGAAGAAAAAAAAACAACATTTAAATAAACTTGCTTTTCTAGGCTTCTCCTATTACCAATGAATGTTTTTCTCCAAGAATATTTAATTCCCATGCAAGTGCACTGTGCTTGATTTAGGAACTGTACCTTAAGGTGTCGGCACAAAGACAACTTTATTAAATTAAGCAGCTATTAATATTTGTATATTTTAAAACTAAAGTAAATCAGCCTGTAGTGTATGGAGAAAGAGTCAGACTGAACACTGTGAGCTCAAAATAAAGTGTGACCGTAGTCTTTTATTGCAGGTCTCCAGGGTGACTCTCCAACCTGTGAAGCTTTCTTAAATACCTGTGCTCCCAAGGGATTATGGGATCCCTTGGGGCTCCGGGGAATGAGCCATCTGGTGGCTGTACAGTGTAAATACAAGTCCACATGGATAACAATGTTCCCCCCCAAAGTCAATAAGGTAACTATTTATAATGTGAGTCGATCTGGGGCCCTTCTTGCCCTGGTTGATCGTCTCGGTGTGAAAGCTGATATTGTTGAATCATTTGTTGGGCCCTCGCTGGGCTGCTGTGCAGCTAGCCTTGCTAGGCTGCTTGGTGTGTTGGGCCCTGCAGGGCTGCTGTGGATGATGGGCTCTGCTTCGTGGTCAACCGTGGTGCCGGTTGACACTGATGTGTATGTTGGGGGATCAAAAAAGGTAAGGTCCAAGGTGGGTTGCTCAGGATAGTCCGTGAATCTGAGATTCATTTGTCCAAGTGTTTCCGGTGAATGAGTCCATTTGAAAGTTTGACCCGAAACACTCTGCTCCCTTCTTTGGCCACGACAGTGCCAGGAAGCCACTGTCCATAATTTAATGCAAATGCAGGATCAGTGACTTCAATCTCGTGTGACACATTTGTGCTATCATGGTGTGCACTTTGTTGAAGCCGCCTGCTCTCTACCTGTTCATGTAGATCAGGGTGAACTAACGAGAGCCTTGTCTTAAGTGCTCTTTTCATGAGCAGTTCAGCAGGTGGGATCCCAGTGAGTGAGTGGGGTCTCGTGCGGTAGCTAAGCAGGACTCAGGATAGGCGAATCTGTAGTGAGCCTTCAGTTACCCTTTTCAAGCCTTGCTTGATGATTTGCACTTCTCTCTCTGCCTGACCATTGGACGCTGGTTTAAACGGGGAAATGTGACATGTTTGATCCCATTACGGGTCATGAATTCTTTGAACTCAGCACTGGTAAAACATGGCCTGTTGTCGCTCACCAGAACATCGGGTAAGCCGTAAGTGGCAAACATGGCCCGCAGGCTTTCAGTAGTGGCAGCGGACATGCTAGCCGACATTATCTCACATTCAATCCACTTGGAATACGTGTCTACAACCACAAGGAAGATTTGACCCAAGAGCGGGCCTGCATAGTCGACGTGTTCCCTAGACCACGGTTTGAAGGGCCAAGACCATAAACTTAGCGGTGCCTTGAAGAGTATATTGCTTAACTGCGAGCATGTATTACATCTGTGAACGCAGGACTCTAAGTCCGTATCAATACCGGGCCATCACACGTGGAATCTGGCTATCGCTTTCATCATTATGATGCCTAGGTGGGTACTGTGCAGGTCATTAATGAAGGTGTCTCTGCCCTTCTTGGGGACCACTACCCGATTGCCCCACAGAAGGCAGTCTGCCTGTATAGACATTTCAGTTTTGCGCTGCTGGAACGGCTTTATCTCTTCCTGCATTTCCAATGGAACACTGGACCAGCTCCCGTGAAGCACACAGCTTTTGACTAGAGATAATAAGGGGTCCTGGTTGTCCAGGTTTTGATCTGCCGGGTAATGACGGGTGATTGCTCATTCTCAACTGCTTCCATAACCATGGCTAGATCTGCGGGCTGTGACATTTCCACCCCCGTGGTGGGCAATGGCAGCCTACTGAGAGCATCGGCGCAGTTTTCTGTGCCTGGCCTGTGGCAGATGGCATAGTTGCATGCGGACAACGTGAGCGCTCATCTCTGGATGCAGGCCGATGCATTGGTATTTATCCCTTTACTCTCGGAAAACAGAGATATAAGTGGCTTATGGTCAGTTTCCAAATTGAATTTTAACCCAAACAGGTATTGATGCATTTTCTTTATCCCATAGACACACGCTAACGCTTCTTTTGCAATCATGCTGCAGGCAATCTTAGCCTTAGACAGACTCCTGGATGCATAAGCAGCCGGTTGCAGTTTCCCAAAATCATTAGATTGTTGCAATACACACCCAATGCCATATGACGACGCATCACATGCTGGTATCAAACGCTTACATGGATCATACAACACAAGCAATTTGTTTGAGCATAACAATTTTCTCGCTTTTAAAAGGCATTTTCTTGGCTTTTGCCCCAAACGTCGTACGATTTCTCCGTGGGTTTCGCTGGAGTGAGCAGATTCTTCATGAGGCCATACATTGGTGCCCCACAGACAGTGAGGAGGATCGCCCTTTGTTTGGCAGCGCTCTCTTGCCCATCTAGCTCGTTGGCCACAAAGTTTTGGTTGAGTCGCTCCACAAAAGTTTCCCAATCATCTCCCTCCGAAAATTTCTCCAGGATGCCGACTGTTCTCTGCATCTTTGGGTTCGCTATCTGTATCTCGTCGCCAGTTGTAGTGTATTGCGAAAGATCAGACTGAACACTGTGAGCTCAAAGTAAAGTGTGACCTTAGTCTTTTATTGCAGGTCTCCAGAGTGCCTCTCCAACCTGTGAAGCCTTCTTAAATACCTGTGCTCCCAAGGGATTATGGGATCCCTTGGGACTCTGGAGAATGAGCCCTCTGTTGGATGTACAGTGTAAATACAAGTCCACATATATAACACAGCCCACCATTGCAGTTGAGTTAATTAAATAAGTCTGGAATAAAAAGCTTGTGTCAGGATTCCAGAACCACGGCAATGTGGTTGACTCTTAACTGCCCTCTTAAATGGCATAGCAAATGGCCTTATTATAACAAACCACTACATGAAAGAATTATAAGAATAAAACCAGATGGTCCACCTGGCATCGACCTCAACACCGGCTTCAGACATGACAACGGCACACCCAGCCCAGTCGGCCTTGCAAAGTCCTCCTCACTAATATCTGGAGACTCGTGCCAAAATTGGGAGAGCTGTCCCATAGGCTAGACAAGCAACAACCTGACATAGTCATACTCACAGAATCATATCTGTCAGTCAATGTCCCAGACTCATCCATCACCATCCCAAATGCAATCTGGTCAATTACCGCCCCATCAGTCTACTCTCAAATCATCAGTAAAGTCATGGATGGTGTCATCGACACTGCTGCCAAGCAGCACTTACTCACCAATAACCTGCTCACCAATGTTCAGTTTGGGTTCTGCCAGGACCACTCAGCTACAGACCTCATTACACCATTGGTCCAAACATGAACAAAAGTGCTGAATTCCAGAAGTGAGGCAAGAGTGACTGCCCTTGACATCAAGGCAGCATTTGACTGAGTGAGGCATTTAGGAGCCCTAGTAAAATTGAAGTAAATGGGAATCAGGTGGAAAATTCTCCACTGGCTGGAGTCATACCTAACAGAAATGAAGATGTTTGGGGTAGTTAGAGGTCAATCCTCCCAGCCCCAGGACATCGCTGCAGGAGTTCCTCAGGCCAGTGTACTAGGCCCAACCATCTTCAGGTGCTTCATCAATGACTTTCCTTCCATTGTAAGGTTAGAAGTGGGGATGCTCGCTGATAATTGCAGTGTTCAGTTCCATTCGCATCTCCTTAGAAAATAAAGCAGTCCATGCCCGCATGCAGCAAGACCTGGATGACATTCAGGCTTGGGCTGATAAGTGGCAAGTAACATTCGCACCATACAAATGCCAGGCAATGACTTTCTCCAACAAGCGAAAGTTTACCCACCTCCCCTTAATATTCAAAGGCATTATCATCACTGAGTCCCCCACCATCAACATCCTGGGGGTCACCATTAACCAGAAACTTAACTGGACCAGCCACAATAAATACTGTGGCAACAAGAGTGGGTCCAAGGCTGGGTATTCTATGGTGAGTGTCTCTCCAAAGCCTTTACACCATCTACAAGGCACAAGTCAGGGGTGTGATGGAATACTCTGCATTTGCCTGGATGAGTGCAGCTCCAACTACACTCAAGAGGCTTAACACCATCCAGGACAAAGCAGCCCATTTGATTGGCACCCCATCCACCACCTTAAATATTCACTCCCTCCACCATCGGCACACTGTGGCTGCAGTGTGCACCATCTATAACATGCACTGCAGCAACTCGCCAAGGCTTCTTTGGCAGCACCTCCCAAACCTACAACCTCTTCCACCTAGAAGGACAAGGGCAGTAAGCACCATCACCTGCAAGTTCCCCTTCAAGTTACACACCATCCTAACTTAGAAGTATATCATCGTTCCTTCATCTTAGCTGGTTCAAAATCCTGGAACTCCCTCCCTAACAGCACTGTGGGAATGCCTTCACCCCACAGGACTGCAGCGATTCAAGAAGGCGGCTCAGCACCACCTTCTCAAGGACAATTAGGGATGGGCAATGCCTGCATCCCAGAACAAATAAAAAAAAAGTTCACCTCATTTATGCTTCTCCGTCTCATTAAGCAATAAGAATCTGGAACCACAAAATGTATCAAACACCCTGGGGGAGAAATTTGCATCGTTTGCACCTTCCATTAGTGCCTAACAGGACCCAAATGACATCACATCCGTGGGGGGGAGGCGACGCGGGACACTACCGCTTCCAGCGTAATTGCACGGGAGTTAGCCGAGGTGCAAAACCGGCAGCGCCCTGCTCCCACCAGTAGTGGCCTGGGCCGCTGTGCCGGTGCTGATGATGATATTGGTGTGCACAGTGACCCGTTTTTGCCCTGCAGTGGAAATTGGGCAGCGCCCCATGATGCCGCCGCGGGCGATGTCAGCGCCAGCTTCGTGGGTGGCGAACTGAGCCTCACTCCTCTCGTGGGGCAAAAAGTAACGGGGAGGTTCGTGGCGCCATTTTTTTTCCGTGGCCGACTTACCAGTCTGGCCTTTCCTGGCCTATTTTGCGGGTCCGTGCCACAATGGTGCAGCCTGGCACTCCGCTTCTGTGCCGGGCTACGACCATGGCACCTGCATTCCCGGTGGTGCTGTGGAGGCCCCTACCCCCACTGCAGAGCTCGCAGCATTCCCTCCCCTTTAATGGAAGGGGAGGATGCTGTGCTCACGCCAGAGCAATGGGTGGAGGCCACATAGCACTGGAAAATTCACGCACTTACCGCCCTGGTCACGACTCTGACATCACGTCCACTTCCTCTCGGGGACGGTAACCCCAATTTGGCGGCCGAGGCAGAACTTCCACACCGGGCGCAGGAAGTCCCGCCTTGCCTTGGTTACCGCCCCAAATTTATTAAGCATTTTTAATATTTCAGCACAATAATATTTAGCAAACTCTCCATCCTTTAGTCTGTTATTTTCCAATGGATTTGTCTCTTTAGCTACGATTAGCTGCATGATTTGTGCTCTTCAAACTAGATCAGGTTATCACTCGAGAGCAGATTACATCATTTGTCTTATTCTTGTGAATTTATCAGATCTGACAAGTAACGAGCTGTGTGAGAAAGCCAAAAAATGACTCATGTCTGTGCCTGACTTTGTCTAAATGAACCTATTCACTGAACCAAAGACCCTGGCTAAGTGAGGTGGGAAAGCTGTTCCTATCATGCCCAAACATGTGCTGTGTGCTTTTATATTCCACAGTGGCTGTTCAGTGGCAATCAATGTTAGCTGCTTCCCTACAGCAGAACCATGAGATTAGTAATGATTTCCTATGGATCATAAATATCCCACCAACTGTTTCAAACCATTGAAATTTGCACACTGGATATCAGACACAATAGGTGTAAATGAATAAAATGGAATCTTTGTACTGGAGTGACAAATGATGGCCTATTGTTAGGCTTTGGTTTTGCAGTAGTTGATTGACTAAATCCCAAAGGACTTTTTATTTTAAGAGAAACACATCTGCTGGATGCATCCAGAAACTGTTGTGTTCAGTTTCTGAAATGCTCTCATAAACATCTATTCTTTGAACTGTCAGTTTCTGACCAATCTGCTTGCTTTTCATCCTTTTTAAAAATCAGATCTGAAAATAAACCCTAGATCATTGTTGTATTCTTTTCAACCTTGCTATACCTCAAGAATTAGGTCTGGATCTTGGAAATTACATGCTACATTACTCTAAATCACAAAATGACAATAGCTGCATGAAGCAGAAGAGACTAAACTAGAATCGGGGAGCATTAACAATTATCTGAACAAAGAGAACGACTAGCTGAATAATGTATTTTATCATGGGGAAATTTTAACCTCAAAAAACAGTTGGATTGGGGTCAGGTTGGAGGTTAAAGTCTTAAAAAAAGGAATCCTAACCACAAACCACAACCTGCATCAACCCGTCCACTTCCAGTTTTAACGGAGACAGGACTGGGGCGGGCGGGGAGGGGGGGAGGGGGCGGGGTCGTCTATTTAAATATTGTAATGAAACTGGCATACCTCAGATTTAACCAGTATTACAAATCTAACTGTGGCTGGTCGGGTTTTACAGGCCTTGAGGAACCCGCTAGCTAAAGTAAGGCGAGGACTGCTGGGTCCAGACTGTAAGTGCCTTTACACTTACCTCCCGGATCCAGTATCCCTGCCTCACCCACCCCCCGGCCGAAATAGAGTTCCCTCTAGAGGACTACTGCTCCACCTAGTGGACTACTGATGTAATGCAACTACTGATGTAAATAATAAAAGGGCCATGTGGCAAAGTCACATGATGACAGTTTCTGTGTAGAGCCATCTTGTGTGTGTGCTTTTGTTAGTGATGTTGTAAGAATATGTCACATTGGCGACGTAGGATAGGATTTTTGTATTCTCCAGCTGGAATTTTTGTTGGTGGACCGACAGAGAGACTTTGAGAGTTTCTTTGTTTTGCAGAACAGTCAAAAATCCAAGGTAAATTTCAAGCACAGTTGGCTGAACTGTCGACGTTGCCAGAGTCCAGATGGCCGTGCCTATGGGAATAATAGCGGGAGCGGTGATAAAAGGAGCGCGGAGTGCAGGCCCGAGACCAGAGGAGGCAGCAGACCTGGACGAGACCAGAGCGGGAGCATAGCGAGAGCAGCAGCAACTCAACTGAGGCAGAATTCAAAAGAGTCACGTCAGAGTAGAAAAAATGACGTCAGCACAAGGGAAGGAACTGCTTGCTGAGTAGCTCGTGAGTACTTTTTGTTAAGTTTTAAGCTTATTTCTGCTGGGTTAGTTCTTAATCTATCAAATAGAGTCATGGCAGGGCAGTTCAGTCCCATGGAGTGCACATCCTGTGCCATGTGGGATGTCCTGGATGCTTCGCATAGCCTGGACGACCACATGTGCAGGAAGTGTTACCAGCTACAGCAACTCGAGCTCCATGTTTTGGAGCTTGAGCAGTAGCTGGAATCACTGCGGTGCATGCACGAGACTGAGAATTTCATGGATAGCACGTTTCTAGAGGTGGTCACCTCGCAGCTTAAAAGTGTGCAGGCAGAGAGGAAATGGGTGACCACCAGACAGAAGAGGAGGATTAGGCAGGTAGTGCAGGAGTCCCCTGAGTCCATTTCGCTCTCCAACCAGTATTCTGTTTGGAGGACTGGTGATGGTTCCTCTGGGGTGTGCAGCCAGAGCCTAGTCCACAACACCATGGAAGGCTCAGCTGCATGGGGTGGGGTGGGAGGGGAGGAAGAAGAATGGAAGAGCTATAGTGGTGGAGGATTCAATAGTCAGTCAGGGGAGCAGACAGGCATTTCTGCGGCTGCAGACATGACTCCAGGATGGTGCCAGGGTCAAGGATTTCACTGAGCAGTTGCAAGACATTCTGGGGGGAGAGGGGATCAGCCAGAGATCGTGATCCATATCGGTACCAATGACATAGGTAGAAAAAGGAATGAGGTCCTGCAGGCAGAGTTCAGGGAGCTAGGAGAGAAATTAAAAAGCAGTACCTCAAAGGTAGTAATCTCCAGGTTACTGCCGGTGCCACGTGCTAGTGAGTACAGAAATAGAAGGATAGAGAAGATGAATACATGGTGCAGGAGGGAGGGCTTTAGATTCCTGAGGCCTTGGAACTGTTTCTGGGGGAAGTGGGATCTGTACAAGTCAGACGGGTTGCACCTCAGCAGAGTTGGGACCAGTATCCTCGTGGGGGGATTTGCTGTTGCTGTTGGGGAGGGTTTAAATTAGCTTGGCAGGGGGATGGGAAATGGAAAATAAATGCAAAGCTGGAATTGGGCAGCAAAAAAGTAGAAAGTGAATTTGGAAGACAGAGGCAACAAGAGCTGGAAAATAAACAACAAGGGAGTTTGGCACCACTAAATGGTATATACTTCAATACAAGGGCTATAGGGAATATAGGGAATAAGACAGATGATCTGAGAGCACAGACAGAAACTTGGGAGTACAGGTGCAGTGTCTCCGACAGGACCGATCGGTGGCAGGGTTGTCCGGAATCCATAAAATGTTCCGTAATCCGAACCCGACGACCCTGCCAACCTCGGGGCCTTCTCGCCGGCCTGCCCGACGACTTCCTCGGCAGGGCCCTGCCAGACAACCTCCTACGCGGTGCCCACTCAACGACGATATCCTTGGCGGGGCTGGCCTGCTCGAACATCTCCGCGGCGGGGCCGACCTGCCGAACATATCCTCGGTGGGGCCCACAGACAACAACCTCAGCGGGGCCGGCCCGTCCGACAACAACATTGGCGGGGCCCGCTGACAACCTCCTTGGCGGGGCCCGTCCGCCAGATAACATCCTTGGTGGGGCTCGCCCGACGCCATCCTCCTCGGCAGGGCTGGATGGCCCGAACAGCCCTTCAGCGGGAATCCCCCCCACCCTTTCTGACGTTCCAAAATCCGGAAATACCCAAACCTGGGCTCAGATGATTCCGGATTCGTGATGTCAGAGAGCAAATCAAAAATCTGGAAAAGTCTGGAATTCGGAATGGCCTCGGTCCCGCGGGTTCAGGATTTTAGGCACTGCACCTGTACTATATTATAGCTATTACTGAGACATGGTTGAAAGAAGAGCAGGTATGGCAGCTGAACATTCCTGGTTACAGGGTTTTCAGACGGGACAGAGAGGGGGATAAAAAAGGAGGGGGGTTGCAGTATTAATTAAAGAAACAATTACCGCTGTGAGAAGGGATGATATGTCAGAGGGGTCATCAAACGAGGCCATATGGGTTGAATTGAAGAACAAAAAAGGGGCGAGCACACTACTGGGGGTGTACTATAGACCCCCCAAGCAGTCAGAGGGCGATAGAAGAACAAATATGTGGGCAAATTGCTGCAAAGCACAAAATCTATAGAGCTGTAATCGTGGGGGATTTCAACTACCCTAATATTAACTGGGAAAAGGTAGTGTGGCTGGTACAGAGGGTGCAGAATTCCTAAAATGCATTCAGGAGAACTTCTTTAGCCAGTCTGCAACAAGCCCAACAAGGGAGGGGGCGGTTCTGGGTTTGGTTTTGGGGAATGAAGAGGGGCAGATGGAAGGGGGATCAGTGGGAGAGCATTTTGGTGCTAGTGATCATAATTCAGTAAGATTTAGGGTAGTTATGGAAAAGGACAAAGGTGGACCAGGAAAAAAAGTTCTCGATTGGGGTAAAGCCAAATTTGCTGAGCTGAGATGGGATTTGGCCAAAGTGGACTGGAAATGGCTACTTGGTGGTAAATCAGTGTCAGAGCAGTGGGAGGCATTCAAGGGAGAGATCCTGAGGGAACAGAGCAAGTATGTTCCCTTAAAGAAAAAGGGCGTGGTTAACAAATCTGGAGCGCACTGGATGTCAACGGACATACGGGGTAAGATAAAGAAAAAAAGGGAAGCTATGACAGATACCAAGAACTTAATACTGAAGAATCTCAAGAGGAGTGTAAAAAGTGCAGGGGTGCAATTAAAAAAGATATCAGGAAAGCAAAACGAGAGCATGAAGGAATGTTGGCAAGTAAAATCAGGGAAAACCCAAAGATGTTTTATAAATGTATTAAGAGCAAAAGGATAACTAGAGAAAGAGTGTGGCCTATTAGAGACCATAACGGAAATCTGTGTGTGGAGGCAGAAGACATGGGTATGATTCTTAATTAATACTTTGCATCTGTTTTCACGAAAGAGAGGGGCGATGTATGATTTGCAATGAGGGAGGAGGAGTGTGAAATATTAGATGAGATAAACATAGTGAGAGAGGAAGTATTAAGGGGCTTAACAGCTTTCATAGTGGATAAATCCCCAGACCCGGATGAAATGTATCCCAGGCTGTTAAGAGAAGCAAAAGAGGAAATAGCAGAGGCTCTGACCATCATTTTCCAATCCTCTCTGGCTACAGGTGTGGTGCCAGAGGACTGCTAATGTTGTACCTTTGTTTAAAAAGGGAGAAAGGGATAGACCGAGTAATTACAGGCCAGTCAGTCTAACCTCAGCGGTGGGAAAATTATTGGAAAAAGTCCTGAGGGACAGGATAAATCTTCATTTGGAAAGACATGGATTAATCAAGGACAGTCAGCATGGATTTGTTAAGTCTGACTAACTTGATTGAATTTTTCGAGGAGGTAACCAGGAGGGTCGAGGGCAGTGCATATGGTGTGGTGTATATGGAGTTTAGCAAAGCTTTTGATAAGGTCCCACATGGCAGATTGGTCACGAAAGTAAAAGCCAGGGCAAAGTGGCAAGTTGGATCCAAAATTGGCTCAGAGGTAGGAAGCAAAGAGTAATGGTTGATGGGTGTTTTTGTGATTGGAAGGCTGTATCCAGTGGAGTTCTGCAGGGCTCAGTGCTGGGTCCTTGCTTTTGTGGTATATATCAATGACTTGGACTTACATGTTGGGGGTGTGATTAAGAAGTTTGCAGATGACACTAAAATAGGCTGTGCGAAGAAGTAAGCTGCGGAGTGCAGGAAGCTATCAATGCACTGGTCAAGTGGGCAGAACAGTGGCAAATGGAATTCAATCTGGATAAGTGTGAGGTAATGCATCTGGGGAGGTCCAGCAAGGCAAGGGAATACACAATAAATGATAGGAAACTGAAAAGTGTAGATGAACAAAGGGACCTTGGAGTGCAGGTCCACCGATCCCTGAGGTTGCAAACCAGGTAGACATGGTGGTTAAGAAGGCATATGGAATACTTGTCTTTATTAGTCGAGGCATGGAATACAAGAGCAAGGAGATTATGCTTAAAATGTATAAACCACTAGTTAGGCCACAGCTGGAGTACTGTGTACAGTTCTGGTCACCACATTACAGGAAAGAAGTGATTGCACTGGAAAGGGTGCAGCGGAGATTGGAAATTGCTTGGACATAGAAACATAGAAACATAGAAAATAGGTGCAGGAGCAGGCCATTCAGCCCTTCTAGCCTGCACCGCCATTCAATGAGTTCATGGCTGAACATGAAACTTCAGTACCCCCTTCCTGCTTTCTCGCCATAACCCTTGATCCCCCGAGTAGTAAGGACTTCATCTAACTCCCTTTTGAATATATTTAGTGAATTGGCCTCAACTACTTTCTGTGGTAGAGAATTCCACAGGTTCACCACTCTCTGGGTGAAGAAGTTTCTCCTCATCTCGGTCCTAAATGGCTTACCCCTTATCCTCAGACTGTGACCCCTGGTTATGGACTTCCCCAACATTGGGAACATTCTTTCTGCATCTAACCTGTCTAAACCCGTCAGAATTTTAAACGTTTCTATGAGGTCCCCTCTCATTCTTCTGAACTCCAGTGAATACAAGCCCAATTGATCCAATCTTTCTTGATAGGTCAGTCCCGCCATCCCGGGAATCAGTCTGGTGAACCTTCGCTGCACTCCCTCAATAGCAAGAATGTCCTTCCTCAAGTTAGGAGACCAAAACTGTACACAATACTCCAGGTGTGGCCTCACCAAGGCCCTGTACAACTGTAGCAACACCTCCCTGCCCCTGTATTCAAATCCCCTCGCTATGAAGGCCAACATGCCATTTGCTTTCTTAACCGCCTGCTGTACCTGCATGCCAACCTTCAATGACTGATGTACCATGACACCCAGGTCTCGTTGCACCTTCCCTTTTCCTAATCTGTCACCATTCAGATAATAGTCTGTCTCTCTGTTTTTACCACCAAAGTGGATAACCTCACATTTATCCACATTATACTTCATCTGCCATGCATTTGCCCACTCACCTAACCTATCCAAGTCACTCTGCAGCCTAATAGCATCCTCCTCGCAGCTCACACTGCCACCCAACTTAGTATCATCCGCAAATTTGGAGATACTGCATTTAATCCCCTCGTCTAAATCATTAATGTACAATGTAAACAGCTGGGGCCCCAGCACAGAACCTTGCGGCACTCCACTAGTCACTGCCTGCCATTCTGAAAAGTACCCGTTTACTCCTACTCTTTGCTTCCTGTCTGACAACCAGTTCTCAATCCATGTCAGCACACTACCCCCATCCCATGTGCTTTAACTTTGCACATTAATCTCTTGTGTGGGACCTTGTCGAAAGCCTTCTGAAAGTCCAAATATACCACATCAACTGGTTCTCCTTTGTCCACTTTACTGGAAACATCCTCAAAAAATTCCAGAAGATTTGTCAAGCATGATTTCCCTTTCACAAATCCATGCTGACTTGGACCTATCATGTCACCATTTTCCAGATGCACTGCTATGACATCCTTAATAATTGATTCCATCATTTTACCCACTACTGAGGTCAGGCTGACCGGTCTATAATTCCCTGTTTTCTCTCTCCCTCCTTTTTTAAAAAGTGGGGTTACATTGGCTACCCTCCACTCCATAGGAACTGATCCAGAGTCAATGGAATGTTGGAAAATGACTGTCAATGCATCCGCTATTTCCAAGGCCACCTCCTTAAGTACTCTAGGATGCAGGCCATCAGGCCCTGGGGATTTATCTGCCTTCAATCCCATCAATTTCCCCAACACAATTTCCCGACTAATAAAGATTTCCCTCAGTTCCTCTTCCTTACTAGACCCTCTGACCCCTTTTATATCCGGAAGGTTGTTTGTATCCTCCTTAGTGAATACCGAACCAAAGTACTTGTTCAATTGATCCGCCATTTCTTTGCTCCCCGTTATGACTTCCCCTGATTCTGACTGCAGGGGACCTACGACTGGACAATGTTGGGGGGTGGGGGCGATGAGGAAAGATTGGCGAAGCTGGTCTGTTTTCTTTGGGACAAAGGAGGTTGAGGGCATACCTGATTGAGGTGTATAAAATTATGAGGGGCCTGGATAGACTGGATAGGAAGGACCTGCTTCCCTTGGCAGATGGGTCAACAACCAAGGGGTATAGATTTAAAGTAATTCGGGGGAGGTATAGAGGAGAGTTGAGTGGAAATGTCTTTACCCAGAGGATGGTGGGGGTCTGAAACTTTCTGCCTGAAAGGGTGGTGGAGGCAGTACGCCTCACTGCATTTAAAAAATACTCGGATGTGCACTTAAAGTGCCGTAACCTCCAGGGCTGCGGACCAAGACCTGGGGCTAGACTTTCCCGAAAGGCGCTCAATGCCCGATTGCCCACTGAGAAGAACCGCTAATGTTCAGTGAGTAACGCTGGCGAGAATTGCCATTTTTATGTTTAAAGTAATTAAAATTAATTGCCTGGTGAAAAAATGGGCGTTGCACACTCGTTGTCGGCGGTTTACTCGGCGGTTAAGTGGAAAGTTAGTAATATGGGCGGTCGTTACCGGAATGGACGGTAAGTACTAAAATTTAGTCCGAGGCTGCGGTTGGGCCTAGGGAGTGGGGACATTTTTTTTTAAATTTCAATTTACAAAAACAAAAACATACAAAGCATTCCCAAAATAGTTTTATACCTAATCACTGTTTTAAAATTTTAAAAAATAAATAAAGAACCTTTAACTTACCTTTCTTTGCAGGATACTCACCTACCACCCTGTTTAAGCAGCATTTACAGGGTGGTTCTCTCGGCGATCTGGATGTTGGCGGTTGAGGCCAAACTTACGCCCTGGCGGTTGTTCTCGGCATTGCATGTGGGCGGTTTGTCCCGGCGGGCGTGTTCAGATGTGGGAGATAACGTTCAAAAACTTAAGTGGAAACTTTCGCCGGGCAGAAAATCCGCCGCGAAAATTGCTGACAATGATGGCGAAAGTCAAGCCCCTGGAAAGTGGGATTAGGCTGGATAGCTCTTGGTCGGCTGGCATGGACATGATGGGCCAAAATGGCCTCCTTCTGTGTTGTAAATTTCTATGATTCTATGGGCTAGATGTTTCACGTTTTTTGCATGCTTAATGCCCACTTAACGTCCATTTTACCTCTGGAATGACATATAACACCCATATATTGCCCATTTAGCCACAAAATCAAACTGACACCCATTTTTCGAAAACTTATTGCCGAGCGTTACTTTCCCCATGTGCATAACACTGGAGAAAAATAATACCACCCACCCACTTTTTTGGGGCAGAATGGGCGAAATCAATGCCCATAATATCGCCCAGCGTTACTTTCCACATGGAATTAATGCCGAGATTCAATAATACCGCCCATTTTTTTTTGTCGTAAAGAGCACATGTGCCGAAACTAATTCCTAGGAGATCGCCCACTGTCATTTTCACCACCTCGCACACATATCATCCATAATATAACTCACCCAAAAAAACGCCCGGAGAAAGTGGAACTGTTCTGAACTAAAGCCAGCGGTGTGGCTGCCATTATTAAAATTGCAGTTCGCCTCATTCAAAAGGCTGCTTCAACTTCGAGGGCGTTTAGATTGACTTTGGAGTTCTTCTCAGGTGAAGTGACCATTTCAACAGACATATTTTTAGACTCTGAAGTATTGGGGAGTTTACTCTAGGTGTATTTTAGTGAGGAAATTATTGCTTCTGATCAATCGATATTATACTTTCATTGCAATGGGGCCAGCCATTTCTCAGCCTGCATCGATTAATATGCAGATGCTGCAGAGTGCAGATGGCTCAATGTGTGATTGATAGAGAATTCAAGCTCTGCAGCCTGGCTGCAGTTTTTGAGAAAACACAGACCACATTGCATTAAGTCATCAATCAACATAACATTTTAGGACCTTGGGTAGCGAGCCAATTAAAGGTTAACAGCCTATCAAATGAGCCAATAAGGTCAAAGAAGGCGAGTTCTTTTCTGTAAATTGAACCAGGTATAAGTACAGCCATGTTGGCCATGTGTTCTCAGAAGGACAAAGGCCTGGCTTAAAGCCAGAAGCTTGTTGCTGCTGCCAGAATAAAATTACATTAAAACTACAACCGGAGTTCGTATTTCATTGGAAATTAAGAGATCTAACAGTGATGCACATCATTACGTGCCCAATTTAAGACATGCAAGAATGAGGAGGAGGGCCAGACCATACACATCCCGCACGTACAGGGAGAAGAGGTCTTACCTCGATGTGTCCGACCACACCTGCCTTCAGAGACTGCGCTTCCATAAGGTGGTGATCAAAGAAATATGTGAGCTCATCAGGCCACATATGCAGCTTGCCATCAAAACATCAGTGTCGGTCGAGGTCTAGGTCATCGCGGCACTGTCTTTCTTCGCATTCGGTTCCTTTCAGGCCTCCACGGTCAAGATTTGCCCTCTATCTAAAAATGCTACCCATCGCTGCATTTAGACAGGTCACGGAGGCCCTGTACGTGCGTAGGATGGACTTTATCAGCTTCCACATGACCATGGAGGCTCAGACTGACAGGGCTGAAGCATTCTACTGCATTGCTAAATTCCCCAGGGTGCAGGGAGCAATAGAGTGCACCCACATCGCCATGCGGCCACCTTCTCAGGACCCGGAGCTATTTCGTAACAGAAAAGGTTTTCACTCCCTGAAAGTCCAACTAGTTGTCGACCACAACCAGATCATAATCTGCAAAAATTTGGCAGAGGGAGTATAATGTTGGAAAGCATGAATTCATGCACTTTGGCAGAAAAAAATCAAAGAGCAAGTTATTATTTAAATGGAGAAAGATTGCAAAGTGCCGCAGTACAGCGGGACCTGGGGGTACTTGTGCATGAAACACAAAATGATATTATGCAGGTACAGCAAGTGATCAGGAAGGCCAATGGTATCTTGGCCTTTATTGCAAAGGGGATGGAGTATAAAAGCAGGGAAGTCTTGCCACAGCTATGCAAGGTTTTGGTGAGGCCACACCTGGATTATTGCATGCAGTTTTGGTTTCCATATTTATGAAAGGATATTCTTGTTTTGGAGGCAGTTCAGAGAAGGTTCACTAGGTTGATTCCGGGGATGAGGGGGTTGACTTATGAGGAAAGGTTGAGTAGGTTGGGCCTCTACTCACTGGAGTTCAGAAGAATAAGAGGTGATCTTATCGAAATGTATAAGATTATGAGGGGGCTTGACAAGGTGGATGCAGAGAGGATGTTTTCACTGATGGGGTGACTAGAACTAGAACTAGCGGGCATGAACTTAGAATAAGGGGCCGCCCATTAAAAACAGAGATGAGGAGAAATTTCTTCTCTCAGAGGGTTGTAAATCTATGGAATTCGCTGCCTTAGAGAGCTGTGGAAGTTGGGACATTGAATAAATTTAAGACAGAAATAGACAGTTTCTTAAATGATAAGGGGATAAGAGGTTGAGGATGGCATCAAACAGGAAATTAGAGATGCGTGCAATAAAGATACAGCAGTTATCATGGGTGACTAGCTGGCATGATCTTAGAATAAAGGGCCGCCCATTAATCTGCATAAAGATTGGGCTAACCAAACTGGTAGCAATATGGTGCAGGAAGATTTCCTGCATAAGGGATGGTTTTCTAGTCCAATACATCAAGGAACCAATTAGAGAGCTGGCCATCCTAGACTGGGTTTTGTGTAACGAGAGAGGATTAATTAGCAATCTTGTTGTGTGAGGCCCCTTGGGGAAGAGTGACCATAATATGATAGAATTCTTCATTAAGATGGAGAGTGACACAGTTAATTCAGAGACAAGGATCCTGAATTTAAAGAAAGGTAACTTCGATGGTATGAGACATGAATTGGCTAGGATAGACTGGCGAATGATACTTAAAGGGTTGACGGTGGATAGGCAATGGCAGACATTTAAAGATCACATGGATGAACTTCAACAATTGTACATCCCTGTCTGGTGTAAAAATAAAATGTGGAAGGTGGCTCAACCGTGGCTAACAAGGGAAATTAGGGATAGTGTTAAATCCAAGGAACAGGCATTTAAATTGGCCAGAAAAAGCAGCAAACCTGAGGACTGGGAGAAATTTAGAATTCAGCAGAGGAGGACTAAGGGTTTAATTCAGAGGGGGAAAATAGAGTATGAGAGTAAGCTAGATATGTGAAGAGAGAAAGATTAGTGAAGACAAATATAGGTCCCTTGCAGTCAGAATCAGGTAAATTTATAATGGTGAACAAAAAAATGGCAGACCAATTGAATAAATACTTTGGTTCTGTCTTCACTAAGGAAGACACAAATAACCTTCCGGAAATACTAGGGGACCGAGGGTCTAGTGAGAAGGAGGAACTGAAGGAAATCCTTATTATTCAGGAAATTGCGTTTGGGAAATTGATGGGATTGAAGGCCGATAAATCCCCAGGGCCTGATAGTCTGCATCCCAGAGTACTTAAGGAAGTGGCACTAGAAATAGTGGATGAATTGGTGGTCATTTTCCAACATTCTATAGACTCTGGATCAGTTCCTATGGATTGGAAGGTAGCTAATGTAACTCCACTTTTTAAAAACAGCGGGCGAGAGTAGTACCGGAATCGCTATATCTCAACACGTTATGTGATTTTCAACTGGAGCAGTCAAAGATAGAGCTGCGAGGCTACTCAGGAGAGCAAATTCTGTTGTAGGACATATCACCTTACTGATGAAATACAAGGAGCAGTTTCAGAGCTTGCCTCTCATAGTAGTGGTAGGAGACAAGTCTGCCTTGATAGGTAGAAATTGGTTGGGATCACTGAAGCTGGACTGGAATTAGATTTTTCATGTTGAAACAAAATTTGCATCGAAAGATGACATCATCAAGCAGTATCTGAAGGTATTCTGCAAACAGGCAGTCCGATCCAAGATTTCAAGGTGAGTGTCAGTGCAGAAGGACACTAGATCAGTTTATTGCAAGCCACGTCCTATACCATATGCACTCAAGGAGAAAGTTGAACAAGAAACTGAGAATATTATCTCTAAGGTAGAAGAAGTATTCTATTTTTCATACATTGATGAACTGCCAGTCACAGTTGAAGAGATTGGTAGAGCAACCAAATGTGACCCAGTTATGTCAATGGTGTATGATTACATAGCAAATAGCTGGCCAAACCAGGTATCAGAGGAAGATATTCATCCATACTTTGTTCATAGGATTGATAGTCATTCGAAGTGGGTAGAGCTCATTCCGATGCGGAAAATAACAACAAGTAAAACAATAGACAATTTACAAAGATTGCTTTCTTCATATGCCTCCCAGGAGAAATTGTGTCTGATAGTGGGCCGTAATTCTATTCAGAAGAATTTACACAGTTCATGAGGAGAAACAGTGTGAAACATACCAAAGTTCCACTGTACCACCCTGCTTCAAATGGTGCAGCAGAGCACACAGTACAAAGTGTAAAATGTGCCCTCATCAAAGAAATGTTGGATCCAAATTCAAGGAAACAGCAACCACAAATTGGCAAATTTTCTACTTATTTCACATAATACTCCTTATACAACTACTGGCAGAACACCAGCAGAGTTGTTTCTCAAACAACAGCCACAAACCAGGTTTTCGTTGTTAAAGCCAAACTTGGCACAGTCAGTAGAAAAGAAACAATCAAAACCGAAAGAGAGTCATGATAGAGCTAGAGTAAGAAAGAGAAGTGTGAAATTGAATCAGAAGATGAGAGTGAAGTATTATCACCATAACTGGTTAAATTGGTTACCAGGGAGAGTCGTGAAGATATGTGGCCCTCGCACATATTTGGTCAAGATGTTTGCTCATGGGAAGGCTAGGTTTGTTCATGTTGATCATATTTTACCTACAGATGTGGAAGGGTACTTCGAATACTGCTTGATGATGTCATCTTTCAATGCAAATTTCTGATGAGTCAGATAGTGTTGTTACAAGTAGAGTACCAGTATCAAATCCTACATCAGATGTAGTAGAAACAAGTCCAAGAGAAAGTCAGAATAAGTCTAAGTCCGAGTCAGGCAGACAAACAGTCTGATGTTGTAGAGAGTTCAAATGTAGATCACGGGATGCCCTTGGAGGAAAATTCTCCTCAGGCTCAGCCTAGAATGAGTCTAAGTTCGACACAAATTTTGGAAAGTTTTGTTCGGGAGGGAAGGTACCCTCTCCGAAACAGAAAAACAGTGGTTAAGTTTGATTTGTGAATATGGAACAATAAGTCCATATATTTTGTTGTGTATAACCATGTAAGTTACGTGTAATGATTATTTTGTTATGGTTACTTCTTCAATAAGGAGGGAGAAGTGTAATAGAGCTCCCCCTCATGGAATATACTCCACCTAATGGACTACTGATGTAATGCAGCTACTGATGTAAATAATAAAATGGTCATGTGGCAAAAGTCACATGATGTCAGTTTTTGTTTCGAGCCATCTTAGTGTGTGCTTCTGTTAAGGATATCATAAGAATATATCACACCCGCAATCGGAGACCCCACACAAGGCCTCCAATTCTCCCCAAGGTCTCTGATACCTCCCACGCGGCCTTAGATTGCCTTCCCAGATTGCCCCCTCCACCGATGCTCTGGGGTCTGGCCCTAATCCTCTCTTCCCCCCCACCCCCGATCCTCCTCCGGACTCTAACCACATCCCCCCTATGTCCCCCCCCATCAGTCCCCACCTGATCCCCCGCTCCTCTCTGCGGCCTAGTGCCACAGGCCTAGCCACCCGCAGCCAGCCAACCTCTCTATCTGGCTGGTTGGGGGTCTGAAACAGAGGTTACATTCGGCAGGGCCTGTGGGACACCAGTGCTCCCAGATTTTCCAACCGCTTCCTAGCTCCCTCAGCTCCCAACCCACCTCCCGATTAAAATTCAGGCTCATGAGTCAGTTACTAAATTGAGCCGGACGGTTTGCAACATTGGCACCCTATTTGATCTCGAGTTGGGCTTCTGACCCATTATCCTCTTCATCACAAAGACTGGCAAGTTCCACCTCGGTAACGTTGCTTGTCTCTGCCTCAGCCCATCTCCTGCTGATATTACCATTCATGCCTATGTCACCTCCAGACTCAACTATTCTAATGATCTCCTGGCTGGTCTCCCATCCTCCATACTTTCTAAACTTCAGCTCATCTATGCTCTGCACCAAGCCCCATTCATCCATCTCTCCTGTCCTCATTGACCTACATTGACCCTCAGTACCCCCAGTTTAAAAGTTTAAAATTCTCATCTTCCCATTTGCATCTCTTCATGGGCTTGCCTCTCCTCTGACTTCCTCCAGCCTTAAAGCTCCACTAGAACTCTATTCCTCTGACTCTGGCTTCTTGTGTATCTCCCTCTTCTGTTTGTGAGAGCTTGCAGTGTACAAATTGGCTGCTGCATTTCTTAAATTACAACCATAACTACACTTCAAAATGTACTTAATTGGTTGTAAAGCGCTTTGGGAAGTCTGGTGATCGCGAAAGGCATTATATAAATGTAAGTCTTATTTTTCTTTTCTCCCTTCACCCCATCATTGGTGTATGTGTTTTCAGTTTTTTGACCCCAAATTCTGGAATTCACTTCCCTTCACCCCCCTCTCTTCCTTTAAAACCCTTCCTAAAAGGCATCTCATGAACTCATTTTTTGGTCACCCTTCCAATGTCTCCTTTTTTGAGTCTGAGTCTATTTGTTGTCTGATTACACCTCTGTGAAGCACCTTGGGATGATTTTCTATATTATAGCTACTATATAAATGCAATCCTCTATTATTGTCATTATAAATTTATGCAGCACATCTGCAGATCCCAAATAACAGGCTGCACTGATTCAAAATTGCTAGTTTTCCATCAATCTCAAATAGATATGAAATTATAACTTTATTTCATTCACAATTTTACAAAAGAAGGTGGCAATTGTTTGGTTGATATTTCGTTTGCTTATTTTTAATTATTTTATTAAAGTAATATTTAATTGCCTTTTTCTTGCTTTCAAAACATGTTGCTTTAATCTGGGACACTTATGCCTGGTAAAAGCAGGCATAAGGCCTTCTTTTACCAACATTAGGTTTAAAATAAATGTTTAAATAAAATGTTTAAATGATTTGAACATTGACTCACATTTAAAATTAGTTTAGGTTATTTTTGTCCCGTTAAAAAATGTTTACATTTATTTTTCAAAAAATTAAATTTTTATTTTAAATGTTTAATTAAAGGGTATTTTAATTAATTTTGAATCGCTGATTATTTTTATTTTACTGTTGTGAAATGTCATTTATTAGGTCATTTCTATTATGCTTATGAGGATTCTGTACGTTAATGGAATCCCCATAAGCAAATGGGAATCCCCCTTGTCATTTGTTGGGCCGGCCCACATGATCCCAGAGACACTTGCGAACCGCATGTGCCACTGGGATCCGTGGGCCTTTATGCAGGTGCAGGCCCAGGATAGCAAAGTCCAAAGCGCCAGAGCCATGAGGTAAGAATGTAGTTTCCTTGTGGTTCGAGGGTGTACACGGATGGCAAGCCTCCAACCGCAACTTCCAGGCTAATAGTTTAACAAAGGTAAAAAGATGTGATTTAGTATTATTTCCAGATTCGTGAGCCTTATGGTAATTATAGATTATGCAACATTTCACTGTACTATTCAATACTGTAAAACAGAACTGCTACATATTAATAATAATAATGTATTATTTTTGGGGGCTTTAACATTTAGGAGAGGTAAGAAAATACATGTTAATGTTTGACCCTGTCTTACATAGCTAATCTCTCGCAACAAATGCATAAATGTATCCTCACACAGGCATGCACATATTTGGATCTACTTATTATAATGGCAAAGATTACCTGCATAATCCTGTTGTATGATCTTTTTTAAGCACTGGACTCACCTGGCAAATGAGCATAGACAGCAATGGATGATTGACTTCCATGTACTCGGACTGATGCTAACTTTAGCATTTATTAAAGCAAATTATTATTTTTCTGTGCAGTAAATACTTAATTATCATTGAAATTACTGACTGTCGCACTCCATTACAGTTCCTGGGGAAATAATAGTCCTGAAACACAATGATATTGGATAAAACATGGCAGAACTTTATGTTAGAAGATCTCCAATGAAAGGGAGATGTGGCGCAGAGTGAAAGGTCACAGGTCACAAAGACGAAAAAGCCAATCACCTGTACACATGCAGGATATAATTTGAAATACAGTACCCTGTAATACCTTTCGCTAATGCAGCAAAGTGGAAAAACAGTTAAGATGTATGAGCAGGCACATGTTTTATTGAGAGAAGGAGCTACAAAAAAAAACTTGAAAAAGGAAGGAAGGCAAAGAGATATTTGTCAGGGATCTTATCCAATGAGTTCAAAATGTTCAGTGAGCAGCCCAGAAATAAAGATTGTGTGGCATTCTAGTGGTGTATAATTTTCCACACCACAATTTCCCAATCCCAGCCCTGCCATCAGGGAGAGATGGAAGGATAAATGTTCATGCGCCTGCTCCTAGGAAATGCTCATTTCCGCAGATGTAAAGGTTGAGATAAAGGGGGTGAAGACACACTTTGTTAGGACACTGTCCTTTTTAAACTGCTCTGGGATTTCTGGTTCACCATGGGCAAAAAGACTTTCGAAAGGTTGTGGTGCAACAAGGCCTCCAGTTCGCACGAAACTAAGAACTTACATGAAAGAACTGATACCTGTAATCGGCAGTGCTACCGTAAAGGTCTCCTACGATGGAGCGGTGCACAAGCTAGCACTCTGGGTTGTACCAGGCAATGGGCCCACGCTGCTCGGCAGGAGCTGGCTGAGAAAGATACGTTGGAATTGGGACGACATCCGAGCGCTATCGCCCGCTAATGACACTTCGTGTGCCCAGGTCTTAAACAAATTTCCTTCGCTGTTCGAACCAGGCATCGGGAAATTCCAAGGAGCAAAAGTGCAGATCCACCTAATTCCGGGGGCGCAACCCATCCATCACAAGGCGAGAGTAGAACTGTACTTGATGAGACAAAGGGTAGAGATCGAGCTAGACTGGCTGCAAAGAGAGGGCATCATTTCCCCGATCGAGTTCAACGAGTGGGCCAGTCCTTTCATCCCAGTCCTCAAGGGAGACGGCACCGTCAGAATCTGTGGCGATTACAAAGTAACTATCAATCGTTTCTTCCTGCAGGACCAATACCCACTACCAAAGGCCGACGACCTCTTTGCAATTTGCAACGCTGGCAGGAGGAAAGACGTTCACGAAGCTGGATCTGACTTCAGCCTACATGACGCAGGAACTGGAGGAATCATCGAAGGCCCTCACCTGCATCAACACGCACAAAGGTCTTTTTGTTTATAACAGATGCCCGTTTGGAAGCCGATTGGTGGTGGCGATATTCCAGAGAAACATGGAAAGCTTACGGAAGTCGGTCCCGCACACTGTGGTCTTCCAGGAGGACATCTTGGTCACAGGTCGGAACACAGTCGATCATCTGCAGAACCTGGAGGAGGTTCTTAGTCGACTCAACCGCGTAGGGCTCAGGTTAAAATGCTGGAAGTGCGTTTTCCTGGTGCCTGAAGTGGAATTCCTGGGAAGGAGGATTGCGGCGGACGGCATCAGGCCCACCAACGCAAAGACGGAGGCAATCGAGAACGCACCGAGGCCACAGAATGTGGCAGAGCTACGGTCGTTTCTGGGACTCCTGAACTACTTTGGTAACTTTTTACCGGGTCTCAGCACACTGTTAGAAGCACTGCATGTCTTACTATGAAAAGGGGGCGAATGGGTTTGGGGCGAAAGCCAAGAAAATGCCTTTGTAAAAGCAAGAAAATTGTTAAGTTCAAATAAATTGCTTGTGTTGTATGATCCATGTAAGCGTTTGGTACTAGCATGTGATGCATCGTCATATGGTGTCGAGTGTGTATTGCAACAAGCTAATGATTTTGGGAAACTGCAACCGGTTGCCTATGCATCCAGGAGTCTTTCTAAGGCTGAGAGAGCCTACAGCATGATTGAGAAAGAAGCGTTAGCATGTGTTTATGGGGTAAAGAAAATGCATCAATACCTGTTTGGGTTAAAATTCGAATTGGAAACTGACCATAAGCTACTTATATCCCTGTTCTCCGAGAGTAAATGAATAAATACCAACGCATCGGCCCGCATCCAGAGATGGGCACTCACGTTGTCCGCATACAACTACGCCATCCGGCATAGGCCAGGCACAATAAACTGTGCCGATGCTCTCAGTAGGCTGCCATTGCCCACCACGGGGGTGGAAATGGCGCAGCCCGCAGATCTAATCATGGTTATGGAAGCATTTGAGAGTGAGCAATCACCCGTCACCGCCCGGCAGATCAAAACCTGGACAAACCAGGACCCCTTATTATCTCTGGTCAAAAGCTATGTGCTTCACGGGAGCTGGTCCAGTGTCCCAGTGGAAATGCAGGAAGAGATAAAGCCGTTCCAGCGGCGCAGAAATGAAATGTCTATACAAGCAGATTGCCTTCTGTGGGGCAATCGAGTAGTGGTCCCCAAGAAGGGCAGAAACACCTTCATCAATGATTTTCACAGTACCCACCCAAGCATCGTAATGATGAAAGCGATAGCCAGATCCCACGTGTGGTGGCCCGGTATAGATGCGGACTTAAAGTCCTGCGTTCACAGATGTAATACATGCTCACAGTTAAGTTTATGGTCTTGGCCCTCCAAACCATGGTCTCGGGTACACGTTGACTATGCAGGCCCGTTCTTGGGTAAAATGTTCTTTGTGGTTGTAGACGCGTACTCCAAGTGGGTTGAATGTGAGATAATGTCGACTAGCATGTCCGCTGCTACTACTGAAAGCCTACGGGCCATGCTTGCCACACACGGCCTACCCGATGTCCTGGTGAGCGACAACGGGCCATGTTTTACCAGTGCTGAGTTCAAAGAATTCATGACCCGTAACAGGATCAAGCATTTCACATCTGCCCCATTTAAACCAGCGTCCAATGGTCAGGCAGAGAGAGAGCAGTGCAAACCATCAAGCAAGGCTTGAAGAGGGTAACGGAAGGGTCACTGCAGACTCGCCTATCCCGAGTCTTGCTTAGCTACCGCACGAGACGCCACTCACTCATTGGGATCCCATCTGCTGAACTGCTCATGAAAAGAGCACTTAACACAAGGCTCTCGTTAGTTCACCCTGATCTACATGAACAGGTAGAGAGCAGGCGGCTTCAACAAAGTGCATACCATGATAGCGCGAGATTGAAATCAATGATCCTGTATTTGTATTAAATTATGGACAAGGTCCCAAGTGGCTTCCTGGCACTGCCGTGGCCAAAGAGGGGAGCAGGGTGTTTCGGGTCAAATTTTCAAATAGACTCATTCACCAGAAGCACTTGGACCAAATCAAACTCAAATTCACGGACTATCCTGAACAACCTACCTTGGACCCTACCTTCTTTGATCCCCCAACATACAAACCAGTGGCAACCGGCACCACGGTTGACCACGAAGTAGAACCCATCATCCACAGCAGCTCAGCAGGGCCCAACAAATGATTCAACAACACCAGCTTTCACACCGAGACGATTAACCAGGGCAAGAAGGGCCCCAGATCGACTCACATTGTAAATAGTTACACTATTGACTTTGGGGGGAAGAGTTTTGTTATATATGTAAACTTGCATTTACTCTGTACAGCCACCAGACAGCTCATCCCCTGGAGTCCCAAGGGATCCCATAATCCTTTGGGAGCACAGGTATTTAAGGAGGCTTCACAGGTTGGAGAGGCACTCTGGAGACCTTCAATAAAAGACTACGGTCACACTTTACTTTGAGCTCACAGTGTTCAGTCTGACTCTTTCTCCATACACAGCTGGAGTCATACCTAGCATAACGGAAGATGGTTGTGGTTACCAGAGGCCAATCATCTCAGCCCAAGGATAGTGTTGCAGGAGTTCCTCAGGGCAGTATCCTAGGCCAAAACATCTTCAGCTGCTTCATCGACCTTCCCTCCATCATAAGGTCAGAAGTGGTGATGTTCAGTGATGATTGCACAGTGTTCAGTTCCATCCTCAGATAATGAAGCAGTCCATGCCCACATGCTACAAGAACTGGATGACATTCAGGTTTGGGTTGATAAATGGCAATTAGCATTCACACCACACAAGTGCCGGGCAATGACTATCTCCTACAAGAGAGTGTCTAACCGCCCCTTAACTTTCAACGGCATTACCATCGCTAGATCCCCCAACATCAACATCCTAGGAGTTACCATTGACCATAAACTTAATTGGCCCAGCCACATAAATACTGTGGCTACAAGAGCAGGTCAGAGGCTGAGAATTCTGCGGTGAGTATCCTACCTCCTGACGCCCTAAATTCTTTCCACCATCTACAAGGCACAATTCAGGATTGTGATGAAATAATTTCCACTTGCCTGAATGAGTGCAGCTCCAACACTCAAGAAGCTCGACACCATCCAGGATAAAGCAGCTTGCTAGATTGGCACACCATCCACCACCTCAAACATTCACTCCCTCCACCACCGACACACCTTAGCTGCAGTGTGTACCATCAACAAGATGCACTGCAGCAACTCACCAAGGCTTCTTCGACAGCAACTCCCAAACCCATGACATCTACCACTTAGAAGGACAAGGGCAGCAGGTGCATGGGAGCACCATCACCTTCAACTCACACACAATCTTGATTTGGAAACATAGCGCTGTTCCTTCATCGTTGCTGGGTCAAAATCCTGGAACTCCCTCCTTAACAACACTGTGGGAGTACCTTCACCACATGGACTGCAGCAGTTCAAGAAGGCGGCTCACCACCACCTTCTCAAGGGCAATTAGGGATGGACAATAAATACTGGCCTTTCCAGCAATGCCCACATCCCAGGAACAAATAGAAAAAAGGGAATTTGTTGCCTCTGTTGGAACTAGTAAGAGTAGAACCAGATTAGGGCTGTCTCGAGGACCAAAGATGAATTACTTTGGAGTAAATAGAATGATAATCTTATACATTGCAGACATGATAAGGAGGGGTAGCACATCAGAATCTCAATCATGGGATGTCAATCATGACCTTGACAAAAGCTGTTCTGGTACTGTGAACAGGATGGATGTCAGATTTGTAGAGCCTTCCCGAACCCGCACAATCGACAGAATCTTGCAATTTCGACCTGGGGGCATGACTTATTTTGTGGTTTGGGCAAACCAGTGTGAAAAATTGCAGAAAGTACGAGCGTAAGCGTAACTCACTTATGTTTAATATTCCCTATCTGTTGCACTGGTTCAGCCGATTTTGCCTGGATTGTGCTGATATTAGTAGCAGAAACAAGCAGAAACTCGACATCATCATATTAATAGTCTATGAATTTATGGATGGTTCAGCCTAAAATTAAAATTACTGACAGGTATTTGGTTGAAAGAAACACTTTTGAGCTATTTACCAGAAACTTATTTTTCTATTGCAGATTACATGTATTCCCTCTGTGGGTGTAGCCTGGCAGTGACAGAGTACCTGGAAGTTCCATAGCAATAATTACGATAGCTAAAAGCTGTCAGTTGCACAAAGTCACTCTGTGTGTTAAGTCGTGCAGTGTGGCCCTGCTCCTTTCTCTGTTGACCTGCTGAAATGAATTTACAATGTTATACATCTAGTCTTTGAACTGGAATTTTCAATCACAATGAAAGCAAGGTTACCTGCAAGAAAGGGATAAAAATAAATAACTTGTGCATGCCTATGATTGGACAAGGGAGTCAGAGGAAAAGAACCGTCATGATCAGTACTGTTGTAGATGGAGAGAAACTCGGAACCTCACAGTTTTATGTCAAAAGTGGCTCATTGGTAGCATACTCACCTCTGAGTTAGAAGGTTGTGAGTTCCAGACCCACTCCAGAGACTTGAGCATATATTGTAGCTGACATTTCAGTGCCTGAGGGAGTGTTGTACTGGTGATTTCTAACACCCAAATTCAAACGTAGTGGCAATTTGATAAACACTGGCTGAGAATCAACAGTGACTGTATCAAGCACAAGCAGAATCTTAAGAAACTTGGGCTGAGATTCAGCAATAAATATTACAACCCCAGGCCAATAATCAACAATCCAAGTGGAAATTGGTCAACTAATGTAATATATGAAAGCTGAATTAAGTTCCAAAATAGGTGAATGTCAAAAGTAAATTAAAGATGCAAGAATCAAAGATCTGCCTTTGATTACAAGCTGTATGCGGTGTTGCGGATGAAAGTAAATATTCAGGCAAAATAAAGAAAAAGGAAGAAAAGTTGATAAAATTAAAGTAGGAAGTGCACAGAACTGAAATCAGAGTTAACAATATAATGGGGAAACTGAGCTAGATTCCTGTTAATCCAAAAGATGGAGTACTGTAAGATTCACAGATGATCGCCTAATGCAGCTGCATCATCATCATCATCAACATAGGCAGTCCCTCGGAAGACTTGCTTCCACTCTTAAAAATGAGTCCTTAAGTAGCTGAACAGTCCAATATGAGAATCACAGTCCCTGTCATAGGTGGGACAGATAGTTGTTGAGGGAAAGGGTGGGTGGGACAGATTTGCCGCATGCTCTTTCCGTTGCCTGTGCTTGATTTCTGCATGATCTCAGCGATGAGACTCGAGGTGCTCAGTGCCCTCCCGGATGCACTTCCTCCACTTAGGGTGGTCTTTGGCCAGGACTCCCAGGTGTCAGTGGAGATGTTGCACTTTTTCAGGGAGTCTTTGAGGGTGTCCCTGTAACGTTTCCTCTGCCCACCTTTGGCTTGTTTGCTGTGAAGGAGTTCCGAGTAGAGTGCTTGCTTTGGGAGTCTCGTGTCTGGCATGCGAACGATGTGGCCTGCCCAGTGGAGCTGATCAAGTGTGGTCAGTGCTTCAATGCTGGGGATGTTGGCCTGGTCGAGGACGCTAATGTTGGTGCATCTGTCCATCCAGGGGATTTATAGGATCTTGCGGAGGCATCGTTGGTGGTATTTCTCCAGCGACTTGAGGTGTCTACTGTACATGGTCCATGTCTCTGAGCCATACAGGAGGGCGGGTATTACTACAGCCCTGTAGACCATGAGCTCGGTGGCAGTCTTGACAGCCTGGTCTTCAAACACTCTTTTCCTCAGGCAGTCGAAGGCTGCACTGGTGCACTGGAGGCAGTGTTAAATTTCGGCGTCAATGTCTGCTCTTGTTGATAATAGACTCCCGAGGTAAGGGAAATGGTCCACGTTGTCCAGGGCTGCGCCATGGATTTTGATGACTGGGGGGCAGTGCTGTGCAGCAAGGGCAAGCTGGTGGAGGATCTTTGTCTTACAGATGTTTAGTGTAACGGATGCTTTCGTATGCCTCAGTAAATACATCGACTCTGTCCTGGAGTTCAGCATCTACATGTGCGCAGATGCAGGTGTCATCCACTTAATGTAGCTCGACGACAGAGGTTGGGTGGTCTTGGACCTGGCCTGGGGAAGGCGAAGGTTGAACAGCTTCCCACTGGTTCTGTAGTTTAGTTCCACTCCAGCAGAGAGCTTGTTGACTGTGAGGTGGAGCATGGCAGCGAGGAAGATTGAGAAGAGGGTTGGGGCGATGACACAGTCCTGTTTGACCCTGGTCCGGACGTGGATTGGGTCTGTAATGGATCCATTGGTAAGGATCACAACCTGCATGTCGTCGTGGAGCAGGCAGAGGATGGTGATAAACTTTCGGGGGCATCCAAAACAGAGGAGGACCCTCCATAGACCCTCATGGTTGACAGTGTCAAAGGCCTTTGTGAGGTCGAAGAAGTCCATGTATAAGGGCTGGTGCTGTTCCCTGCATTTTTCCTGCAGCTGTCGCGCTGCAAAAATCATGTCCGTTGTACCCTGTAGGGGACGGAATCCATACTGGGACTCCAGGAGGAGCTCCTCAGCCACAGGGAGAAGACGGTTGAGGAGGACTCTAGCGACAACTTTCCCAGTGGTTGATAGCAGGGAGATTCCTCTGTAGTTGCTGCAGTCGGACTTGTCCCCTTTTTTAAAGATGGTCACGATCACTGAATCTCTGAGATCTCCCGGCATGCTCTCCTCCCTCCAGATGAGAGAGGTGAGGTCATGTATTTGTGCCAGTAGTGCCTCTCCGCCATACTTCAGTGCCTCATCAGGAATCCCATCCGCTCCCGTAGCCTTGTTTTTCTTAAGCTGCCTTATGGCTTTTTCTACTTCGTGCAGTGTTGGGGTTTTACTGAGGTTGTGGTGGGTAGTATGCTGCGGGATGGAGTCGAGAACACTCGAGTCAAAGGCAGAGTCTCGGTTGAGGAAGTCTTCGAAAGATTCACAGATGATTGCCTAGTGCAGCTGCATCAAGATTCTAACTCTCAAAATTCTCATTGGCGAAAAAGGGGCAACTACTACATCCCTGAAACTTGTTTCAGCGGCCATCATGATTTCTCCACCTATCACATTTTTTTACCTCCAAAAATAGTTGGTGGTCTATTTTAAACATGTGCCCAAAATGCCACCCACCCAAAGCCAGCGTCAAGATGCCTAAATCAATTTAAAATTTCGACCACATTTGAACGCAGGCACCAAACGGGTGCTCCACTGCAGCTCACTGGCTGTAGGTGGGCAGAAAATTGGCCAACTCCTAGGGTGAGCCGGCCAGCAGATCAAGCCTGCGGGTGGGGGAGGGAACCAATCCTGGAGGCGGATGAGCAAATGCCAGTAGCGGGCAATGACATTTATGTAGAGCCAGGCACCACAAAAATAAAAGAAAAAGAGATGTTGGAACCTCATTGTTTTGCTCAATGTCTAGGACTTACTTAAACACTTCACACCAAATCAGGCAAGAGTTGCTTGTGCTCATTTACAGGCTCACCTAAAAATCACATCTGGAGGACCTGGTGCGACTGTGAGATTCTCCTGTGATTTTCCTCTGAAGGCTGCCTGTTTTTCAAGCCAGAATGAATAATGATGAGCATGAATAAAGAATGTTGATAGAAAACCCTCCCCGCCCCTCCTGGTGTTTTTAGAATTCTGTGCTTGTACAATCTCAGTTTCATTTTTTCTCCCTCTGTGCGCATTCACAACATAATTCCCACTCAGTATCGATATTACAACCCTGTGCTTATGTTCGATTTCAATGCCAGTTAGCATTATTCATTCATGCACAGCTTGAGCAGTGGGTTGTCCAGACCTCCCTGCTTCCCAGCCATATTAGCACTCAGTTCCAACCTTCTTCGGCCTTCCGCACCTCACACAGTGTGGGGGAGAGACACAGTTTTGTTTATATTTTGCTCCATGAACAATGCCATAAATCAACAATTAATTAGATAATATAGTACAATGCCTTACTGGGCAATAAAAATCTCAGCATCCGGTCTAAATCTCAGACTTCTGAAGACAGCACAATGAGCAGTGACTCCCAGCAGTAAAGCCGATCCATATTAGTCTTTGTGCAACATTACGGGAGATTTCACTAGTATTGATGAATTCCCTTTCATCCAAAGCAAATAGGATGTGTCATAACTAAGTTTAAATCCCCTAAATACTGAATCTCCACTAAGTTTAAACCCTATACTGAATCTCCCCTGCAGCTACTTTACTGTGCATGTTTTCTATATGGAGCATCTGCAAATCAATAAAGAAAAGCCTCTCTTCCTATAACTGAGTCTCTGCCTCCCTCCCACTCTGCACAAGTCTCTTTCTCTATTTCTGTTTCCCACAGGATATTTCTGGAATTAACACTATTTCCCATTAGAAAGTGAAACTAGAAATTCTCTTTTCAACTCAACTTTTTTTCTCTCTTACTCTTCCAGACCTCAATTTCACAACTGTTATCTATATTCTGCAAAATCATCAGTTGAAATGTAATTTTAGTCTTAAATATGTTTCAAAAACATTTAGATAATTCAGATTTAAAATGTATTTTAGCAGTGCTGTGGATAAAGTGTAGCTGACAACTTCTAATATTTTGCCATTGCTGTAATAAAGAATGACGTGTTGTTAGTGTTTTGTTTTTGCTGCAAAAATGCTGCCTTACTCCTTTAAGTCTTTCTTGACCAAAAGTATTGCCTTTTCATTATTTATGTTTTGTTTTATTTGAAAAATTATTTCCTTAGACCTTTTGGGGTCAAAATTGCCACACCCTTTAAGGTCTGGTAAAGCCTTTCGACTGAGGGCAGGCGGATGGTCCAACTCATGTGCCGACCCCTTACTGCCCGGAGGTGACCCCTTTCCGCCCCGTGAGGTAATTGCCTGCGGTGCCCCCAACAGATTTTCCCGGCGGAAAGCTGCCAGTGGCTGGGTGGTACGTCCGCCCTTAAAGGGGAGGGCGCAACGCCGTGATCACCATTTTATTTTTATTGTCGGCTGACTCCTGAGTCGGCCCGACAACGGCGGCCACCGGTTTGGCCGGGCTGCCAACAGCAGCCTAGCACCCCCCTCTTGGGTACCGGGCCGCTGGCTCAGTCAAAGCCCTCCCTGGTGGCCTAGTGGGCGCCACTAAAGTTGCTGCAGAGCTCGCAGCAGACCTCCTCTTTAACTGAAGGAGAGGGATGTTGCTACACGTTAGTGAGTTGCGGCACATTCTCATTGCGCTGACATCATCAGCATCACGCTGACGTGCTCAGTACGGTGCTGATGACACCGCCGGCCTTCCACCCCGTTCCTGATGCACTTCCGCCCCCTCAACTGCCCCAAACACCGCCCCAACAATTTCCAAAAGTTAAAGTGGCCAATTTGCCTCTAATCCCCGCCCCATGGAATCGGGCAGAGAATACTCATTTAAATCGAATTATTTGGGGCAGAGGGCAATTTCTAGCCCTTTAATTTTTCTCATCCAAGGATGTTAATGATTTCCATTGAGCCATTGATGCAGAAAGAACTTAACACTGTACTGTCTAAGCTTTGGCAAACCAGTAACCAAACAGTTAGTTCTAACAAAAGGACTACACCTGAAACATTAACTTGCCTGTTCCCTTCACAGAAGCTGACTGATCTGCTGAGTGTTTCCAGCATTTTCTGGTTTTGAACAAAAATGCTATTTGTTTCCTTTTAGTTTTGTGATTGTAGCTCAATTCAGTTTTTTTCCTTAAATATTTTTTCTCTCCGCTTTATCAACTGACATTCAATGGCATTGCCATCATCGGATTCCCCACCTTCAACATCCTGGGGGTTACCATTGACCAGTAACTTAACTGGACCAGCTACATAAATATTGTGGCTACAAGAGCAGGTTAGAGGCTGGATATTCTGTGGCAAGTGTCTCACCTCCTGACTCCTCAAAGCCTTTCCACAATCTACAAGGCACAAGTCAGGAGTGTGATGCAATACTCTTCACTTGCCTGGATCAGTGCAGCTCCAACTCAGGAAGCTTGACACCATCAAGGACAAAGCAAAGCAGTCCGCTTGATTGGTATCCCATCGGCTACCTTCAACAGTCACTCCCTGTGCAACATGACTGCAGTATGTATTATCTACAAGATACACTGCAGCAACTCATCAAGGCTTCTTCAACAGCACCTCCCAAACCGATGACCTCTACCACCTAGAAGGACAAGGGCAGCAGACCCATGGGAACACCACCACCTCCATGTTTCCCTCCAAATCACACACCATCCTGACTTGGTAACATATCGTTCTTCCTTCATTGTCACTGGGTCAAAATCCTGGAACTCCCTCCCCAACAGCACAGTGGGAGTACCTTCACCACACGGACTGCAGCGGTTCAAAAAGGCGGCTCATCATCACCTTCTCAAGGACATTTAGGGATGGGCAAAAAATGCTGGCCTTGCCAGCGACACCCAAATCCTGTGAATGAATATATTTTTTAAAACGATTTTCTTATCTTACACCTCCTCTCCTGAAGATGGCGACTTATGCTGGAGCATGGTTTTTTGGTGGTAGCTGTCCAACATCTTGACTGGCTATTCTTCATTTTTGAACATGCACAATGAGTGCCAGTGGACTATTGGGCAATCAAGAATCATCTTGTCCTCCGCATATGGGAACTCAAATCAATTTTGTTTTCCCTTTCTAATCAGGGTGTACTGAGGCCAGTAATAGTGCTCACACACCTTTGCCAACTCCATTGAGAGCAGCTAATTCAGCTTAGTCAAAGTTTCAAACCTAGCACCTACCTGGTATGACTGGTTAATGCTATACCAGCTGGTGGATTTATCCACTGAGCCATCAGGGAGAAAGCAATGTTCAAACTTGTGTTAACGCCAATGTTCACACAGCCCAACTCTTAGAGTGCTTTGTTTTTGTAGAACGTTAAGCTTCAACTGTAATATATTTACAGATACTAGAGGGTACTCCACTTGAATTATAGCACATTGCAAATTGTAATGTCATAGATTATTCTGAGAAGAATGTTCTTGGACTGAAGAAGGTGGATGTAAAAGATTTTAATTATATTAGTGGCTCACCTGTATTGTTACTCATGGTAAGTCAGAGCATACGGTCTCTCTCCTCTTTATCATATTTGTGTTGCTGCTCTCTCTTTACATGTCTCTTGCATTCCACTCTTTCTCTTGTCCTTACTCTCTCTTCTTTTCAGCTTTAACCCCTGTCTCCTTCTGCTTCTCTATGTTTTTCTTTTGCTTTTTTACTTTCAGTGGACTCTAGACACGGGTGTGGAGTGTATTGGGGAGTGTGGAGTGTATTGGGGGGTGTGAAGTGGAGTGGGGGGTTGGAGTGGGGGGTGTGTGGAGTGGGGGTTGTGTGGAGTGGGGGTTGGAGTGGGGGGTGTGTGAAGTGGGGGTTGGAGTAGGGGGTGTGTGGAGTGGGGGTTGGAGTGGGGGGTTGTGGAGTGGAGGGTGTGTGGAGTCAGGGGGTATGGAGTGGAGTGAGAGTGTGTGGAGTGAAGGTGTGTGGAGTGGGTGTGTGTGGAGTGGGGGTTTATGGAGTGGGGGGGTTGGAGTGGGGGGATGGAGAGGGGGGTGTGTGGAGTGGGGGGGATGGTGAAGTGGGGTGTGTGGAGTGGGGGGGTTGGAGTGGTGGGAGTGTGGAGTGGTGGGGGTGTGGAGTTGGGGGGGGTGTGTGGAGTGGAGTGGGGTGGGGGTGTGTGGAATGGGGGGGTTGGAATGGTGGGGGTGTGGAGTTGGGGGGGGTGTGGAGTGGAGTGGGGGCGGTTGTGTCAAGTTGGCAGAGGTGGAGTGGGGGGGCGGTGGTGGTGGTGGAGTGACGATGTGTGGAGTGGGGCTGGAGAAGAGTGGGGGGAGTGGAGTGGAGTGGGGGGTGTGGAGTGGGTGGGAGCAGAATGGGGGAGGGCGGGGGCAGTGAGGGAGTGGAGTGGTTTGGTGATGGATCTAGCCATGGTTCCAGGTTTGCCTTGGGGTGGTGGGTCAAAAGGAGATATGGACAGACGTCATCATCTGACAAAAGGTTATTGATCTGAGACGTTAACTCTGTTTCTCTCTCTCTACGGATGCTGCCTGACCTGCTGAGTAATTCCAGCATTTTCTGTTTTTATCACAAAAAGGATGTATGGTTGGCTTTTGCATTATGGATGTGGTGAGGGTTGTAGCTGAAGTGTAGGGTGGTTCGTAATGCAGCATGAAGTGGAGCTTAATATTGCAGAAGAATGTGATGAAATCACTGTTTAAATGGTTCTATTCTTATCTATCCAGTCATAGACAGAGAGTCACCTACAGTGGCTTCTCTCCCCACTCCTGCACTGTTACCTCCTATTTCACATCAACATGCTGCTCCTGAGCAACATCATCTGAAAACACACGTCAGGTCCACATGTACACTGGTAACACCCAGCTTTACCTCACCACAACCTCTCTCGACCACTCCATGGGGGTAGAATTGCCCTGCGCTCCAAATGGGGGCAGTAACCATCTGGGGCCAGGACTTTCTGCGCTTGGTGCAGAATTCGGTTTACCATCCCTCAAAGAAAGCAGAGCGCAATGTCACGCGCTCCACTTTCTTTGGGGGCGAATACTGAGGTGCTGAGGGAAGTGCTACACGGATGCTCCACATAGCGCTAACGCGCTTCAACGCCCCTTGCTTAAAGGGAAAGGACGCTGTGTACTCTGCAAGGTCTCTGATGGTCTCCACTAGGCCACCAGGGCAGTATGCGACTGGGCCTGCAGCCCGGCGCCCAAAACGAAGTGTGGGCTGCATGATGGCGGCCCGGACTATGCTCGGGTCGCCATCAAAAAGACGACCCGAGAGTCGACAATCAAAACTAGATGGCAGCCCGGGACGCTGGTGCCCTCCCCTTTAAGGAGCGCTCTGAGAGTCAATGTCGGCCAGTTTTGCGACCCACGAAGCTGGTGTTGACATCCGCTCGCGCCAGCCTTGCAGCCTGCAGGAAATTGCCCCCGCAGGGCGTTAAGGGGTTAGCACGGGGCGGTGAAGGGTCACGGTTGCACGGTGGCCTGGGGCGCTAACTGTGGCAGCACCTCCGCAAACTCCCAGGCAATTTCCCGGGAGGCGATAGCACTCCCCTCCCCTGGGTGAAAAGTCTCCTCTACCTCATTAACTCCCCCCAATGGTGCTAATGGGGCTTTAAAAAGGGTCAATTTCGCCACCCATGTCTCTGATTTGTAATGGTCCTTGTCCAACATCCAGCCATTGTTTTCAGTCCCCGTCACAAACTCCGTTCCCTAGCCACTGACTCCATCCCTCTCCCTGGTCCCTGTCTGAGACTGAACAAGACTGTTCGCAACCTTGGTGTCATATTTGACACTGAAATGAGCTTCCGATGACATATCCGTTCCATCACCAAAAGCGCCAAATTTCACCTCCGTAACATTGCCCATTTTTGCCTCTGCCTCAACTCATCTGCTGCTGAAATCTTTATCCATGCCTTTATTACCTCTAGACTTGACTATTTCTATGCTCTCCTGGCCGGTCTCCCACCTTCTACCCTGCATAAACTGAAGCTCATTCAAAGCTCTGCCACCCATGTCCTAACTCGCACCAAGTTCCACTTTCCCATCACCCCTGTGCTCGCTGACCGACATTGGCTCCTGGTTAAGCAATGCCTTGATTTTAAAATTCCCATCCTTGTTTTCAAATCCCTCCATGACCTTGCCCCTATCTCTGTAATATACTCCAGCCTTACAACCCACTCTGCGTCCTCCAATTCTGGCCTCTTGCACATCCCCGAATTTCATTGCTCTACCATTGGCAAACTTGCCTTCAGCTGCCTGGGCCCTAGGCTCTGGAATTACCTCCCTATGCCTCTCCACCTCTATCTCTCCTCCTTTAAGATGTTCCTTAAAAACTACCTATTTTACCAAGCTTTTTTGGTCACCTGTCCTAATATCTCCTTATGTGACTGGGTGTCAAATTTTGTCTGATAACACTCCTGTGAAGCACCTTGGGACCTTTGATTATGTTAAAGACACAATATAAGTGCAAGTTATTGTTGTTAAATCAATGGATGACCAAATGTGCAACTAAAATATGTGCATGAAAAGAATCAATAAATAAGAGAACCTTAATAATTGTGAAATGTATAATTTTGTTTTAATTGTTGTTATACAGCATTAACAGGAAAACTTAACCCAGAAGAAGCAACACGTACCAAATTCACCAGTCCTGACTCCCTTATCACAAAAAAGCATTAGTGTTGCCTGTAACAACACTGTACCTGCAACACCAGCAATCAGCTGCATTTGCATCAATAATAACACAGCGGCACAATAAAGGGAACATTTCTGTTATTGATATTGTAAAACAAAGTTAATTATTAATGCACTGAGGAACCAGAAGCTCCAGTTGTGCTGTCTTATTTATTCATTGGAGCCAGAGAGAATAACAATTGGAGAAGCAATAGCAGTTAGCAAAATTTCAATTCCCAGCAGAGTAAAGAGAAAGTATTTCCAGTCTATTGTTAGCCTGTTTTTATCAGGCTTCAGCAGCTACAACTCCAATCAATATTGTGGCTCGCTAATTATATTTCTATTGCCGCCAGCAGAATGAAGTGGGAGAATATAATTTTTTTTTATTTTATAACCATTTAAACCTATTATTAAATCATTTAGAGGTGTTTGTTTTAAAATGTAACTATCTTCAACTTTGTTATATTGAAAATAAATAAAACTTGGCTAAGCTCAGGATATGCTTGTGTGGTGGATAAACACCGACATGGACCGAACTGCTTGTTTTTCATGTTATAATTTCTTTGTAATTCTGTAACTTGCAGTGAACAGAAAGAGAAGCCTCATAATGGCAGCAGCGCCACCAAGTGTTAGAGGATTGAAACTTGTGTTCATAAAGTAAACGTTATCTGTTAAAAGTAATGCCAAAAGGAGATGATTGTTTGTTGTTACTAGGTGTCACAAGATGTGGTACAATCATGACATAGGCATTGAGAAAGTGTGACAACAGGAAGTCATAGGAAATGTAATATATTATAGATGTGTTTATGGCTCTGTTGTACTGCAGGCACTTTCTTGAAATTGGTATTTATTTTAGAGCAGTGCTGCATCATACTGTTAACTTTGCACTGAGCAACATACAGCAGTTTTCTCACCACTAACTAAAAGCCAGTACAATTCTCACTGTTAACAAAGCCAATGGGATAGTTGGCTCTTCACTAACATCCATGCCAGTAGATATCAGCTTTGGCACAGCCAGAGAGCCAAGGATTCAAGTCCCATTCCAGAGACTTGAGCACATAATCGAGGGTACACCTCAGTGAAGTGCTGAGAGAGTGCTGCACAGTTGGAGGTGCCGTCTTTAGGCTGAGATATTGAACCGAGGCACCATCTGGACTCTCAGGTGGGTGTAAAAGAGCCCATGGCACTATTCGAAGAAGAGTCCGGAGGGCCAAAATTTCCCTTCTCTTTAAGGTCTATTACCGCCTCTAAGAGGCCTTTCCGACCGGATGCAGGCGGATGGACCGACCCATCTGAAATGGCCCATGGGGGCGACAAAAACGGATTTCCGTCCCGCCCAAATTCCTGCTTCATCGGGCACGCGCTGACCTCTTTCCGGCCCATGAGGGAAATTGCCCCGCAGGAGCGGTGGCGCTGCTGCTCGGTGCCCCCGACAGCTTTTCGTGGCGGGAAGCTGCCAGTGGCTGGGCAGCGCATCCGCCCTGAAAGGGGAGGGGGCACCGTTGTGGCCGCCATTTTATTTTAATTGACGACCGACTCTGAAGTCGGCCCAACAATGGCGGCCACGGGTTCGGCCGGGCCGCCAATAGGCAGGTCAGCACCCGCTCTTGGCCCAGCCGAAGCCCACCCTGGTGGTCTAGCGAGCACCACTAAAGTGACTGCAGAGCTCGCAGCGACCCTCCGTTTTATCTGAAGGAGAGGGACGTTGTGATGCGTCAGCACGACATGGCACATTCGCATCGCGCTTACATCATAAGCGTCGCGCGGAAATGCTCAGTGCGGCGCTTATGGCACCGCCCACCTTCCACCCTGCTCCAAAAGCACTTCTGCTACCCAAACACAGCCGCTTCAACTTAGACAAGCAAAAGAGGGCAATTTCCTTCTATTCTCTGCCCCATGGATTCGGGCGGAGAATATTCTTTTTATTCGAATTATCCTCCCCATTTGGGGCGCAGGACAATTTTGGACCTGGGGCGTTTTCCCGGTGTCCTGGATAATTTATGCCTCAATCAATAGCAAGTGAAACAGATTATCTGCTGTTCGAGGGACCATGCTGTACACAAATTGGCTGCTGCATTTCCCTACATTACAACAGGGACTTCATTTTAAAAGTACTATATTGACTGAAGCACTTTGAAATTTCCTGTGGTTGTGACAGGTGTTACATAAATGCAAGTTCTTTCTATATAAAAAAAGCTGTTAATGAAGTTTCAATGTTGGACCAGCTGGGAATGTTTTACAAATCATTTTATGCCAGTTGAAGTTATACTGCAGCCATTGCAAGTATCGTGTCAACTCACCTACTTCTGAGAATGATGCCAGAGGCAGTGGACTTCATACAGAAGCTATAAGCCCACAGTAATATCGATCAATACTTTTTAGCAGGAAACCAAGGTGATGACTCTGGCACAATGGTATCCTGTTACAAAGATATGATCAGCTACTATCTTAAAGAGATTAATTTAAGGTCATTGTCTATCTGAATTCAATAGACATGTCTCAGCAACTGTATACCATGTAACTGGAATGGAAAATATTAACACAGCTGATTGACAATTTAAGTTGAGATAAAAAGAAGGGAGAGCTTAGATCTGGTCCTGTGTAATGAGGTAGGAATAATAAACGATCTCCGAGTAAAAGATCCTCTCGGAATGAGTGATTACAGTATGGTTGAATTTATAATACAGATTGAGGGTGAGGAAGTAGTGTCTCAAACGAGCGTACTATGCTTAAACAAAGGGGACTACAGTTGGATGAGGGCAGAGTTGGCTAAAGTAGACTGGAAACACAGACTAAATGGTGGCACAATTGAGGAACAGTGGAGGACTTTTAAGGAGCTCTTTCATAGTGCTCAACAAAAATATATCCCAGTGAAAAAGAAGGGCGGTAAGAGAAGGGATAACCAGCTGTGGATAACCAAGGAAATAAAGGAGAGTATCAAATTAAAAGCCAATGTGTATAAGGTGGCCAAGGTTAGTGGGAAACTAGAAGATTGGGAAAATTTTAAATGACAGCAAAGAATGACTAAGAAAGCAATAAAGAAAGGAAAGATAGATTACGAAAGCAAACTTGCGCAAAACATAAAAACAGATAGTAAAAGCTTTTACCGATATATAAAATGGAAAAGAGTGACTAAAGTAAATGTTGGTCCCTTAGAGCTTGAGAAGGGGGGATTTAATAATGGGAAATGTGGAAATGGCTGAGACCTTAAACAATTATTTTGCTTCAGTCTTCACAGTGGAAGACACAAAAACCATGCCAAAAATTGCTGGTCACGGGAATGTGGGAAGGGAGGACCTTGAGACAATCACTATCACTAGGGGGGTAGTGCTGGACAGGCTAATGGGACTCAAGGTAGACAAGTCCCCTGGTCCGGATGAAATGCATCCCAGGGTATTAAAAGAGATGGCGGAAGTTATAGCAGATGCATTTGTTATAATCTACCAAAATTCTCTGGACTCTGGGGAGGTACCAGCGGATTGGAAAGCAGCTAATGTAACGCCTCTGTTTAAAAAAGGGGGCAGACAAAAGGCAGGTAACTATAGGCCGGTTAGTTTAACATCTGTAGTGGGGAAAATGCTTGAAGCTATCATTAAGGAAGAAATAGCGGGACATCTAGATAGGAATAGTGCAATCAAGCAGACGTAGCATGGATTCATGAAGGGGAAATCATGTTTAACTAATTTACTGGAATTCTTTGAGGATATAACGAGCATGGTGGATAGAGGTGTACCGATGGATGTGGTGTATTTAGATTTCCAAAAGGCATTTGATAAGGTGCCACACAAAAGGTACTGCAGAAGATAAAGGTACGCGGAGTCAGAGGAAATGTATTAGCATGGATAGAGAATTGGCTGGCTAACAGAAAGTCGAGAGTCGGGATAAATGGGTCCTTTTCGGGTTGGAAATCAGTGGTTAGTGGTGTGCCACAGGGATCGGTGCTGGGACCACAACTGTTTACAATATACATAGATAACCTGGAAGAGGGGACAGAGTGTAGTGTAGCAAAATTTGCAGATGACACAAAGATTAGTGGGAAAGCGGGTTGTGTAGAGGACACAGAGAGGCTGCAAAGAGATTTAGATAGGTTAAGCGAATGGGCTAAGGTTTGGCAGATGGAATACAATGTCGGAAAATGTGAGGTCATCCACCTTGGGAAAAAAAACAGTAAAAGGGAATATTATTTGAATGGGGAGATATTACAACATGCTGCGGTGCAGAGGGACCTGGGGGTCCTTGTGCATGAATCCTAAAAAGTTAGTTTGCAGGTGCAGCAGGTAATCAGGAAGGCGAATGAAATGTTGGCCTTCATTGCGAGAGGGATGGAGTACAAAAGCAGGGAGGTCCTGCTGCAACTGTACAGGGTATTGGTGAGGCTGCACCTGGAGTACTGCATGCAGTTTTGGTCACCTTACTTAAGGAAGGATATACTAGCTTTGGAGGGGGTACAGAGACGATTCACTCGGCTGATTCTGGAGATGAGGTGGTTACCTTATGATGATAGATTGAGTAGACTGAGTCTTTACTCGTTGGCGTTCAGAAGGATGAGGGGTGATCTTATCGAAACATTTTAAATAATGAAAGGGATGGACAAGATAGAGGCAGAAAGGTTGTTTCCACTGGTCGGGGAGACTAGAACTAGGGGGCACAGCCTCAAAATACGGGGGAGCCAATTTAAAACCGAGTTTAGAAGGAATTTCTTCTCCCAGAGAGTTGTGAATCTGTGGAATCCTCTACCCAAGGAAGCAGTTGAGGCTAGCTCATTGAATGTAATCAAATCACAGATAGATAGATTTTTAACCAATAAGAGAATTAAGGGTTATGGGGAGCGGGCGGGTAAGTGGAGCTGAGTCCACGGCCAGATCAGCCATGATCTTGTTGAATGGCGGAGCAGGCTCGAGGGGCTAGATGGCCTACTCCTGTTCCTAATTCTTATGTTATGTTCTTATGAGCAAGGGGATTATCTAAAAGACTAAATAGAATAGACAATCAATTGAACATTGATAAATATTCAGTTACTTATTTCAGTGATTTGTGTTATGTTGCAACTGGAATGGCTACTTACTGTAACATAGTAGAGTAACCCTGTTATTATCCCTGCTGGTTGTCACCTTTTAACTGATTATGCAACAATGGCAATGATTATTAAGCTATAAATTCATACCACCACAACCTAATGCAAATGTTGTCTGAAAATAAACAAAATTAAGGCAGATATCCTAAATATCTAAAAACGACAGAGGTAGTATTAAAATGTGTTTTACTTAGTAACTTGCTATCATTTGGCAACACTGTGGTAGTAGCTACTTAATTTATCTTCATCTATGTTATGCACTAGCAAAATTTCTTCTGGACAACATCAGCAAGCTCAAACACAGCACCTTTTACAGAATGAGGAGATGTACTTATTAATAATAATGCTCAGTACATATTGAAAAAAGACACAAGAGCAACAAGACCACACTTAACTCATTGATTTAGGTGTAATGGAAGACCTCTGCCGTGAATTTCCTCAGGGATCTGCCAATCGACTGCCAGAACGTCGGCAAAAGCCCAGTTTGTGCAGCTTATCCGAGGTTTCCACCGATCTTCTGCCAAATTTCCTCGGTGATTCAGCCGATCGGAAGAATCACCGAGGAAATTACCAGCGATTAATGATTCCTATTTAATACATTTGCTGTTTGTTTCAAAAATTTGAATTATTTCTCATGGGGATTTACATGGTCACTCTGACTAGTTTGTACATAGAGGAAGGAGCAAATTCTGCCCCAAATCTGATTTACAAGCTTCACATGCTTATTACTAGCCATAAAATAAAAATATTCATATTATTTTGTCAAACATCACATTTGCTTTCATGCTTAGCCCTTAAATATTACACAATATCACAGTTTCCTGTGTGCAACTTAATTAACCGTGTTGGGCTTTGCCTAATTTCACAACTCAATCTGAGATAAATGTCAGCACAAGCACCCTGCTGAGTTTACAAATATGTAACATATAAAATCTTTGCTTGTACAAATGAAATACCAAAGTTAGTATTGCCTGCTATATATTGGCTGGAAATCCTCCAAGATCTACATTATCACATGGGCAAACTTATAGTGGGGACAGAACTTTAACTGTGTGAAATGTAACACATGGAGGGGCCTAGATACTTTACTTCCATTGAAAGGAAGACACTTTTTTGATTTCTCTTTGCTACTAACAAAAGAGTTTTGGAAAAACGCAATAAAAGACTGTTCTGTCTCCAAATGTGATCAATTCAAAACATCACAAAATAGGTTCAAATAAAGGTCAGTTGATTTCATCCTTCAAAAATACCAACCTTACAGTATCCAACTGTTTCTTGATTGAGTTTAGTCTCCTAGGCGCAACCATTATTTGTGCAGGTTGTGAATCATCACTCTCTTTGCAAAGATACTACATAGATGAAGGAATAGAGCCATATATCAAAGTTTCCGGCGACACTAAGTTAGGTAACACAGTAAGAGAGTGGATGGGAGCAGAATGTTGCAAAGAGACATTGATCTATTAAGTGAGTGGGCAAAACTGTGGCAGATGGAGTTCAATGTGGGGTAGTGTGAGGTCATCCACTTTGGACCTTAGAAAAATAAATCAGAATATTTACTAAGTGGTAAAAGGCTACAAACTGTGGAGGAGCAAAGAGATTTAGGGGTCCATGTACAGAAATCATTAAAAACTTGTGGTCAGGTATAAAAAATAATGATGAAGCCTCATGAAAGTTAGGGCCCGAACTTGGTGAAAGCCAAGGCCCAACCAAGTGCCGCCGAGAGACCGGGTGGTACTTTGCCAGGAAGATTCCTCTAAAAGCTATAGCTGTACCACCTGGCTGCAAAATAACAACTTATGCCATCAATCTGGGTGGCAGCGGGCGGGAGCTCACAATCTCGGCAGAAAATGCGATCCTCGCCAAAGTACCGCCGAGGATTGAGTCAGGCCCAGGGAGGGAGGGGGGAGCACTTAAAAATAAAAATTTTCACGAAAAATAAAAAAACACACTGGAACACCTTCAGGGGACCCCATACTCATAAATTGCTGCAAAAAAAATTAAAAGAAGTTCACTAACCTTTTTTTGCAGGTCTTCTTACTTACTGTTGGGGTTAGACCTTCCTTCATGCGGCGGTCCTTCCCCCTGCTACCGCCGACTCCCACCCATACCAATATGGCAGCTTGGCGGTGACTTATGCAACTTGCTCACCAGCGGCTGTCAGCGGGCAGTTCCCAGTGGTACTCCCCTCAGGGATCTGTGGACCCTGGGATCAGGGGGGTTCCACAGGGCTCTTGTACGAGGTCTTTTGTTTTTCGTGGTATATAGCAATGATTTAGACTTAAATGGAGGGGACATCGTTAAGAAGTTTGCAGACGATACAAAAATTGGCCTTTAATTGATAGTGAGGAAGAAAGCTGTAGACTGCAGGAAGATATCAGTGGACTGGTCAGGTGGGGAGAAAAGTGGCAAATGGAATTAAATCTGGAGAAGTGTGATGAAATGCATCTGGGAAGGTCAAACAAGGCAAAGGAATAAAGAATAAATGGTAGGATACTGAGAAGTGTAAAGGAACACTTGGAGTGCATGTTCACAGATCCCTGCAGGTAGTAGGACAGTTAGGTAAGGTGGTTAAGAAGGTATACGGGATACTTTCCTTTATTACCTGCAGCATAGAATATAAGAGCAGGGAGGTTATGCTAGAACTTGTATAAAACATTAGTTAGGCCACAGCTAGAGTACTGCTTACAGTTCTGTTTAACACATTACAGGAAGGATGTGATCGCACAAGAGAGGGTACAGAGGAGATTTACGAGGATGTTGCCAGGACTGGAAAATTTTAGCTATGAGGAAAGATTGGATAGCCTGGGGTTATTTTCTTTGGAACAGAGGAGGCTGAGGGGAGATTTAATTGAGGTGTGTAAAATTATGAGGGGCCTAGATAGAGTGGATACGAAGGACCTATTCCCCTTACGAGAGAGGTCAATAACCAGAGGGCATAGATTTAAAGTAATTGGTAGAAGGATTATAGGGTAGTTGAGGAGAATCTTTTTAATCCAGAGGGTGGTAGGGATCTGGAACTCACTGCCTGAAAGAGTGGTAGAGGCAGACACCTTCATCACATTTGAAAAGTGCCTGGATGTGTCGCGGCCTACAAAACTACAGACCAAGAGCTGGAAAGTTGGATTAGGCTGTGAAATGTATGTAACCACAATGTAACACCACTGTATTACTGTATATACTCAACCTAGATGCACACCTTGACCACAAGGGGTGAACTTGTGGGAGACACTCCTTACCTGATCACACAGGTATAAAAAGGGAGGTCCCACGCAGGGTCATCGCCTTTGGAGTCGTGTGAATAAAGAGTTAAGGTCACAGAGTGAACTTGTCCCCAGAATGTGCCTCATGTGGTTTCATGCTGTAGAGTAAGGACTTTACAGGCTGGATAGCTCTTTTTCAGTCAACACAGATATGATGGGCCAAATAGCCTCCTTCTGTGACGTAAATTTCTATGATTCAATTTCTATGATTAAGAGGTTATCTAATTGTGCTGTTTAACCAGAACAAGGGGTGTATAACCTTAAAATTGAGGGATGATGTCTGGAAGTACTTCTTCAACAACAGCAACTTGTATTTATATAGCGCCTTTAACTTACTGTGATTGTAAGGCTGCATTAGAAGGAGCAGCGTGTGGTGGCCCGGCCCGGCCCAGAAATCAGCATGCCGGCGCCATCAGAGGGAGCAGCGTGTGGCGGCATACCACTGTAGGTGGGCGACGGCTGCGAATTCAGGTGCAGATTGCAGTGCGGGCAGACACAGCAGGAGGGGCGATGGAGCAGCAAGAGTTTGTAGAAGGAAGTGACCGGGGCCCAGGAGAGGCATGAAGCTGAGGCCAAGAAGAGGTGAGGGCCCAGGGGCAGCACGCGCCAGCCCACCCTGCAAAATGTCTGCGCCCTCGGTCCGTGCAGTAGAGCTGGTTTCCAGTCATCTTCGGTAATCCTTGCCACTGGACCAAAACCTAGCTCTGTCAAGCTCATGTGGTGGCTGGTGTTAAAAAAATCCACGCACAGGCACCCTCCAAGATGTAGTTCAGGATCTGGAATATTAGGGCCTTCATTGAAACACCTGTGAACTCATTCCTTTTTGGCATGGAAACAAGTCATCCTCGCTTCGAGGGACTGCCTATGATGATGATTAATGTAGTGACATGTTCCAAGGCGCTTCACAGGAGCATTATGCAATAAAAATTTTGACCAAAAGCTTGGCAGGGAGTTCCAGAGCTTGGGGTCTAGGCAACGGAAGGCACAGCCACAAATGATTGAGCGATTATAATCAGGGATACTCAGGAGGACAGAATTAGAGAAGCGCAGACATCTCGGGGGGTTGTGGAACTGGAGGAGATTACAAGGATAGGGAGGGGTGAGGCCATGGAGGGATTTGAAAATAAGGATGAGAATACAGAAATCGTGATATTGCTTAACCGGAAGACAATGTAAGTCAGTGAGCAGAGGGGTGATGGGTGAGCGGGAATTGATGCAAGTTAGGACATGGGCAACCGAGTTTTGGATTACCTCTAGTTTACGTTGGGTAGAATGTGGGAATCCAGCCAGGAGTGCATTGGAATAGTTAAGTCTAGAGGTAGCAAAGGCATGGATGAGGGTTTCAGCAGCAGGTGAGCTGAGGCAAGGGCGAAGATGGGCAGTGATCTGGTGGTGTAAATAGGCGGTCTTAGTTATGCTGCGGATATGTGGTCAAAAGCTCATTTCTGGGTCAAATACGATACCAAGGTTGCGAACAGTCTGGTTAGGCCTCAGGCAGGAGTTGGGGAGAGGGATGGCGTCAGTGTCTAAGGAACAGATTTTGTGACAGGGACTGAAAACAATGGCTTCAGTTGGAGAAAATTTCTGCTCATCTAGAACTGGATGTCAGACAAGCAGTCTGACAATTTAGAGACTGTGGAGAGGTCAGAGAAGTGATAGTGAGGTAGAGCTTTGTGTCATCAGCGTACATGTTGATACTAATGCTGCGTTTTCGGATGATGTCGCTAAGGGACAACATGTAGATGAGAAATAGGAGGGGGCCAAGGATAAATCCTTGAGGGGCACCAGAGGGAACGATGCAGGGTCGCGAAGAGAAGCCATTGCAGGTGATTCTCTGGCTACGATTAGAGAGATAAAAATGAAACCAGACAATTGCAGTCCCATCCAGCTGGACGACAGTGGAGAGGCATTGGAGAAGGATAGATGGTCAACTGTGTCAAAGACTGCAGACAAGTCAAGAAAGACAAGGAGGGATAGTTTTTCTTTGTCACAGTCACAAAGGATGTCATTTGTGACTTTGATGAAAGCCCTTTTTATACTGTGACAGGTGCGGAAATTGGATTGGAGGGATTCAAACATGGAATTGCGGGAAAGATGGGCACGAGACCTGGGTGTCATGGTACATCAGTCATTGAAGGTTGGCATGCAGGTACAGCAGGCGGTTAAGAAAGCAAATGGCATGTTGGCCTTCATAGCGAGGGGATTTGAGTACAGGGGCAGGGAGATGTTGCCACAGTTGTACAGGACCTTGGTGAGGCCACACCTGGAGTACTGTGTACAGTTTTGGTCTCCTAACTTGAGGAAGGACATTCTTGCTATTGAGGGAGTGCAGCGAAGGTTCACCAGACTGATTCCCAGGATGGCAGGACTGACATATCAAGAAAGACTGGATCAACTGGGTTTGTATTCACTGGAGTTCAGAAGAATGAGAGAGGACCTCATAGAAACGTTTAAAATTCTGATGGGTTTAGACAGGTTAGATGCAGGAAGAATGTTCCCAATGTTGGGGAAGTCCAGAACCAGGGGTCACAGTCTAAGGATAAGGGGTAAGCCATTTAGGACCGAGATGAGGAGAAACTTCTTCACCCAGAGAGTGGTGAACCTGTGGAATTCTCTACCACAGAAAGGTGTTGAGGCCAATTCACTAAATATATTCAAAAAGGAGTTAGATGTAGTCCTTACTACTAGGGGGATCAAGGGGTATGGCGAGAAAGCAGGAATAGGATACTGAAGTTGCATGTTCAGCCATGAACTCATTGAATGGCGGTGCAGGCTCGAAGGGCCGAATGGCCTACTCCTGCACCTATTTTCTATGTTTCTATGTTTCTATTTGGGAGGCGACAACACATTCAAGGAATTTGGAGAGGAAAGGGAGGTTGGAGTTGTGGTGGTAGTTTCCAAGGACAGAGGGATCGAGAGTTGGCTTTTTGAGGAGAGGGGTGATGACGGCAGATTTGAGGGAGAGGGGGACAGTACCTGAGGAGAGCGAACCGTTAACAATGTCAACTAATGTGGGAACAAAGGATAGTGGAAATTTGGAACTCTCTTCCACAAAAAGTCAATTGCAAAATTCAAAACTGAGATAGATTTTTGTTGAGGAAGGATATTACATAGGATATATGGCACAGAAATAGGCCACTCAGCCCACCAATCCATCCCGGTGTTTATGCTCCAATCAAACGGCCTCCCACCTATCCTCATCTAAATCTATCAGCATATCCCTCTATTCCCTTCTCCCTCATATGCTTGTCTGGCCTCCCCTAAAATGCATCTATACTATTCGCTTCAACCACTCCCTGTGGTAGCAAGTTTCACATTCTCACCACTCTTTGGGTAAATAATTTTCTTCTGAATTCCCTATTGGATTTCTTGGTGACTATCTTATATTGATGGCCTCTAGTTATTTTCTTCCCCACAAGTGGAAACAATCTCTCTGTATTCACTCTATCAAAATCTTTCATAATTTTAAGACATCTATTAGGTCACCCCTCAGTCTTTTTCCAAGAGAAAAGCGAGCCAATCTGTTCATCCTTTCCTGATATGTATACCCTCGCAATTCTGGTATCATCCTTGTAAATCTTCTCTGCACCCTCTCCAGTGCCTCTATATCCTTTTTATAATACAGCGACCAGAAGTCTACGCAGCACTCCAAGTGTGGTCTAACCAAGGTTCAATACAGGTTTAGCATAACTTCCCTACTTTTCAATTCTATACCTCTAGAAATAAACCCTAGTGCTTGTGCCGCAACATTTAGCACTTTGTGTATTTGTACGAGATTCCTTTGTTCCTCTATCCCATCGAGACTTGCACCCTCCAAGTAATAAATTATCTCTCTTCTTCCTACCAAAATGTAATACCTCACATTTATTTGTGTTGAACTTCATTTGCCAGTTATATGCCCATTCTGCACGATTATTAATTTCCTCCTGTAATTTGTTGCAGTCCCCCTCAGTATTGACTATCGCCCCCCAATTTGGTGTCGTCCGCAAATTTAGAGACAGTTTTTTTGATTCCAAAGTCTAAATCGTTAATATAAATTGTGAACAATAGTGGTCCAAGCACTGATCCTTGTGGAACACCACTACCCACCTTCTGCCACTGTGAATAGCTACCATTTACCCCTACTCTCTGCTTTCTGTGATATTGACTGATATGGAGCAAAGGCAGGTAAATGGAGTTCAGCCATGATCTAGTGGAATATCGGGGCTGAATAGCCTACTACTGTTCCGATGTTCCTACAAAATGCTTCTTGGTAACAGTCCTAAACTTGCATTTCATAACCTTGAATCTGGGTGTTCAGTTTTTTCTAGTTCAGGAGCTTGTATTTCTGGCAGTGGCCTGAAGGTAAGTTTGGGGAGGGAGCGGGCAGGGGAGGAATGGAGTGCCAACCATAGCAGGGGAGGGAGATGGACGTGTGGTGATGGAAATAATGTGGAGTCGGAAGAGCACTCCGACTCTTCTTGGCTATGCAGGAATATTTTTTTTTACAATTTTTATTAAAAGCTAATCCTTTGGTGGCATCCACAGGAAACTATTACAAGTGTAACTTGATGTAAAGTAATATAACATAGTAGTTGCAGCACAGAAACAGACCATTCAGCCCAACAGGTCCATGCCAGTGTTTATGCTCCACTCGAGCCTCCTCCTCCTCCTCCCATCCTTCTTCATCTAACTTCATCAACATATCCTTCTATTCCTTTCTCCCTCATGTGTTTAACTAGCTTCCCCTTAAATGCGTCTATGCTAGTCGCATCAACAACTCCTGTGGTAGCGAGTTCACATTCTTACCATTCTTTGAATAATGAATTTTCTCCTGAATTCCCTATTGGATTTATTAGTTACTGTCTTATACTTATAACCCTAGTTCTGGTCCACCCTGTAAGTGAAAAATTCTTCTCGACCTCTACCCTATCAAACCCTTTTATAATCCTAAAGACCTCTATCAGGTCACCCCTCAGCCTTCTCGTTTCTAGAGAAAAGAGCCCCAGCCTGTTCAGTCTTTCCTGCTAGATATAAGCCCCGATATTTGGTGGCTTTACTGCCCACTGCCGCCGACTGCCTCCGAGTTTTGCGGCTGGTTTCCTCTTTTTGCCATTTTCCACTTGGGCTGGAGCAGGCGGGAGGGGAGTACCGCCGGCAACCGCTGACGTCCTCTGGCGGCCAAGTAGCGTAAGTGGCTTCCCGTCCGCTGAGCTGCCAGATTGGTGTGGGCAGGAGTTGGCGCCAGCAGGGGGAAGTACCGTTGTGTGGAGGCTGGTCTAACCCCGACAGTAGGTACAAAGAACGGGACAAAAAGGTTCGTGAACATATTTTAAAACATTTTTACAGCGACTTACCTGGATGGGGTCCCCTGAAAGTGTTACGGTGTTTTTTTTTGTTTGCTATGATTTTTATTTGCAGATCTTCCACCCTCCTTGGGCCCGACTCCATCCTCAGCAGCACTTGGGCGGCAAGAACCTTTGCCGCCGAGATTGATAGCTCCCGCTCGTTAACGCCAAGATTGATGGCGTAAGCCGTTGTTTGGCTGTCGGGCGGTACTGCCACCTCTTTTAGAGGAATCTTCCTGGCAAAGTACCGTCCGGTCTCTTGGCGGCCATCAGCGATCCTTTGGGTAGCACTTGAGCGGGCCTTGGCTTCGACCGAGTTTGAGCCCATGATCTTTCAGTTCTTGAATCATTCCAGTGAATCTATTTTTTAATTAGTTCTGGGATGTGGGCGATGCTGGCAAGGCCAGAATTTATTGCCCATCCATAATTGTCCTTGAGAAGGTGGTGGTGAGCCAAAAAGAGTCCTACCTGGACCACTGGGGAGCAGGGATGCCATGCCAACAACCCAGCACTCAAAAAGAGTACAGAGCTGACCGGTCAGCGCAGAAGAAAATTGAAGGATTTTTTTTTAACCGCAGCCACTTCCCCTTTAACTTTCACCCCGCTAGCAATCGCTCGGTATGCATCCGCTGAGGCTGTCGCTGTTATCGCTTGGCGCAGCTTCAGGGCGCGATACCCAATTTAGGGTCCGGGGTGCTAACGGGGCGCTGCACACGATGATGACGTCATCAGCGTCGGTGCAGCAGAGTGGGGCGCTACGGATTACCGTCGCTGCTAAACTCTCGCACAATTTAGCGGGAGTCGTCAGCAGCGCTGCACCCTGTCGTAAAGTCATTTGCGCCCTGGGAGGCGTATTTCTAGGTCATTATGTCTACGGCATTAGCCTTGTCTACCCTCTCTGGTACTTACTTAATTTGCTTCATCAAGCATAACCTTCCCTTTTGAAATCCATGCTGACTATTCTTTATTAGTTTTTCAGTTGTAGATGTTTTACTATTACATCTTTGAGTAAGGATCTTTTCTACCACGAACACTAAGCTAACTGGCCTATAGTTCCCTGGACATGTTCTATTTCCCTTTTTAAAAATAGGAAGCACATTAACAGTGCGCCAGTCCTCTGGCACTATTCCCTTCACTAATGATTTTTTATATGTATGTAATAGTGCCTCTGCTAATATGTACAAATATTATGTCTGTTTTCATTTCAAAAATTGATGTACCTATGTTTCGAAGCACCATGCATCCATTAGTAGCTACCAAGTTATGAGATAGCTCCTTATTGCCAATGTCAATTTTTTTGAGGTAAAATGTCAGGAGCTGTAAAATAGTCCATGTTGTTTAGCTCATTCATAATAAAAACATAACAGCATAAGAAATAGGAGCAGGTGTAGGCCACCTGGCCCCTCGAGCCTGATCCGCCATTTAATAAGATCATGGCTGATCTGATCATGGACTCGGCTCCACTTCCCTGCCCGTTACCCATAAGCCTTTATTCCCTTATCACTCAAAAATCTGTTTATCTCCGCCTTAAATATATTCAATGACCCAGCCTCCACAGCTCTCTGGGGCAGAGAATTCCATAGATTTGCAACTCTCTGAGAGAAGCAATTTCTCCTCATTTCAGTTTTAAATGGGCGGCCCCTTATTCTGAGACTATATCCGCGAGTTTTAGTTTCCCCTATGTGTGAAAATATCCTCTCTGCATCCACCTTGTCGAGCCCCCTCATATGTTTCAATAAGATCATCTCTCATTCTTCTGAACTGCAATGTGTATAGGCCCAACCTACTCAACCTTTCTTCATAAGTCAATCCTCTCATCTCCGGAATCAACCTAGTGAACCTTCACTGAACATCCTCCAATGCAAGTATATCCTTCCTTAAATACGGAGATCAAAATCTTTTGTGGATTGTATCCATATTGCCATGTTCTTAAATAGACTGAAGCCCAGTTGGTGACAAATGTAACAATAAGACTTGCTTCAAAACACAGAGGCCATTGTCTCATTGTAAAGCATCTGCCTCTCTGCCATGTTCATTTTTGTGCATTCATTGACACTGCTGGCCTCCACAAGTGGTAAACTGAAATCCTGTTCAGGCATAGAAACATAAAAACATAGAAAATAGGTGCAGGAGTAGGCCATTCGGCCCTTCAAGCCAGCACCACCATTCAATAAGATCATGGCTGATCATTCACCTCAGAACCCATTCCTGCTTTCTCTCCATACCCCTTGATCCCTTTAGCCATAAGAGCCATATCTAACTCCCCCTTGAATATATCCAATGAACTGACATCAACAACTCTCTGCGGTCGGGAATTCCACAGGTTAACAACTCTCTGAGTGAAGGAGTTTCTCCTCATCTCAGTCTGAAATGGCTTACCCCGTACCCAATTGAACAAGTACTTCTGTTTGGTATTCACGAAGGAGGACACAAATAACCTTCCGGATATAAAAGGGGTCAGAGGGTCGAGTAAGAAGGAGGAACTGAGGGAAATCCTTATTAGTCGGGAAATTGTGTTGTGGAAATTGATGGGATTGAAGGCCGATAAATCCCCAGGGCCAGATGGACTGCATCCCAGAGTACTTAAGGAGGTGGCCTTGGAAATAGCGGAGGCATTGAAAGTCATTTTCCAACATTCCATAGACTCTGGATCAGTTCCTATCGAGTAGAGTGTAGCCAATGTAACCCCACTTTTTAAAAAAGGAAGGAGAGAGAAAACAGGGAATTATAGACCGGTCAGGCTGACATCGGTAGTGGGTAAAATGATGGAATCAATTATTAAGGATGGCACAGCAGCACATTTGGAAAGAGGTGACATGATAGGTCCAAGTCAGCATGGATTTGTGAAAGGGAAATCATGCTTGACAAATCTTCTGGAATTTTTTGAGGATGTTTCCAGTAGAGTGGACAAGGGGGAACCAGTTGATGTGGTGTATTTGGACTTTCAGAAGGCTTTCGACAAGGTCCCACACAAGAGATTAATGTGCAAAGTTAAAGCACATGGGATTGGGGGTAATGTGCTGATGTGGATTGAGAACTGGTTGGCAGACAGGAAGCAAAGAGTAGGAGTAAATGGGTACTTTTCAGAATGGCAGGCAGTGACTAGTGGGGTACTGCAAGGTTCTGTGCTGGGGCCCCAGCTGTTTACATTGTACATTAATGATTTGGACGAGGGGATTAAATGTAGTATCTCCAAATTTGCGGATGACACTAAGTTGGGTGGCAGTGTGAGCTGCGAGGAGGATGCTATGAGGCTGCAGAATGACTTGGATAGGTTAGGTGAGTGGGCAAATGCATGGCAGATGCAGTATAACGTGGATTAATGTGAGGTTATCCACTTTGATGGTAAAAACAGAGAGACAGACTATTATCTGAATGGTGACAGATTAGGAAAAGGGGAGGTACAACGAGACCTGGGTGTCATGGTACATCAGTCATTGAAAGTTGGCATGCAGATTCAGCAGGCAGTGAAGAAGGCAAATGGTATGTTGGCCTTCATAGTTAGGGGATTTGAGTATAGGAGCAGGGAGGTGTTACTACAGTTATATAGGGCCTTGGTGAGGCCACACCTGGAGTATTGTGTACAGTTTTGGTCTCCTAACTTGAGGAAAGACATTCTTGCTATTGAGGGAGTGCAGCAAAGGTTCACCAAACTGATTCCCGGGATGGCAGGACTGATATATGAGGAGAGACTGGATCGACTGGGCCTGTATTCACTGGAGTTTAGAAGGATGAGAGGGGATCTCATAGAAACTTATAAAATTCTGACGGGCCTGGACAGGTTAGATGCAGGAAGAATGTTCCCAATGTTGGGGAAGTCCAGAACCAGGGGACATAGTCTAAGGATAGAAACATAGGGCCAAATTTTCGAGCCGCGCCTAGAACGACGCAGTCCCGACCTGGACGGCTGTTTTTCGCGCCACTAAGTGCGCCTAAAAAAACCCTCCGTATTCTCCACCTCCCGACTCCCGCTACCCCCCCCCACCCCCCCCCCCCCCCCCCCCCCCCGCCTACGGACCCAACCCGACTCCCGCTCCCCCCCCACCCCACCGCCTCCGGACCCAACCCGACTCCCGCTTCCCCCCCCCCCACCCCCGGACCGGACCCGACTCCCGCTCCTCCCCCCCCCACCCCCCGCCTCCGGACCCGACCTGACTCCCGCTTCCCCTCCCAGCCTCCGGACCCGACCCGACTCCCGCTTCCCCCCCCACTGCCCCCGGACCGGACCCGACTCCCGCTCCGCCCCCCCCACCCTGCCTCCGGACCCGACCCGACTCCCGCTTCCCCCCTCCCCGGACTGGATCCGACCTGACCTCCCTCCCACCGACCTGACCTTCCTCTCCCTCCATCCCCCCGACCCAAACCTCCCTCCCTCCCTCCCACCACCCCCCGACCCGACCCAACGCCACCTACCTGTAAATCAGGTCTCGGGCCTGGCCCATTCAGCCTTCCTCCCCCTTTTCCTTTCCCCCTCCCCCATCTCCTTCCCCCCCATCTCCTTCCGCCCCATCTCCTTTCCCCCCCCAACTCCTTTCCCACCCCCATCTCCTTTCCCCCCATCTCCTCCCCCCCATCTCCTTTCCCCCCATCTCCTTTCCCCCCATCTCCCCTTTATCCCCTTCTCCCCCCTCCCCCTTCTCCCCCCCTCCTTGTCCCCCCCGCCCCCTTCTCCCCATCCCTCCCCCTTCTCCCCTTCCCTCCCTCTGCTCCCCCCCTCTCACCTTCTACCCCCCTCCTCCCCCTCCCCTCGCTGTCAGAAACACAGACACTGACAGACAGAGAATGAGAGACAAATACAGACGGACAGAGAAATAGAGACACTGACAGAGACACACTGGGGGGGGGGGCATCCCAGCATGCTGTTGGAGGGCTCCTGGTGCTGCAGTCGGTAAGTAGAAAATGTTTTATTTATTGATTTTTTAAAAATAATTTCTTATTAATTTTTTTTGATTGATTTATTGGTTGATTTATTGATGTATTTATCATTTATTATTGATGATGGCTCTTTATTTGTAAAACTGAAGTGTTTAATTTTGTAAACTTCCCTTTAAACCCCCCCCCCACCATTCCCTACGCCTGATTTGTAACCTACCCTTTGATTTTCTAAAGTGTAGACAAGGTTTTTTCGAGCGTACAAAAATCTTCACTTACTCCATTCTAAGTTAGTTTGGAGTAAGTTTTCACTCACAAAACTTTGAAATCAGGCGTAAGTGGCCGGACACGCCCCCCTTCTGTTCCAAAGTGAAACTGTTCTAACTGACTAGAACTGGAGCAAACTAAATGAGGAGAATTCCGATTTCTAAGATACTCTGTTCTACACCAGTTGCTCCTAAAAATAAGGAGCAAATCATGTGGAAACTTGGGGCATAGAAACATAGAAACATGGAAAATAGGTGCAGGAGTTAGGCCATTCGGCCCTTCGAGGCTGCACCACCATTCAATGAGTTCATGGCTGAACATGCAACTTCACTACCTCATTTTTGAACTCCACTCTCCAGCCTACGCCCATAACTGAACACGCATTAAACAGCATGAAGGATCCCACACCAGTACTATTTAAAGGGACCATCAATTACTTTTTGGTTATTTTTTCTGGCTGTTGCTGCAATTCCATGAGTTTTGGGTGCTTTCTATTGTTGGTTAAACTTTCAATAGTCTATAGTGAGTGGTCTGGCAGGTGCTGAAGTACTGTTTTGGTAACTTAAAGGCTTGTACACAGACCAGTTGCTCCCAGACATGGGTGGACCAGTAGGCTTTCCTCTTGGCATTGAGTATGACCTGGAGAATGGCAGAGGCCATGCAGAGCAGGACAGGCTGCTGGAAGAGGAAGGAGGAGGACAGGGAACAGGGGTCTCAGAGGGAAGCCATTTCTGCAAAAGGTCTTTAGGGAACAGATCTGTTGCAAAACAGATTTCTGGAGTGTTGTGATACATGGAAGCCGCTTTGCACACTGGTATCCAGAGCCATGATGGCAGCAGTCTGAGCTTCCACTGCAGCACTCAGACATTAGATAGATACTGCTTGTACTGCAATGGAAGCTGAGACATTGGCCATCAGATGCTGCATCATGGTTGGCTTCATAAGTGTGTGTCCCATTTTATGCTGGAAAGGATGGGCTCCAAGTTCTGCATAAAGCACTGCGCATTAGTGCTGGACTCCGCTATGTCCTTGGCATTGAACACAGGCTTTCCGGCAGGGTTCCCAGTGCACCAATTATTTGAATGTGTACACCCATCAGCTTTCTTCTGAGCCTGGCCCATCGAAGTCATCATCTGCGTCCTCTGCAGTAGAACTAGAGTGCGACCTTGCCTTCTAGCGAGCTGGCACCTGCACTATCCTTTCCTCCTGCCCTGGCTGCAGCGCACTTGTGCTTGGTGTCCCACCGCGTGCAGATCCCGCTTCTATGCTAACCTCTAAATTATGCACAATGCCAGTATGTAAGCTGGTGGCTGCGACTGTGAAATTGAATGACGGTGTGTCTTCACCTTAACCATCTTTTACTGTTCCTTCACTGTCTGGGCAGGTTGCAGTTCTTGGGTATGTAAAAGGAAAAAGGGCCAAGGGTTGTGGACAGGGAGTAGAGAAAGTAAGAAGTTCACGCTTATACCATCAGCAGCTTATCTGTCAGAAGAAATTGTGGGATGAGGGAGAAATGGGATGAGAAAAAGAGGATTAGGTATGCAGATACCCTCATCTTCAATGGCTTCAGCCCTGCCGGTGGCCACGGCCTCAGCAATGGCCCTTCTAATAATGGCCAACAACATCTCCTCCATGGGGTTAGAACCTGCAGGTGTACCTCTCCTCCTCTGGTTAGTTTATACTGCCTCCAGTTGTGCACCTCCTTCTCCTGCAAGAGAGAGGGTAGTGTGTCAGTGAGTGTCCAGCAATCTGTGTGGGTGATGTGGCTGTCATGGTTGAATAGCTAGCAGTGTGTGCAAGCTGTGAGATGTGGATTTGAGGCTTGCAACACTGCTAAGTGTGTGAGGGTTAGCTGAAGCATATGAATGTTGGGTATGAGTTCTGATTGAGAGTGATTGTTCATATGTGAATTGAGCAGTGGCTGAGTTTAGTGGTGCAGTTGGTGGGATATGGCATTTGAAGATACATTCATAGACCTTGACAACTTGAGATCATTAAACTTCCTTTTGCACTGCATCCATGTTCTTGGAGCTATACTCCTGGCATTGACCTCCTCCACTATCTCTTGCCACTGCCTTCTTAGCATGTCTCTGGATGGATTCTGAGGGTAAAGGACATCTCTCCTCTGTTCCACCTCTTCCATCAAGACCTCCAATGCAGCATCCGAAAACCTTGGTGCCCATTTTCTCCCATAGTCAACCACTGTTGATTGTAGCACAGCACACTATTCCCAATGATCTCAACTCCTCCAACAGCCACAATGCACCTTCCCTTTAAGAGGTGCAGGTTACCTTTAAGTAGTGCAGGCTAGTTTTAAGTTGTGCTAGGAAGTAACCATATTGGGCCCCCTGCTGATGCATGCAGCCAATGAACAGCATGGTTAGCACTGGCTGCACGCAGAAATTATTATAATGAGCAGGCAGCACATAGTTGGCATCTTGCCTGCATTCCACTGAACGGGCGTGGGTTAATTGCGCATTGCGATCCTCGCTCCTGTTTTCGGGGGCTATCCAATTTTTGGGTGCATTAGGTCATTATAGGCATTCAGTTGTGCCCTAATCTGAATCCAAAACCTCTTTTTATTTTCTTCTGAATTGCTTTGGACTCCCTAGTTTCTCGCACTGCCCAGTTAGTTCCCTTTTACTAAGATATAATTATCACAGTACCTGCAACATGTACAACTTCTTTGATTCATTGTGCATTACAATTATAGTAAGCCATACCAGATAGGTTTGAATGCAAATATCTAAGAATTATTAACTAAATGCATTGCCGGTGGTACTTTTGGTGATCCTTCTGCGTATAAAGCAGCAATTTGTGATTTCCATATGGATCAGCATCATTGTTAATCTTTTCCCTCTAGTCAGGCCCTAATATCTCAGCCTGCTCGGCTGTATATTAGCCTTTTAGCTAGCTAGTGGCTGCATCAATTTATCTGCATGCTGCTTCATCCATTTTCACTGATTTTCTAACCTGCCTACACTCTGGTTTGGTTTGCAGCATCAACTGATTGTCTCTTTCAGAGGCTTTCAGCTGGATGCAGAATTGGCTTATTAGTTCTGCTTAGCACTTGGTTTCAGCTCAGCTTCCTTATTTGCTGTTTCTTTTCTTATTTGGATTCCTTATAGTTTAAACTTTATCTTTTCTGATCTTTAAGTTGTCTATCCTTTGCACTCAGCATGTTTCCCTCAGCTCCTGCAACAATTCTACTATGAACCAATACATCAGCAACATACTGTTTTCTCACCAGTGTCTTCTCTCCTGACCATGAGTCATGTTTTCTGGATTCAATGCCTCCTACTTAGTTAGACTGTTCCTCCAAACCTTAAAATCTTGCCCCAGTTAATTCTTCATGTAAAGAAATTCATGTTTCTATTTTTGTTTTCATCCATATATAGATACAAATATACTTGCTACAAGGATATCTGCAGAATTATTAAGTTGATGAAGGCATTTATTATAAAAGACTCTTTCCAAGAATCATGGAGGAAGACTTTGGCCTAGAAACCTTTTGGCCACTAAGTCTCTAATATGGCGGGCATGAAGGGCACACTCATTACGAGCCAGAAGTGTGCCGTTCGCCACAATGGTAAAGGCCAAAAAATCGTGGTGAATTGCCCACGCCTGAAACAGGCATTAGGCCATTGACATACGCAAATATGGGGCCTAACACATGTTTGAGATTGCATCTGCAAAATTGGTTTGCCCTAAGGTGCTGGGTTACTGGGTTCCCAGTCAGCTGAGGCAATAGGGAAAGGAAGGGGCCAAAATTCAGGCACACCAGAAACCTGGCGCACCTACAATTTCGTACCTGTTTTTACCATCGCATGGGAAGAGGTCACCTCCTAATCGATATTCATGTCTTTGTTGTTTTTATTTGACAAGACCGGAAGTCGGTCATAATGGAGGCGGAAGTGCGGCGGTACGTCCCAGTGAGGGGCGGAAGTTGGGGCGGGACCGAGTCTCCGCCACTGTCACTCAGCGGTGGAGCAGTAGTGACGTCAGTCCATGTCTGTGTCAACACATCTCTCCCCTCATTTAAAGGGGAGGGAATCGGCAATTCTGTAGGTTCGGCCACTGGGCCACCAGGGAGGGTTTCGGCTAGGCCAGCGGCCTGGCACCCAAGAGGGGAAGCCAGACTGCCTGCTGGTGACCTGGCCAAACCCAGGGCAATAATTTGACGGCCAATCGGGATGTTGCACTGCCATGCCGCACACACACAGAACAAGGTGCACCAACAGAAAAAGCTGTCGGGAGCACCGCGTTGGAGCAAAGATTTTTGCAGGCAAATTTGGGGCGGAGTGTGCTGGAGGTGCGGGAGATCGGCGGTGCATGCTTTGATTACGTGCTTGCGGCGGTTGGCAGCAGCGGGACGTAAGTGGGACAGGCCGAAAAATCCCCAAGCTGAATTTGGGTCATTGTGGCCAATGGACTGCAATGCGGCAGCCACTCGATTCCTCCGCATGGCCGCTGCAAAACGGTAGTAATGGGCCTTATCCGGACATTGAATTTCGGCCCCGAGGTGTGGTAGGTTATCCAGCCTCAGCTGGTAAACTCATATTTGAATGATTAAGTCTCCAGAGAGTGTTCATCAGGTTGAGGTGAACCTCATCATTCTTTTCCTGGGAGACTTTTTTTGAAGTTGCTTCATCAGGTTTGAAGCCACACAATGTAAATTAAAAGAAATCTATAGTAATGTCAGAAGAAAATGAACTATAACCTGACTTATTGCTGTGGACAAACTGTTCGAGGCATCTTGTTAGATCAGTCAGAGATGCTGGATGTGTTCCTGATAATTTACACCTGAATAACTTATGCACCAAACTTTTAAATGACTTGACATGTAAAGGCAAAAGACCATAAAATTAACAGAATATGTTAACAATGGATGGCTTCCATCATTGAAGAAACCTATTTTAATGTACATGAAAACTCTGGTGACTTTATTGTATTTTGGTAGTGTCTGAGTTTATAACATGAAGGTTTTCACAGCAATTGCACAAATCACTGCACATTGAACTGAATGTTAAGTTTCAAGGTTGCAGATTTCCAACAAAAGACCGTGAAAAAGGTGTACTTCATCCAGTTCAGAATATGAATATAAATTGAAGTATTAAGATGGGGCCAAGTTTTCTCATGAAAGTTTTGAATGCTACAATATTCTCTGTAAGCATTTTTATCTGTAATTGCATTTTCATATGCAAGATTCCTGGGGATGCAGCAGGGATAACTACAGAAAAATAATTTGAGTGTATGTTTGGATTGTTGATGATGATCTACATCTCAATAGCAATTTTAATTAAAAAAAATAGATTAACTAAATAAAGAATGCCAATGGGCATTGCTTTCATTGGTAAAAAGCAGTGAGAGTACTGAATTATTCACAGCATGTTTTAACAAAATACAATTGTTTTTTCATGCCAGAAATATTAGTTCCACTGCTACAAGAATAATAAAAAAAGTTGAAGAACAATACTAATGCAGTAATGTTAGCACTGAACTGCAGAATGACGCCCATCAGTGCTGACTCATGGGCCAGAGCTAAAACTATAAAATTTCAGCCTTCCCTGATTCTCCAAACAACATGCCCTGCCACCGCGACTCCCTGCTCAGAGCTTGATGTTTTAGAAATTTAAAGGAGAACGATACAGTATATAAGAAAATAAACAACATGCAACCAATTATTAGTTATTTATCCAGGTATTCAGTGAGGAATGAAAGACTACCTCTGTAGTTTATTTTTCCCCTTTAAACTTAATTGCTTAGCTTGTTTCTTCTTCCTCTTCGCACCAGCATCCCTTTTGCCTGTCATTTCAGTACTGTTCAGAATAGAGCTGATTGCCGCTACAATGCACCTTTAAGAGATGCTGGCTGCCTTTTACTAACACCACTGATATCTGATTAGGTGAGTGGCCAATGAAGAGTGTGAATAGTGCTACCAGCTCATTTATTTCATGCTAAGCAGGCATGGGGACCAATTTAGCGTGGGTTCTGACCACACATGAAGAGGCGTGCAATCAGAGTGCGGCAACTATGCCGCCCCCATTTTCGTCCGATTGTGAATTTAGCCCCTATTTAGTTGAAGTCAAGTAAATCAACCCACTAATTTGGAGAAGAATAGGAAGTTCACTATTTTATATTATTATGTTGTACTGATTGAACTAAATGAATCCAATCAAAACTATGGCCAGTAAATTCCTCCGAGCTGCTCCCTCTCCACCACTGTACCAACACCGGAAGTGTGGGGGGAACCCCATGTAAATGATTCATATCTGGCCTTGTTTTACCAAGTGTTTGTTCAGTCCACCTTCAAAGAGATTGATAAAGCACACGTGTGAAAGAGGCAAATATTCAGTTCAGATCATAAGGGAATAATACTGTTTCACTTTGGGATACATTTTTGTGATGTTACATATTGGACAGTATGGACACACTCCTTAAACGTAAGGCACTTATAACGTCTACTGGAGTGTCTAGCAGTGCTGTACCCAAGATAATACCTAAGACAAAGCCATAAACCTGTGACATGTTTACTCTGTAGATTTGTTTTTGCTCGTCAAAATGCACATTAGCAGTGCTGGAAAATGAAATAATTTTCCATTTTGGGCACCCAATATCCCCAGATTCCCAGATTAGATATAGCATGGGGTAGAGAATTACATTGCCTCTTCTGTTATCTTCTTACTGCCAGAAAATATGCACTGACCCCAGGAGAGCACCAGTTTCCACACTATTTGTAGAACCATATGGCCTCTCCGAGGGAGATTGCCAGTTCAGCATCAATTTATAAGCAGCTTTGTTCTTTGGATCCAGGTCCATGAGGAATTGAATTAGGGCTGTCCAAACAAATTTAAGTAGCTTGCAGGTAGATGAAAATTGCTTCCCATTATTCTGGAATGGATTAAATTCTAAATGCTGGACTTGAGGAGATAATGTTCCAATCTGCTGTGAAAATCCCTTAATATCAATATTTTATTGATAGGGCAAAAGGTAGCAATGATTCCAGAATTACGCATCTGGCCTAGATCTTTGAATTTCTTCCATGAGTAATTATGCTCTCCTTAGTATCACTGCCACGCTAAATTGAATAATACTTCTTGTTGCCTTGCTTTAAAGCCCAGCAAAATTAGTTACTTAGCTTTTGCAGAACTTATTGGCCCTGAATTTGTGGTCAGCTGCTTCCCGCGGGGAAATGCCTCCGATCCGCAAAGAATACCCGCATCTAACTAGGGCCTTGGGATCAATGGCTACTCGTGCTCCTGGCCTCTCCAGGTATGCGCAGGTAGAGGCCCACATACCCGATGGGCGCAGGCGGTTTGTAAGTGCCACTCAGATCGCGTGAGCTGGCCCAATGAATGAAAGAAGGGGATAATTCATGCTTATGGGGATTCTGTATGTATGGAATCCTCATAAGCATGAATGGGAATACGCCCAAAGATACATGTACACATTAAATACATTTTTAAAAATTACATGTATAAAATTAATTAAAATGCCATTTAATTCAATATTTAAAACAAAAACCAAATTAGTTTTTTCAAATATTTTAAAGGGGCTAAAAATAACCTTACCTTATTTTGCAAGTGTTTTAATATTTAAATGATTGAAAAATATGTATTTTTATATTCATTTAAACTCTTATGCTGGTAAAAGTAAGCTGTATGCCTGCTTTTACCAGGCATAAGAATTTCACAGGCATTCACTGGGCAGAAGTTGAGCAAATAGCCCAACTCTCCAACCATGGATGCCCTTTTCCTGGAGATGCATTGGTTTGCAAGTTCCAAGTTTTCGCGCATGCGTTCGCGGCGAAAACCCGGAATGTGCGCAGCCCTTACGGGCGCGTATGCACCTTGTACGCACCTGTAGGGGCCGCAAAATATGGGCCAATATCAATTGTTTCATGAGCAGTGCTGGCATGAGGCAGGAAATTGGGTACCTGCCAATCAACCTGGCAGGAATTAATGTTTGGCACGGGTCGGGGGAGGTCAAAAAATGGGGGTGGGGGGAAATTAAAGGACTTACAAAAGAAAATAAATCTGGATTAAACACATCTACATATCAGATTCAGGGAATGATAGACAAAATTCAAGACCAGGCACTTCCTCACAGATAGGAACTTCAGTAGGAAATCCAAATAAGTCCAAAGGATGGGAAATACAATATGGAGAGTCCATAAGGAGTGCCAACAACTCACTGATTTTGCATGCCAATGCCACAACAACACAGAACCAATGGAAGTCCAATTGAGCATAACTCCCAGATAACCTTCATAAACCTGGATATCAGCTGGTGATCTCTGAATGAACTAGAAAATAGCAATTCATGGTATGAGCTAACATGGCTCCAGCATGAACCTCAACACAAATGTTTTAAATATGGAAGGAAATCTGGACAGTATTCTTTTTATGGTAATAATGTAATTGTGTGATTTCTGTATAGTTACTGCAATAAAACCTTTACAATTTCTCAATGCAACAATTCAGCCTATATATGTTATTGCTATTGCTATACACTGCATGAATTACAATGCAGCAAATGAAGAATCTGGACTACTGTAATGTATTTCTATTTTAGTTCTATCATGAGTGCTTTAGATTGTTAGGTTGTGACTTGTTTCTAATTCTAGCTTCATTATCTACCCATATTCGGCTACAATGTTCTTTTATTAAAAAACTCCCTTAATATTCCAGGCTTTCTGTTCTCAACATTGCAGTATCAAGATGAATAATGACTCAATTTCTATTTTATGATGCGATTTTACATTTATCTTATTATTTGTGATATATGTTTAACTACAGCATAATTCCAAAAACATATCACCCTTTGAACAAAATGTCCAAGCTTTTATTAAATGATTGACTGGTATATATTTTGATATATTTTATGTAAAAAGAAGCATTTGGACACATACTTTTAAAGTCAGTATTGCATCATCGCTCCCAAACGATAGTATTGAATGATGAGATGATGAAAGTAATCTTAAAGAGAATCATATCGGAACCTGGCTCTATGCCAGACCAGCGGATCAATATCAGTTATTCAGATCATTTCAGTTTCGATCACAACACAGTAACTGAATTTTGATTTTTTTTTGTGTAAAGATTTGGTATTTTTAAATTTTGTCATGAAGGCATAGTGTACACATCTATTTGTTTGTGGAAGCAGATAAAAAGAGGATGATACCATACGGTTTATAATTCTCTTGTGTAAATTCCTTCTGAATCAATTCCTTCACGATATCCTTAACTGTCATACAATACTCAAAGTAACTGATTTATGGATTATATTTTAGGATAGGTCACGACTTATTTCTATTTTCAGTAGTGCTGTCATCTTAGAATTATGTGTTTAATATATAAGGATTTAAGAAAGCATCAAAATTCACAAGCAACTTTGAACTCTTTCATAAATCCACTGCACCAATTATGTCAAACAGCCAGAGCAATTATATAGGTCATCCACAACTGTAACAATTAAAAGCTTCTTCACATTGTAAAGTTTTTAAATAAAACATAAAAATGTGGTTCTACATTTGCACAGAGCCAAGTATCAAATAAAACAATACAAAAACTGTAAAGTCCTTATACAATACCATAAATCCACACAAGGCACATTCTATGGACAAGGTCACTCTGTGAACTGCACCTTTATTCACAGTATCAAGAAGTGATGACCCTGCATAGGACCTCCCTTTATATACGTGGATGACCAGGTGAGGAGTGTCTTCCAAAAGTTCACCCCCTGTGGTCAATGTGTGCATTTCTCAAATATATACAGTATTTCAGTGTTGTTACATGAACGTTACATACATGACATCACCTCCCCCCGCAACGTCGTATTAGGATCACAGGTTAAGTCTTTCATGTGGCCTGCACTCCCTCGTGGAGCGCCGCAGTTGGGGCTCTGGCTGTTGAGCTTTGGTATGCGTGTCTGTCACCTGTGGTGATTCCGGCCTGTCCGGGCTGACCGTAGGGACTGTGCATGCTGCTGAATGTTCTTGTTGCTCGTTCACTGGCGGTGGTGTGAATACCATCTCATGATCTTCCTCAGGTTCCTCAGTGTCCATGCTGAACCTTTTTTTTACTTGGTCCAGATGCTTGCGGCATATCTGCCCATTGTTAAGTTTAACCACGATGACTCTATTCCCCTCTTTGTCTATTACAGTACCTTCAAGCCATTTGGACCCCAAAGCATGATTGAGAACAAATACGGGGTCACCAATTTCTATACATCTCCCCCTTGAATTACGGTCATGGTACTCATTTTGGGACTGGTGCTTGCCTTCAACAATGTCGGACAAGACAGGATGAATGAGGGACAGCCGAGTTTTGAGTGTACATTTCATAAGGAGCTCCATGGGCGGGACCCCCGTGAGCGAGTGCGGTCGGGACCTATAGGCCAGCAGGAGGTGCGATAGGCGGCATTGAATGGAGGGACCTTGAATCCTGAGCATGCCTTGTTTTATGATTTGGACTGCATGTTCCGCCTGGCCATTGGAGGCTGGCTTGAACGGTGCTGTCCTGACATGGTTGATGTCATTACCCGACATAAACTCCCGGAATTCGTAGCGAGTGAAACATGGGCCATTATTGCTAACAAGGATGTCTGTCAAACCGTGGGCCGCAAAGACCGTACATAGACTCTCCACAGTGGTGGATGACGTGCACGAATTCAAAATGATGCACTCGATCCATTTCGAGTACGCATCAACCACGATGAGAAACATTGTCCCCATGAACGGGCCCTCGTAGTCTACGTGAATGCATGACCATGGCCTGGTGGGCCAGAGCCACGGGTTGAGCGGGGCCTCTCTGGGGGATTTCCCAGCTGAGTATATGTCGTGCACCTGCGAACACAGTGTTCCAAGTTTGAATCAATTCCCGGCCACCAAACGTGTGACCGGGCAATGGCCTTCACCAGCATGATGTCTGGGTGCTCGCTGTGGAGTTCCCTGATGAAAGCTTCCCAGCCCCTCTGGGGCATGACTACCCGGCTGCCCCATAGTAGGCAGTAGGCTTGGATGGAGAGCTCATCCATCTGCCTGTGAAATGGTCTGACCTCCTCAGGGTATGCTCCATGTGCAGGCGCTCAATCCCCAGTCAGGACACATTTCTTAATCAAAGATAGGAAGGGATCTCTGTTGGTCCAGATTTTGATCTGGCAGGCTGTGATGGGGAAGCCTGCGCTGTCAAAGGCATCAACGGCCATGACCAGCTCAGCGCTTTGCTCCGCTGCCCCCTCAGTGGTGGTCAGTGGAAGCCTGCTGAGCGCGTCAGCGCAATTTTCAGTGCCTGGCCTGTGCCGGATGGTGTAGTCATACGCAGCCAGCATGAGAGCCCATCGCTGTGTGCGAGCTGACGCATTGGCATTGACAGCCTTGCTGTGTGACAACAGGGATGTTAACGGCCTGAGGTCCGTTTCTAATTCGAACCTGCTGCCAAAAAGGTACTGGTGTATCTTTTTCACCCCATAGACACATGCGAGTACTTCCTTCTCAACCATCCCATATCCACGTTCTGCTTGAGAGAGCGACCTGGAGGCATAAGCCACAGATTGGAGTTGCCCCTCAGCATTGCACTGCTGCAACAAGCACCCAACCCCATAGGACGATGCATCACATGTCAGAACCAATTTCTTACAGGGGTTGTACAGGGTCAACAACTTATTTGAACAGAGTAGGTTATGCGCCAGATTGAAAGCACGTTCTTGACTGTCATGTATTCAACCAGCATTGTAACGCATGTATAAACTGACCCAAGTTGTACACCGTGAGAACACTGACCACTAGGTGGGAGACACTCGTAACCTGGACCTTCAGGTAGAAAAGGGGAAGCTCCACCCACCTTCATCACTTGAGTGCTAAGGAATAAAGGACAGGTCACAGACTGACCTTCTCTAAAGCATGGGCCTCGTGTGCATTTATACTGTATAGTAAGGACGTGTCAATGGCGACAAGAAACTGGGATTTAAACCACGCGAGCATGGCCACTAGCAGAACAGAAGAGAGGTACTGTGTTAAGGAATGGTTGGGACAGAGATTCAACATTGTTAAAGCAACACACAGTTCTCCAGGCAGACAAGGGCAGGCGGGCATGCCCCAACATGTAGTCAAACCCAGAGGGGGAGTTTGACAGAGACAATGGCAAGCTGAACAGCGATTCACGCCATTGCAAGGGACAATGCGGCCAGTAATGGGGCCATCAACACCTGTTAATGGTGCACTCAAGGACAATAACAGGGGCAGTCAGGGACGATCGACTGGCAAGGGGCCTTTTGTTTCAAACCGCAACTCATGCTGGAGGCGTGGAGGCACACACTCAACCGGAGTTTGCAGAGATGAGCAAAATACCTGCAGAAATTGCAGAAATGGACACTGGGGGAAATCGCTGGAAGCTGAAGTTCAGCAAATTCGTGTGGAGCACGTATACAGTTCATATACCAGGACGCCACCATCACGACACACAAGGGGTTGTTTGAGTACAACAGATGTCCGTTCGGGATTCGCTCGGCCGCCGCGATCTTCCAACGAAATATGGAAAGCCTCCTCAAGTCGATTCCAGGGACGGTGGTTTTTCAGGACGACATCCTCATTACAGGTTACGATACTGAAGAACACCTCCACAACCTGGAGGAGGTGATAGGCAGACTGGACTGGGTAGGTCTGCGACTGAAAAAGGCGAAGTGCGTCTTCCTAGCTCCAGAGGTAGAATTCCTGGGGATGAGGGTAGCAGCAGACGGGATCAGCCCTACTGCATCCAAAACGGAAGCGATCCAGAGAGCACCCAGACCCCGTAACACGATGGAGCTGCGTTCGTTCCTGGGGCTCCTGAACTATTTTGGTAACTTTCTTCCCAAATTGAGCACGCTGCTAGAGCTGCTACACGTGCTCCTACGCAAAGGTTGCGAATGGGTCTGGGGGGACAGCCAGGAAAGGGCTTTTAATAGAGCACGCAATTTGTTATGTTCCAACATTCTGTTAACGCTATATAACCCATGTAAGAAACTTGTGTTAACGTGCAATGCGTCGTCCTATGGTGTCGGGTGTGTGTTGCAGCATGTCAATGCCAAGGGTCAGTTACAGCCGGTAGCTTATGCCTCCAGAAGTCTGTCCCAGGCAGAAAGGGGCTACGGGATGGTAGAAAAGGAGGCGCTCGCATGTGTATTTGCGGTAAAGAAAATGCACCAGTACCTGTTTGGCAGGAAATTTGAGCTGGAGACAGATCACAAACCCCTAACGTCCCTTTTGGCCGACAACAAGGCCATAAATGCAAACGCATCGGCCCGCATACAGAGGTGGGCACTCACGTTAGCCGCCTATGACTACACAATTCGGCACAGACCAGGCACCGAAAACTACACCGATGCACTCAGCAGGCTCCCACTCGCCACCACTGAGGGGGCTACCGAGCATGCTGCTGAGATGGTCATGGCTGTTGAAGCTTTCGGAAGCGAAGGCTCACCCATGACAGCCCGTCAGATTAAAGTCTGGACAAATAGAGACCTGCTATTGTCTCTAGTCAAGAAATGTGTCCTGAATGGGGACTGGGCAGCCACGTACAGGGCATGCCCTGAGAAATTTAAACCATTTCACAGGCGCAAGGATGAACTCTCGATTCAGGCCGCTTGCCTACTGTGGGGAAACCGCGTAGTCATGCCCCAGATGGGCAGAGAGGTGTTCATCAGAGAACTCCACAATGGGCACCCGGGCATTGTCACGATGAAGGCAATTGCCAGGTCACACGTTTGGTGGCCAGGGATAGATGCAGATCTGAAACTTCGTGTTCGCAGGTGCAACACGTGTGCCCAGCTGGGCCATGCGCCCAGGGAAGCCCCCCTTAGCCCCTGGCCATGGCCCGCCAAGCCTTGGTCACGCATCCATGTGGACTACGCAGGTCCTTTCATGGGGAAAATGTTTTTGGTTGTAGTAGATGACTACTCCAAATGGATCGAGTGTGACATTTTAAATTCAAGCACATCCTCTGCCACGGTAGAAAGTCTACGGGCAATGTTCGCCGCCCACGGTCTACCGGACATCTTGGTCAGCGACAATGGCCCGTGCTTCACAAGCACTGAATTCCAGGACTTCATGGCAGGCAATGGAATTAACCATGTTAGAACGGCACCGTTCAAGCCGGCCTCAAACGGCCAGGCAGAACGAGCAGTGCAGATAATCAAACAGGGGATGCTCAGAATCCAAGGGGGTTCCCTACAAACCCGCTTATCACACCTCCTGTTGGCCTATAGATCCCGACCACACTCGCTCACAGGGGTTCCATCCGCAGAGCTACTAATGAAAAGTACGCTCAAAACCCGGTTATCCCTTATACACCCCACCATGAAAGAAATTGTCGAGAGCAGGCGCCAGTCACAATATCACTACCATGACAGGAATGCGAGGGCGCGATGTATTGATGTAAATGATCCTGTTTTTGTCCTCAACTACGCTGCAGGGCCCAAATGGCCCGCAGGCACTGTGGTTGCCAAAGAGAGAAATAGGATTCTGGTAGTTAAACTTACCAATGGACAAATCTGCCGCAAACATGTGGATCAAACAAAAAGGAGGTTCAGCAACCCCATAGAAGAAGCAGAGGAAGAACACGATATAGAGTTCACTCCACCACAGGTGACCGAACACCGGAACCAAAGGGAGGAGAGCCCAGTCACTGTGGGCAGTCCAGACAGGCCTGAGGCACCGCAAACAACACACTCAGGCCAGCGCCCAACAACCGGAGCCCCAACTCAGGCGCTCTACAAGGGAGTGTAAACCACCAGAGAGACTCAACCTGTGATCCCAATAAGACTTTGGGGGGGGAGGTGATGTCATGTATTCAACCAGCATTGTAACCCATGTATAAACTGACCTAAGTTGTGCACCGTGAGAACACTGACCACTAGGTGGGAGACACTCGTAACCTGGACCTTCAGGTATAAAAGGGGAAGCTCCACCCACCTTCAGCACTTGAGTGCTAAGGAATAAAGGACAGGTCACAGACTGACCTTCTCTCAAGCATGGGCCTCGTGTGCATTTGTACTGTATAGTAAGGACGTATCATTGACAGTCCCCCCAAAACCAATCGCAACCCTTACGCAGGAGCACATGTAGCGGCTCCAACAATGTGCTTAAGTTCGACAGAAAGTTCCCGAAATAGTTCAAGAGTCCCAGAAATGAACGCAACTCCGATGTGTTGCAGGGCCTCGGTGCTCGTCGAATCGCCTCTGTTTTCGATTCGGTAGGCCGAATCCCGCCTGCAGCAACCCTTCGGGAGCCAAAAACACACACTTAGGTTTCTTGAGTCACAGGCCTACCCGGTCAAGTCGGCGGAGCAACTCTTCCAGGTTGTGGAGGTGTTCCTCGGTGTCCCGACCTGTGATGAGGATATCGTCCTGGAATACGATCATTCCAGGAATGGATTTGAGCAGGCTTTCCATGTTCTTTGAAAGATCGTGGCCGCTGATCGAATGCCAAACGGGCACCTGTTGTAAACAAACAGTCCCTTGTGCGTGGTGATTGTGGTCAGTAATTTGGATTCGTCAGCCAGTTCTTGGGTCATGCAGGCTGAAGTGAGATCTAACTTGGTGAACAGCTTGCCACCTGCCAGCGTGCAAAAAGATCCTCCGCTCTCGGAAGCGGGTATTGGTCTTGTAGGGACACCCGGTTGATAGTGACCTTGTAGTCGCCACAGATCCTGACCGAGCCATCTGCTTTTTGGACGGGAACAATGGGGCTCGCCCAGTCACTGAATTCAACGGGCGAGATGATGCCCTTTCTCAGCAAACGGTCTAATTCACTTTCAATTTTCTCCCGCATCACATATGGCACAGCTTTGGCTTTGTGGTGCACTGGTCAGGCATCCAGGGTGATACGAATCACTACTTTGGTACCTTTGAACATCCCGATGCCAGGTTGAAATAGCGACTCAAATTGCTGTAGGACCTGTGAGCATGAACTTCGCTCAAAGCTTGGAGTCAAAGTTGCGCGCGTATATTATCTTGGTTTCCTCCTCCCCCGCCATAAAAGTCTGAGCCAGCAATGTCGCCACTTCCAAAGTCAAGTCCTTGGTCTCGATTAACTTTCTGAAAATCCTGGCATGACCGATGCCCTCAATAAAGAAATCCCTTAGCATTTCCCCCCTGCAGGCGTCTGTGAACTTACAGAGGCTAGCCAAGCGGCGGAGGTCCGCAACGAACTCCGTATGCTCTGTCCTTCCTGACGTCGGTGGGTATAAAATCTGTGTTGGGCCATGTGTACACTGCTGGCCGGTTTGAGGTACTCACTGATTAGCTTGCTGAGCTCTTCAAAGGTTTTGTCCGCCGGCTTCTCGGGTGTTAGCAGGTCTTTCATGAGCGCGTAAGTCTTAGATCCACAGCTGGTCAGTCGATGAGCTCTTTGCTTGTCGGCCGCTGCATCTTCCAGCCAGTCCTTCATGACAAAGCACTGCTAAAGCCTCTGAATGAAATCGTCCCAGTCCTCACTAACACAGTACCGTTCCTCTGTGCTACCGGTGGCCATTCTCGTGGATCGTTGATTCCCGTTTCTCATCGCTACAGTAAAGTCCTTACACAATACCACAAATCCACACGAGGCACATTCTATGGACAAGGTCACTCTGTGACCTGCACCTTTATTCACAGTACCAAGAAGTGATGACCCTGCGTGGGACCTCTCTTTATATACCTGGATGACCAGATGAGGAGTATCTCCCACAAGTTCACCCCTTGTGGTCAATGTGTGCATTTCTCAAGTATATGCAGTATTGCAATGTTGTTACATGAAGGTTACATACATGACAAAAACAATACAAAAATTACTAAAGTCGGTGAGAACAAAATATCCCTTTTGAAACAAAAGGGTAGTTTTTTTGCATTCACATTTTAAACAAACTGTGAAGGAAATCCATACAGTGGTTTCAGCAAGCCTTCAATAATTGAATCCAATAAAAGTTTGATTAGTCAACTTTAAGTGTGGTAACACAGGTTCTTTGAATTCAATTTGGAATCTGCATACGCAGGATAATGTAAATTATGCAACCAAAAATATCAGAGATAGATCAGAGTTCCTTTTCAACACAAAAAAACATGCGGTAATTTTTATTAGATTAGTAGGACACCCACCTACTTTTCAGTTCTTTCAACCAGAGAAACTATTTGAAGGTAAAGATAAATGAAAATAGTTTTAAGTGCATAGTGTCACACAGCAGGAGTGCGTGTTGCGAATTTGGTCATGGAGGTCAGCTTAGCTAATTTTCAGTTTACACTATTTCCCACACTATTAATTATGATTTTAATGGTCATAATTTTCTGTTTGTTTGCTTACCTTCTGTATCAGAGTGCTCGACACTTGCTTGCACTGAGAGGGATACGTTGTAACATTTATCCTTCCGATACCACTGTAAAGGTTCAATATATCTATTACATTTTACTGTTAGTAAGAGCAAATTGCACAATTGGTTGTTTGCTAACATTAAAAGATTAAAAATTAAGTTTTAAAAATTCCCAGTCAATCATGTTTTGCAATGATTGCAGTGACCACAGTATTATTGGATTTAATTTGATCAGCCAAGCCAAAGTTACTGACATTTTAATGCCAGTTCCACATTTCAAGAATCCTAGATTTGCAAAGATGGCAGAGGATTTGAATGAGGTGAATTGAGTAACCCTATTATGTGATAATATTAGCAACACAGAACAAAAAAGGGAATACCTGTACCTTTTAAACAATCCTAATAGAAAAGGAAGCAATGTATATCCCTGCAATCAAAAGGCTTTGTTGTACCACATTCCTGGCATGTGGTACAACAAAGTCTAAATGGCTAATAGGTCATTTGCAAGGGCAGATCAGACTTAAGCACAAATAACTCAGAAAAACAGGGGTAGGTACCGAGCTCAACTAAAGGCAACAAGAGTTGCTATCAGAGTAGCCAAAAAGTTAACTTTTGAAGAAAATTGTGCATTGCTGTGGTAGCAATAATAAAATCAGATCTTCTGAAGACAATTTCCCATGAACATTGCAAGCTAGGTGTGCCAGGACCTGGAGATATGGTTCATGGCATCTTGGTCAACTATACAGCTTGTTGAGCACCTTTGCATAGCTTCTTTCATGTAGTGCTACTGAAAACATGCCATACTTGAGGTAATTTTCAACTCCACCTCCTGGGTGATAACCTGACAGGGCAGATCTTCCACCCATTGGAGAAGCCGTCTGATTTTGAAATCAATGGGATGAAAATAAGCTGGGTTCTGCAAAACGCTGGAGATCCATTCCACCAGAATACCGCCCATGTGCTGAAGTTGACAATTACCCTCACTATGATTGCGGTGCTTTCGACAAAACCTCCAACATTACAGTCAGGCAGCACAGATGCCATCACATCTGTTGTTGCAGCTTCCTTGGGAAGAGGACTCTCTGCCTGCTCTACTTTTTTGCCAAAATGAGATATGTTCACGTCTACCTGTACATGTGACTGTGTCACTAGATGTGACCAGTAGGTATGGACAGTGAATCCATTAGCAACCCTGGATGCTCATTTCAAATGCGATTCCTTCAGACTTGGCATTTTGAATGCCCAAATAATAGAAAATGAGGTGCAGGATAGACATGTACCCAAGTACCTTTCTAAATGAAGCACTTCCAATGTCACTGGTCCTGTCCCTTCACCAGCAATGCCCCCACACCCACCCCGCCCCCTACCCCACCCCAAAACCTACATTGGAACTGAAAGTGGGTAGAGCTCCAGTAGACTGGGTGTAGTCACTATTTGTTGAAAGACATGCGGCAAATTTCAGGTGATGTTTCTAAAAAGCTAACATTATTGAAATAGTTTTTTATTATCAAGATAAAAACAAAGGGAGTGAATTTCCGTGGGGTTTCTCTGACCTTTTTATCATAACCTTGACAGTAGAGACACAATAACCCTGAGAAAACAGCATAAGTACAGTTTACCCCATTTTTCTGGGGGTTTCTGCACCTTTTCGGCTGAAGTTAGAAGTCTCACTGAAATCCAACCTCCAGTGTTTCCAAAAACCAGGAGAGATCTAAGTATCAAAATTCGATCCTGAGAACCTTGGTAAATTCAGAGAAAATATAGGCCCAAAAACTCCATAGCTACACCACTGACCTATGAAAAGAATATAAACTTACCAGAACAGGGACTTGCTGCTTGGCACTACAGAGTTGTGCATCGAGTATTACATCATGAAGGCCGGGGTGCAGCCTGCAGCCTATGCGTAAGGGAAGGCATGCCCACAAAAGCTGTCAAAATTAAGCCACATCCAGAGCAATATCTTTCAATCTCTTCCATTGAAATTACATTTTAAAAACTTCTAAAAACTTTTAATTAAACTGGTACTTGGATGTATTTCATATATTACCATTTTGTTTTATTTTTTTCATCTAAACTCACAATTTATTAGTTCCTATGTGTACAACTTCCTTTTTTGATACTCATAAAGGTCCAACAATGTTTTATATCTCCTACAAGTAATGTTGTTGAATGCCAAAAAGAGATTCCCAGTCATTGAGAAACTCAATGTTAATTTTCAGGATTCAGACCTCATTTAGCGTGGTAATAGATAAATCTATTTTCCTTATTACAGAGGCATTACATTGTTTGTTATGTTGTTCATTTTTTAGTTTAAAGGACACAATTGGTCACTGAAATCTGATAAATGTTCACTTTATTTAACTGTCTTATTCAACTTCCCAAGTAATTAAAATGAAACTTGACCGAGAAAAAAAAATTTACTCCATCAAAACGTACACAATATACATCTTTTGATATGTGAAACAGGCTCCTGCGCCTGCTTTCACTAACTGTAAGAAAAACGTTTGTAATTGCTGGGCAGTTGGTGGGCAAATAGCCTAACTCTACGCCAGCAATTGGGATTGGCAAGGCAGTGCGGATCACCTGACAAGGCATACCTTGACAGATCGCAACTTTGAGATTTAGCGTATGCACAGCGCATGCAGAAATCCTGAATTTGTGGTATATTTCAAAGACGGTATGACAGCGTATCAATTCACTTCAGCTGACAGTTCCAGGAGCAGCACATGGCACAGGAAACCCATTCATCAGACACACAACACTTCCACTAGCTCTAAATTTGAACAGTTAGAATAGTAACAGATTTTCCATTTGGCTTTTTAAAAATTTAACATTCAAGGTTAACACTACTGTGGGCAAGAACAGAAGGTCATAAAGTGCAGCACTTTCAATGTACATTAATTATTAATGATCGAGGTTGGGGAGAATCACAGCGGTCAAATCCCAAACACAGTATGCACTGGAATTAAAAAGCATTCTTAACAAAAGAGAAAATATCTATCCCTGCTTTAATACAACGCAAAACAATTGGACAAAAAGAATACAAATCACATATAAAATTCTATAACTTTAGGTATACGTGGGGGCTCTATCGTCACTTTAGTTAACAATTTGGTTGTGTAGTGCCCATTGTTTGCTCACTATGTGTGCAGAATTGGGCCCAAAATGGCATCCAAGCAGCGTTCACAAACTACTGATGTGTACCGTGCCTATCCACTCGATCTAGGCCCCTCATAATTTTATACACCACAATTAAATTTCCCCTCTGCCTCCTCTATTCCAAGGAAAACAACCCCAGCAAATCCAATCTTTCCTCATAGCTAATGTTTTTCAGTCCTCGCAACATCCTTGTAAACCTCTTCTGCACCCCTTCTAGTACAATCACATCCCTCCTGTCGGGCTCAATTTTCCTCAGTATTTGCTCCTCTTTTTTTGGAGTAGGCTGCTTTTTCTGCCCTAACTTAAAAATCCCCAGTTTCCCCAATCAATTTTCACCAGTGTAACTGACTTAGTTATTTTTTTAGGTAAGTTTTTTTTTGCTCAAAAGGGAGTATTACCAGCCACCTACGCCAGTTCTGCCCATTTAGGGAACTTTGGCCAACTAATAGTTACTCCATTTCTACTTAGGTCAGCATATGTGGCCACTCGAGAAAACCCTTGCAGAGAGTTAAAGAAATCGGCGCAGGTAAGTACATCGGAGGTCATTCAGCCTGCGATAGGGGCGGGAAGTGAAGAGGACCTGGACTGGCACTCTCTCAGGACCGGAGAGGGTCGGCGAGAGAGGGAGTGAGCGAACTGGCCAGCATCGGGTGGGGACCACACAGCGATCGGCGGGAAGGCACCAGAGAGGTTGCGGGGGGGAAGGGGGCGGGGGCGGGGACCACACAACGAGCGGCGGGAAGACACCAGAGAGGCTCAGGGGTGGAGGATACTCACCGCAGTGGACCAGGAAGGCACCTCACTTGGGGACCGGGGAGGGGGGAGGGAGGGAGGTCACAAGACTCAAGGGGAGGGGGGTGGGGAAGGAGAGAGGAGAGGATGAAAGACCTTTGGGTGTGGTCCATCCATACAGACCTTGGGGAGAGAGAGAGAGAAAGAGAACTGCGAACCTGTGCTGCCTACTTTCCTGACGATCATTGTGCTACACAGGAGACAATTGATTAGAGCTCATCACATCAAGAACGTCAGAGCCCGTAGGGTGCTGGGCAGGAGGCCTTACCCACCTCGGCAATATCGAGACGGGCATTCGTACTTGCACCTGAGTGATGCAGACTGTGTCAGAAGGCTGTGTTTCCGCAGAGAAGTTATCCGTGAGGTCTGTGAGTTGCTGAGGCCAGACCGAGAAGTGTCAGGTGGACTGCTTTGTCAGTTGAAGTGAAGGTTACAGCTGCACTTTCATTCTATGCCTCCGGATCGTTGCAAGCTACAACTGAAGATGTGTGTGCCAAATCTCAACATGCAATACGTGTCTCCATTCACCAGGTGACAGACAGGAAGCAGAGAGTAGGAATAAACGGATCCTTTTCAGAATGGCAGACAGTAACGAGTGGGGTTCAGTGCTGGGACCGCAGCTATTTACAATATACATTAATGATTTAGACGAAGGAATTGAAGGTAATATCTCCAAGTTTGCAGATGACACTAAGCTGGGTGGCAGTGTGAGCTGTGAGGAGGATGCTAAGAGGCTGCAGGGTGACTTGGACAGGTTAGGTGAGTGGGAAAATACATGGCAGATGAGGTATAATGTGGATAAATGTGAGGTTATCCACTTTGGTGGTAAAAACAGGAGGGCTGATTATTATCCGAATGGTGACAGATTGGTAAAGGGGGAGGTGCAACGAGACCTGGGTGTCATGGTACATCAGGAATTGAAGGGGTTGGCATACAGGTGCAGCAGGCGGTGAAGAAGGCAAATGGCATGTTGGCTTTCATAGCGAGAGGATTCGAGAATAAGAGCAGGGAGGTCTTAATACAGTTGTCCAGGGCCTTGGTAAGGCCACACCTTGAATATTGTGTACAGTTTTGGTCTGCTAATCTGAGGAAAGACATTCTTGCTATTGAGGGAGTGCAATGAACGTTCACCAGACTGATTCCCCGGGATGACAGGACTGACATATGAAGAAAGACTGGATCGACTAGGCTTGTATTCAATGGAATTTAGAAGAATGAGAGGGGATCTCATAGAAACTTATAAAATTCTGACGGGATTGGACAGGTTAGATGCAGGAAGAATGTTCCCGATGTTGGGGAAGTCCAGAACCAGGGGTCACAGTCTGAGGATAAGGGGTAAGCCATTTAGGATCAAGATGAGGAGAAACTTTTTCACTCAGAGAGTTGTGGGCATGTGAAATTCTCTACCACAGAAAGTTGTTGGGGCCAGTTCGTTAGATATATTCAAAAGGGAGTTTGATATGGCCCTCACGGCTAAAGGGATCAAATGGTATGGAGAGAAAGCAGGAATGGGGTAGGGAAATGCATGATCTGCCATGATCATATTGAATGGTGGTGCAGGCTCGAAGGGCCGAATGGTCTACTCCTGCACCTATTTTCTATGTTTCTAGAAACATAGAAACATAGAAAATAGGTGCAGGAGTAGGCCATGTGGCCCTTCGAGCCTGCACCGCCAATAAATAAGATCATGGCTGATCATTCCCTCAGTACCCCTTTCCTGCTTTCTCTCCGTATCCCTTGATCCCTTTAGCTGTAAGGGCCATATCTAACTCCCTCTTGAATATATCCAACGAACTGGCATCAACAACTCTCTGTGGCAGGGAATTCCACAGATTAACAACTCTCTGAGTGAAGAAGTTTCTTCCCCTGTCCCCTGGTTCTGGACTTCCCCAACATCAAGAACACTCTACCCGCATCTAACTTGTCCAGGCCCGTCAGAATCTTATAAGTTTCTATGAGATCCCCTCTCATCCTTCTAAACTCCAGTGAATAAAGGCCCAGTTAATCCAGTCACTCCTCATATGACAGTCCAGCCATCCCTGGAATCAGCTAGTGAACCTTCGCTGCATTCGCTCAATAGCAAGAACATCCTTTCTCAGATTAGGAGACCAAAACTGAACACAATATTCCAGGTGAGGCCTCACTAAGGCCCTGTACAACTGTAGTAAGAACTTCCTGTTCCTATACTCAAATCCCCTAGCTATGAAGGCCAACATACCATTTTTACCGCCTTCTTTACCGCCTGCTGTACCTGCGTGGCCACTTTCAGTGACTGATGAACCATGACACCCAGGTCTCGTTGCAGCTCCCATTTTCCTAATCTGCCGCCATTCAGATAATATTCTGCCTTCATGTTTTTGCCCCAAAAATGGATAACCTCACATTTATCCACATTATACTGCATCTGCCATGCCTTTGCCCACTCACCTAACCTGTCCAAGTCACCCCGCACACTTTTATCAACCTCCTCACAGCTCACACTGCCACCCAGTTTAGTGTCATCCGCAAACTTGGAGATATTACACTCAATTCCTTCATCTAAATCGTTAATATATATTGTAAAGAGCTGGGGCCCCAGCACTGAGCCCTGCGGCACTCCACTAGTCACTGCCTGCCATTCTGAAAAGGACCCGCTTATCCCAACTCTCTGCTTCCTGTCTGCCAACCGGTTCTCTATCCACATCAGTTCATTACCCCCAGTACCATGCGCTTTGATTTTGCACACCAATCTCTTGTGCGGGACCTTGTCAAAAGCCTTTTGAAAGTCCAAATACACCACATCCACTGGTTCTCCCTTGTCCACTCTGCTAGTTACATCCTCAAAAAATTCCAGAAGATTCGTCAAGCATGATTTCCCTTTCATAAATCTATGCTGACTTGGTCCGATCCTGTCACTGCTTTCCAAATGCGCTGCTATTTCATCCTTAATGATTGATTCCAACATTTTCCCCACTATTGATGTCAGGCTAACTGGTCTAAAATTCCCTGTTTTCTCTCTCCCTCCTTTTTTAAAAAGTGGTGTTACATTAGCTACCCTCCAGTCCATAGGGACTGATCCAGAGTCGATAGACTGTTGGAAAATGATCACCAATGCATCCACTATTTCTAGGGCCACTTCCTTAAGTACTCTGGGATGCAGACTATCAGGCCCTGGGGATTTATCGGCCTTCAATCCCATCAATTTCCCTAACACAATTTCCCGCCTAATAAGGATATCCTTCAGTTCCTCCTTCTCACTAGACCCACTGTCCCCGAGTACATTCGGAACGTTATTTGTGTCTTCCTTCGTGAAGACAGAACCGAAGTATTGGTTCAATTGGTCTGCCATTTCTTTGTTCCCCATTATAAGTTCACCTGAATCCGACTGCAAGGGACCTACGTTTGACTTTACTAATCTTTTTCTCTTCACATATTTATAGAAGCTTTTGCAGTCCATTTTTATGTTCCCTACAAGCTTCCTCTCGTACTCTATTTTCCCCCTCTTAATTAAACCCTTAGTCCTCCTCTGTTGAATTCTAAATTTCTCCCAGTCCTCAGGTTTGTTGCTTTTTCTAGCCAATTTATATGCCTCTTCCTTGGCTTTAACACTGTCCTTAATTTCTCTTGTTAGCCATGGTTGAGCCACCTTCCTCGTTTTATTTTTACTCCAGACAGGGATGTACAATTGCTGAAGTTCATCCATGCGGTCTCTAAATGTCTGTCATTGCCCATCCACAGTCAACCCCTTAAGTATCATTCGCCAATCTATCCTAGCCAATTCACGCCTCAAACCGTCGAAGTTATCTTTCCCCAAGTTCAGGACTCTAGTTTCCGAATTAGCTGTGTCATCTTAATAAAGAATTCTACCATATTATGGTCACTCTTCCCCAAGGGGCCTCGCACAACAAGATTGCTAATTAGTCCTTTCTCATTTCACATCACCCAGTCTAGGATGGCCTGCTCTCAAATTGGTTCCTTTACGTATTGGTCCAGAAAACCATCCCTAATACACTCCAGGAAATCTTCTTCCACAGCATTGCTTCCAGTTTGGTTTGCCCAATCAACTTGTAGATTAAAGTCGCCTATGATAATTGCTGTACCTTTATTGCACACATCCCTTATTTCTTGTTTGATGCTGTCCCCAACCTCACGACTACTGTTTGGTGGTCTGTACCCAACTCCCACCAGCATTTTCTACCCTTTGGAATTCTGCAGCTGCACCCATCCCGATTCCACATCATCCAGGCTAATGTCCCTCCTTACTATTGCATTAATTTCCTCTTTCACCCGCAACGCCACTCCACCTTCTTTTCCTCTCTGCCTATCCTTCCTAAATGTTGAATACCCCTGGATGTTGAGTTCCCAGCCTTGGTCACCCTGGAGCCATGTCTCCGTGATGCCAATTACATTATATCCGTTAACTGCTGCCTGCGCAGTTAATTCGTCCACCTTATTCAAATACTCCTCACATTGAGGCACAGAGCCTTCAGGCTTGTCTTTTTAACACATTTTGCCCCTTTACAATTTTGCTGTAATGTGGCCCTTTTTGTTTTTTGCCTTGGGTTTATCTGCCCTCCACTTTTACTATTCTCCTTTCTATCTTTTGCTTCTGCCTCCATTTTATTTCCCTCTGTCTCCCTGCATAGGTTCGCATCCCCCTCCCATGTTAGTTTAACTCTTCCCCAACAGCACTAGCAAACGTGATGGCTGCACTGTATATACGGAGGAATGACTTCATCAAATTTCCAATGACCGTCCAAGCAATCCGTGACAGGGCTGTGAGGTTCTCAAGGATTGCTAGCTTCCCAAAGGTACAGGGCTGCATTGATTGTACCCACATCGCCTTGCGAGCACCATTGGAGGATTCTGAGATGTACAGGAGGCTTCCACTCCATTAATGTGCAGCTCATGTGTGACGACATGCATCACATCATGTCAGTCGATGCAAGATACCCTGCTAGCACCCATGATGCGTTCATCCTACGGAACAGCATTATATCTGCCATGTTTCAGCAGCAGCCAAAAAGGCAGAGCTGGGAAACAAAGGGTAAGGCCTTGCCACCTGGCTCATAATGCCCCTACACATAACTCGGACGGAAGCTGACCATGAATACAACATGTCGCACATTGCGTCGCGCAGTATAATAGAGAGGAGCACTGGCATTTTGAAACAATGTTTCCAATGTCTGGACCATTCTGGAGGCCATTTGCAATAATCCCCTGAGATTGTCGGTCAGTTTACTGTTGTGTGCTGCATGCTGCATAACTTAGCCATCATGAGGCAGCAGCAGCTGGTAGTGGAAGACCCGCCTGCGGTGAGAGTGGCTGATGATAATGATCTGGAAGATGCAGGTGATGAGGAAGAGGAGGAGGAGGAGGAGGAGGAGGAGGAGGAGGAGGAGGAGGAGGAGAATGATGACAAGGATGAGGAAACCATGCAAGTGCCTGAGGTCGGAGCACGACGTGGACATGTTTATTTTTTGGAGCTGTTCCGTAATGTTGTGTTGTATTAATGGAACATATTTCAGTTTTATTGTAAAATATATTTTATTCAAAAGTTTACAATGTACTTATTGTAATAAAATTATTCTTGTATCAAACTTTACTTTAATATGACTCTTTAAGAGCACTTAAAAACTGTAAGATCACTTATAAACTTGTAAATTTACATAACTTACAAAAAACTTAATGTGAGAACATTTACATTCTAAGATCACTTAAAAACTTTAAGGTCACTTATAAACTTGTACATTTATATAACTTACAAAAAAACTTTTAATTTGAGAACAGTAACAACATTAACAACGACAACAGCAGCAAAGAAAGGCTGCACCCATCTCTCATCCCCCTTAGTCTAAGACCGCCTGCTGCACTTGGTCTTGGACTCGCCACTATCCCTGCCCGCTGGCGGTGGCACAGTGATTTTGGGCTTGGTACCAAGCTTATTCCTTCTAACATCTCTGGTAATGCGCACCTCTTGATTGGGGGATTGTGGCGGGGGGTGGGGGGGCGGTCAGGTGGTAATGTGTGGGCCCAGCTTGGGGCTCTTCAGAGGCTGGTGTGGGAATTGCAGTGGGAGTGGCAGTTGATTCTGTCACTGGGCGCGTGGTCTGGGTGTGTTCCCTTATTGCAGAAGCTAACTCACACATGCCCTCCCTTATGCACCCTAACAGTGTCTCAGTGGATTGAAACATTCCCTCCCTGATGGCCTGTACTGCCCCTGACATTCCCTAACTCATTTCCAGTGTTGTGCTTTGCACTAGCTCTGACATTCCCTCCCTCATGGCCAGCCGTGCTTTGCACAACCTCTGACATTCCCTCCCTGATGGCCTGCACTGCCTCTGACATTCCCTCCCTCATTGCCACTGCCGTGGTTTGCACTATCTCTGGCACTCCCTCCCTCATGGCCACTGCCGTGCTTTGCACTACCTCTGACACTCCCTCCCTCATGGACACTATTCCCTAACTGATAGTCCCGGCGAGTGTTGTTACTTTTCCTGACAGTCCCGCGACATCATCACTCACCCCACTGATGGTGTCCAGGAGTGATCGGGTAAAGTCAATGCTCTCCACACTCAGTGACATCATCTGAACCACATCTGTTACATCCTGCATCTCAGGAGAGCATGGTCGAGTTCTCCTTCCCCTCACCCTGTGTCTGCCTCGCTGCATCCCACTGGGACCCGCAGCCTCAGACGATGGGGCCCTGGGTGTGCCTCGCCGCATCCCCACAACGGAACCCATAGTCTAGGATGTTGTTGGCCTGCGTGTGACTTGCTGCACCCGACTACTGGGACCCGCAACCTGGGAAGATGGAAAACCATGGAATGTCCCACCGGCACTCAAACCACTAGTCACGGAAGGGGCTGTCAACTCCATGCCCACCACCTCCTCAAGATTCAATATAACAGTGTGGCCTTCATCCATCTCCATCCGCTCTCCCTCCCCCTCACCCCCATGTTGGTCTGGAGGATTGGATTGGAAGATGTTCTCCTCTTCAGGCTCATCTGAATCTTTTTCTATATCTTCAGAATTGGCCTCAAACTCTGCAAAATATAACAGAACAGTCAAATGGTTAGCAGCAGAGGAGGGGGCAGGATGGGTGGTATGAGTAGGCTCACACATAGCAGGCTAGGCAGCAGGTTGATTTGAAGGGCCACGATGAATTTTCAGGACTTGCCTCTCCCTCGCGGGTAGGCCCAGCTTGTGCAGTACTGATTGTTTTTCTCCAGGCAGGACCCATCAAAGCAGTGACCCTCTCTTCCAAGGGTGTCAGTGGGTGCAGATTTTGTGGGCCTCCTCCTGTTCGAGTTCTTTCCCTTTTGTTGTAGGCCAATTTCCTCTGCAAAGGTGAAAATGCAACTTTTTAGAGAGGGTGTCTTTCTGCTGGGTGGGACAGCTGGTCACATTTACAATTGCATTGAATAAATGAAAATATTACTTGTACTAACTACTTGACCAAGATTCTGCCATTTCTTTTTACACTGGCTTCCAGATCTCTTGGTGTTCACCACTGTGCAGCAATCTTCTGCAACTTTGTTCCAGCGTTTCTTCATTTATTTTGGTGGCACTTTTATGTGACCTCTGCTGGTATCCAGCTCCTGCCATGTCTTCTCAATCACAGTAACTAATGCTTCCACTTCTTCCACCAAGCAATTCTTTGTCCTTGGTCCGCGTTGCTGCATTGCTGTATTGCTGCAGCTGTTCTCAGTCACACACAGCACTTTTTCAATGCTTTGAAACACACTGCTTCTATATTCAGCTGGGATTTTTCAAAACACAGCTCTCCTTCTGGCACACACACACTAGCTGCTCTTTAAAAATGGCCGATTGTCGACTCGGAGCGTTACTGCGCATGCGCGGCCATTTCAGAGACGTCAGGAACGTCACTTTTTTCCACTGTGCAGGCGCAGAAGTCCCCGCATCTTTTTCCGGCTAAGACCGCAGGCTCCACCCCCAGAGGCGACTGGCCACGCTGCGCGGCTGCAGAGTAGGGGCCAAAGATCGGGGAAACTACGAAGATTTTTTCCTGGCACATCTACTGATGTAATGAAGCGCCGCAATTCAGGCAAGTACACCAGAAATCGGGCTTGGGGCAAATTGAGCCCTTAATATGGTGACCAGAACTGCACGCAGCACTCAAGCTGTGGCCTAACTAGTGTTGTATACAGTTCTAGCATAACTTCCCTGCTCTTGCATTCTATGCCTCGACTAATAAAGGAAAGCATTCCGTATGCCTTTCTAACTACCTTATTGACCTGTCTTGCTACCTTTAAGGATCTGTGGACATACACTCCAAGGTCCCTCTGTTCCTCTAAACCTCTCAGTATCCTCCCATTTATTGTGTATTGCCTTGCCTTGTTGCCTCTCCCCAAATGCATTACCTCACAATTTTCAAGATTCAATTCCATTTGCCACTTTCCTGCCCAAATGACTAATTCATTAATATCTTCTTGCAGTCTAGAGCTTCCCTCCTCACTGTCAACCACACAGCTAATTTTTGTATCAACGGCAAATTTCTTTATCATGCCCCCTATATTTCAATCTAAATCATTAATAGATACAGGTGCAGCATTGAGAATCCGGAACCTTCGGGACCAAGGCCATTCCGGATTCCAGGCTTTTCCAGACTTTCGAGCGTTATTCTGACATAACGAATCCGGAAATACCCAAGCCCACGTTTGGGTATTTCCAGTTTTCGGAACGTCAGAAAGGAGGGGGCAGTCCCCGCCGAGGAGCTGTTCTGGCGGGGCTCCGCCATGGAGGAGGTGTTCGGGCGGGGCCCCACCATGGAGAAGGTGTTCGGACGGGCACTGCCGAGGAGGAGGTGTTCAGGCGGAGCCCGCTGTGGAGGAGGTGTTCGGGCGGGCCCCGCCATGGAGGTGTTCGGGTGGGCCCCATCGAGGAGCTGTTCGGCCGGGCCCCATCGCGGAGGAGGTGTTGGGGCTGGCTGGCCCCGTCGCAGAGCAGGTGTTCGGACAGACCGGCAAGGAGGCCCTGAAGTAAGGGCAGCGGTGACGAGCGGGGCGAGGTCCAAGGTCGGGCAGCGGCGGGGCCCTGAGGTCAGCAGGGTCCGGATTCCAGAACATTTTACGGATTCTGGATGGCCCTACCATCAATCGGTATGGAGTCCGGATTCCGGAACTCCGGATTTTCGACGCTGCACTTGTACTACAAAAAGTAAGGGACCAAGTACGGAGCCCTGTGGACCTCCATTGGAAACAGCCTTCCAGTCACAAAAACTCCCCTCAACCATTACCCTTTGCTTCCTGCCACTGAGCCAATTTCGAATCCAATTTACCACTCTCCCTTGGATCCCATGAGGTTTACTTTTTTGATCAGCCTACTATGTGGGATCTTGTCAAAAGCCTTGCTAAAATCCCTCCTTGTTACCTCCTCGTCTCTAACATCTCCCAGTTCGCCATCCACTGTTGCATAAGAGAGGTGTCACAAGCTCTTTATATCAGGAGAGGGGACTTCATTGCCTTTTCTACTGGGTGACTAGGACCACCTGGCTCATGACTCTGGTCTGCAACATAACCACGCATGTCCAGCATTTATATAATGAGAGCCATGCTGCCAGACAAAACATCACAGAGCAGACCATCAGATGGCTGAAACAACAGTTCCACTGTCTGGTCTGCTCTGGAGGAGCTCTACAGTACTCACCAGAGCATTTGTCCTAATTCATGGTGTTCTGCTGAATCCTGCACAACCTGGCCATCATGAGACCACAACCCTTGCCGCTAAGGATACGGCCAACAGTTCAGGGGCAGGAGAAGCAGGGAGAATGAGGCAGAGTGCCTTTCACGACCACCAGATGTCTCAAAGCGCTTTACAGCCAATGAAGTACTTTTGGAATGTAGTCACTGCTGTAATATGGGAAATGCGGCAACTTGTGCATAGCAAACTCCCACAAATAGCAATGTGATAATGACCAGATAATCTGGGTTTTTTTGTTATATTGATTGACGAATAAATATTGGCCAGGACACCAGGGATAACTCCCTTGCTTTTGTTCAAAATAGTGCCATGGGATTTTTTACATCCACCTGAGAGGGCAGGTAGGGCCTTGGTTTAAATTCTCATCCGAAAGATAGCACCTCTGACAGTGCAGTACTCCCTCAGCACTGCACTGAAGTGTCAGCCTAGATTTATGTGCTCAAGTTCCTGGAGTGGGACTTGAACCCACAACCCTCTGACTCAGAGGCAAGTGTGCTACCTAAGCCACAGCTGACACCTGAGGAAAGGGAAGCGGTGGATCTGGCATTGCGATCACTAAATATATTCAAAAAGGAGTTAGATGAGGTCCTTACTGCTAGGGGGATCAAGGGGTATGGCGAGAAAGCAGGAATGGGGTACTGAAGTTGAATGTTCAGCCATGAACTCATTGAATGGCGGTGCAGGCTAGAAGGGCCGAATGGCCTACTCCTGCACCTATTTTCTATGTTTCTATGTTTCTATGTTTCTATGTTTCTATGTGCCCATTTTCAGCCCTTATCCAATTTCTAGGCCATTTTGGACTTCACCCTTTATTTAAAAATATTGTTAATAAACAAACATTTCACTTTGTAATGCCTTTTTTTCTCTTTCTTTAGACAGGGAGTAGGAATAATGGGTATGTACACCAATTGGCAGATGTGACTGTGGCAGATCTGGTGCCCCTCAGGGATCTGTACTGGGGCCTCAGCTGTTTATTATATTTAGCCAGACACTAAGTTAGGTTGCACAGTAAGTAGTGTTGCTTGGAGTAGAAAATTGCAATGGGACATTATACATTAACTGAGTGGGCAAATGGAGTTCAATGTGGGATCATCCAGTTTGGACCCAAGAAAGTTAAATCAGAGCATCTTCTCAATGGTGACAAACTAGGAACTGTGAAGGAGTAAAGAGAGTTGGGTGTCAATGTACAGAAATGACTAAAAACTAGTGGGCAAGTACAAAAAATAACTTAAAAGACTAATGGAATGTCAGTCTTTATCTTAAAGCATCTGGAGTTTATGCTACTGTTGAATAAAGCTCGAGTTAGACTACATCTGAAGTATTGCATTCAGTTCTGGGCACCACATCTCACTCAGGAAGGATATATTGGCCTTGAAATGGGTGGAATGCAGATTTACCAGAATGATACTGGGCTAAAATAGTTAAAAAATGAGGACAGGTTGCATTGCCTAGACTTGTTTTCCCTTGAGTAGAGAAGATTAACGGGTGATCTAATTGAGGTGTTTAAGATGAAACTATTTCCTCTGGCGAGGGAGTCCAGAGTAAGGGGGCATATCCTTAAAATTAGAGCCAGACCATTCAGCATTGATGGCAGAAAGCATTTCTTCACACAAAGAGTAGTGAAAATCCAGAACTCTCACCTAAAAATGCTATTTAGGCTAGGTCAATTGAAGACTTAAAAACTGAGGTGGATAGATTTGTTTTGAGTAAAGGTATTAAAAGATATGGGGCCCGAAATTGGTGGACTTGCCATCTGTTGCCGCCGACTCAATCCTCGGCAGTACTTTGTCGAGGATTGCATTTGCCACTGAGAACGGGAGCGACAGCCTGCTGCCACTCAGAATTGGCACGTATGTCCCATTTTTGCCACTGGGCAGTCTTTCCCATATTTTTCCATGAAACCTCCGCCGAAAGTACTGTCAGAATCTCAGCGGTCCTCGACCAGGCCAAAATCCCCAGCAATGAAGCACTGACCACACTTGATCAGCTCCGCTGGGCAGGCCACATAGTTTGCATGCCAGACACGAGACTCCCAAAGCAAGCACTCTACTCGGAACTCCTTCACAGCAAATGAGCCAAAAGTGGGCAGACGAAACGTTACAAGGATATCCTCAAAGACTCGCTGATAAAGTGCAACATCCCCACTGACACCTGGGAGTACCTGGCCAAAGACTGCCTGAAGTGGAGGAAGTGCATCCAGGAGGGCGCTGAGTACTTCGAGTCTCATCGCTGAGAGCATGCAGAAATCAAGCGCAGGCAGCAGAAAGAGCTTGCGGCAAATCAGTCCCATCCACCCCTTCCCTCAACGACTATCTGTCCCACCTGTGATAGAGATTGTGGTTCTCGTATTGGACTGTTCAGCCACCTAAGAACTCACTTTAAGAGTGGAAGCAAGTCTTCCTTGATTCCGAGGGACTGCCTCTGATGATGATGATGACTTGGGCGGAATTTAGCTTTCACCAATTTCGGGCCCGTAGGGCTAAGCCATGATCTCATTGAATGACAGAATAGACTTGAGGGATTGAATGACCTACTCTTGTTCCTACATTCTTGCTCTAAGATTCTCTATATGTATTGTGGTTGGTTTCTGGATTGAGAGACTGAATTTGTTTCCTGTTGGCAGTTTAGCAGCTGAGCAGAAATGCGGCCCATCCCACATGAATCCACTGCCAACCCAGTGCCATTTCCTATCAGGGCCCTAACTAAACATGCAGGGAAGGTTTGGCACTGTCATTCCTTAAGATCAGAGAGAATTTTGGTCCTGAAATTGCAAAATCAGGAATTGATATATTTTTTTAACCGATTAGAATGTATTGGAATGTAAATAGGTCAGATGTATGCCTGCACATGACAGTACTGAGAATATGTATCAATATCCAGTTATCCAACAAACAAGCTATGCTAAATGCTGGTGTATTAATACAAATTAAATTTGGATCCTTACACTTGTGCCCTGTATTTTAGATCACTCTAAGAGGATTGATTACAACATCAACTTATATTTATATAGCGCCTTTAATGTAGTAAACCATCCCAAGGTGCTTTACAGCAGTGTTATCAAACAAAATTTGACACCAAGCCACATAAGGAGATATTAGGACAGCCTTGGTTGAGAGGTAAATTTTAAGGTGCGTCTTAAAGGAGGAAAGAGAGATAGCAAGGCGGGGTTTTAGAGAGGGAATTCCAGATCTTGGCAGCTGAAAGCACGGCAGTGAATGGTTGAGCGATTAACTAAGGGATCATAGAATCATAGAACTTTACAGCACGGAAGAGGGCCTTGGCCCATTGTGTCCGCGCCGGTCGACCAAGAGCTATCCAGCCTAATCCCACTTTCCAGCTCTTGGTCCGTAGCCCTGCAGGTTACGGCACTTCAGTGCACATCCAAGTATTTTTTAAATGTGGTGAGTGTTTCTGCCTCTAGCACCCTTTCAGGCAGTGAGATCCAGAGCCCCACTACCCTCTGGGTGAAGAAATTTCCCCTCATATCTCCTCTGAACCTCCCCCAAATTACTATAAATCTATGTCCTCTGGTTGTTGACCGCTTTGCCAAGGGAAACAGATCCTTCAAATTCACTCTATCCAGGCTGCTCATAATTTTATGGCTGCGTCTATTTGTACTAACTGAACTGCAGCTGTTTCTCTGATTGGCTTTCCATTTTCAATAACCTATTGCTGATTGGTCCCCTTGGAGGATAAGCCACACCCTGAAGTTCCTCTGGAATGTGTACCTGGAACAGCCCAGCCCAAGTTCTGAGTGACTTTCCAATTTATAATTCGATCCATTTTGATTTCAGAGGCCACAGAGGATAGTTCTCCCCAAAAGCCACCAAGTTCCAGCTGAGGTCCATTACCCCAGCGTAAGTGCATCCCTCGGCCAGCTGAAGACTGTAAGAAAAGAGATAACCATCCGTGGCTAACTAAGGAAATAAGGGATCAAATTGAAAAGAAGGGAATACAATGTGGCCAAGTCAAGTGGGAGGCCAGAGGATTGGGAAAATTTTAAAAGCCAGCAAAGAATGACTAAAAAAATGATAAAGAGAGGGAAGATAGATTATGAAAGTAAGCTAGCACAAAATATAAAAACAGATAGTAAGAGTTTCTACAGGTACATAAAAAAGAAATGAATGATTAAATTAAATGTTGGTCCCCTGGAGGATGAGACTGGGGAATTAATAATGGAGAACAGGAAAATGGCAGAGATGTTGAACAAATATTTTGTATCGATCTTCACGATAGAAGAAACTAAAAACATCCCAATTGTGGATAATCAAGGGGCGATAGGGAAGGAGGAACTTAATACAATCACGATCACAAAAGAAGTAGTACTCAGTAAAATAATGGGACTAAAGGCGGACAAGTCTCCTGGACTTGATGGCTTGCATCCTAGGATCTTAAAAGAAGTGGCTGCAGAAATAGTATTTGTGTTGGTTGTAATCTACCAAAATTCCCTGGATTCTGGAGCAATCCCAGAGGATTGGAAAAACGCAAATGTAATGCCCCTATTTAAAAAAGAAGGCAGACAAAAAGCAGGAAACTATAGACCAGTTAGCCTAACATCTGTCGTTGGGAAAATGCTGGAATCCATTATTAAGGAAGCAGTAGCAGGACATTTGGAAAAGCATGATTCAATCAAGCAGAGTCAGCATGGTTTTATGAAAGGGAAATCATGTTTGACAAATTTGCTGGAGTTCTTTGAGGATGTAACGAGCAGGGTGGATAAGGGGGAACCAGTGGATGTGGTGTGTTTGGATTTCCAGAAGGCATTCGATAAGGTGCCACATAAAAGGTTACTGCACGATGTTATGTATTTAACCCCTTGTAACCTGTATGACACCTGACCACCAAAGGGCCCACCTGTTGGAGTCCCAAGGGATCCCAGCATCCCTTGGGAGCACGGTATATAAGCAGGCCACCCACGAGGTACTTGCACTCTGGAGTCTTATTAAAGGAGCTAAGGTCACACTTGCTCATTGTACACAGTACTCAGTTACATCCTTTATTATGAGTGTACCACACAAGATAAAAGTGCATGGGGTTGGAGGTAACATATTAGCATGGATAGAGAATTGGCTAACTAACAGAAAACAGAGAGTCAGGATAAATGGGTCATTTGCCGTTGGCAAAGAGTAACTCGTCGGGTGCCACAGGGATCAGTGCTGGATCCTCAACTATTTACAATCTATATTAATGACTTGGATGAAGGGACCGAGTGTAATGTAGTCAATTTTGCTGATGATACAAAGATGGATGGGAAAGCAAATTGTGAAGAGGACACAAAAAATCTGCAAAGGGATATAGACAGGTTAAGTGATCGGCAAAAATTTGGCAGATGGAGTATAATGTGGGAAAATGTGAGTTATCCACTTTGGCAGAAAAAATAGAAAAGCAAATTATAATTTAAATGGAGAAAAATTGCAGTACAGTGGGACCTGGGGGACCTTGTGTATGAAACACAAAAAGTGAGTATGCAGGTATAGCAAGTAATCAGGAAGGCAAATGGAATGTTGGCCTTTATTGCAATGGGTATAGAATATAAAAGCAGAGAGGTCCTGCTACAACTGTACAGGGTAATGGTGAGACCACATCTAGAGTACTACATACAGTTTTGATTTCCCTATTTAAGGAAGGATATACTTGCACTGGAAGCTGTTCAGAGAAGGTTCACTAGGTTGATTCCAGAGATGAGGGGGTTGACTTATGTAGATAAGTTGAGTAGGTTGGGCCTATACTCATTGGAGTTCAGAAGAATGAGAGGTGATCTTATTGAGACATATAAGATAATGAGACGGCTCGACAAGGTGGATGCTGAGAGGATATTTCCACTCATAGGGGAAACTAGAACTAGGGGGCATAGTCTCAGAATAAAACTGAGATGAGGAGGAATTTCTTCTCTCAGATGGATGTAAATCAATGGAATTCCCTGCCCCAGAGAGCCGTGGAGGCTGGGTCATTGAATAAATTTAAGGTGGAGATAGACAGATTTTTGAGCGATAAGAGAATAAACGGTTATGGGGAGTGGGAAGAGAAGTAGAGCTGAGTCCATGATCAGATCAGCCATGATCTTATTAAATGGCGGAGCAGGATCGAGGGGCCAAATGGCCTACTCCTGCTCCTATTGCTTATGTTCTCATGTAAGACTCTTACATGTGCTGCCTCCCACAGCTGAACTCTATCACCCCAGTGCAAGTGTTGCCTCCAACAGCTGAAGACCCTTACCCCAGCACATGTGCTGCCTCCCACAGCCAAATTCCAGCCGAAGTGCCTTACCCCAGCGCAAGTGCATTCCTTCCCCAGGTAAAGTCGCTTACCCAAGCACCACACCCACCCCACTCCACCGCAACCCCCTCCCCCCCCCACCCCCATTGATGGGGCATTGTGTGCAGATTGTTAACAGGTTTATTGGGTATGAAGTGGCTAGTGACAGTGTTGTGACTTTCGGATTTCATCCACCCCAACGATGTCCCTTGTAACACTGTGGGGCGCTCGGCGGATGCGTTCAGCTGCTGCTGGATGGATTGGAGGCAACATGATGTTGGACGCATGAGTAGAAAAGGGTTAGTAGGAATTGTGCTGGGGTGAGGAGGGGGGGGGGGTGGTGGAGTTGGTGATATTTGTCCTAACTCTCCTTGCTCTAGTATTCTGTCTCGACTAATAAAGGCAAATATTCCATATACCTTCTTAACCACCTTATCTACCTGTTCTGCAAACCTTCAGGGATCTGTGGACCTGCACGCCAAGGTCCTTTGTTCTTCTATACTTTTCAGTGTCGTACCATTTAATGTGTATTTCCTTGCCTTGTTAGACCTCCTCAAATGCATTACCTCACACTTATCTGGATTGAATTCCATTTGCCACTGTTCCGCCCATCTGACCAGTACATTGATATCTTCCTGCAGTCCACAGCTTTCTTCTTCATTATCAACCACACGGCCTATTTTAGTGTCATCTGCAAACTTCTTAATCATACCCCCAACATTCAAATCCAAGTCATTGATATATAGCACAAAAAGCAATTGATCCAGCACTGAACCCTGTGGTACCCCATTGTGCCTTCCAGTCACAAAAACACCCATCAACTATTAACCTTTGCTTCTTGCCTCTGAGTCAACTTGCCACTTTGCCCTGGATCCCATGGGTTTTTACTTTCATGACCAGTCTGCCATGTGGGACCTTATCAAAAGCTTTGCTAAAATCCATATATACTACATCATACGCACTGCCCTCATCAACCGGGATGGTCAAGAGGCCAGAATTGGAGGAGTGCAGATATCTTGGAAAATTGTAGGTCTGGAGGAGATTACAGAGATAAGGAGGAGCGAGGCCAAGGAGGGATTTGAAAATGAAAGTGACAATTTTAAAATCGAGGCATTGCTCAACCGGAGGCCAATGTAGGCCAGCAAGCACAGGGGTGATGGGTGATCGAGACTTGGCTCGAGTTCGGACACGGGCAACAGAGTTTCGGTGACCTCAATTTTACGGAGGGTAGAAAGTGGGAGGCCGGCCAGGAGTGTGTTGGAATAGTCAAGCCTAGAGGTAACAACGGCATAGATGAGGGCTTCAGCAGCAGATGAGCTGAGGCAGGGGCAGAGTCAGACAATGTTACAAATAGGCGTCAGACAGTTGCCAGGGAGAGGGGTTGGAGTTGGTGGCTAAGAAATGGAGTTTGTGGCAGGGACTGAAGACAGTTGCATCGGTCTTCCCAATATTTATTTGGAGGAAATTTCTGCTCAAGTACTGGATGCCGGACAAGCCGTCTGACAATTTAGAGACAGCCAGACAGTGGAGGCTATTGCGAATATGGAGGCTAAACATGTAAATATACCTTGAACAAGCTTCCATGATACCTATCCAGTATTTAAAATTTTGATCACATTGGAGCTCCAAGATCAGCAATTGATCAGGGATGTTAATCAGCACTTCCTCAATGAGAGCTGCCTATACATGGATCCAATGCAATGTCTGCCTACCAACTGGCAATCTGAAAGAGTTGTGGGGCCAAAATTGTCCCTTTCTATAATGCCCGTGGCCGTATGAAAGCGAAGGCCACGGGTCGGTACGGAATGGTCGCTGAGTCTCCGCGGAGGAGCCGCCATTTAAAAAATTGCTCTCTCTCTCAGGTTTGGAGTGGTGTAGGGGACCACTCTGTCCATTTTCCTGCCTGTGCGTGCACGCATCGACCCCTTACCGACTGGCAGGGACCCCTTCCCAAAATTGCCCCTTGGGAAATTGTCTCTTTCCTGGAATTGCCCCACGGGAGCGCGCCACCGCCGGTCGGTATCACTTACAGCTTTTACACTCTGAAGCTTGGAGACGGGGCCGCCCTTAAAGGGGAAATGGCACTGCCGGTGACGCTATGTTTTATTTTGTCGCCCGTCTGCCAGGTCAGGCCGACAATTATGCCCCCTCTTGGGTGCGAGGCCGTTAGCCTGGCCAAAACCCTCCCTGGCGGTCCAGTGTTTGCCACGGAAATGGCTGCAGAGTTTGCAGCGGCCCGCCCCTTTAAATGAAGGGGAAGGACGTTGTGACGCGCCAGCGCGATGATGTCATCAGCACAGCGCTGATGACTTTGAGCGTCGGCTACTCCGACCCACTTCCTGCCCCGCTAGTGGCGGCTACTCCGATCCGACCTCACTTCCACCCTGGTGTTGAGACCACTTCCGCTGCACTCGGAAAAAAACACAAAGTGCTGAATTTCTCTGGTTTGGTCGCCCCATGAATTGGGGTGGACAGAGCCGTTCAAAAACGGTATGTGCAACGTGTTTGGGGCGGTGGGCAACTTTGGCTTCCTGGTCTCCATCACGCTGCTTGTGTTCAGAAAAGCTATTAGTTTCTCACATTTTTCGCAAGCTGCATGAGGAGATGAATCACTTTACATTCAAAGTATACTCATAGTTATGCTACACTTTGAATTGATGTTTGGTGTGCATAACTCACCTAGATATAAATAAAACTCATGTAAATTAAGATTCAAAATGTAGAGCATGTAGAAAGCCTCATATTAAATTAGCTTGCACAGATGGATTAGTTATTTGAATTTATTTTGTTGAAAAGTCAAGGTGAAGTCACAAGATGCACAGTGCAGGACACCACTAAGGATGAATAGAGTAAAAGAGGAAACACTAGATATTACAGTGATGGGAGTGGGAAATTAGAATATTAAAGAAGAATATAGTTTAATTCTCAGTATGTATTTCATTGTACTGGCATCGTTAAAATGTGAGCATATGATAAACCCTGTCCCGTGGTTACTAAAAATGTATCTGTGCTCTAGGGGGCTACGCTGCTATATAGTTCTAAAGTGTTTCAATGGAACAATTATTTCTTTAACTGATATTACGAATGGTATCGCAATGGAAAAATAAAAGGAATGGTGAAGGTGAGGCCGAATCCCAGATTCCTGCCTCGATGTTCAGCACCAAGAATTTTCGTCTGCTTCAACACTCCAGCAGGGAATTCTGTTGCCTGATCACTGATTTCCCCACATTTAAATAATGACAGCAAAGCATAAAACCTGCTTCCCCTCTGAAGTACCACTGACCCCAGGTAATACCATAAGATAAGTGACGATGCTTGTGGAGACAGCAGCAGGAAGTGTTGTGTATCTGGAAAGCATGCACTCCCATGTTCCACCACCAGGGAGTGCATCCCCTGAAGTCCCAAGGGATCCCAGCATCCCTTGGGAGCACTGTATATAAGCCGGCCCCTAAGAGTGTCTTAACAAAGACTGAGGTCACTATTACTTTAACCTCCCTGTGTGCAGTCTCATCTGTGTTAGGAACACAACAGGAAGGACGTCACAGGTAGAGAATGGGGAACCTACTCCTGGCCACTACCTGCACTACTGTATGCTCCTCCTGGTGGGTGCTGCAATGTTGGCTCCTCCTGAGCCACTTGTTTAAATTAAGCTTTCTTCTTCAGGGCCTTCTTTTTCCTTTAAACTTGGCTGCTCCCCGAATGGATGCTGCAGAGAGCATTTGCATTTCCCTTACTTGCAATGATTGGCTTCTTCATAGAGTGAAGTTAAGCCCATCATACATGAGTAATGACCTCTGACCCAGGAAAATGGGTCAGGATCATGATAGGGTAGGAGTGATGGGCAGCAATCCCAGGCTTTCCTCCAGTGGCCAAACTACATAGAGGAAATTCCAGTTCCAGTTCTTGACAATGTGCTCAATGTCACATATCCTGAAGGTTTTTTACCTCAGACCTACTGCTTCAACCCAGTTTTGAGTATTCAACGGCACCAGCTCCTGCTGGGGAAACTGGTGCTTTTAGACTGAAGCAGATTCATCAAGCAGAGGAAAAAACAAAACTGCCACCAATCTGCCTGATCCCCAGCCATCTGCTGTTTTGCCACCTTCCCTGTAAGCAAGCCGGCATACCACAACTTACACTGATTCAGGCACTCTCACTCATCATTAAATGAAGCTGCAAGAGTTGAATTTTTCTTCTATTATGTGTATTATGTTGGCACAAAACAAGCTTTTGAATTCAAGTTTTTCTTTTACAGCTTCATTTTATAATGGTCTGAACAGAAGCCTGATTCAATAAAAATCCTGTTAAACTAGATCAAGGAAGGAAAGCAGTGTAGATTGGAGGGAAACAGACAAGCTATCAAATTTCATTTATTTCAAATAGAATAAATTTGCATTGTTTTTGGCCACAAGCTGGATCCAAATCTTCTACTTGCTTTTCTTAATGGTTTAGCTATCACTTGTGAGCGTAAATAAGGTATTAGTTTCATGGCTATACCACATCACAGTACACCTTGCAGTGTTACAAGTGGTACCTCATAATTTATCATAAGTCACTCATAATTTATTTGAAATTCTTGCTTTGTGGATAAGGTATTCATTGACACTTGTTATTCATGAAATAGTCACATTAAAAATACAATCGTATGAATATATTTTAGAATATGTGGAGTCATAATAATTTCATTACTTTTCTTAATTTATACCACATTTCACATTAGGGCAAAGAAGTCAACAAGACATTTTGTTCCATAATTATGTAGCAAGAATTGAATGAGACATAGGAAGATAGGAACAAAAGTAGGTCATTGAGCTCCTCGAGCCTGTTAGCCATTCAATGAGATCATGGCTGCTCTGTGACCTAACTCCATATACCCACCGTTGCCCCAATATCCCTTAATACCTTTGGTTAACAAAAATCTATCAATCTCAGATTTAAAATTAGCAATTGATCGAGCATAAATTGCCGTTTGCAGAAGAGAGTTCCAAACTTCTACAAGTTTGTGCATAGAAGCGTTTCCTAATTTCACTCCTAAAGTCTGGTTCTAATCTTTAGACTATGCCCCCTAGTCCTAGACTCACTAATCAGCATAAATAGTTTTTCTCCATTGACCCTATCTGTTCCCCCTTAATAGCTTGAAAACTTTGATCAAATCACCCCTTAACCTTTTAAATTCCAGGGAATACAACCCTAGTTTGTGTAACCTCACCTTGTAATTTACCCCTTGGAGTCCAGGTATCATTCTGGTAAACCTACGCTGCACTCCCTCCAAGGCCAATATATCCTTCCTAAGATGTGGTGCCCAGAACTGCTCACAGTACTCCAGGTGTAGTCTAACCAGAGCTTTGTTTCCTGAAGCATGACGTCTACCCCCTTGGATTCTACTTTTCTAGATATAAAGGCCAGTATTCCATTAGCCTTTTTGATTACTTACTGTACCTGTTCTGTCATTTTAATGATCTATGTACCTGGACCCCCACGTTTCTTTGGACTTCTACTGTTTTTAGTTTTTCACCATTAAAAAAGTACCCTGTTCTATCCTTTTTAGGTCCAAAGTGGATGACCTCACATTTGCTTATACAGGTAACTCTCGTTTATCTGGATACGGATCTAACGGAAAACCCGCTGTAACGGAATTTAAAACATTGCGTCGCCACTTCTCACCAGCTGTTTTGATTAGCATGGAGTTAATTTTAACCAATGAATAGGTTTAATTTTTTACTTTGCCACCTGAACAGTAACCTGGAAGAGAAAATCTGTGGAATTCTCTGCCCAAGGAAGCAGTTGAAGCTAGCTCATTGAATGTCTTCAAGTCACAGATAGATAGATTTTTAACCAATAAGGGAATTAAGGGTTACGGGGAGCGGGCGGTTAAGTGGAGCTGAGTCCACGGCCAGATCAGCCATGATCTTGTTGAATGGTGGAGCAGGCTCGAGGGGCTAGAAGGCCGACTCCTGTTCCTAATTCTTATGTTCTTATTAAATCACCCACCTGTTGTAGATCCTTCTGTTGCAAAATCGTTCCTCTGCCCTTGCTTTACTGGTGTGTGTGTGTGCTTGCTGCTGCAGTCGCTGTCTCTCGCAGCCGCCGGTGACGTTGGGAACGGGGGCAGCGCCGGCACTAGGTTCCAGGCACAGAACGCAGCCCGGAGAGCGCGCTCAAGAACCCCCGGAGCTAGACAATCTCCTCCTCGAGGCCACCTGCAGCCACTTCCAGTGCAGCATTCATCCCTCCGCGATTACAGTCCGGCGGAAGTACATGCATGCTGGTAATGTCCATCTTTTGTATACGTAACTGCCTTGTTACTGTTTGTAGCTGATTGTATTTATTCATGAAAGTTCTAACTTTAAAATGTAAACGTGCCCTAACGGAAAATTTGTTTACCCGGAATTGCCGAATCCCCGAGTGATCCGGATAAACGAGAGTTTCCTGTATTGAAATCCATTTGCCACAGTTTTGCGCATTTGCTTAATCTATCAATATCTCCGTGAAATGTTATGCTTCCATCCACACTGCTTACAATGCCACCTACCCTTGTGTCATCGGTAAATTTGGATACATAGCTTTCTATCCAATCATCTATCTAATTAATAAATACGGTGAATAGTTGAGGCTCCAAAACAGATCCTTATGGGACACCTGTAGTCACATCTTGCCATTAGTGTACCTGCCCATTATCCCTACTCTCGGTCTCCTACCGTTCAGCCAATTTCCTAACCAGGTCAATAATTTGCCTTCAATTCCATGGGCTTCAACTTTAGTTAACAGTCTCTTATGAGGGACTTTATCAAATGTCTTCTGGAAGTCCATATAAATAAACAATAGGATAATATCATGATTGTATTTCGCATTCTACATAAAGAAAGATTTTCATTACCTCTTTTCCTCTCCTACTAGCATTGGCAGTTCTTTTCAATTAGATTTTTGTGAGCACTCATGTGAAAAATTAGAAGAATTCAAGCTTAAATATATAGAGGTGGAAATTCGACGCGCCCGCTTTGAGGCAGTAACCCTGCCTGGTGGGTAATTTTACCGCCAGTTGGTAATTACCGCCGCCTACTGCGAAATTCAGTTTTACTGCCTTAAGAGGGGATTGGAGCAGTAAATCAAGCGTTATACATGACTCTTGAGGCGCTAAGCGGCGGTAAGTGAGGCAATAAGATCAGAGCGGTATTCTGCATTTGGAGCTGCAACTCTTTTGAGGAAAACATAATAAATTAAATCAAGTGCCCCCCGATCTGGGGGACACTCCAAACACTTTTCACGTGCCCTTTTTTTTTTGTTTTTTTCTTTTGTTTTTTTTTGGGCACTAAAATCATAGTTATTTTCCAAGTGCCCCCTATAAAAGGGGAGGGGGACACTAAAACCGGCATTTAAAATAAATTAGACTTTAAAACAAATAAAATCAAATTAAAATGTGGTTGCCGGGGGTAATAATGCACTCCAGTCCCTCCGGTGCCCACCTCTCGCGGAAGGCCGCGAGCATACCGTTGGACACCGCGAAAGGATGCGTCTCACTGTATTGGCCAGGCTGCACTGCAGCATCTATTCACAGGTGCGACCCAACTACTGACCAGCACGGGGGCTTTGACCTGCTTCGTTTCCGACCTGGGCCGGTTCGCCCCTCATCATCGGACCTAGTGATCCCAGATTAACCGAGGACCACCATGTGGATACAGGTCTTAGTGCGGACACCCGATCGGCACAGGCGACAGCAGCACAGAACTCCTGACCTCAAGCAATCCTGCAGCCTCAGCCTTCCAGCAGCAGGATCACAGGCGCGCGCCACTGCACCCGGCTTTGGAGCTGTACAACAGACATACTGACACCATCTGGATACAATTGAGGCGGTGATATGACATGGCACCGCCTCATGCTTATCATCGCTGCCTGTGCACTCTTACTTAGACGGCGAAAGTGGCAGAGGTGCGAGCTCATCAGCATGCGCACCGGTTCTTCGATGCCGCAGTGGAGGCACTCCTCGACTCAGTGGAGAGGTGACGGGAATTCGAAACAGATGTTTCACCGATTATGGAGGAAGGTGGCACAGAACATGTCTGTGAGGAACGTGGTGCCCAGGACAGCTACCCAGTGCAGAAAAATGTTCAACAACCTGATGCGGTTCATCAGGGTGAGTATCTTTTTCATTAACCTTAACATGCCATGCCCTTAGTACAATGCATTGTGTGTGCAATTTCTCTTCAATCAGTGCGTGTAGTACCCCATGCTGTTAGTCGGTGAGCACAGATACAAAGCTCGCGTTTGCAGCCTCGGTCATACCCTGGGCCTGCATGTGCAGATAAACTTCCTAGTCTGCTGTTGAGACCCACCCCTGGTCTTACATAGAAACATAGAAACATAGAAAATAGGTGCAGGAGTAGGCCATTCGGCCCTTCTAGCCTGCACCGCCATTCAATGAGTTCATGGCTTGTTACCTTCTCAGTCTTCAGATCTGTGTGGCAGACAGTAGCTTCACCTTAACCCCTAGGTGCTGGCCCACAAGTCCCAGCATTGCCATGCCTAGTGCGCACAGCTATTCAAAGGGATATCAGCATCTAAAAACTCCCATACAGTAACACCTAGCCAACTATGCAAGGCACTTCGGACAGTTGGATCGAAGCACACTAACTCAGACGTTCTTTTTCTTCTTGCAGGCCAAGCTAGCGCATAACTACCGTTAACAAATGCGGACCAGAGAGGGGAACCCTGAGCTCCAGGCCCTCAGCAAGGTGGAGGAACGCGTGTTGGCCCTCATGGGCACACAAGTGGGTGTGGTAGCAGTGGGTGAGGGCGAGCCTCCTTTGGGCAGTGACCGTATGTTGAGGATCTTCTATCAGACCACTTAGCCCTGACACCACAATTCTTCCCCACTTTCCATGAAACTGGCATTTCGGAACGCATTTTCCATTCCTAGCCCTCTCCCTTGCAGGTGACTACTCTTCTCTGGCTTTGTGCTTTCAGATAATGAACCAGAGGCCCAGAAGCCTGTCTGTGAGCCATCCAGTGCTGGCCAGGAGACAGAGGACACCTCTCTCCCAGTCACTGAGGAGCCAGCAGCTTCAGCGAGCGGGGACATCACCTCAGTGGATGAAGGCATGGTTGGGGAGTTGGAGTTGAAGTCTGGGACCCAGTGGCCTGCAGCAACACCAGGGGGTAAAAGAAACTTGGGGGCCAGCTCCCCGGAGGGTGAGTGCACGCCTGAGTGATGCTCAGCAGCACTCTGATGAGGACCCCGAGCTGGAGGCTGTCGCGAGACAATCATTGCGGAGGCACAGCGATCTGTTGGGTGCGTTGGCAAGAGTGCCCACGAGCCTCGATGCACTTGCTGTGAGGATGGAGGAGTCCACCTTAACCTGTGCATTTATGTCTCAGCAGCCCATCGAGTACAACCTTGGTAGATACCAACGGATGTTGGAAGCCACAAATTAACATGAGGTCCCAGACATGATGGCACATGCCATGGCTGGCATGGCAGTAGCCATTGAACACCAGGCTGAAGTCATGCAAGGCCTGCATTCTGCCATGTCGTCAGTACATGGTGGCATTAATGCACTGTCTGCTCTGATACAGATTCACTCTGCTCTGATGCAGAGTCAAACTTCTCTGATGTAGAGTCAAATTGATGCCACGCACATACTGACAGCTGCCATCATGTCTGAGACCCCATCAGTCTAACAGGGAGCTAACGATGTCGAAGCAGGCCAGCAATCTGTGCTCCACCAGATTGCTCTTGATGCTGAGGCTCTGCCCCAGGGGAGTGGCAGCGTGTCGGTTAAGATGAGACATGATGTCTCAGAGGACATCATTCCGGCTCCCAACACTGTCACTTCGCCTTTGCACCTGCCGCTATCTGCAACCCATCCAGCCGAGACTGCTGCTGCCAATTCTGAGGTGGTGCAGTCCACAGCCAGGCCTTTTGGGGCCCGAGCAGGTCAGGGACATCCAGCTAGACCATCAGTAGTCCCTGCGGCACCGACAGACCAACTTTCAGACACTGAGACCCCATTAAGGAAGACGTGTAGGCGTGGGAGGGGGTAAAGGGAAGGGTTGGGAAATCAATGCAGAAATCCCACTAAGGACTGATAGCATCATGGCAATATCTGGTGATCTTCTTTGAATATTAAGGCATGTATATAGTTGCACTTGCCTCTGGGTGATTATGTTTGCAGGGGTGCTGTTTCATTCCTAATTTGCTGCTGCTGATGGGTCTGTGTTGTGCTTGATTATGGCACACTCTTGTTGATATTAATAAATTTGAAATTGTGACTTTAAATTATTGTGTTGTGTTTTATATACTCGGAGGCTTGGAGGGTGGGCCACGATGTCTTCAGCACATCGCCAGGTTAATAGGCTGGCCACTAGGCCTGTTTTGCATCATTTATTGGAATCGCTGTGCGATGAGTCTCTGACGAGCTGTGCTTGCAGTGGCAACAGTGTCAAGCTGCCTCCTTTCTGGCTGATGCTCCTCGTCTTCCTCCTCATCGTCCTCATCCTCCTGAGGTGCAGCTGCCATCCGTGGTGGCAATGGATGTCCCCTCACGATGGCCAGGTTGTGCAGCATGCAACACACAATGCTGAACATGGATAATCTATCAGGGGAGTACTGAAATGTCCCACCAGAGCAGTCAAGGCAGTGGAAACGTGGCTTTAGAGCCTCGATAGTTTGCTCTATTGTGGTCCGGCATGGCTGTGGTTGTCGCGCTGCTCGATAGGGGTGGTGGGGTTGTGGAGGGGAGTTATCAGCCAGGTGGCTAGACCATATGCATAGCCGTATCCTGCATGCAGTGGCAGGAACAGCCATGGCACACTGCTCTCCAGCAGGATGAAGGAATTGTGGCTGCTGCCAAGATCGCGGGTGTTCACAACGAGGATCATCTGCCTGTGGTTGCACACCAACTGGACATTGAGGGAGTGGTAGCCCTCTCTATTGTGGGGTGGGGCCCACAATGCCACATGCGTACAGTCAATGGCCCCCTGAACCATGGGGAAGCCCACTATCCTGGAGAAGCCATGAGAGCACTCATCCTGGCTCTTCCTGTATATGCTGAACTTTATATCGTCCATTTGCAGAGAGCGTTGGCCACCTGGTGAATGCAGCAATATACTGCAAACTGCGAGATGTTACATATATCATCTATAGGAGCCTGGAAGGAGCCGGTAGAATAGAAGTTCAACTGTCAATTTCACTGGCGCTGACAGCGATGTCCTAGTGCTGCTTTGAGCTTCGAGGTCTGTGTGCAGAAGGTGGCAGAGCTCCGTGATCACCTCTTTGCGGAACCACAGCCTTCTTATGCACTGCTCCTCAAACATTTCAAGGTACGAAGAATGCGCAAAGTAAACCCAGGGGGTAAGGCCTTCTGCCCCAATGTCTGCAGCCTCTCCTCAGGTGTGGACCCACATTGGCCATATCCCATCTCTGTAGCCAGCGCCTTCAAAGTAGTCGCTGCAGCACGGACGTGGTGTGCCAGCGCTGCCCCATCAAGTTGCCGAAGGTAAGAGCGAGATGTGAGTCGTCAAGGTAAGTATTCAGCAACCGCACCACACCAACACCTACGCATTTTGCTAGGAGAATACATAGCACTCACCGCGACCTCTGTGCCCCAGTTGCTACTCCCGTGATATACTGCCTCAGCATCGCAACCCTGAGTTGTGAACGCCAGCTTTCTGTGGCGAGTTCACCACCAGCCAGTAAGTGAGGCATAAAACCCGAAGTTCACGACAGCGGCGCTAGCGAGGCGTTGCGTGTGTACTGACATCATGATTTCCCTGCCGGTAAAGGGTGAGGCGGTAGTTCTTTGTATCGACGCAAAAACTCAAACCGAGTTTGCAGCAGGCGGTGACATCGCCGAACACGAGTGCTAAGCCTCTCCGGGCTAAATAACCTCTTAGAATCATATAACTATAAAAGTTTAGATCAAAGAAGGATGAAGGCTGGGATTTTTCCCTAACATTCAGATTTACTTATTAGGATACAGTGAAACTCAGCGAATGTATGAAGTGTGTGCAAATTGCACTCCTTGAGCAGAAAGTTGCACAGTTCTAGAGTCAACTAGACACACTCCGCAACACACGGGAGGAAGAAAGTTTTCTGGAGCAGATGTTCCAGTGGGTGGTCACCTTACAGGTTGCTAAAAGTAGAAAAACTGGTAAGGGAGACTGGGTGACTCACAGCGGATGGGGCAGAAAGCAACAGGTGAGCATAGAAAGGGGATCACCTGTGGAGCTGGATTTGTCTAACAGGTATACCTATTTAAGTACCAGTGATGTGGACAAAAAGAATGACACAGAAGATAAACATGAGCGACTAAAGGCAATGACGAGCAAGTGGCTACCCATGGGGGAAATAGTACAGGTAATAAGAGTAAGTGAGTGATGATTGTGATGGATTCCTGAGCAGGGGGTAGGTCATTGCTTTTGTAGTTGTGATCACGGAACAAATACTGGAATGGGAGGTCTAGAGGTCATGGTTCATGTGGGTGCCAATGAGATAGATAGAAATTGATTTGAGTTTCTGCAAAGGAATTTCCAGGAGTTAAGTTCCAGACTAAGGAGCAGAACCTCCAGGGTAGTAATTTCTGGATTACTCCCAGTGTCATACATTGGACCAGACAGGGAGAGAAAGGATTTACAATGTGTGGCTTGAAGGGAGAGTTTCAGAATCCTACATTTGGGCCCAGGAAAGGCTGTGCATATGGGATGGCCTTCACCTAAACCAGGAAGGCACCTTTGGCCTTGCGGAAAGGGTAACTAGGGCAGTGGGCAAAGATTTAAACTATCTAGAGAGGTGAGAGAGGAAAATTACACAGTAACTCAAAAAATGTGAGGAAAACACCAGCAGGGCAAAGTGGGGACAGTTACCCAGAGAACAGTTCTGTACACAAATGTATGTAGCATAAGAAATAAAGGCCGATAAATTTATCTCGGATTGGCCACCCATTATACACAGCGCCTGATATTCAGTTCCCTACCTGCCTGCTCCGGAGTGCTTCCCACCTAACTGAAATCCAAGCCTGTCAATCAGCTGACTTCCGGGTGGGAACCTGGCAAAGAAACAAGTTGCATGTTGTGGAGTTAAGACTTCCCAGTTTCCTGTCTGAAACTCCGGCCTTCCAACTACGAACATGCCCCTGTCAATATCGGGGCCAATAGGTTATTTATACACTAATAACGGTGTGCAAATTACACTCAGTTATTCTCCCAGCAAATTCTGACCAATATCGATGCGTCAAACAAAAGCTTAAAGGTAGCTTGTTGATGGGAAAGTTGGGAAATACGACTGCTAAACCAGGCGTGCAACATTAAGCGGGAGGGAAGGAAAAGCCAAGTAGAAGAGCCACAGAGGGACTGACAGCGGGTGGGAAGGCTTTTTTTAAGGCCAGGATTCATAGAAAAAAATGTTTAGGAATATTTTTGGAGTGGCCTTTAGGCACCATTGGTTTGTCCACTTACAGTAGGTGCTGTATTTATTTACATCTGCCTATCGCACTGAAAACGGAGATGAAAAGCATTTTCATTTGTTTACTTTTAGGGGTACCTTTAACTACAATGTAATAGAAGCAATTCTCAAACTATCAATGTAAAATCAAGCGATTAATTATTTTGCTTAACCAAATTTCCGGAATATAATCAATACATTTGTTTTTGAGGCACTCAATAATAAATGCCTTCAAGTATATTTTAAGTATTACAGAAGATTTAATGCATGTGATCTTACTGCTCATTTTTATTGTTACAAAATAAATCTGATCACATATTCCACAAGTAAAGTAGCGTTCAAAACAACTACGTAGACTTTACTTGCTTACAGTAAGAGTTAGCTATCCAGTTGCTTTGCTGCAGAGCTCAACAATAACTATTAGCCACTTGTCCGAAGCAATCAGATTTCACTGATCCTTTTCCTGCATTTACTACTGTGGTGAACAGTTCCAACTTCAGAACAGACAAATTAAAAATACCTGGAAATAAAATGATGTCAGGCAAGCTCAAGTATCAATAACGCAAAACATAATTAAATAGCACTGGAGATTTTACAAATCAGTCAGTCATTCAATGCCAATCTGACTAGAATTTTGAGAATTTCTGTAAGAATTTTAGGGGAAATCTATGAAAATATTCAGTGAAATATGTACCACCATTATCCCATAACTAATCTTTATGTTTTCATCAAGTGGAGGAACATCGAATAGGTTGTCTAATAAAATCATAGAAGCATTAAAATACCGATACTGCAAAATACATTAAACAAGGAACAATTGATTAAGCTATTAAGACACATTTATTCATTGCAGCAATAGAAACATAGAAACATAGAAAATAGGTGCAGGAGTAGGCCATTCGGCCCTTGGAGCCTGCACCACCATTCAATAAGATCATGGCTGAACATTCAACCTCAGTATTCTTTTCCTGCTTTCTCTCCATACCCCTTGATCCCTTTAACCGTAAGAGCTATATCTAACTCTCTTTTGAATATATCTAATGAACTAGCCTCAACAACTTTCTGTGGTAGAGGATTCCATAGGTTAACAACTCTCTGAGTGAAGATGTTTCTCCTCATCTCGGTCCGAAATGGCTTAACCCTTATCCTTAGACTGTGACCCCTGGTTCTGGACTTCCCCAACATTGGCAACATTCTTCCTGCCTCTAACCTGTCCAATCCCGTCAGAATTATGTATGTTTCTAGAAGATCCAATCTCATTCTTCTAAATTTCAGTGAATACAAGCACAGTCAATCCAGTCTCTCCTCATATATCAGTCCTGCCATCCCGGGAATCAATCTGGTGAACCTTCGCTGCACTCCCTCAACAGCAAGAATGTCCTTCCTCAGATTAGGAGACCAAAGCGTCGGCGGCAGTCGGGAGCAGCGTCGAGGAGGTGCGTGGAGAGGCCTATAAAAGGCACAGCAGGGAGTCCGGGGCCCAGTGTCGGCGGCAGTCGGGAGCAGCGTCGAGGAGGTGCGTGGAGAGGCCTATAAAAGGCACAGCAGGGAGTCCGGGGCCCAGAGTCGGCGGCAGTCGGGAGCAGCGTCGAGGAGGTGCGTGGAGAAGCCTATAAAAGGCACAGCAGGGAGTCCGGGGCCCAGCGTCGGCGGCAGTCGGGAGCAGCGTCGAGGAGGTGCGTGGAGAGGCCTATAAAAGGCGTACTTGTGCAGCTACAGGGAGAAGGCAAAAAGAAGAAGAAAGAAATCAAAAGGTGACGTCACAGCCAAGAGGGTAAGTGATTGGCTGGTGATTGGTGAGTAGTTTTTCTTTTTTCTCTTCTATATCAGTGAGTAACTTTTAACATTGTTGTTGCCAATTTAAGTGTATCTAAGGGTTAAGTCATGGCAGGAGAGCTCGGTCGGGTGTTATGCTCCTCCTGTACCATGTGGGAACTCAGGGATGACACCAGTGTCCCTGACGACTATATCTGCAGGAAGTGTATCCACCTCAAGCTCCTGACGGTCTGCGTTGCGGAGTTGGAGCTGAGGGAGGATTCACTCTGGAGCATCCACGATGCTGAGAATGACGTGAGTATCACGTGCAGCGAGTTGGTCGTACCGCAGGGAAAGAGTCCACAGCCAGATAGGGAATGGAAGACCAACAGGAAGAGCAGTGCAAGGAAGGTAGTGCAGGAGTCCCATGTGGTCATCCCCCTGCAAAACAGATACACTGCTTTGGGTACTGTTGAGGGGGATGACTCATCAGGGGAGGGCAGCAGCAGCCAAGTTCATGGCACCATGGCTGGCTCTGCTGCACAGGAGGGCAGGAAAAAGAGTGGGAGAGCAATAGTGATTGGGGATTCAATGGTGAGGGGAATAGATAGGCGTTTCTGCGGCCGCAACCGAGAGTCCAGGATGGTATGTTGCCTCCCTGGTGCAAGGGTCAAGGATGTCTCGGAGCAGGTGCAGGACATTCTAAAAAGGGAGGGAGAACAGCCAGTTGTCATGGTGCACATTGGTACCAACGACATAGGTAAAAAAAGGGATGAGGTCCTACGAAACGAATTTAAGGAGCTAGGAGCTAAATTAAAAATTAGGACCTCAAAAGTAGTAATCTCGGGATTGCTACCAGTGCCACGTGCTAGTCAGAGTAGGAATCGCAGGATAGTGCAGATGAATACGTGGCTTGAGCAGTGGTGCAGCAGGGAGGGATTCAAATTCCTGGGGCATTGGAACCGGTTCTGGGGGAGGTGGGACCAGTACAAACCGGACGGTCTGCACCTGGGCAGGACCGGAACCAATGTCCTAGGGGGAGTGTTTGCTAGTGCTGTTGGGGAGGATTTAAACTAATATGGCAGGGGGATGGGAACCAATGCAGGGAGACAGAGGGAAACAAAAAGGAGGCAAAAGCAAAAGACAGAAAGGAGATGAGGAAAAGTGGAGGGCAGAGAAACCCAAGGCAAAGAACAAAAAGGGCCACTGTACAGCAAAATTCTAAAAGGACAAAGGGTGTTAAAAGAACAAGCCTGAAGGCTTTGTGTCTTAATGCAAGGAGTATCCGCAATAAGGTGGATGAATTAACTGTGCAAATAGATGTTAACAAATATGATGTGATTGGGATTACGGAGACGTGGCTCCAGGATGATCAGGGCTGGGAACTCAACATCCAGGGGTATTCAACATTCAGGAAAGATAGAATAAAAGGAAAAGGAGGTGGGGTAGCATTGCTGGTTAAGGAGCAAATTAAGGCAATAGTTCGGAAGGACATCAGCTTGGATGATGTGGAATCTATCTGGGTAGAGCTGCAGAATACCAAAGGGCAAAAAACGTTAGTGGGAGTTGTGTACAGACCTCCAAACAGTAGTAGTGATGTTGGGGAGGGCATCAAACATGAAATTAGGGGTGCGTGCAATAAAGGTGCACCAGTTATAATGGGTGACTTTAATATGCACATAGATTGAGTTCACCAAACTGGAAGCAATATGGTGGAGGAGGATTTCCTGGAGTGCATAAGGGATGGTTTTTTAGACCAATATGTCGAGGAACCAACTAGGGGGGAGGCCATCTTAGACTGGGTGTTGTGTAATGAGAGAGGATTAATTAGCAATCTCGTTGTGCGAGGCCCCTTGGGGAAGAGTGACCATAATATGGTGGAATTCTGCATTAGGATGGAGAATGAAACAGTTAATTCAGAGACCATGGTCCAGAACTTAAAGAAGGCTAACTTTGAAGGTATGAGGAGTGAATTGGCTAGGATAGATTGGTGAATGATACTAAAGGGGTTGACTGTGGATGGGCAATGGCAAACATTTAGAGACCGCATGAATGAACCACAACAATTGTACATTCCTGTCTGGCATAAAAATAAAAAAGGGAAGGTGGCTCAACCGTGGCTATCAAGGGAAATCAGGGATAGCATTAAAGCCAAGGAAGTGGCATACAAATTGGCCAGAAATAGCAGCGAACCCGGGGACTGGGAGAAATTTAGAACGCAGCAGAGGAGGACAGAGGTTTTGATTAGGGCAGGGAAAATGGAGTACGAGAAGAAGCTTGCAGGGAACATTAAGACGGATTGCAAAAGTTTCTATAGATATGTAAAGAGAAAAAGGTTAGTAAAGACAAACGTAGGTCCCCTGCAGTCAGAATCAGGGGAAGTCATAACGGGGAACAAAGAAATGGCAGACCAATTGAACAAGTACTTTGGTTCGGTATTAACTGAGGAGGACACAAACAACCTTCCGGATATAAAAGGGTTCGGAGGGTCTAGTAAGGAGGAGGAACTGAGGGAAATCCTTATTAGTCGGGAAATTGTGTTGGGGAAATTGATGGGATTGAAGGCCGATAAATCCCCAGGGCCTGATGGACTGCATCCCAGAGAACTTAAGGAGGTGGCCTTGGAAATAGTGGATGCATTGACAGTCATTTTCCAACATTCCATTGACTCTGGATCAGTTCCTATGGAGTGGAGGGTAGCCAATGTAACCCCACTTTTAAAAAAAGGAGGGAGAGAGAATTATAGACCGGTCAGCCTGACATCGGTAGTGGGTAAAATGATGGAATCAATTATTAAGGATGTCATAGCAGTGCATTTGGAAAGAGGTAATATGATAGGTCCAAGTCAGCATGGATTTGTGAAAGGGAAATCATGCTTGACAAATCTTCTGGAATTTTTTGAGGATGTTTCCAGTAGAGTGGACAAGGGAGAACCAATTGATGTGGTATATTTGGACTTTCAGAAGGCTTTCGACAAGGTCCCACACAAGAGATTAATGTGCAAAGTTAAAGCACATGGGATTGGGGGTAGTGTGCTGACATGGATTGAGAACTGGTTGTCAGACAGGAAGCAAAGAGTAGGAGTAAATGGGGACTTTTCAGAATGGCAGGCAGTGACTAGTGGGGTACCGCAAGGTTCTGTGCTGGGGCCCCAGCTGTTTACATTGTACATTAATGATTTAGACGAGGGGATTAAATGTAGTATCTCCAAATTTGCGGATGACACTAAGTTGGGTGGCAGTGTGAACTGCGAGGAGGATGCTATGAGGCTGCAGAGCGACTTGGATAGGTTAGGTGAGTGGGCAAATGCATGGCAGATGAAGTATAATGTGGATAAATGTGAGGTTATCCACTTTGGTGGTAAAAACAGAGAGACAGACTATTATCTGAATGGTGACAGATTAGGAAAAGGGGAGGTGCAAAGAGACCTGGGTGTCATGGTACATCAGTCATTGAAGGTTGGCATGCAGGTACAGCAGGCGGTTAAGAAAGCAAATGGCATGTTGGCCTTCATAGCAAGGGGATTTGAGTACAGGGGCAGGGAGGTGTTGCTACAATTGTACAGGGCCGTGGTGAGGCCACACCTGGAGTATTGTGTACAGTTTTGGTCTCCTAACCTGAGGAAGGACATTCTTGCTATTGAGGGAGTGCAGCGAAGCTTCACCAGACTGATTCCCGGGATGGCGGGACTGACCTATCAAGAAAGACTGGATCAACTGGGCTTGTATTCACTGGAGTTCAGAAGAATGAGAGGGGACCTCATAGAAACGTTTAAAATTCTGATGCGTTTAGACAGGTTAGATGCAGGAAGAATGTTCCCAATGTTGGGGAAGTCCAGAACCAGGGGACACAATCTAAGGATAAGGGGGAAGCCATTTAGGACCGAGATGAGGAGGAATTTCTTCACCCAGAGAGTGGTGAACCTGTGGAATTCTCTACCACAGAAAGTTGTTGAGGCCAATTCACTAAATATATTCAAAAAGGAGTTAGATGAAGTCCTTACTACTAGGGGAATCAAGGGGTATGGTGAGAAAGCAGGAATGGGGTACTGAAGTTGCATGTTCAGCCATGAACTCATTGAATGGCGGTGCAGGCTAGAAGGGCCGAATGGCCTACTCCTGCACCTATTTTCTATGTTTCTATGAACACAATATTCCAGTTGTGGCCTCACCAAGGCCCTGTACAACTGCAGTAAGACCTCCCTGCTCCTATACTCAAATCCTCTAGCTATGAAGGCCAACATTCCATTTGCCTTCTTCACCACCTGCTGTACCTGCTTGCCAGCTTTCAATGACTGATGTACCATGACACCCAGGTCTCATTGCACCTTCCCTTTTCCTAATCTGTCACCAGTCAGATAATAATTTGCCTTCCTGTTTTTGCCACCAAAGTGGATAACCTCACATTTATCCAAATTATACTGCATCTGCCATGCATTTGCCCACTCACCTAACCTGTCCAAGTCACCCTGCAGCCTCGTAGCATCCTCTCACAACTCACACCGCCACCCAGTTTAGTGTCATCTGCAAACTTGGAGATATTACATTCAATTTCTTCATCTACATCATTAATGTATATTGTAAATAGCTGGGGTCCCAGCACTGAACCCTGCAGCATCCCACTAGTCACTGCCTGCCATTCTGAAAAGGATATATTTATTCTGACTCTCTGCGTCCTGTCTGCCAACCAGTTCTCTATCTGCGTCAATACATTATCCCCAATACCATGTGCTTTAATTTTGCACACTAATCTCTTGTGTGGGACCTTGTCAAAAGCCTTTTGGAAGTCCAAATACACCACATCCACTGGTTCTCCCTTGTTCACTCTACTAGTTACATCCTCAAAACATTTTAGAAGATTTGTCAAGCATGATTTCCCTTTCATAAATCCATGCTGACTTGTACCGATCCTGTCACTGCTTTCCAAATGCTCTGCTATTTCATCTTTAATAATTGGCTCAAACATTTTCCCCAACACAAATGTCAGGCTAACCAGTCTATATTCCCTGTTTTCTCTCTCCCTCCTTTTTTAAAAAAGTGGTGTTACATCAGCTACCCTCTGGTCCATAGGAACTGATCCAGAGTCAATTGAATGTTGGAAAATGATCACCAATGTATTCACTATATCTAGGGCCACTTCTTTAAGTACTCTGGGATGCAGCATATCAGGCCCTGGGGATTTATCGTCGTTCAATCCCATCAATTTACCTAACGCAATTTCCTGACTAATAAGGATTCCCTTCAGTGCCTCCTTCTCGGCTAGAACCTCGGATACCTAGTATTTCTGGAAGGTTATTTGTGACTTCCTTATTGAAGACAGAACCAAAGTATTTGTTCCATTGGTCTGCCATTTATTTGTTCCCCATTATAAATTCACCTGATTCTGACTGCAAGGGACCTACGTTTGTCTTCACTAATCTTTTTCTCTTCATATATCTATAGAAGCTTTTGCAGTCAGTTTTTATATTCTCGGCAAGCTTCTTCTCGTACTCTATTTTCTCCCTCTTAATTAAACCCTTTGTCCTCCTCTGCTGAATTCTAAATTTCTTCCAGTCCTCAGGTTTGCTGCTTTTTCTGGCCGATTTATATGCCTCTTCCTTGGATTTAACACTATCCCTAATTTCACTTGTTAGCCACGGTTGAGACACTTTCCCCGTTTTATTTTTACTCCAGAGAGGGATGTACAATTGTTGAAGTTCATCCATGTGATCTATAAATGTCTGCCATTGCCTATCCACCATCAACCCTTTAAGTATAATTTTTCAATCTATCCTAGACAATTCACGTCCCATACCATCGAAGTTACCTTTCCTTAAGTTCAGTACCCTAGTCTCTGAATTAACTGTGTCACTCTCCATCTTAATAAAGCATTCTGCCATATTATGGTCACTCTTCCCCAAGGGGCCTCGCACAACAAGATTGCTAATTAGTCCTCTCTCATTACACAACATCCAGTCTAGGATAGCCAGCTCTCTAGTTGGTTCCTCAACATATTGGTCTAGAAAACCATCCCTAATACACTCCAGGAAATCCTCCTCCACCCTTTTGTTACCAGTTTTGTTAGCCCAATCTATATGTAATTTAAAGTCGTCCATGATAACGGCTGTAGCTTTATTGCACGCATCCTTAATTTCTTGTTTGATGCCATCCCCAAACTCAGTACTACTGTTTGGTGGTCTGGACACAACTCCAAAGGGTTTTCTGCCTTTTGGTATTCCGCAACTCTACCCATACAGATTCCACATCATCCAAGCTATTGTCCTTCCTTACTATTGTGTTAATTTCCTCTTTAGCCAGCAACGCTACCCCTCCTCCTTTTCCTTTCTGTCTATCCTTCCTAAATGTTGAATACCCCTGGATGTTGAGTTCCCAGCCTTGGTCACTCTGGAGCCATGTCTCTGTAATCCCAATTATATCATACTCATTAATAGTTGCATGCACAGTTAATTCGTCCACCTTATTCCAAATACTCCTTGCATTGAGACACAGAGCGTTCAGGCTGGTCTTTTTAACACTCTTTTAAACATTCTTTGTCCCTTTAGAGTTATGCTGTAAAGTGACCCTTTTTGATTTTTGCCTTGGATTTCTCTGCCCTCCACTTTTACTTTTCTCCTTTCTATCTTTTGCTTCTGCCCCATTTTACTTCCCTCTGTCTCCCTGTATAGATTCCATCCCCCTGCCATGTTAGTTTAACCTCTCCCCAACAGCACTAGGACATTGGTTCTTGTCCTGCTCAGGTGCAGACTGTCTGGTTTGTACTGGTCCCACCTCCCCCAGAACAGGTTCCAATGTCCCAGGAATTTGAATCCCTCCCTCTTGCACCATTCCTCAAGCCACATATTCATCTTAACTATCCTGCTATTTCTACTCTGACTTGCACATGGCACTGGTAGCAATCCTGAGATTACTACCTTTGAGGTCCTACTTTTTAATTTAACTCCTAGCTCCCTAAATTCAGCTTGTATGAACTCATCCTGTTTTTTACCTATATCGTTGGTCCCTATATGCACCATGACAACTAGCTGTTCACCCTCCCCCTCCAGAATGCCCTGCAGGCGCTCCGGGATTTCCTTGACCCTTGCACCAGGGAGGCAACGTACCATCCTGGACTCTCGGTTGCAACTGAAAAAATGCCTATCTATTCCCCTTACAATAAAATCCCCTACCATTATAGCTCTCCCACTCTTTTTCCTGCCCTTCTGTGCAGCAGAGTCATCCCTGGTGCCATGGACTTGGCTGCTGCTGCCTTCCCCTGATGAGTCATCTCCCCCAACAGTACCCAAGATGGTCTGTCGGTTTTGGAGGGAGATGACCGCAGAGGACCCCTGCACCACCTTCCTTCCACTGCTCTACCTGATTGTCACCCTTCCACTGCTCTACCTGATTGTCACCCATTCCCTATCTGCCTGTTTAACCTTTACCTGCGGTGTGACCAACTCACTAAACGTGCTATTCACGACATCCTCAACATCGCGGATGCTCCAGAGTGAATCCCTGCGCAGCTCCAGTGCCGCAATGCGGTCTGTCAGGAGCTGCAGCTGGATACACTTCCTGCACACATAATCGTCAGGGACAGAAGTGTCCCTGATTTCCCACGTAGCGCAGGAGGAGCGTGACATGTGTCTGGGCTCTCCTGCCATGACTTAACCCTAAAATTAATTTAATTTGGCAACAATGTGAAAGGTTTCTTACTGATAAAGAAAAGAAAAAGAAAAAGAAAAACTACTCACCAATCACCAGCCAATCACTTAACCGCTTGGCAGTGATGTCACACTTTGATCTCTCTTTACTTCTTTTTTGCCTTCTTGAAATGGGCCTTGAAATCAGCATCTTGAAATGGACCTCTATTCATCTTCTTGCATACCTGTAATAACGTTATATGACATTGCTTCATTGGACCAGATGCTTCTGACTGCCATTTTGTGCCATGTACTAATGAAAGTGTTATAGGCTATTCACAAAAACAACAGTCAGTATGTGTATATGTTACAGAAACAGCCATATTGAGGCATTTAAAAATAGATTGTGCTAATAATTAATAATCACTAAGTAGCATTTTAAGTTTTGCAGGGTACTCTGAATAGCGATTAAAAATTTACCTAAATGGTCAATCTAATTTTGATGTAGATAGATGATGGACAAGCCACCAGTGGGTAGAATTTCATCGTCAACCACCCAGGCAGTACTCTGATGGAGCAGATCACCTGCCACTTATATAACCCACCCAATTAATAGCATGTAAATCAGGCAGATTCTATAAAGAGCGTGTGATCCACCCTGCCAGAGTACTGCCCAGATGGTGACCCCAGTAGTATATAGGAAGTAAACCAGTGGTGCCAGCTGAATACCTCTAGTGCAGAAGGTGCGAACCAGTTTCTTTGGCAGCAGTACAATTTATTATTTTCCATACATTAGGTTGCCTGACCTGCATTCTAGTTGTATGATATCAATTTCAAATGTGATTCAATATTCGGTTTAGTAATGCTAATTATGGTGTATTATTGTTCAGGCTGTGGAGTGAAATGATTCTGAGTTCAGGCGATGTCGCACGTATCAGAGGAGGAAGCAAGCAAATGTAACGCCTATATTGAAAAATGGAGACAAATCTAATCAAGGCAACTACAGGCTGAGAAGACTAACCTCTATCCCAAGAAAATTAGTGAAAACCATTCTGAGGAAGGGTACCTGTATAGATGTGATCTTGTAAGAAATCATAAACATGGATTTAGAAGGGAAAGATTCAGCCTTGACTTCTTTGAGGGTATTACAGGTGCAGCGCCTAAAATCCGGAACCCTCGGGACCGAGGCCGTTCCGGATTCCAGGATTTTCCGGACTTTCGATTTGTTTTCTGACGTCACGAATCCGGAAACATTCGTGCCCAGATTCGGGCATTTCTGCATTTCGGAACGTCAGAAAGGGGGGTGGGGGAGGATTCCCGCCGAAGAGGTGTCCGTGCCGTCCGGCCCCGCCGAGTAGGATGTCATCGGGCTGGCCCCTGCTGAGGAGGTTGTCAGATGGGCCAGCCCCGCCAAGGAAGTCATCATCAGGCAGGGCCCCGCCGAGGATGTTGTCGGGTGGCCCCTGCCAAGGAGGTGTTCGGACATCCCCATCAAGGAGGTCATCGTGCGGGCCGGTGAGGAAGCCCCGCGGTAAGGGCAGCGGCGGCGAGCGGGGCAAGGCGAACAGCGGCGAAGCAAAGCCCGATGTCGGCAGGTTCGTCGGGTCCGGAGTCCGGAATATTTTACGGATTCCAGATAGCCCTGGCACCGATCGGTTCGGATTCTGGAACATTCCGGATTTTGGAAATCCGGATTCTCAACACTGCACCTGTACAGATAAAATAGACGGTGAAATTCTCTGATATAATTAACTTGGATTTTCTGAAGGTTTTTGATAAGGTGCTGCATAAAGACTTCAATTTAATCTTTTAGGGATTCGGGTTAGAATATATGAAGGATATGAAATTGATTAAAGGATACAAAACATTGATCCAGAATAAGAGATGTTTTATCAGATTGGGAGAAGATGTTCAGTGTCGTATTGTAGGCATCAGTATTTGGATGCTGTACATAATCAACTTGCTTTCTGAAAGCAATTGTAAGATGGTTAAATTTGTCGATGGTGCTAAAATGGAAAGAACAGTGAAAACTGGTGAGGTAGCTAAAGAATTATGGGAGGATTTGGATCAATTTGGAAATTGGGGGAAAGGGAGCCAATGTTGGTCAGCAGATGCAGGGATGAAGGGTAAATAGGGCTTGGTGCGGGATAGGAAATGGGCAGCAAAGTTTTGGATGAGCTGAAGTTTATGGAAGGTTAAGGTTAGGAGGCCGGCCATGAGAGCATTGGAATAATCATCTGGAAATGAAAAAGGCACGGATGAGAGTTTCAGCAACTGATGTGCTGAGTCAGAGATGGAGACAGGTGATGTTACGGAAGAGGGAGTAGGCAACCTTTGCGCTGGCTCAGAAACTCAGCTCAAGGTCAAATAGGATGGCGAGGATATGAATAGTTGGCTTCAACCTGAGGCAGTGTATGCCAACAGGATGGAATTGATGCTATTGATATGGAGTTTGTAGCAGGGTCCAAACACCAGTGCTTCAGCTTTATTGATGTTTATCTGGATGAAACAGCTGCTTAATCAAGACTGGCTGCTGGACAAGCAGTCTACAACACAGAGGGAATGGAGGGGTTGAGAGAGGTAGTGGAGAGGTAGAGCACACATGTAGAAGCTGACAATTTTGACAAAAGGTAGGATGTATTGTTCAATATAATGGAAAGATATAGCCATGAACTGATGTTGGTGTCTTGGGATTCAATGGAAAAGATGAGTCAGAGTATTAGTTCTTTTAGGAAGGTGGGCTAGACTCTCCACCCATTGACAGGTTAGCAGTAGAGCAGGACTAATCCCGACCATGTAACTCTGCTGTATTTCTTCCCCAAGACCATAATTTGCCATGCACAGTGAGTTTGGTATAGTAAAACCACCTGATAGGTTTAGCCATGCTGAGAGCCAAGGAATTCAGAGCTGCAGTAATTTACTTTTGCCACCTGTTGGACACTTACAATGACAACTTGCATTTATATAGTGCCTTTAATATAGTAAAATGTCCCACCTAAATCGACCAAAATTAGATTGACTAGTCATTGTTGGTTGTGGGACAAATTAACTACTGCATTTGCCCTCGTAACAACAGTGACATTGGCCGTGAAATTCAAGGTTGTAGCGCCAACCGTTAAGGCCAGTTGTGTTGAGAAAATGTTGGCGACCTCGCTTCCACCCGCTTCTGCCATGGATCATGGTGGCCGCTGTTTTAGAGAGGTTAGCAGCACTGCCATTGCTTGTGCTTACCTCTCCCATGTAAATATGCAGATCGTGATGTCAATTGTCATGCAATGCTTGAATTGACGTACAACTGCGATTTTGGACATCATCACTCTCTGTATTGCCCTCTCCTAACCACGCATGGAACAATGTACATGCAGCAGTTGTCATCATCATAGGCAGTCCCTCGAATCGAGGATGACTTGCTTCCACGTCAAAAAGTTCACTAGTGTTTCAATGAAGGACCTAAAATTCCAGGTCCGAGCTAAATCTTGAAGTGTGGAAGATGCCTCTGCGTGGATTTTTTTAATGTGTGGTGACTGTTGCACACCAGCCACCACATGGGCTTGACAGAGCTCGGTCTTGGCCCAGTAGCAAGGATTAACCAAGACGACTGGAGACCAGCTTTGCTGCACGGATCTAGTGCGCACACATATCGCAATGTGGGCTGGCCCGTACTGCCCCTGGGCCCTCGCCTCTTCTGGGCCTCTGAATGATAAGGGGTGAAGGGTTATGGTGAGCAGGTAGGGAAGTGGAGCTGTGCCCAAGATCAGATAAGTGATGATCTTATTAAATGGCAGAGCAGGCTTGAGTGGCCAATGGCCTACTCCTGCTCCTATTTCTTTTGTTTTTCTAAAGAGTGAATTATGGATGCAAACACAATCAGCATTATTTTTGTCTCACCATTTTCCCGTTGATTAATTGGTCAAATATCCAGAATATTAAACTCCAGCAAAGTTATAGGGAGAATTAATATCAGCAGAAAGCAACCCCAACTTCATTCAATCTGGGAGAACAGCAGAATTCAAACTCTGCAGTCACTTATGAACTCACTGGTGTGTCAGCAGGTTGGATGATACAGTGAATCCCTTCCCACACGCAGAGCAGGTGAACGGCCTCTCCCCAGTGTGACTGCGCCGATGAACTTACAGCAGGGAGGGGTAATTGACTCTCTTCCCACAGTTCCCATATTTCCACAGTTTTTTTGAAACCGTACACGTGTTGTGTGTGTGGACGAGGCTTCAACTGATCGTCCAACCTGGAGAGACACAAGGACACCCGCACCATGGAGAAACCGTGGAAATGTGGGGACTGTGGATGCAGCAGTTGTACAGAGATGCTGTCAGTGCTTCTCAAAGAGCGACACAGATATTTCAGGTAAGTTTCGATTTCAACTTTCGGAGCTTTGTGTTTTATTTTATTGGGGTAGTGGCTTGGTGTAGTACATTTAAAAAGTTGTTAAAGTATACAGGGAGTGCTGCTTCCTACTTGCACAGTGTTATGCTCATAATAAAGTAATGCAACTGAGTACTGTAGACGTGAGTAAGTGTGACCTTAGCTCCTTTATTTAAACTCCAGAGTGCTGGTACAGCATGGGAGGCCTGCTAATATACAGTGCTCCCAAGGGATGCTGGGATCCCTTGGGACTCCAACAGGTAGGCCCTCTGGTGGCGATATGATACAGATTGCCTATGGTTAATACATAACATCATTCCTCCCAAAGTCAATCGTACACTTATTTACAGGGTGAGACGATCTGGGGCTTTTCGCTCCCTTGTCGATCGTCTTGGTACAAATACAGGTGTGGGTGAGTTGGTTGGCTCTTCGCTGGGCTGCTGGGCAGCTGGCCTTGCCAGGCTGCTGGGGATGGTGAGTTCAGCTTCGTGGTCAACCATGATGTCGGTTGCCACTTGTGTGTGTGTTGGAGGGTCGAAGTTGGTAGTGTCCTCTTCGGATTCCTCGTGGCTGTCTGTGAATCGCAGTTTGGTTTGGTCTAAATGCTTTCTGCAAGTTAGTTCATTGGCAAGTTTGACCTGAAACACCCTACTCCCTTCTTCGGCTATGACAGTGCCAGCAAGCCATTTGGGACAATGTCCATAGTTGAGTACAAATACAGGGTCATTGACTTCAATATCGTGTGACAAGTTTGCGCGATCATGGTACATGCTTTGGTGATGCCGCCTGCCCTCGACGTCATCATGGAGATCAGAGTGGACAAGAGAGAGCCTTGTTTTGAGCGCCCTTTTCATGAGCAGCTCAGCTGGGGGAACCCCGGTGAGCAAGTGGGGTCTTGTGCGGTACAGGCGGGGTTGCAGGGAGCCTTCCTACACACGTTTCAAGCTTTGCTTGATGGTTTGGACTGCCCGTTCTGCCTGGCCATTGGATGCAGGCTTGAACGGGGCAGATGTGATGTGCTTGATCCAATTGCGGGTCATGAATTCCTTGAATTCAGCACTGGTGAAGCACGGCCCATTGTCGCTGACAAGGACATCAGGCAGGCCTTGCGTGGCAAACATAGCTCGTAGGCTTTCGATGGTGGCAGTGGACGTGCTCACAGGCATTATTACACATTCAATCCATTTTGAATAAGCAGCCACAACAACCAAAAACATTTTGCCTAGAAATGGGCCCACAAAGTCAATGTGGATCCTAGACCACGGTTTGGATGGCCATGACCACAAACTTAGCGGTGCCTCTCTGGGTGCATTGCTCAGTTGAGAGCAAGTGTTGCATTGGTGCATGCATGACTAAGTCTGAGTCGATGTGGGGCCACCACACATGGGATCTGGCTATCGCTTTCATCATTACTATGCCTGGATGTAGGTTGCATATGAACGTTTCTCTGCCTTCCTTAGGCAAAACCAAGCGATTACCCCACAAAAGATAGTCCGCCTATAGGGACATTTTGTCTTTGCGCCGCTGGAACGGCTTGAACTCTTCATGCATCTCCGCTGGGACGCTGGACCAGCTCCCATGGAGGACACAGTTTTTTACCAGGGACAGTAAATGATCCTGGCTGGTCCAGGTCCTGATCTGGTGGGCCGTAACGGGTGACTTTTCGTTTTCGAATCCATTCATCACCAAGAGCAAGTCTGCAGGCTGTGCCATTTCCAACCCAGTGGTGGGCAATGGTAGCCGACTGAGAGCATCAGTGCAGTTCTCTATGCCTGGTCTGTGGCGGATTACATAGTTGTATGCAGACAGCGTGAGCGCCCATCTTTGGATGCGGGCAGAGGCATCGGTGTTAATCCCTTTGCTCTCTGAGAATAGCGATATGAGCGGCTTATGGTCAGTTTCTAGCTCAAACTTGAGACCAAACAGATACTGGTGCATTTTTTCACCCCGTAAACGCATGCCAGAGCTTCTTTTTTAATCATGTTGTAAGCCCCTTTGGCCTTGGACAAATTCCTGGATGCATAGGTGAACAGTTGAATGTTCCCGATTCGTTAGCTTGTTGTAACACACACCCGACCCCGTATGAAGACGCATCGCAAGCGTTTACATGGGTTATACAGAACAAGCAGTTTGTCGGAACATATCAGATTTCTGGCTTTCTCAAAAGCAGACTCTTGTGATTTCCCCCATACCCAGTCATCTCTCTTGCGTAGTAGCGCATGTAAGGGTTCTAGTAAGGTGCTTAACCCGGGTAGGAAACTACCAAAATAGTTGAGGAGTCCCAGGAATGACCGCAGCTCCATCATGTTCTTGATAGAAACGTAGAAAATAGGTGCAGGAGTAGGCTATTCGCCCTTCGAGCCTGCACCACCATTCAATAAGATCATGGCTGATCATTCCCTCAGTACCCATTTCCTGCTTTCTCTCCATACCCCTTGATCCCTTTAGCCATAAGGGCCATATCGAACTTCCTCTTGAATATATCCAATGAACCGGCATCAACAACTCTCTGCGGTAGGAAATTCCACAGGTTAACAACTCTGAGTGAAGAAGATTCGCCTCATCTCAGTCCTAAATGGCCTACCCCTTATCCTAAGACTGTGTCCCCTGGTTCTGGACTTCCCCAAAATCGGGAACATTCTTCCCCCATCTAACCTGTCCAGTCCCGTCAGAATCTTATAGGTTTCTATGAAATCCCTTCTCATCCTTCTAAACTCCAGTGTATAAAGGCCCAGTTGATACAGTCTCTCCTCATATGTCAATCCCGCCATCCCGGGAATCAGTCTGGTGAACCTTCGCTGCACTCCCTCAATAGCAAGAACATCCTTCCTCAGATTAGGAGACCAAAACTGAACACAATATTCCAGATGAGGCCTCACCAAGGCCCTGTACAACTGTAGTAAGACCCTCCTGCTCCTATACTCAAATACCCTGGCTATGAAGGCCAACATACCATTTGCCTTCACCGCCTGCTGTACTTGCATGCCAACTTTCAATGACTGATGAACCATGACACCCAGGTCTCGTTGCACCTCCCCCTTTCCTAATCTGCCACCATTCAGATAATATTCTGCCTTCGTGCTTTTGCCCCCAAAGTGGATAACCTCACATTTATCCACATTATAGTGCATCTGCCTTGCATTGGCCTACTCACCTAACCTGTCCAAGTCACCCCGCACCCTTTTAGCATCCTCCTCACAGCTCACACCGCCACCCAGTTTAGTGTCATCTGCAAACTTGGAGATATTACGCTCAATTCCTTCATCTAAATCATTAATGTATATTGTAAAGAGCTGGGGTCTCAGCACTGAGCCCTGCAGCACCCCACTAGTCAGTGCCTGCCATTCTGAAAAGGACCCGTTTATCCTGACTCCCTGCTTCCTATCTGCCAACCAGTATCCACATCAGTACATTACCCCCCATACCATGTGCTTTGATTTTGCACACCAATCTCTTGTGTCGGACCTTGTCAAAAGCCTTTTGAAAGTCCAAATACACCGCATCCACTGATTCTCCCTTGTCCACTCTACTAGTTACATACCCAAAAACACCATAAGATTTGTCAAGCATGATTTCCCTTTCATATATCCATGCTGACTTGGACCGATCCTGTCACTGCTTTCCAAATGCGCTGCTATTTCATCTTTAATAATTGATTCCATCACTTTCCCCACTACTGGTGTCAGGCTAACTGGTCTATAATTACCTGTTTTCTCTCTCCCTCCTTTTTTAAACAGTGGAGTTACATTAGCTACCCTCCAGTCCATAGGAACTGATCCAGAGTCGATACTGTTGGAAAATGATTACCAATGCATCCACTATTTCTAGAGCCATTTCTTTAAGTACTCTGGGATGCAGACTCAGGCCTCGGGGATTTATCGGGCTTCAATCCCATCAATTTCCCGAAAACAATTTCCCGCTTTATAAGGATATCCTTCAGTTCCTCCTTCTCACTAGACCCTTGGTCCCCTAGTATTTCCGGAAGGTTATTTGTGTCTTCCTTTGTGAAAACAGAACCAAAGTATTTGTTTAACTGGTCTGCCATTTCTTTGTTCCCCATTATAAATTCACCTGAATCTGACTGCTAGGGACCTACGTTTGTTTACACTAATCTCTTTCTGTTGACATATCTATAGAAGTTTTAGCAGTCAGTTTTTATGTTCCCAGCAAGCTTCCTCTCATACTCGATTTTCCCCCTCCTAATTAAACCCTTTGTCCTCCTCTGCTGTATTACAAAATTCTCTGAGTCCTCAGGTTTGCTGCTTTTCTGGCCAATTTATCTGCCTCTTCTTTGGATTTAACACTATCCTTAATTTCCCTTGTTAGCCACGGTTGAGCCATCTTCCCAGTTTTATTTTTACTCCAGACAGGGATGTACAATTGTTGAAGTTCATCCATGTGATCTTTAAATGTTTGCCATTGCCTATCCACTGTCAACCCTTTAAGTATCACTCGCCAGTCTATTCTAGCCAATTCACGTCTCATACCATCGAAGTTACCTTTCCCCAAGTTCAGGACCCTCGTCTCTGAATTAACTGTGTCACTCTCCATCTTAAAGCATTCTACCATATTATGGTCACTCTTCCCCAAGGGGCCTCGCACAACAAGATTGTTAATTATTCCTTTCTCATTACACATCACCCAGTCTAGGATGGCCAGCCCTCTAGTTGGTTCCTCGACATGTTGGTCCGGAAAACCATCCCTAATACACTCCAGGAAATCCTCCTCCACCGCACTGCTACCAGTTTGGTTAGCCCAGTCAATATGTAGATTAAAGTCGCCCATGATAACTGCTGTACCTTTATTGCACGCATCCCTAATTTCTTGTTTGATGCTGTCCCCATCCTCATTACTACTGTTTGGTGGTCTGTACACAACTCCCACTAGCGTTTTCTGCCCTTTGGTATTCCGTAGCTCCACCCGTACAGATTCCACATCATCCAAGCTAATGTCCTTCCTTACTTGATGGCCTCCGTCTTGGCGTCGGTGGGTTTGATGCCGTCTGCCGCGATTCTTCTCCTTAAGAATTTGACCTCTGGCACCAGGAAAACACACTTCGATTGTTTCAACCTGAGTTCCACGCAATCTAGACGACTTAGAATCTCTTCCAGATTCTGCAAGTGATCAATGGTGTCCCGACCTGTGACCAGTATGTCGTCCTGGAAAACCACGGTGCGGGGAACTGATTTTCGCAGGCTCTCCATGTTCCTTTGGAAAACTGCCGCAGCCGATCGAATTCCAAACGGGCATCTAGTGTAGATGAACAGACCTTTGTGCGTGTTGATGCAGTTGTGGCCTTTTGACGATTCCTCCAGTTCCTGCGTCATGTAGGCCAAGGTCAGGTCCAATTTGGTGAATGCCTTTCCTCCAGCCAGGGTTGCAAATAGGTTGTCTGCCTTGGGTAGTGGATACTGGTCCTGTAGCGAAAAACGATTAATCATTACTTTATAGTCCCCACAAATTCTGACCGTGCCGTGGCCTTTGTGAACCAGAACAATCGGACTGACCCACTCGTTGATCTCCACCAGTGCGATGATGCCTTCTCGCTGCAGCCTGTCCAGCTCAATCTCCACTTTCTCTCACATCATATATGGCACCGCCTGTGCCTTGTGGTGGATGGGCCATGTACCGGGAACCAAGTGGATCTGCACCTTCACCCCCGAGAAACTTCCAATGCCTGGCTCAAACAACTACGGGAACTTGCTCAGAACCTGGGCACATGAGTCGTCATTGACGGATGAGGGCGCTCAGATGTCGTCCCAGTTCCAGCGGATTTTTCCCAGCCAGCTTCTGCCGAACAGTGTGAGGCCATCATCTGGTGCAATCCATAGTGGGAGTTCGTGTATTGCTCCATCATAGGAGATTTTACTGCTGAGCTGCCAATTACAGGAATCAGCTCTTTGGTGTCAGTTCTTAGCTTGGTATGAATGGGGCTAAGCTTGGGCCTGTGTGCCTTGTTGCACCACAGCCTGTCGAAGGCCTTTTCCGTTCAGTTCAACTTTTAACATGATCGGTGAAGGTGTGCACCCTGTACACTTCTGCCTCCTTGTTTCGAGTCTCTAGTCCAGCCTGATCCGCCATGGATCGATCCTCCTCTGCAACGTGGTGGTTTGCAGGGTTTGCAGCTCGTCTGCACATTCGCTGGAGGTGTCCCATTGTTCCACAGCCTTTGCAAGCACAGTGTTTGAAGCGGCTTTGATGGGCTCGATGATTACCTGCGCAGCACCAACAAGGTGTTAACTGCCTCGCATTAATGATTGATGGTGAACTCTGAGTCATCTGAGGTCGTGCAGCTGCTGGCGTGTACGTTTTGCCATATGCATTCCTGCCTGAAAACGACATTACTTTGTGTACAGTTCTTGCCGATGCATCTTTATGCTGTGAAATTTGTTTGGTGTTATCGCTGGTGGACATAAATGCCTGGGCTATCGCTGGTGAACATAAATGCCTGGGCTATCGCTGGTGAACATAAATGCCTGGGCTTTGCTCAGATTCGGTGTTTCAACAATCGATAGTTTGCTATTGAAACCCTCATGGCCAATGCCAAGCACAAAAAAGTCTCTTAGCATTTGCTCCAGGAATCCATCGAATTTGCAATGTCCTGTAAGGCGCCTTAGTTCGGTGACGTAGCTCACCACTTCCTGGCCTTCAGACCATTGACACGTATAGAATCGATACCTTGCCATTAAAACGCTTTCCTTCGGATTTAGGTGCTCCCGGACCAGCGTACACAGTTTTTCATAGGATTTGGTTGTTGGTTTCATCGGAGCTAGAAGATTCTTCATGAGGCCATAGGTTGTTGCCCCACAGAAGGTAAGGAGCATCGCCCTTTGTTTGGCAGCGTTCTCGTCCCCTTCCAGCTCGTTGGCCATGAAATATTGGTCGAGTCGCTCCACGAAGGCCTCCCAATCGTCCCCTTCTGAGAATTTCTCCAGGAATCCAACAATTCTTCGCATTTTCGTGTGGTTATTCGTTATCTCGTTGCCAATTGTGATGCTCATAATAAAGTAATGCAACTGAGTACTGTAGACAATGAGTAAGTGTGACCTTAGCTCCTTTATTTAAACTCCAGAGTGTTGTTACAGCATGGGAGGCCTGCTTATATACAGTGCTCCCAAGGGATGCTGGGATCCCTTGGGACTCCAACAGGTAGGCCCTCTGGTGGCGGTATGATACAGGTTGCCTCGGGTTACATACATAACACACAGCTTTGGATGTTAAAGGAAGGCCTTTGAGAACACTAATTTCTCCCAGTCCTGGAGGCTCGAGTTGAAGTCCTCTTGGGCTGCAACATCACATGGAGAGAAATAGCGACAGCAAAGGGGACAAGCAGCTTGCAGAGGAAAGAGGAAGAAACAGAAGAGGGGTAAGTGGATGAGGAGGAGGCAGAAGGAAGGATGAAAACCAGACAGCTCCTTTCTGGCCGGGATATCTGGAAAGGAAATTATCTGCCGGCAGTATCATTTCAACATTCCCCTTTCAACATTTGTCCCACACCTTACCTTCCCTCTGTTACTGACCACCACAGCATCCTCTTGGCCACAATGCTGAAATAAAAGCCACCACAAAGCAAATTTTCCAATCTAACTTTATTAATGTATGCATCCAATATTACATCACAAAATCAACTAATCATCCTTGTGCATTCCGTTAATGAGTGTACTGCATGTGCTTCTTCTTATGCTAGTGATGTCATGCAGTGCTATCCCAGTGGCTGCAGCATGGCTGGTGGAAGGCTGATGACTTTCAGTGGGGGATACTGCAGATGGCCTTGCTGGATGACTTTGAGGAGCTGGTGGCTGGGAGTGTGAAATCGAGTGATGGTGTATCTTCTTCTTCTTCACTCTCCTCTTCCCATTCTTGGTGAACCACTAACTGGGCAGGATGGCTTTCTTATGAACTCTGAAATGAGGAAGGCACAAGAGTAGAGTTGTGGTGAGAGAAGGGCGGGAAAGCAAAAGGTGCATGCTTACACCAAATGCAGATGTACATCAAAAGGGATTGTGAAATGGGGGGATGTGGGATATGAGAAGGAGGATAACGTATGAGGATACCGGCATCTTGTATTCATTCGGCCTTGCCGCTGGTCAAGGGGGTGAGGTGAAGCTAGGAATGTGAGGCGTGCCTCATGTTTGGTCGAGACTGTTGGTAGGTGAGTGATGGGGAGTTTGTGCATTGAGCAGTGAGTGAGGCTAGTGGTGCAGCTAAGAACATAAGAACATAAGAAATAGGAACAGGAGTAGGCCATTTGGCCCCTCGAGCCTGCTCCGCCATTTAATAAGATCATGGCTGATCTGATTACGGACTCAGCTCCACTTCCCTGCCCACTCCCCCTAACCCTTTACTACCTTATTGCTCAAAATTCTCAATGACCCAGCCTCCATAGCTCTCTGGGACAGAGAATTCCATAGATTTACAACCCTCTGAGAGAAGAAATTTCTTCTCATCTCAGTTTTAAATGGGTGGGCCCTTATTCTGAGACTATGTCACCTAGTGTTAGTTTCCCCTATGAGTGGAAATATCCTCTCTGCATCCACCTTATCGAGCCCCCTCATTATCTTATAAGTTTCAATAAGATCACCTCTCATTCTTCTGAACTCCAATGTGTATATGCCCAACCTACTGAACCCATCCTCATAAGTCAACCCCCTCATCTCTGGAACCTTCTCTGAACAGCCTCCAATGCAAGTATATCCTTCCTTAAATATGGAGACCAAAACTGTACGCAGTACTCCAGATGTGGCCTTACCAATACCCTGTACAGTTGTAGCAGGACTTTTCTGCTTTTATACTCCATCCCCCTTGCAATAAAGGCCAACATTACATTTGCCTTCCTGATTACTTGCTGTATCTGCATACTAACTTTTTGTGTTTCATGCACAAGGACCCCCAGGTCCCTCTGTACTGCAGCACTTTGCAATTTTTCACCATTTAAATTATAATTTGCTTTTCTATTATTTCTGCCAAAGTGGATAACCTCACATTTTCCCACATTATACTCTATCTGCTAAATTTTTACCCATTCACTTAGCCTGTCTATATCCCTTTGCTGATTTTTTGTATCCTCCTCATAATTTGCTTTCCCACCCATCTTTGTATCATCAGAAAACTTGGCTACATTACACTTGGTCCCTTTATCCTAGTCATTAATATAGATTGTAAATAGTTGAGGACCCAGCACTAGTGGGGACCCTGCGGCACCCCACTAGTCACTGTTTGCCAACTGGAAAATGACCCATTCATCCCGACTCTCTGTTTTCTATTAGTTAGCCAATCCTCTATCGATGCTAATATATTACCCCCAACCCCGTGGACTTTTATCTTGTGCTGTGACCTCTTATGTGGCACCTTATTGAATGCCTTCTAGAAATCCAAATACACCACATCCACTGGTACCCCCTCATCCACCCTGCTAGTTACATTCTCAAAGAACTCCAGCAAATTTGTCAAACATGATTTCCCTTTCATAAAACCATGCTGACTTTGCTTGATTGAATTATGCTTTTCCAAATGTCCCGCTACTGCTTCCTTAATAATGGACTCCAGCATTTTCCCAATGACAGATGTTAAGTTAACTGGTCTATAGTTTCCTGCTTTTTGTCTGCCTCCTTTAAATAGGGGTGTTACATTTGCAGTTTTTCAATCCGCTGGGACCGCCCCAGAATCCAGGGAATTTTGGTAAATTACAACCAGTGCATCCACTATCTCTGCAGCCACTTCTTTTAAGACCCTAGAATGTAAGCCATCAGGTCCAGGGGACTTGTCCGCCTTTAGTCCCATTATTTTACTGAGTACTACTTCATTCGAGATAGTGAATGTATTTAGTTCCTCCCTCTCTATAGCCCCTTGATTAACCACTATTGGGATGTTTTTAGTGTCTTCTACCGTGAAGACCGAAACAAAATATTTGTTTAACGTCTTTGCCATTTCCCTGTTCTCCATTATTAATTTCCCAGTCTCATCCTCTAAGGGACCAACATTTACTTTAGCCACTCTTTTCCTTTTTATGTAGAAACTCTTACTTTGTTTTTATATTACGTGCTAGTTTACTTTCATAATCTATCTTTCCTTCTCTATCATTTTTTTAGCCGTTCTTTGCTGGCTTTTAAAAATTTCCCAATCCTCTGGCCTCCCACTAGTCTTGGCCACATTGTATGCCCTTGTTTTTAATTTGCTACCATCCCTTATTTCCTTAGTTAGCCATGGATGGTTATCCCTTCTCTTATATTCTTTCCTTCTCATATTTTTATTGCGAGTCATGAAATATGTCCTTAAATGTCTGTCACTGCTCATCAACTGTCCTATACTTTAGTTTATTTTCCCAGTCCACTTTACCCAACTCTGCCCTCATACCTTTGTAGTCTCCTTTATTTAAGCTTAGGTCACTGGTTTGCGATCCAACTTTCTCACCCTTCAACTGAATTTGAAATTCAACCATGTTATGGTAGGAGATGGTTTTTGAAGATGCAATCACTGAACTTAACTACTCGTTACTGCACAAGATAAAAGTTCAGAGGTGGGGGTAATATATTAGCATGGATCGAGGATTGGCTAACTAACAGAGAACAGAGAGTTGGGATAAATGGTTCGTTCTCTGGTTGGCAACCAGTAACTAGCCACAGGGATCAGTGTTGGGACCCCAACTATTTACAATCTATATTAACGACTTAGAAGAAGGGACTGAGTGTAACGTAGCCAAGTTTGCTAATGATTAAAATATGGGAGGAAAAGCAATGTATGAGAAAGACACACAACATCTGCAAAAGGACATAGACAGGCTAAGTGAGTGAGCAAAAATTTGGCAGATGGAGTATAATGTGGGAAAATGTGAGGTCATGCACTTTGGCAGAAAAAAAATCAAAGAGAAAGTTATTATTTAAATGCAGAAAGATTGCAAAGTGCCGCAGTACAGCAGGACCTGGGGGTACTTGTGTATGAAACGCAAAAGGATAGTTTGCAGGTACAGCAAGTGATCAGGAAGGCCAATGGAATCTTGGCCTTTATTGCAAAGGGAATGGAGTATAAAAGCAGGGAAGTCTTGCTACAGTTATATAAGGCATTGGTGAGGCCACACCTGAAGTACTGCGTGCAGTTTTGGTTTCCATATTTAAGAAAGGATATACTTGCTTCGGAGGCAGTTCAGAGAAGGTTCGTTAGGTTGATTCCAGGGATGAGGGGGTTGACTTATGAGAAAAGATCGAGTAGGTTGGGCCTCTATTCATTGGAATTCAGAAGAATGAGAGGTGATCTTATCGAAATGTATAAGATTATGAGGGGGCTTGACAAGGTGGATGCAGAGACGATGTTTCCACTGATGGGGAAGAAATTATCTTAGAATAAGGGGCCGCCCATTAAAAACAGAGATGAGGAGAAATTTCTTCCCTCAGAGGGTTGTAAATCTGTGGAATTTTATGCCTCAGAGCTGTGAAAGCTAGAACATTGAATAAATTTAAGACAGAAATAGACAGTTTCTTAAACGATAAGAGGATAAAGGGTTATGAGGAGCGGGAGGGGAAATTGAGCCGAGTCCATAATCAGATCAGCCATGATCTTATTGAATGGCAGAGCAGGCTCGAGGTGCCGTATGGCCTACTCCTGTTCCTATTTCTTATGTTCTTATGTCTGAGGTCGTGAAACTTCTTTGGGCATTGGAGCCAGGTCCTGGGGGTGACACTGCTGGCATTGACCGCCTCGATGATCTGGTCCCACAACCCTCTTTCTGGAGGGCCTCTTGGTCCTGTGTGGGTAGAGGACTTCTCTTGCTGTGTTGACCCCTTACACAAAGCTGCAGTGCTGCTTGTGAGTTCCTGTGTGGCCTTTTCCTGGCCTGTGGAGCCATTTGTGTTAGTGCTGAAGCACTTTTACCATTTTTTGCACGTAGTAGACAATTCAGCTTTATGCGCTGAAGACTGCCTAGTTTGGAATGATTTTTAATGTTTTTTTTCAGAAGGCAGTTCAGCTTTAACGGCTAGAGACTGCCTATTTTTAAATGATTTTTGTTTCAGAAGTCAGTTCACCTTTAAGGGCTCGAGACTGCTTTCAAAACTGACAGCCTTGCTTTAAGAAAATGCAGAGTCGCTACAGCGACATTGGGCCTCCTGCTGAGTGTACAGCCTGAAACAACTCTTTCACCACTGATCGATGTGCTAAAGCATTCAAATTAGCAGGTAACACCAAATTAATTAACCTGTGCCATCTAAATGGGTCTGAGCAAATTCTGCCCGTGGTGCCCCACCCTTTTTGGGCCTCATCAAATTTCACCACCATATCCAAAATATAATTAATTGGCTGTAATTTTGGGACTGCCTGAGGACATGAAAGTTATTATATAATAGCAAGCTCTTTTTTCTTACAAGAAAATGTTATTGACAAATAATTTTCTTGAGTTTGAATCATTACAAGGACAAAGGCAGCTTTCATAGCTCACTTGTCCGTTGGATAAGTCCTTTGACCATTAAACAGATTCGTACAACTAGAGACAGCAAGATGTTTGATAATTGACTTCAATTATAATTGACAAAACATTCATCTTAAAACTAACCCTAACCAACCAAACAGTAATGTACAATAGCCTCATGTCTAAAACTTACGTGCGTGGATATTAATGAGGACCTGTGAAGATGGCTTCTCCAAGTCTTCAGGCTACAGGGACTCGAAGGCAGAAACGGTTGTTCTTTCTTTCTAGCTAAATAAAAAAGACATCTATTTTATATAATTTTCTTTTGTGGCCTTCTTCCTGCTGAACACAACACCATCCGATGTTTTATGACCAACCAGTTGATCGAACCGATTGACATGAAAGGCCCTATTCTTCTTCACACCATTTTGTTACTTCTTATCATAGCTTTTCCCGAGCCACAGCTTTATTATAAACAACCTTTGATGCTCTTAGATTACCCGCTTCTCTGATGAAAAGCCTGTGTTTTAAATGCCTATATATTTCAATCTCAATAATTATTTAAGCTCCATAATTCTCTACATAGCTTATTTATTTATATGTACCAATCCTTTTCTAACATTATCAGCCCATTGAGGGGAAAAGGTAAGCTTTTTGAGAACACAATTTGAACCAATTCTGTCAACATTACTGTTTTGTCTTTGCTAGATATAAAAGTAAAGTAAAAAGATACTGGTGTTCTTACGATGTCATTATATGAAAAGATATTTATCTTTCTACATAAGAATTTGTCTGTCATATTTAGGATTAAAGTTGAGAATTATGGGCAGATACAGCCCAAAAGCATATCAGTTAACATCTTGTAATGGAGCTAATTTGAACTTTCAGTTCCATCTTGTTTTCACACTGTAAATATTAACAAGAATGTAAATTAATGTTATCAGTGACAGTTTTTGTTGAATCTGTACACTGTAAATAACAAGGACACAGCTCGTGTTCCTTCCTAGACTGACAAATTTAAAATATCTTTACAACATTTAATGTATTTACAGTATCACTAAGTCACTGAGGTAAAAATTTACACGAGTACGATGGCAGATCATTAAAGTATATTTTCTGAGCTTTAAACGGGCAATTATAGAAGTGAGTGGACAAGAACTTGATCCAGTTCATAACTTTGAATAAATTGTGTAAATGAGTGAACACTGCAAACCTAAAGTGATATTAATAATTTAGATAACACCTTATTATATCAAAATATCCAAAAGCTACTTCACGTTAAGAATTACTTGTTCAGTGCAGTGACCATCATTTTGTATTCAGTTGTCTGTAACGCACATTGGCCTGGAAATTGCGGTCAGAGGCTTCCCACGGGCAATTGTCTCCAACCTGAAACATTTCTATGAAATTAGCTGGTGGTCCGGGAGGAGCCTACGATTCTGTTGGGGAGGCCTTCTCTTCCCGCGCTGCGAAGCACGCTCCCGTCCTGCAGGTTCCCACGCAGAAGGTGCAGTCACGTGTGACTGCTCAGCCAATCAGGTACTGTATTCCACAGCTTTCCATTAATAACAATGAAAACTCCGTATTAACGAGTTCTCATTGCTATTAATGAGAAAAAAAAACACACTAATAAAAAATAAAAAACAAACCTCACATAATTACAATTAATTGAAATTAAAGTTAATAAATCCTTTGCAAAGAAACAATATTTTTCTGATTTTTAAGTTTTGTAATTCGGGTTAAAAATAAACTTACCTTAGTGGGCAGAGTTTGTAACAATAAAATGCGTTTATTTAATTTAATTTTATTATAATTTTGTATGTTTTTAAACACTTTGCCTGTTAAAGTAGGCTATTCGTCTGCTTTTCAGGCGCAAGAATTTTAAGGACATTTGCTGGGCAAGATAGAAACATAGAAACATAGGGCCCAAGTTTCGGCCTCAGTTGCTCCTGATTTTCTGGAGCAACTGGTGTAGAACGGAGTATCTTAGAATTCAAATTCTCGGCATTTAGTTTGCTCCAGTTCTAGTCAGTTAGAACAGTTTCACTTTGGAACAGAATTTTTTTTTCCAAAAGAGGGCGTGTCCAGCCACTTACACCTGTTTTCAAAGTTTTGGTAGTGAAAACTTACTCCAAACTAACTTAGAATGGAGTAAGTGAAGATTTCTGTACGCTCGAAAAAACCTTGTCTACACTTTTGAAAATCAGGCGTAGGGAATTGCGGTGTGGGGGGGGGGGGGGGGGGAGGTTTAAAGGGAAGTTTACAAACATTAAACACTTCAGTTTTACAAATAAAGAGCCAGCATCAATAATAAATGATAAAAACATCAATAAATCAACGAATAAATCAATCCAAAAAAAATAAGAAATATTTTTTTTTTAAATCAATGAATAAAACATTTTCTACTTACCGACTGCAGCACCGGGAGCCCTCCAACAGCATGCTGGGATCCCCCCCAGTGTGTCTCTGTCAGTGTCTCTATCTCTCTGTCTGTTTGTGTGTGTGTGTCTCTCACTCTCTGTCTGTCAGTGTCTGTGTTTCTGACAGCGAGGGGAGGTGGAGGAGGGGGTAGAGGGAGAGAGGGGGGGGCAGGGGGAGGGGAGGGAGGGAGGCAGAGGGGGCGGGAGGGGGGAAGAGAAGGGGGGGAAGGAGAAGGGGGGAGGGGAGGAGAGGAGAAGGGGGGGAAGAGAAGGGGGAAGAAAGGAAAAGGGGAGAAGAAAGGAAAAGAAGAAAGGAGAAGGGAGGGAAAGGAGAAGGGGGGGGGGTAAAGGAGAAGGGGGGGGTAAAGGAGAAGGGGGGGGGTGGCTGAACGGGCCAGGCCCAAGACTTCAGGCAGGGCCTGTCCCCAGCACCAGATTTACAGGTAGGTGGCGTTGGGTCGGGTCCGGGGGGGGGGCGGGGGACAGAGGGAGATTGGGTCGGGTCGGTTCGTGTTGGGGGCGGGGGGGGGGTTCAGAGGGAGGTCGTGTCGGGTCGGTTCGTGTCAGGGGCGGGGGGCGGGAGGTCAGGTCGGATCCGGTCCGGGTGGGGTCGGGAGCGCGGGTCGGGGTGGTGATGGGAGGGAGGTCGGTTCGGTTCGGGTCGGCGGGGGAGGGAGGGAGGGAGGGAGAGGGAGGTCAGGTCGGGTGGTGGGGGGGGGGGAGCGTGGGTCGGGTCCAGTCTGGGGGGTCGGGTCCGGTCAGGTCCGGGAGCGGGGGAAGCGGGAGTCGGGTCGGTGTCGGGGTCGGGTCCCTCCGGGGGCGGGGGGGAGGCGGGGAAGTGAGAGTCGAGTCGGGTCGGGAGGAAGCAGGAGCTGGGCGTGGGAGGAGCCTTATGGACGCAGCCCCAGTGAGGCCATTCGGCCAGGGCTAGGGGGCTGCATGCTTTGGACCCCTCCCACACAGTTTTGGGCGCCTGGAGCTACTGCACATGCGCGCCCACTGTAGCACGCATGTGCAGATGTCCCGGCACTGTTTTCAGCGCAGGGACCTAGCTCCGCCCCTTACAGCTCGTGCTGCGCCGCGCCGAGCTGCAAACAACCTGCAGGGAGCCGGAGAATCTGTAAGTTTATTTTAGGTGCACTTTGTGGCGCGAAAAACAGGCGTCCAGGTCGGGGCTGCGCCGTTCTAGGCGCGGCCCGAAACTTGGGCGCAGAGAAAATAAGTGCAGGAGTAAGCCATTCGGCCCTTCAAGCCTGCAGCACCATTCAATAAGATCATGGCTGATCATTCCCTCAGTACCCTTTTCCTGCTTTCTCTCTATACCCCTTGATCCCTTTAGCCGTAAGGGCCATTTCGAATTCCCTCTTGAATATATCTAATGAACCGGCATCAACAACTCTCTGCGGTAGGGAATTCCACCAGTTAACAACTCTGAGTGAAGAAGTTTCTCCTCGTCTCAGTCCTAAATAGCCTACCCCTTATCCTAAGACTGTGTCCCCTGGTTCTGGACGTCCCCATCATCGGGAACATTCTTCCCGCATCTAACCTGTCCATTCCCATCAGAATCTTGTAAATTTCCATGAGATCCCCTCTCATCCTTCTAATCTCCAGTGTATAAAGGCCCAGTTGATCCAGTCTCTCCTCATGTCAATCCCGACATCCCAGGAATCACTCTGGTAACCTTCGCTGCACTCCCTCAATAGCAAGAATGTCCTTCCTCAGATTAGGGAACCAAAACTGAACACAATATTCCAACTGAGGCCTCACCAAGGCCCTGTCGAACTGCAGTAAGATTTCCCTGCTCCTATACTCAAATCCCCCAGCTATGAAGGTCAACATACCTTTTGCCTTCTTCACCGCCTGCTGTACTTGCATGCCAACTTTCAATGACTGATGAACCATGACACCCAAGTCTCGTTGCACCTCCCCCTTTCCTAATCTGCCGCCATTCAGATAATATTCTGCCTTCGTGTTTTTGCCCCCAAAGTGGATAACCTCACATTTATCCATATTATACTGCATTTGTCATGCATTTGCCCACTCATCTAACCTGTCCAATCACCCTGCAGCCTTTTAGTATCCTCCTCACAGCTCACACCGCCACCCAGTTTAGTGTCATCTGCAAACTTGGAGATATTACGCTCAATTCCTTCATCTAAATCATTAACGTATATTGTAAAGAGCTGCGGTCCCAGCACTGAGCCCTGCGGTACACCACTAGTCAATGCCTGCCATTCTGAAAAGGACCCATTTATCACAACTCTCTGCTTCCCGTCTGCCAACCAATTCTCTATCCACGTCAGTATATTACCTCCACTACCATGTGCTTTAATTTTGCACACCAGCCTCTTGTGTGGGACCTTGTCAAAAGCCTTTTGAAAGTCCAAATACACCACATCCACTGGTTCTCCCTTGTCCACTCTACTAGTTACATACTCAAAAAATTCCAGAAGATTTATCAAGCTTGATTTCCCTTTCATAAATCCATGCTGACTTGGATTGATCCTGTCACTGCTTTCCAAATGTGCTGCTATTTCATCTTTAATAATTGATTCCAACATTTTCCCCACTACTGATGTCAGGCTAACCAGTCTATAAATACCTGTTTTCTCGCTCCCTCCTTTTTTAAACAGTGGAGTTACATTAGCTACCCTCCAGTCCATAGGAACTGATCCAGAGTCGATAGACTGTTGGAAAATGATCAACAATGCATCCATTATTTCTGTGGCAACTTCCTTAGTCTGCATCCCACTGTACTTATCAGGTTTCGGGGATTTATCAGGCTTCAATCCCATCAATTTCCCTAACACAATTTCCCACTTTATAAGGATATCCTTCAGTTCCTCCTTCTCACGAGACCCTCGTTCCTTTAGGATTTCTGGAAGGTTATTTGTGTCTTCCGCCGTGAAAAAAGAACCAAAGTATTTGTTTAACTGGTCAGCCATTTCTTTGTTCCCCATTATAAATTCACCTGAATCTGTTTGTTTTGACTAATCTTTTTCTCTTCACATATCTATAGAAGCTTTTACAGTCAGTTTTTATGTTCCCAGCAAGCTTCCTCTCACTCGATTTTCCCCCTCCTAATTAAACCCTTTGTCCTCCTCTGCTGTATTACAAAATTCTCAGTCCTCGGGTTTGCTGCTTTTTCTGACCAATTTATATGCCTCTTCTTTGGATTTAACACTAACCTTAATTTCCCTTGTTCGCCACGGTTGAGCCATCTTCCCTGTTTTATTTTTACTCCAGACAGGGATGTACAATTGTTGAAGTTCATCCATGTGATCTTTAAATGTTTGCCATTACCTATCACTGTCAACCTTTTAAGTATCACTCGCCAGTCTATTCTAGCCAATTCACATCTCATACCATCGAAGTTACCTTTCCCCAAGTTCAGGACCCTAGTCTCTGAATTAACTGTGTCACTCTTCATCTTAATAAAGTATTCTGCCATATTATGGTCACTCTTCCCCAAGGGGCCTCGCACAACAAGATTGTTATTTAGTCCTTTCTCATTACACATCACCCAGTCTAGGATGGCCAGCCCTCTAGTTGGTTCCTCGACATTTGGTCTAGAAAACCATCCCTAATACACTCCAGGAAATCCTCCTCCACCACATTGCTGAGAGTTTGGTTAACCCAGTCAATATGTAGATTAAAGTCCCCCATGATAACTGCTGTACCTTTATTGCACACATCCCTAATTTCTTGTTTGATGCTGTCCCCATCCTCATTACTACTGTTTGGTGGTCTGTACACAACTCCCACTAGCGTTTTCTGCCCTTTGGTATTCCGTAGCTCCACCCATCCAAGCTAATGTCCTTCCTTACTATTGCATTAATTTCCTCTTTAACCAGCAACACCACCCCACCTCCTTTTCCTTTCTGTCTATCCTTCCTAAATGTTGAATACCCCTGGATGTTGAGTTCCCAGCCTTGATCACCCTGGAGCCATGTCTCGGTGATGCCAATTACATCATATCCATTAACTGCTATCTGCACAGTTAATTCGTCCACCTTATTCTGAATACTCCTCGCATTGTGGCACAGAGCCTTCAGGCTTGTCTTTTTAACACACTTTGCCCTTTTTGGATTTTGCTGTAATGTGGCCCTTTTTGCTTTTTGCCTTGGGTTTCTCTGCCCTGCACTTTTACTTTTCTTTTCTTCTAACTTTTGCTTCTGCCCCCATTCTACTTCCCTCTGTCTCCCTGCATAGGTTCCCATCCCCCTGCCATATTAGTCTAACCCCTCCCTAACAGCACTAGCAAACACTCCCCCTAGGACATTGGTTCCGGTCCTGCCCAGGTGCAGACCATCCGGTTTGTACTGGTCCCACCTCCCCCAGAACCGGTTCCAATGTCCTAGGAATTTGAATCCCTCCCTTCTGCACCACTCCTCAAGCCACGTATTCATCTGAGCTATTCCTACTCTGACTAGCGCGTGGCACTGGTAGCAATCCTGAGATTACTACTTTTGAGGTCCTACATTTTAATTTAGCTCCTAACTCCCTAAATTCGTCTTGTAGGACCTCATCCCGTTTTTTACCTATATCATTGCTACCTATATGCACCACGACAACTGGCTGTTTACCCTCCCCCTTCAAAATGTCCTGCACCCGCACCGAGACATCCTTGACCCTTGCACCAAGGAGGCAACATACCATCCTGGAGTCTCGGTTGCGGCCGCAGAAACGTATATCTATTCCCCTTACTATAGAATCCCCTATCACTATTGCTCTCCCATTCTTTTTCCTGCCCTCCTGTGCAGCAAAGCCACCCATGGTGCCATGGACTTGGCTACTGCTGCCCTCCCCTGATGAGTCATCCCCCTCAACAGTACCCAAAGCAGTGTATCTGTTTTGCAGGGGGGGTGACCGCAGGGGACCCCTGCACTACCTTCCTTCCACTGCTTTTCCTGTTGGTCATCCATCCCCTATCTGGCTGTCTAACCTTTACCTGCGGTAAGGCCAACTCACTAACTGTGCTATTCACGTCATTCTCAGCATCATGGATGCTCTAGAGTAAATCCACCCGCAGCTCCAGTGCCGCAATGTGGTATGTCAGGAGCTGCAGCCGGATTCTGTTCCCGCATATGTTGTCGTCAGGGACACTGGAAGCATCCCTGACTTCCCACATAGTACAGGAGGAGCATGACACGTGTCTGAGCCCTCCTGCCATGACTTAACCCCTAGATTAACTTAATTTGGCAACAATAATGCTAAAGGTTACATACTGATAAAGAAAAGAAAAAGAAAAAACTACTCACCAATCATCAGCCAATCAGTTAACCCCTTGGCTGTGACATCACCTTTCGATTTCTTTCTACTTTTTTACCTTCTCTCCCTGCTGCAGCTGCACCAGCTGGCCTTTATAGGCCGCTCCGACATCCCCGAACCTCTTACTGTGATGTCACACTTCGTTTTCTTTTCCTCCCAGGTCGGGGAGTCAGCACTGGTGAGGAAAACAAGACAAAGCAACACCTCCTGCTCCCACTTGCCCAAACGCTCCCATTTACCAAACTCTTACCTTTGCACTCTGACCTGCCACTGCACTCCAAGCAAGACTGCATGAAGCCCCCTCTTTTTATACTGTTCCTGGCTGACTCACCACTGGCCTGTTTAGGGAACCAGTTTTTACTCGCTGTCCAATTAACTAAGCTAGCTTGCTTGTTTGTCTCTGCTTAAACCTATAAGAATCCCATCTGTTTAATATTGCAGTTTTACTTAAACTTGTAATCTTATTTTACCTTTAGAAGCTACTAAAGATTGTCACTAGTAATTTACACCAACCTTGAAATGGTTTAAAAGGGATTAACCCTTAAAGTTCTCCCACTTACCAAACTCTTACCTTTGCACTCTGACCTGCCACTGCACTCTGGGTAAATACCGCAATCTTGCCCAAGCAAATGTCCTCGCTCCCGAGATGCGGATCATCAGCTTGACAGATTGGATAAGTTGATTTTCAGCACATGCGCATTGTGTGCTGAAAACAGGCTTTTCTTATGTCTTTCCTGGTTCGTCGAAATTTCATACGGACACGGGGATGCCGTGATTTCTGGGCCATTAATGGTGTAAAATACAACACTTATTATTAGGCATCGGCCTAAACCTATCTGTGATATGCAATAGTTGGTTTGATGCTCTACCACAGGAGTCATGTTTCCTCGGTATTCAAATATTTGTCATGTCTAAGTGTTGCTGCTTAGCATTAGAAGATGCTTGTTTTCTCTTTTCACCGAATGCAGCATGTCGCATGATTGTTCCAAACTTTATTTACTGATCAATGAAATGGGCATGCAGCACCAAAGTCTGTACGAATGTATCAATATACTGATGTCAGGAAATTTAACCTGGCCTTCATGTCATTCCTCACTTTATGAAATGGCTTATCCTGCAGATCTTACTCAGACTTTCATTTTAACAGTACGAAGTCCTTGTTCATTCCTTCTTTGTACTGATCACATCTCTGTACCAATAAAAAAAATCATTCAGATCTCCTTAGAATTATATGTGGTGCAGAAAGAGGAGAATTTTATCTCTCACAGACTGGGCTAGATTCAAACACAATTTTCAGAGGTGAAACAACAGTATGTGTCCCCTGAGCATCTGGGTCTCCTAGACAGTTGGGCCATGGAATTATTCTGTGACAATATTATCATATGGATGCTAAACACATTCATATAATACTCCAATGTTTTCTTTAACTGAATTCGATAACTTAAGATGGTTAATGCTTTTATTAAAAGGATAGATAAATTGATTACACACAATGTGTTAATTATTTCAGAATAGTTTCAGAATAAGGGGTCACCCATTTAAAATGGAAATGAGGAGGAATTTCTTCTCTCAGAGGGTCGTGAATCTTTGGAATTCTCTACCCCAGAGAGCTGTGGAGGCTGGGTCATTGAGTATATTTAAGATGGAGATCGACAGATTTTTGAACGATAATGGAATAAAGGGTTATGGGAAGCAGGCACGGAAGTGGAGTTGAGGCCAAGATCAGATCAGCCATGATCTTATTGAATGGTGGATCAGGCTCGAGAGGCCACATGGCCTACCCCTGCTCCTAATTCTTATGTTCTTATGTTCTTATTTCTGCTAATATTTATTTATACTAATATCTGCACAGTGTAATTTCAAAGCCTTGCTCTGGATTGGATTCACTGCAGGAGGTCAATGGGCACGATCATTGATGGGTTGGTTGCGAAAGTGTTTTTTTCCCCGGCTGTGAACCCGCCGCCACGCGTCTTTACCAAATATCGGGTCTGTCCGCGCTAAGCAGATCTGACATGCAGCGATGCGGGAGGCAATTAAAATCATTAGTTGCTTGCTTATAGCCACTGATCAATAGTTTTTTTTCCCAGTTTTTCGATTTGACAGGTCGCCCACTGGTTTCCTGCTGTGCCTGGGCCTCGTCAGTGAAGCTGAGGTGGGAGGTCAGTGGCCATTGGATCAGCTGATGAGTTGACAGCTTCAAATGTCAAGTCAAAGCTCCCAGCTGATTGAGAAATGTTCCTTTAACCACGAGCTTCTCTAAAATGCATTTCCACTGCAGATTCAGAATGCTCTATGTCTTTACACAAGTCTCCATCCAGTCTGACCTCATCACCTTTCCCACCATTGACAGATCACTTCTACCATTTCTACTTCACCTGCCATCTATTCCATTAACATGGGTGCCCTTGAAACTCTTTCACCTTGGTCCTCAGAATCCCACCACAATCAGCCCCAACACCAGCATCACCAACAACCACACCAACCTTCTCCGCAATCAACTGATGATGCGCAGGACACAGGGCATCAGCACCCAAACCACACTGCTGCCTGAGAGGCCAGGGATAGCCTCACCATGGCCAGATTTACCACTTGATGTTATACACCCTGGCTGAAACACGATGCAAAAGGTTGGCACCACCCCACACCAACAGCATAAAGCATCCCAACAATGCTGAAGCCATTCCTTTCACACTCATCACTATTACGGGAGGTACTGTTTCACCATTCACTGCAACTCACTAAACCACTTCCAAAGGTGCACACAAATCTATTCAAGAACACAAAGTGTTGAAAATAAAGGTTTCAATGTTTTACACCACATTAACAGAAACATTACATGAACATTGCATAAAGTACCCAAGTGCCTACACTTGTGTGTTGTTAGCTGGTATGATTGCACTAGAATGAGGATGAGTGTGAGGGGTAGCTAATAAGATGGAGATGTGATAATATCGATAGAGAGGGATGGGTGGGAGGTTGAAGGTAAGTTGATGTGTGTAAGAATTTAAGGAGTAGGGTAGGGAAGGCAGAGTGATGGGGATGTGATGAAAGGCACAGTAGGATGAGATTGAATGTGGCTTTGTACTAACGTTTCATGATCGACTGAGATCATTGAAATGTTTGCGACACTGCACCCAGGTCCTCCTGACCATATCCCTGCCTGTGCCCTCCTCTGCAATGTGCAACCAGGCTGTGCTGATCTCGTAGGGAGATCTCTTTCGCCTTTGGGAAAGGAAAAGGACCATCCTGTGTGCTATGACATCCTCCATGGGCATATGGAGGGAGTCATGGGAGAGCCGAGATGAAGCACTGCACCTCTGTGTGATCATTGTCAGTGCTTTCAGCATCTCAGTGCTGTAGAACACTGACAGCACAAATGTCTGAAGAAAATTGGCCAAGATCCCTTTAAGGAAGCTGGCTGATGACATATTATCAAATGACAGCATCAGACCCGCTTCCTCTAATTGGCCGGGAAACACATTGGGCGAGCTTAACAAGCCCAATCTCGGGAAATTAATTTCAGGTTCAGGCTGGAGACAGCAGTGGGGTCACGACCTGCCACCAACGTTGCCCGCCACAGACCCACCGAGGTTCGTAAAATCCAACCCACTCTTTCCAGCTTTAGTTATATTCATGCTTTGAGTTCAATGAATCTAGATGTTTGCTTGCTTATCTTTGGTACAATGTGCTACTTAAACAGGTAATCATAAACTTACATAACCATTCTCTAAATACAGCATGTACTGCTGTATGTCAATGCGAGATGATTAAGAAAAAAAAATCAAATTGCTAATGTAAATGATCTTGCTTTACTTAACCATACATAGGGTGCATGTAAGATGTTTTATACATAGTAGTAAAAATTTTGATATCTTTATAATCACTATAATTCTAATTCATTGTATAAAGAGTAGAAGAACATTTTCCTTTTGTATTCATACTCTGATCAAATATTTGTCCTGTACGATCACCATTATATTATATTATGACTATGATTATATAGTTCACATGAATATTTTTGACGTGATTTGGGTTGGATTAAGTTATAGATTAAAATTTACCTCACTTATTGTAATATCAATTCCAGCAGTTATACCTCTGCATATCTTATGCAAGTCAATTTTCCTTGTCAAGAACTGACATGTTTTCTGCTCCTTGCACAAGGTTTCCTCTTCATTATTCTCCAATAATATTACGAGTAAAGCAAGGAAGAAAGGCTTTACTCTGGGTTCTTCAAAATGTTCCCTTCCATAATAATGAAACTGTCAGATATCATGTTTCTTAATACTATATATTAAAAATGTATATTATGTTTATATGACGAATAATCGACAGGCACCCATTGTTACTTTCATGTGGCAATATTTGAGATGACTACTATTTTGCAAATGAATGTTGCTTCTAGACACATCAGTGTACATTTACGTTTGAAATAAACAGTTATACTCAAGGGTGGCTAAACTCGATAGCCCCCGACGCTGCACTGAAGGACTTGGTGGAAAAAGTGGAAAGGAGCAGAAATGAGCTGTATCTGCAGGGGACCAGGAAGCCCTCCAGACACATGCTCAGTAAGCAGTGGGAACAGATAGCAGTCAATGCCAGGAGTCAAGCCCCGAGGACCTGGATCCAGTGCCACAAGAAGTTCAATGACCTCACACGAGAACACGAGGTCAAGATCAAAGATTGCATCTTCAAATGCCACCTCTCATCAACTGCACCATTAACCTCAGCCTCTGCTCAATGCATCACACCCCCATCACTCACCTACCAACAATCTTTATTAATCAGGACTCATAACTAACATTTGTTGTTTCACAGCCACTGGCAAAGCAGTCCTTGCCCTGCTCTGAGGTTGCAGTTGTGTCTGCAGTAGGTGGCAGATTTTAGTGAGGACGTCCTTACTGAAGCGCAGACGTCTCACACATTGTTCCTTGCTGAGGTTCAGGTAGGAGAATTATTCCCTGAACACTGGGCAGATATAGCCTCCTGCTGAGAGCCCTTTTCCAACAGCTTGTCCTGCTCTGTGTGGCCTCTGCACATTCTCCAAGTTATGCTGTATTCCAAGGGGAATGCCAATGTCTGGCAGCACGTGGTTAGTGCACGAGCTTTGAAATCAGTAAAATGTCCTTCAAGACACGCCACACCACTCCCTGTAGACTTTAGCAACTTGGAACAACTATAGAAAGCAGCAAACCTTTGTAGAATCATAGCAACAGCAAGTAGAAATCAATCAACAACTAACCTGTAAGTCGGCGACGATCCCTTTAAGTAGTGCTGGTGCAGGATCCTTCTTACTGCTGAATGCATGTTCAGCTGTGCGAGCTTAATAGAGGGCATTAGCATTGAGCTACAAAAAGGCAGCGCTGGCATCAAATCAGTGTTGCATGCTGATTGCTGTCATGATTTATCTGCCTGCTCTACATAATTCTGGCGGGCATTCACTGCACTCGCGCAAAAGCCCTCATCAACATGGCATCTGGTGTGATTTGCCCCACTAATGTGCGGACGCTGTTATATCACACAAACAGCACCTGTAGCACCCAAACAATGGGTGTTACCGATCTGAATTTTGTGGCACTAGTGTATTAGCAAATTTACTTTTTTTGCTGGTAGACAATGATGGGAGGAACAAGATGACTGAGCTGAATAGTAATCTCAATGTTTACCACAGTGCATTTATCATGCAAAAAAAAAATTGCCTTTTAACCCACCAGAGCACTGGTGATAGTTACTGGGGAACTTTAATCATAGGTGAGGTTTACTTTTCAAAAGCACTCCTGCAGAGTGCCAGGCTGACCGATCGCAGCACAGATCCCGCATCCAAAGCGGGAATGGGGCGCACAAGAAAACCGGCCTTTTTTTAACAAACAGCTGCCCAGGACCGTCCCCTGAAGCTGTCGCTGTCATCGCCCGGCGCAGCTTCACAGGCAATACCCAATTTAGGGTCCGAGCCGTTAACAGGGCGGTGCACATGGTGATGATGTCAGCATTGCTGGTGGAGCAGAGTGGGGCATTATGTGTTACCGTCGCTGCTAAACAGTGGGTCACGGAAGTTAGCAGGAGTCATTAGCAGCGTGTGCCTGGTCACAAAGTAGTTTGAGCCCCGGGTGCGCTAACGGAAGGCGCAAATTACCTGAATTTCTCCCCCATAAAGTATAATCAATGCAAACTATATATGCAATATTTTATTTCATCTGTCATTTAATTCATGATGAGCTTGTACACTAAAAGCTTTCAGTAATCACACAACTCTTTGGCCATGTAAATGTATTCTAAAAAATGAAAACCAATTGTTAACAAACATAGGGGTGGAAATTCGGCTGAAGGCTAATTAGGGCGGTAAATTTTGCGGCGGGAAATCAGGAAGGCCAATGTAATCTTGGCCTTTATTGCAAAGGGGATGGAGTATAAAAGCAGGGAAGTCTTGCTACAGTTATACAGGGTATTGGTGAGGCCACACCTGGAATACTGCATGCAGTTTTGGTTTCCATATTTATTGGAGGCAGTTCAGAGAAGGTTCACTAGGTTGATTTCAGAGATGATGAGGTTGACCTATGAGGAAAGGTTGAGTAGGTTGGGCCACTACTCATTTGAATTAAGAAGATTGAGAGGTGATCTTATCGAAACGTATAAGATTATGAGGGGCTTGACAAGGTGGATGCAGAGAAAATGTTTCCACTGATGGGGGAAACTAGAACTAGGGGGCATAATCTTAGAATAAAGGGCCGCCCATTTAAAACTGAGATGAGGAGAAATTTATTTTCTCAGAGGGTTGTAAATCTGTGGAATTCGCTGCCTCAGAGAGCTGTGGAAGCTGGGACATTGAATAAATTTAAGACAGAGATGGAGAGTTTCTTAACCGATGAGGGAATAAGGGGTTATGGGGAGCGGGCATAAAAGTGAACCTGAGTCCATGATCAAATCAGCCAAGATCGTATAAAATGGCAGAGCAGGCTCGAGGGGTCGTATGGCCTACTTCTGCTCCTATTTCTTATGTTCTTATGAAATGGTTTGCGTCTGCAGCCGCAAAATTCAGCAGCTGGGCCCGGAGTGTCAAGCGGAGTGCTAAGGGAGGCGTTCAACACCTCTCTTAAGGTGCTAGGCCAGCTGAGCAACTGAAAATCCTGAGTTAATGGGGAGGGAGGGCTTTAAATTCCTGAGGCTTTGGGACTGCTTCTGGGGAGATGGGACCTGTACAAACTGGATGGGTCGCACTTCAACTGCGCCGGGATTAATATCCTCGCAGGGTGTTTTGCTAGTGCTGTAGGGTAGAGTTTAAACTAGCTTTGCAGGGGTATGGGAACATGAGAACAAGTTCAATAGGGAAGGAAGTAAAGCTGAAATTGGAAAGCAAGAATGTAGACAGTGAATCTGTAAGATAGAGGAAACAACAGTTAGTCAGTTAGTAATTAATAATCAAGGAGGTCTTCCTGTGGAAAATTGTATATACTGCAATGCAAGGAGTATAGCGAATAAGGTGCATGAGCTGAGAGCACAGGTAGACACTTGGGAGTATGACATTATAGCCATTATAGAGACATGGCTGAAAGAGGGGCAGGTTTGGCAGCTAAATTTTCCTGGTTACAGAATTTTTAGACAAGATAGAGAGGGGGTAAAAAGAGGGGGGTCGCGGTATTGATTAAAGAAACTATTACAGCAGTGAGGAGGGATGATATGTCAGAGAGATCATCAAATGAGGCCATATGGGTTGAAATGAAAAATAAAAAAGGGGCGATCACATTGCTGGGCACGTATTATAGACCCCCAAACAGTGGGAGGGAGATAGAAGAGCAAATATGTAGGCAAATTTCTGTGAAGTCCAAAAATAGGGCAATAATAGGGGATTTCAACTTTCCTAATATCGATTGGGATAAATATAGTGTGAAGGGTATAGAGGGTGTGGAATTCTTAAAATGCATTCAAGAGAACTTTTTTAGTCAGTATGTAACAAGCCCAACACGTGAGGGGACAGTTCTGGATTTAGTTTTGGGGAATGAAGTTGGGCAGATGGAAGGGATATCAGTGGAAGAGCACTTGGGTTCCAGTGACCATAATTCAGTCAGATTCAGTAGTTATGGATAAGGACAAGGATAGGCCAGGAATAAAAGTCCCAAATTGGCAAAAAGCTAACTTTGCTAAGTTGAGAAGTGATTTGGCCACAGTGGACTGGAAACAGCTATTTGTAGGTAAATCAGTGTTGGAACAGTGGGAGGAATTCAAGGAGGAGATCTGGAGGGCTCATGCCAAGCATGTGTCCTTAAAGAAAAAGGATGGTAATAACAATTCTAGAGCCCCCTGGATATCTAGGGACTTACAGGGGAGGATAAAGAAAAAAAGGGAAGCGTATGTCATATACCGATGGATAAATACAGTAGAATCTCTGGAGGAATATAGAAAGTTCAGAGATAAAATTAAAAAGGATATTAGGAATGCTAAGAGAGAGCATGAAAAATTCTTGGCAAGTAAAATTAAGGAAAACCCAAAGATGTTCTATAAATATATTAAGAGTAAGAGAATAATTAAAGAAAGGGTAGAACCTAAGAGAGACCATTAGGGTAATCTCTGTATGGAGGCCGAAGATGTTGGTATGGTTCTTAATGAATACTTTGTGTCTCTTTTCACAAAGGAAAAGGGCAATGTAGATACTGCTATCAAGAAGGAGTGTGAAATTCTGGATGAAATAAACATAGAGGAGGTATTAAGTAGTTTAGCAGCTTTGAAAGTGGATAGGTCCCCAGGCCCGGATGAAATGCATCCCAGGCTGTTTAGCGAAGCAAAAGAGGAAATAGGAGAGACCTTGATCATCATTTTCCAGTCCTCTTTGGATTTAGGCATGGTGCCAGAGGACTGGAGGACTGCTAATGTGGTAGCCTTGTTTAAGAAGGAAGAAAGGGGCAGGCTGAGTAATTACAGGCCTGTCAGCTTAACCTCAGTGGTGGGAAAATTATTGGAAAAAATCCTGAAGGACAGGATAAATCTACAGTTAACAAAGCAATGATTAATCAAGGACAGTCAGCATGGATTTGTCAAGGGAAGATCGTGTTTGACTAACCTGATTGAATTTTTCAAGGGGGTAACCAGGAGGGTCGATGAGGGTAGTGCATATGGACTTTTACAAAGCTTTTGATAAGGTCCCACATGGCAGACTGGTCATGAAAGTAAAAGCCCATTGGATCCAGGACAAAGTGGCAAGTTGGATCCAAAATAGGCTTGGGGGTAGGAAGCAAAGAGTAGTGTTTGATGGATTTATTTGTCACTGGAAGGATGTTTCCAGTGGGGTTCCGCAGGGCTCAGTACTGGGTCCCTTGCTTTTTGTGGTATACATCAATGATCTAGATTTGAATATAGGGGTTATGATTAAGAATTTTGCAGATAACACTAAAATTGGCTGTGTGGTTGATAATGAAGAGAAAAGTCATGGACTGCAGGAAGATATCAATCTACTGGTCAGGTGGGCAGAACAGTGGCAAATGGAATTTAATTTGGAAAAGTGTGAGGTAATGCACTTTGGGAGGGCTAATAAGGAAAGGGTATACATATTAAACGGTAGGCCACTTAGAAGTGTAGATAAACAAAGGGACCTTGGAGTGCTTGTCCACAGATCCCTGAAAGTAGCAGGCCAGGTGGATAAAATGGTTTGGAAGGCATACAGAATACTTGCCTTTATTGGCCGAGGCATAGAATACAAGAGCAGGGAGGTTATGCTTAAATTGTATAACACTCTGGTTAGGCCACAGCTGGAAAACTGCATGCAGTTCTGGTTGCTGTATTATAGGAAGGACGTAATTGCACTGGATAGGGTACAGAGGAGATTTACGAAGATGTTGCTTGGAATGGAGAATCTTAGCTATGAGGAGAGATTGGATCGGCTGGATTTGTTCTCCTTGGAACAGTGGAGGCTGAGAGGAGACCCCATTGAGGTGTATAAAATTTTCAGGGGCCTGTATATAGTGGATAGCAAGGATCTATTTCCCTTGGTGGCGGGGTCAATTATGAGGGGGCATGGTTTCAAAGTGGTTGGTGCAAGGTTTAGAGGTGATTTGAGGGGAAGCTTCTTCACGCAGAGGGTTGTGGGGTCTGGAACTCACTGCCTGGAAGGATGGTAGAGGCAGAAACTCACCACATTTAAGAGGTGCTTGGATGGGCACTTGAAGTGCCGTAACCTGCAGGGTTATGGACCTAGAGCTGGTAAGTGGGATTAGACTGGATAACCTCTTATTGGCTGGTGCAGATACAATGGTAAGTAATTCAGGGAATCGAACACGGCCAGAGTGATCTCCTGGACTCGTTTTGATCGCCTGGATGGGTCGGAGAGGAATTTTCCCAGATTTTTTCACGAATTGGCCTGGGTTTTTATCTTTTTTTGCCTCTCCCAGGAGATCGCGTGGCTCTGTTGGGGTGGAGTGTAAAATGTTGCGATGCATGGGGTGTCGCAGTTGTGTGGGGCGGACTGGTTGGGCCGGATGCTCTTTACCTTTCCAACACAATTGTTTCCCTGTTACATTAAAAGAAAAAGGGATTATGGTGTTAATGGGACAACCTGATTTATTCATCAGCTAAATGTTTAAGTTGTAGTAACATTTTAAATTAGCCCTATTCAGATGAAGTTAACAGTGAGTGACTAATTCTCCAGCAACTAGTCTGTCACCTCAATCGCAGAAGTGATGTGATAATCAAGACAGAAGTATTTACAAATTAGGAAATAATCTGTGAAAGTTAGATGACATTAATTGACACCTCACAAAAAATAGATGCTGAGTTGGTAACAGGATTTTGTCCCTTTTACTGTCTACGTGCTCCAGGCAAAAATACTTCTTTAATGTGCTGATGCATCCATCCTCATTTTCACCACAGGTGCATTTCAGAGCACTGGTGGCAAATAGTCATGACCTTCACTTTCTGAATGTGGACTTTACGCAATATCAGTCAAGGTCCCTACAATTCAAATGCAAAAATATAAGTGCACCAAGGTCCACAGACGCTGCCCCCATTAGAAATCCTTGGGTCAACTGATTTGCATAATGCTGGATGGTAATTGGAATGCTATTTCTACCCAGAAAACTTGTCGGAGCTGTGAGCGGAGGGAGGTGGAGCCTGGCCATTCAATGGAGGAGACCCTTACTCAGAACTGGAGGATATTACAGACAAACATCATTTAAAAAGAAACAGAACAAGGGAAAGGGGAAAGAAGGTACAAAAATACACACATGGGAAAATAAATAAAAAGACCTGTGAAGTGCTTGGGTGGAGAACAGGAGATGGTTAAATGGCATGAGACAAAAGGAAGCATGATGAGAAAAATCAAAGGGCACAAAATTCAGTCCCGCCGTTTTTGAGGTGGTGTCACCGTCTGAATGGAGATTTTACTGCTAGTCGGCAGTTGCTGCCACCAACCGCGAAATTCAGTTTTGCTGCCTGAAGAGGGGATTACAGTGTTAAATCAGGCATTGTACACTACTCTGGAGGCAGTAAACGGTGATAAGTGGGGCAAAAAGTGAGGCGACAACATCCAGGCGGCAATCATCATTTGTAACTGCGCAACAGGCATACTGCCACCACCTGGATTCAATTGAGGCGGTGACTGGGCGCGGCACCGCCTCGTGTGTGTATTCGCTTCCTACGCACTTACTCACAGGGTGAAAATGGCAGATGCAGCAGCAGCTTGCCAGCATGCTCACCGCTTCTCTGACGCCATCGTCGATGCACTGCTTGATGCCCTGAAAGGCGTTGAGAATTACTGAGGGCAGAGGGTGGAAGGAGACCACAGCCCCAGACATTTCGAAGGCTATGGCGGGAAGTCGCTGAAAGAGTGTCAGCGTGTGACACGGTGCCCAGAACAGCAACCCAATGTCGCAAGAAGTGGACCAACATGACTCAGTTGCTGAGGGTGAGTATCTTTAACATTACCCAGAGCATGCCATGCTCTGAGCTCAATGTGCAGTCTCTGCTCAATGTCAATGTGTCTGACCCCATGCTCTATGTGGGTAAGGCCAGATGCAAGGTTCGCAATTGCAGCCGCACCCATGCCAAGGGCCTGCATGTGTTGTTAACCTTCCTACTCCATTGTGGAGACCGCTCATCTTGTTACATCCTCAGTCTTCATATGTTAATGGAAGTTGCTATCCTTACCATTACTGTTAATCCTCACCCCTTATTCAAGCATTGCCACGGTACTCACAGCTAATCGAAGTTACAGCGACCTTGAAAGACTCATGTTCTGAACTATGTAAGGCACTTCGGACAGACAGATAGAGGGGAGCTAACTTTGCAGTTCTCTTTACTCTTGCAGGCCAAACGCGCACACAATAGAAGAGAGCAGATGCGGATTGGAGGAGGGGACCCTGAGCAGCAACCCCTAACTGCGGTGGCTGAACATGTCTCGGCCTTGATGGGCGCACAAGTGGGTGCGGTGGGTCAGGCTGATCCTCCTCAGGACAGTGACAGTACGTTGAGTTTCTTTGCAGCCTCTCGCAGGCCACTTTCTTGACAAAATAATCCTTCACCACTTTCCATGAGAGTGCCATTTCCGAACACCTTTCATAGTCCTGGCCCCCTCCCCTGCATGTAACCACTCTTCTCTGGCTTTGTGCTTTCAGATGATGACTCAGAAGGCCAGAGGCCTGCACTTCAGCCTTCCACTGCGGGTGAGGGTGGAGAGGATGTGGAGGTGGAGGACACTTCTCTAGATGTGACAGCGGATCCAGCGGCCTCAGAGAGCAGGGCCAGCAGCTTTTTGGCGGAAGGCGTGGTCGGGGAGCTGGAGGTGGGTGATGCTCCAGGACTTAGTGGCCTGCAGCAGCGCCACGGGGGAGGGGAAACCAGGGGGCCAGCTCCCCGGAGGGTGAGTGCAAATCTGAGTGATGCTCAGCAGCACTCTGATGATGAGCCCGAACTAGAGGTTGTCAGTGATCTGCTGGGTGCATTGGCAAGGGTGCCTGAGAGTCTCGATGCATTAGCTGTGAGGATGGAGGAGTCCACCTCAACTATTGCACATGCCTCTCAGCAACCCATCCTTGGTAGATACCAACGGATGTTAGATGTGACATGTGACCATTGGGTTCCAGACATGGTAGCATGGGCTATGGCTGACGTGGCAGAAGTCATTGAGCACCATGCCGACGCAATGGTCGGCCTGCATACAGTCATGTCGTCAGTGCATGGTGGCATCAATCAGTTGTGTGGTGTGCTGCAGTCACAGTCTTGCTCATGCAGAGTCAACTTGATGTCACGCATGCACTGACCACTGCTATCATGCCTGGGGCCCCATCAGCTCAACGGGGACCTAACGTTGTTGAAGCAACCTGTGTTCACCCAGATTACTCTAGATGATGAGGCTCTGCCCCGGGGGAGTAGCCACATGTCGGGCCTGTTGGAATGTCGTGTCCTCTCTCAGGATGACATAATTCCGTCCTTGCCCCTGTCGCTCTCTGCAACCCATCCACCACAGAGTGCTGTCACCCATGCTGAGGTGATGCAGTCCGCAGTCGGGCCTTCCAGGGCCCAAGCTGGTGAGGAACATCCTGCTGGGCCATCAGCTGTGGCAGCAGCGCCAACAGAGCGACTTTCTACCAGCCTTGCTGCAGGCATTGAAACCCCATTGAGGAGGAGCAGTCGGCGTGGGAGGGGAGAAGGGAAGGGGCGGGAAAGCATTCAGAAAGACCTGCTAAAGATGTGTGTGATAGTGGCCAGAGATGGTGACTTTACTCGAATATGAAATCTGTAAATAGTTGCACGTGGATGTGGGTGAGAATGTTTCAAGGGGTTTTATTTCCATTATTCTTTGCGATGGATGATGGTGTCCTTTATAGCATACTATGGTTTTTGCTATCAATATAAATTCTTTGGCTTTGTCACACTCTTCTCTTGCCATTTATACACACGGAGATTTGGCAGGTGGTGCGCAATGTCTACAGCAGATCGCCAGGTGAATAGGCAGATCATTCGGCACATCTTCCATCATTCACTGGAATTACTGTGCGATGAGTCTCTGATGAGCAGCCCTTACAGCCGTAACAGTGTCAGGCTGCCTCCTCTTTGGCTGAAGCTCCTCGTCTTCTTACTCATCATCCTCATCCTCCTGAGGTGAATCATCCATCCCTGCTGATAATGGCTGGCTCCTCATGATGGCCAGGTTGTGTAGCATGCAGCACACAACGGTGAAGATGGAGACTCTTATCAGGTGAGTACTGAAATGCCCCTCCAGAGCAGTCAAGGCTGCTTCAGAACCCCGATAGTTTGCTCTATAATGGTCCTGGTTGCGATATGGCTGCTTTTATAGTACTGCTCGGCAGGTGTGGTGGGATTGCGGCAGGCTGTCAGCAGCCAGGTGGCGAGACCATATCCTTTGTTGCCGATGAGCCAGCCACACCCTTCATGTGGTGCCTGGAACAGTCGTGGCACACTGCTCTCCCATAGGATGAAGGCAGCTGCCAGGATAGCGTGCATTGACAGCGAGGATCATCTGCCTGTGATCACAGACCAGCTGAACGTTGAGGGAGTGGTAGCCCTTTCGATCACGAAACACCCCTCCATTGTGAGGCTGGGCCCGCAGTGCCACATGCGTGCAATTAAACCTGGCTCCCTGAACCCTGGGGAAGCCCACTATCCTGGAAAAGCCATGACGCGCCCATCCTGGCTCTCCCTGGACATGCTGAACCTTATGTAATCCATCCATCGGCTGTGGAGAGCGTCGGTCACCTGGCAACCGCAGCAATGGACTGCAAACTGCGAGGTGTTGCGTTTATCACCTACAGGAGACTGGAAGGAGCCGATAGCATGGAAGTTTGGGGCAACTGTCACTTTCACTGCCACTGAGAGCGAGGTTCTGGTGCCGATGTGAGCTTCGAGGTATGTCTGCAGGAGGTGGCAGAGCTTGGTGACCACCTCTTTGCGGAACCTCAGCCTTCTTATGCACTGCTCCTCGGACATATCAAGGTAAGAATAATGTGCACGGTAAACTCTGCGTCCGCACAGCCTCCTGCCCCAAGGTCTGGGGCCTCTCCTCTGGCGTGGATTCACATTGGCCTGAAGCCGTCTCTGTAGCCACAGGACGACGAGGTGTACCATCACTGCCCCATTAAGTTTCAGATGATAGCCGCGATATGCTAGCTGCCAATGGATCTGACATGAAACCCACCAATGTTTGCGAAATGCCAGTTGTGAAGCTGAGTAGTCGCAGGACGCCAACACCTATGCACTCAGTGAGGAGAGAATGTAGTGCTGACTGCAACCTCTGTGGCCTGGCTGCAACTCCCTTTAAATACCATTCCAGAATCTTTATCTCGACTTGTGAACAGCAACTTTTTGTGGCGTGTTCCCCGCCAGCCAGGAAGTGAGACAACAAAAGTGAATTTGTTGAGACGAGCGCCAAGGAGACGTTGCACGAGTACTGACGTCAGGATTTCAATGGCAGCAGTCAGCGAGGCGGCAATTCTTTGCGCCCTTGAAAAAGAAGAACCGAATTTCCCATCAGGCGGCAGCAGCGCCCAGCCTGTTGCCACCTCTCCCAGACAGTATCCACTGGTGGTAGCAACCGAATTTCGACCCCAAAGACTTTTACAAGATACAAAGAGTGTGTGAATAGCTAACGAGGAATAGATAGAAAGGGAAGGATGAAAAACTGATTCAAGTGGCTCGGGGGCCTGGTGGAAGAAAAAAAGTAGGTCAACACCAAAGGTGCAGACAACTTCGCACGTAGTGTTCAGATAGGGGATCACCACTCCAAATACCAACTCGCTCCCTCACCCATCCTCGGAAATAACAGTACACACCTCCCACATCGCCAGCACCTCCTGCCGGAGAGAAAATGGGAGCTATTGTTAAGGTCTGAAGTTGTAAAAGTCAATGTTAAGGCCAGATGGCTGCCAAGTGCCCAATAGAAAAATGAGGTGCTTTTCCTCAAGCTTACATTGAGCTTCATTGGAATTGTGTAGAAGGCCAAAAACAGAAAGGACAGGGTGGGAGTCAGATGGAGAATTGAAATGGCAATTGGCAGGAAGCTCAGGTTCGCACATGCAGACATAACAGGTGTTCAGCAAAGTGATCACCTGTGTTTGATTTCCCTGATGTAGGGGAGACCACATTCTGAGCAGCGAAGTATACTAGGTAGGAGGAAGTACAAGTAAATTTCTGTCTCATATGGAAAGAGTGTTTGGAGCCTTGAACATTGGTGAGGCTGGAAGTGAATGGGCAGGTGTTGCATCTCCTGTGCTTGCATGGCATGATGCAGGGAAAAAAGTGCAGGTGGTAGGGGTGGTGGAAGAGTGAACCAGGGTGTAATTGAAGGAACGGTTCCTTTGGAAAGCTGAGAGGGGATGGAGATGCAAAGATGTGTTCGATGATGGGATCACATTGAAGCATAAAATCATAGGCCCCCACATTGGTGAACTTACCACCCACTGCCGCTGACTGCCGCCAAGTTTTCCTACTGTTTTCCTCTTGCTCCCAGTTTCCACTTGGGCTGGAACGAGCTGGAGGGAAGCACCGCTGGGAACCACCCACTGATGTCCTCTGGCAGCCAAGTGGTGTAAGTGGCCTCCCGCCCACCGAACTGCCAGATTGGTGCAGGCGGGAGTCGGCAGGAGTTGGCGCCAGCAGGGGGAAGGACTGCTGTGTGGAGGCTGTTCTTACCCCGACGGTAAGTATGAAGACCCGTAAAAGGTTAGTGAACATCTTTAAAAACATTTTTTTACAGCGACTTACCTGGATGGGGTCCCCTGAAGGTGTTCCGGTGATTTTTTTTGAGATGTTTTTACTTTTCAGGCCTTCCACCCTCCCTGGGCTCGACTCCATCATTGGCAGCACTTGGGCAGCAAGGTCCTTTGCCGCCGAGATTGAGAGCTCCCGCCCGCTGTCGCCCAGATTGACGGCATAAGCCGTTATTTTGCTGCCGGGTGCTAATGCCATGTCTTTTAGAGGAATCTTTCAGGCAAAGTACTGCCCGGTCTCTCGGCGGCCATCGGCGGTCCTCTGGGCAGCAAATGGGAGGGCCTTGCAGATCATAAAAATTGGGGCCATAGAATCCTACAGCATAGAAAGAGTCCATTCATCCTATTGTGCTGTGAAGCTCTTTGAAAGAGCACATTTAATTAGACCCATTCCCACACTCTTCCCCCTTAACTCTGCAAAGTATTCCTTTTCAAGTCAATTTTTTTTGTCTGATTATGCTCTTGTGAAGCGCCTTGTGATGTTTTGCTATTTTAAAGATGCTAAAATGCAACTAGTTATTGTTGTTAGCCAATTCCCTTTTGACAGTTACTGTTGAATCTGCTACCACCACCCGTTCAGGCTGTACATTCCGCATCGTGACAACTTGCTGCGTAAAAAAAGTCTCCTCATCTTCCCTCTAGTTCTTTTGCTAATTATCTTAAATATGGTCCTCTTCCGCCTGGAAACAGACCAAAAACCTTCATAATTTTGAGCATCTTTATTAAATTCTCCCTTATCCTTCTCTGCTCTAAGGAGAACAATCCCAACTTCTCTAGTCTCTAGAGATGTTCAAAATTGTCAAGACTATTATCGATATATTTTTGGTAGGTAAGGTATCAGGGATATGGAACAAAGAAATTGAGGTACAGATCTACCATGATGTAATTGAATGGCAGAACAGGCTTGAGAGGCTGCATCTACTTCTGTTTCTATGCTCGTATGAGTGAGGGAAAGGAGATGTTCAGTTGAAGCAATTGTCTATTGACTATTGTTGAAAAACTCAGCTTACAGGCTCCTTCCTCACTGTGGGCTCAATTTTCCCCAAGCCCGTTTTCTGGCATAGTGCCAGAGTTACGCTTGTTTTTCCAGGCCAGAAATATTTTGCCAAAGTTTCCCTGATGTATAATTCGAATTTGGCGCCGCGCAGCGTGTCCAGTCGCCTCGGGGGGGTGCAGCCTGTTGTCTGCATCGAAAAACAATGCCATAGCTTCTGCGCATGCATGGGGGAAAAAAGTTATGTTTTTGACGTCGTTCCAGTGGACGCACATGCGCAGTACAGTTCCGAGTTGGCAATCGGCCATTTTTAAAGAGCCAGTTGTGTGTGTGAGAAGGAGTGATGCATGAGAGCACTGGGAAAATCACAGCTGCAGCAATACAAGATGCATCGCAGTGCAAGGACCAAGAATTTCTTACAGGATGAAGTGGAGGCACTAGTTACTGTGATTGAGAACAGAAGGCAGGAGCTGGACACCAGCAGAGGTCACATAAAGCTTCCACCCAAAGAAATGAAGAAACGCTGGAACCAAGTTGCAGAAGAGTACTGCGCAGTCATGACCACCAAGAGATCTGGGGGCCAGTGTAAAAAGAAATGGCAGGACCTTGGTCAAGTAGTTAGTGTCAGTAATATTTTCATTCATGCAATGCAATTAGAAACATAGAAACACAGAAAATAGGTGCAGGAATAGGCCCTTCGAGCCTGCACCATCATTCAATATGATCATGGCTGATCATTCACCTCAGTACCCCTTTCCCGCTTTCTCTCCATACCCCTTGATCCGTTTAGCCGTAAGGGCTATATCTAACTCCCTCTTAAATATATCCAATGAACTGGCATCAACGACTCTCTGCGGTAGGGAATTCCACAGGTTAACAACTCTCTGAGTGAAGAAGTTCCTCCTCATCTCAGTCCTAAATGGCCTACCACTTATTCTAAGATTGTGTCCCCTGGTTCTGGACTTCCCCAACATCGGGAACATTCTTCCCGCATCTAACCTGTCCCGTCCCGTCAGAATCTTATACATTTCTATGAGATCCCCTCTCATACTTCTAAACTCCAGTGTATAAAGGCCCAGTTGATCCAATCTCTCCTCATATGTCAGTCCAGCCATCCCTGGAATCAGTCTGGTGAACCTTCGCTGCACTCCCTCAATAGTAAGAACATCCTTCCTCAGATTAGGAGACCAAAACTGAACACAATATTCCAGGTGAGGCCTCACCAAGGCCCTGTACAATTGCAATAAGACCTCCCTGCTCCTATACTCAAATCCCCTAGCTATGAAGGCTGACATGCCATTTGCCTTCTTCACCGCCTGCTGTACCTGCATGCCAACTTTCAATGACTGATGAACCATGACACCCAGGTCTCGTTGCACCTCCCCTTTTCCTAATCTGCCACCATTCAGATAATACAATTGCAATTGTAAATGTGACCAGCTGTATATGTCCCACCCAGCAGAAAAACACCCTCTCTAAAAATTTGCATTTTCATCTTTGCAGCGGAAGGTGACACATAATAAAAGGGAAAGAATGCAAACAGGATGAGACAGACCCGGCAAATGTGCACCCCCTGCCATCCTTGGAAGAGGTGGTCGCTGCTTTGATGGGTCCTGCCTGGAAAAAAGCAATCAGTACTGCACAAGCAGGGCCCACACTTGAGGGAGAGGGTATGTCCTGCAAATTCATCGCGGCCTTTCAAATCAACCTGCTGCCTGGCCTGCGATGTGTGAGCAGCAGAGCCTCCTCTGCTGCTAACCATTTGACTGTTCTGTTATATTTTGCAGAACTTGAGGCCAACCCTGACGATGCAGAAGAAGATTCAGACGTGGATGATCCTGAAGAGAAGAACATCTTCCAATCCATCCATGGGGGTGAGGGGCAGGGGATGGAGCTGGATAAAGCTCCCACTGTTGTACTAACTTTGGAGGAGGTGCCGTTCATGGAGGTGACAGCCCCTTCCATGACTAGTGGTTTGAGCGTTGGTGGGACATTCCACGGTTTCACACCTTCCGAGGTTGTGGGTCCCAGTGGTGGGGTGCAGCAAGGCACACCCAGGGCCCCACCGTCCCAGGTGCAGGTCCCAGTGGTGGGTTGCGAGCCACACCCATGGGGAGGAGCAGAAGGAGAGCTCGACCGTGCTCTCCTGAGGTGCAGGATCTTAGAGATGTGGTTCGGATGATGTCATTGAGTGCGGAGAGCATTGACCTTACCCGATCACTCCTGGACACCATTAGTGAGTTGAGTGATGGGGTAGCGGGACTGTCGGGAGAAGTCACAGCAATGACACAAGAAATAGGAACGATATCTGGGATCATCAGTGAGGGAATAGTGGCCAAGAGGGTGGGAATGTCAGAGGTAGTGCAAACCACGTCACTGACCATGAGGGAGGGAATGTTGCAGGTCATTGAGACACTGTCAGGGCGCATGAGGGACGACATGTTGGAGTTAGCTGCTGCAATAAGGGAATACACCCAGACCCCGCGTCCATTGACACTCCCACTCCAATCCCCACACCTGCCTGTGAACATCCTAAAGCCTGGGCTCTTCAACTTGTGGCCTGCCACTGACACAACCCCCCTCAAGAGGTGCGCAGTACCAAGCCCAGAAACACTGCGCCCGCCACCGCCTGGATTTCTTTGCTGTTGTTGTTGTTATTGTTATTATTATTGCTGTTACTGTTGTAACTGTTCCCAAATTAAAAGTTTTTTGTAAGTTATGTACATTTACGTTTAAAAGTTTGGAAGTGGTCTTAAAGTTTTTAAGTGATCTTAAAGAGTGATCTTAAAGTAAAGTTTGGTACAAGAATAATTTTATTAAAGTTAAGTACAAAAGAACTGTTGATAAACTTCTGAATAAAACATATTTTACATTAAAACTGAATCATTTCCTTTATTTTTTCCATTAACACAACACACATTACGGAACAGCTCCAGACAGTAAATATGGTCTATGTGGAATAGTTGTCGTTGAGCCCTCAGGCATCAGTAAACGTTCACAGATGAGCTGCTGGCACAAGGCTCGAGCAATCGTTAAAGGGGCACGATGGCCCGCCCTCCTCCGCCGTTGTGCTCCGGCCTCAGACACTTGCATGGCTGCCTCCTCCTCGCCATTCCTCTGTGCATACAGTGCAGCTGTCACCTGGCAAATGCATGTTGAGAGATGGTGCACACATCCCCAGTTGTAGCTTAAAATGGGCCAGAGGCATAGAATGAAAGTGCAACCATAACCTTCACTTCAACTGACAAAGCAGTCCTCCTGATGCTTCTAGGTTGCAGGTCTGCTTTGACCAACTCACAGATCTCAGTTACAACTTCTTTGGGGAAACGCAGCCTTCTGACACAGTCTGCATCACTCAGGTGGAGGTATGAAAGCCTGTCTCGATATACCTGAGGTGGGTAAGGCCTCCTGCCCAGCACCCTATGGGCTTTGATGTTCCTGATGCGATAACGTCGACTCAATTGTCTCCTGCAGAGCACCATGATGCAAAAGACTCGCACAAGGTATGGCATTGTCAATATTGCCTCCATACTTAAATTTAACCTTTGAAAGAAGCTCAAAATGGCAGGAAAGAAGGCAGGACAGGTTTGCAGTTCTCTCTCCCCAAGGTCTGTATGGATGGACCACACCCAAGGTCTTGTGGCTTCTCCCCTACGCCCCTTAACTAATTGCAGTCTTGTGACTTCTCCTCTCTCACCACCCCCCGCCACTCATTGTGTCTTCAGAAGCCTTCCGATCAGCACCTCGCTCACTGTGCTCAGTCTACATAAGCCTTATGATCGGCACCTCGCTCCCGGGGATCGAAGCAGGCCGATTGGCACCTCGTTCTCTCTTTCCTCCCCCCACCCCACTTCCCCCACCACTTGTTTTCTAGCCGAGCCCCAGGCCCCTGTGTTCAGGCGCGGGGCCGATTCTGCCGGCCAAAGCTACGACCCTCCAGCCCTGCTTCAAGACGTTCGGTGGTGGCTTGTAAGTAAGAAAAAAAATGAAAACTTCTGAAATCCAACAAACTTCCATTGACTACATTGACAGGTAAAAAAATGTTGAACTTTATTATTGATTATTACAGTGTTCTTGACTCCCTCCAAAATCTTCGATTAAAAACAATGGTGTCTTTCAGCGCCGATTTCTCAATGTGCGCTGGTTTTCTTAAGTGCCTAGAAGGTTTTTCGGGAGTGGCCAGAAACGGCGACCTCGGAGGAAAAATGTTGGCAAAACTACGAAAAATTATAAAAACCGGCACAGACATGAGGGAACACCTGCTATGACATTAAAAAAAACTGCCCTAGAAAAATCGTAACTAAGTCAGTTATGCCGGCGCAGATCACAAAAAAATAAATACGCCAAAAAAATCGGCGTGCACCAAAACAACGTTGCAAATTGAGCCCTTAAAATGGTGTTGGTATTAGCCCCGAAGTGAAAGAAGTATTTGAAAGGAAAAATATAAAATGATATGGGGCAAGGGCAAGGAATTGAGATTAGGTAGATAGTTCCAGTTGACTAGCATTCCTGAGAGTTTCTATTACTCACACCACAGATCCTGTTGCACAGTTACAATGGCTTATATGATGACCACACATACACCCAAAACCATGTGCAAGAACCCAGTGCATTCAGCAATTTCTGGTGTAGAGAAATAATCTTTTAGTTAAATGGAGGGCCTCTGAAGTTTACATTTCTGTTCTCTTCAGCAGAGCTGGAACATTAGCTGTCCCCCTGGTTAATTCTTTCCTTTGCCTTCTTTGCCATCTCTAGCTGCTGCTGTTCTCTTTTGCTCCATGAATTCCCCAGTGCAAACACCTCAAACCCTTCAAGTCATGTGTGATGCTGATTTCTGTACTGGTGCTTGGCAGGGTAAGAGCAAGTGACGGTTACTCTTATTTTGTAAATTGTCACCAGGATTTTCCTCATAAGCCTGTCTGGCATTAGGGACAAAAAAGAAAAATTTGGACTTATATAGCACCTTTCATAACCACCGGACGTCTCAAAGCGCTTTACAGCCAATGAAGTATTTTTTGGAATGTAGTCACCGTTGTAATGTGGGAAACAAAGGGGGAGAAATTATGGTCAATTTTGGGGTGCACTAACGGGACGCAAATAACTTTTCACCCAGACGTGGTGTCGCTAACGACTCCCGCTAAATTCTGCATGACTTTAGCGGCGGCAGTAACTGGTAGCATCCCACTCCACTGTGCTGGCGAAGACAGCGCCATCACCATATGCAGCGACACGTTTCGCTCCTGAGCAAAAGTTTTGTATTGCCCCCAGAAGCTGCTCCAGGCAATGTTAGCAACAGCTTCAGGGGGCGCATACATGGCGGCCGGCCGCTCGTGGGGTGCTAGTTAAAGAGGAGGTGATGTGCATGTGAATAACAAATCCACCAACTTACTTCTTGCGGTCCATTGCCTCCTTGAACATAGGGTCCGTGCCGCGATCTGACAGTTCAGCACTTCGCTTGAGTGCCAGGCTGATGGTACGGCACTGCACTTCCCAGTGGTCCAGGTAGGACCCCGCAGAGACTGCAGCTTGGCCCTCCCCTTTACTCCTACATGGCAGCATAACGTGGCTCAGTGCGTAGCGCTGTGCCCCGCTTACTTCACTCCCGTCTTGTAAGCGCCCCAGGGGGGAAGTGGAGCACGTTTTATTGCACTCTACATCCTCTTGGGATTTAGAGTGCAATTTCGCGAGTGGAGCGGGCTTCCATGCTTGGCGCAGGAAGTTCCGCCTTGCTGATGTTACTATCCCCAAACAGGGCGCTACGCAATTTCCCAGCAAAAGTCTTCTAATTGATCTAGAAAAAGGGGAGAGAGATAAGGATTGGGTTGGATTGTGAGAGTAACCACTAAAAGATCAATGGGAGTGCAATCCACCATCAGGTTGTCATGCTCTGTTGTGTGATTGTGGCTGAAATTTTTCGGGGTCAATGGGTGGGATTAGTAGTGGGTCAGAAGGGAAATTTGATACATTTGACAGCAGATCAGGGACCCATTTAGAGCCTTTTGTATATGGACAAAGAATCAGTCTGAACACTGTGAATTCAAAGTAAAGTGTGACCTTGGTCTTTTATTGCAGGTCTCCAGAGTGCCTCTTCAACCTGTGAAGCTTCCTTAAATACGTGTGCTCCCAAGGGATTATGGGATCCCTTGGGACTCCAGGGGATGAACCCTCTGGTGGCTGTACAGAGTAAATACAAGTATACATATATAACAGAGACATTTAAATGTTTTCATTTGACAGGTCGCCCATGGGGCCCACGTTGGTCGTGGACAATGTCTGTCAAGCTGAGGTGGGAGGTCAGTGGTCATTGTATCAGCTGTTGAGTTGACAGCTTCAAATGTAAAGTATAAGCTCCTCCCTCACAGAGATATCTTCCCTCAGCCACAAGCTGTTCCTCACTGCATTTCCACAATAGATTCTTGAGGATGAATTCATGGACTGTATTTGGGATGCTTTCTTAGAACAATATATTGTGGAACCAACCAAGGAGCAGGCTATTTTGGATCTGGTAATATGTAATGAGATAGGATTAATTAATGATCTCATAGTAAAAAATACTCTAGGGAAGAGTGATCAAAGCATGTTAGAATTTCAAATTCAGTTTGAGGATGAGAAACTTGGGTCTCAAACTAGTGTTCTGAACTTAAATAAAGGCAATAACAAAGGTATGAAGACAGAGTTCACTAAAGTGGACTGGGAAAATGGATTAAAGGTTAAGATGGTAGAAAAGCAGTGGCAGAGATTTAAGAAGTTATTTCTTAGTTCTTAGCAAAGATATATTCCAGTGAGAAAGAAAGACTCTAAGAGAAGGATGAACTATCCGGGGCTAACTAAGGAAGTTAAGAATATAAGAACATAAGAAATAGGAACAGGAATAGGCCATACGGCCCTCGAGCCTGGTTAAATAAGATCATGGCTGATCTAATCATGGACTCAGCTCCACTTCCCCACCCGCTCCCCATAACCCCTTATCCCCTTATCACTCAAGAAACTGTTTATTTCTGTCTTAAATTTATTCAACATCCCAGCTTCCACAGCTTTCCGAGGCAGCAAATTCCACAGATTTGCAACCCTCTGAGAGAAGAAATTCCTCTTCATCTCTGTTTTAAATGGGCGGGCCCTTATTCTAATATCATGCCCTCTAGTTCTAGTCTCCCCCATCAGTAGAAACATCCTCTCTACCTTGTCAAGCCCCCTCATAATCTTATACATTTCGATAAAATCACCTCTCATTCTTCTGAACTCCAATGAGTAGAAGCCCAACCTACTCAACCTTTCCTCATAAGTCAGCCCCCTCATCCCTGGAATCAACCTAGTGAACCTTCTCTGAACTGCCTCCAAAGCAAGTATATCCTTTCATAAATATGAAAACCAAAACTGCACGCAGTATTCCAGGTGTGGCCTCACCAATACCTTTTATAGCTGTAGCAAGACTTCCCTGCTTTTATACTCTTTTCAATAAAGGCCAAGATACCATTGGCCTTCCTGATCACCTGCTGTACCTGCATACTATCCTTTTGTGTTTCATGCACAAGTACCCCCAGGTCCCGCTGTACTGCAGCACTTTGCAATCATTCTCCATTTAAATAATAACTTGCTCTTTGATTTTTTTCTACCAAAGTGCATGACCTCACACTTTCCAACATTATACCCCATCTGCTAAATTTTTGCCCACTCACTTAGCTTGTCTATGTCCTTTTGCAGATTTTTTTGTGTCCTCCTCACACATTGCTTTTCCTCCCATCTTTGTATCATCAGCAAACTTGGCGACGTTACACTCAATCCCTTCATCCAAGTCGTTAATATAGATTGTAAATAGTTGTGTTCTCAACACCGATCTCACTAAGGTTGGTCTCAAATTGAAAAAAATGCATAGAATGTTGTGAAGATTAATGGTATGCCAGAGGATTAGAAATTTTTAGAAACCAGCAAAGGATAACTAAAATAATAATAAAGAGGGAGAAGATAGATTATGAGAGTAAATTAGCAAGAAATATAAAAACAGACAGTAAGAGCTTCTACAGATATATAAAAAGGAAGAGAGTAGCTAAAGTAAACGTTGATCTCTTATAGGATGAGACTGGAGAATTAATAATGGCAAAGACTTTGAATAAATATTCTGTATCGGTCTTCACGGTAGAAGAAACTAAAAGCATCCGAATAATAATTGATAATCACGGGGCTATGGGGAGAGGAGAACTTAAAACAATCACTATCACTAGAGAAAAAGTACTTGGCAAACTAATGGGACTAAAAGTGGAGAAGTCCCCTGGACCTGACGGCCTGCATCGTAGGGTCTTAAAAGAAGTGCCTGCAGAGATAGTGGATGCATTGATTGTAACCTCCAATAATTCCCTGGAATCTGGAGCGGTCCCAGTGGATTGGAAAACTGCAAATGTAACGCCCCTATTCAAGAAAGGAGGGAGACAGAAAGTAGGAAACTATAGACCAGTTAGCCTAACATCTGTCATTGGGAAAATGCTGGAGTCCATTATTAAGGAAGTAGTAACAGGACATTTAGGAAATCGTAATACAATCAAGCAGATCAAAGGGAAATCATGTTTGACAATGCTCGAGTTCTTTGAGGATGTAACAAGCAGGGTGGATAAAGGGAAACCAGTAGATGTCGTGTATTTGGATTTCCAGAAGGCATTCAATAAGGTGCTACGTAAAAGGTTACTGTACAAGATAAGAGCTCACGAGGTTGGGGGTAATATGGATAGAGGATTGACTAACTAACAGAAAACAGAGAGTTGGGATAAATGGGTAATTTTCAGTTTCATTTAGTTAAAACTGTAACTAGCAGTGTGCCACAGGGATCAGTGCTGGGGCCTCATTATTTACAATCTATATTAATGACTTGGATGAAGGGACCGAGTATAAGGTAGCCAAATTTGCTGATGATACAAAGATAGGTGGGAAAGCAAGTTGTAAAGAGGGCGCATAGTATCTGCAAAGGGATATAGACAGGTTAAGTGAGTGCACAAAAATATTACAGATGGAGTATAATGTGGAAAAATGTGAGGTTATCCACTTTGGTAGGAAAAAATAAAAAAGCAAAATATTTTTTAAACGGAGAGAGATTACAAAATGCTGCAGTATAGAGGGATCTGTGGGTCCTTGTACATGAAATACAAAACGTTAGCATGCAGGTACAGCAAGTAATTAGAAAGGCAAATGGAATGTTGGTCTTTATTGCAAAGGGGATGGAGTATAAAAGTAGGGACTGTTATATATGAATAAAGCATCTGACTGGATACTGTGAGCTCAAAGTAAGTGACCTTCGTCTTTTATTGCAAGTCTCCAGAGTACCTCTCCAGCCTGTGAGGCCTCCTTAAGTACCTGTGCTCCCAAGGGATTGTGGGATCCCTTGGGACTCCAGTGGATGAGCCCTCTGGTGGCTGTACAAGGTATATACATGTTTACATACATGACAACACTCCCCCCACCCCCCCGAAGTCAACAGTGTAACTATTTACAAGGTGAGTCGATCTGGGGCCTTTCTTTCCCTGGTTGATCGTCTCGGTGCAAATTCTGGTTTTGGTGAATCATTTGTTGGGCCCTCGCTGGGCTGCTGTGCAGCTGGCCTTGCTGGGCTGTCTGGTGTGGTAAGTCCTGCTGGGCTGCTGCGGGTGATGGGTTCTTCTTCGTGGCCAACCGTGTGGTGTCGGTTGCCACTGGTGTGTATGTTGGGGGGTCAAAGAAGTTAGGGTCCAATGTTGGTTGCTCTGGATAGTCTGTGAATCTGAGTTTGATTTGGTCCAAGTGTTTCCGGTGAATGAGTCCATTTGAAAGTTTGACCCTAAAAACCCCTGCTCCCCTCTTTGGCCACAATAGTGCCGGGAAGCCACTTAGGACCTTGTCCATAATTCAATACAAATACAGGATCATTGATTAAAATTTCACATGACACATTAGCACTATCATGATATGTATGTTGAAACTGCCTGCTCTCTACTTGTTCATGTAGATCAGGGTGAACTAACGAGAGCCTTGTCTTAAGTGTCCTTTTCATGAGCAGTTCAGCAGGTGGAATCCCAGTGAGCGAGTGCGGTCTCATGCGGTAGCTAAGCAGAACCCGGGATAGGCGAATCTGCAGTGAGCCTTCAGTTACTCTCTTCAAGTCCTGCTTGTTAGTTTGCACTGCGCTCTCTGCCTGACCATTGGATGCTGGTTTCAATAGGGCAGATGTAACATGTTTGATCCCATTACAGGTCATGAATGCTTTGAACTCGGCATTGGTAAAACATGGCCCGTTGTCGCTCACAAGGACATTAGATAGTCTGTGCATGGCAAAAATGGCTCACAGGCTTTCAGTGGTGGCAGCGGACGTGCTTGCCGACATTATCTCACACTCAATCCATTTGGAGTACGCATCCAGAACCAGAAGGAACATTTTACCCCAAAATGGGCCTGCATAGTTGACATGGACCCTGGACCATGGTTTGGAGGGCCAAGATCATAAACTTAGTGGCGCCTCCCTGGGTGCATTGCTTAACTGCGAGCATGTGTTACATCTGTGCACGCAGGACTCTAAGTCCGCATCGATACCGGGCCACCACACGTGGGATCTGGCTATCGGTTTCACCATTACGATGCCTGGGTAGATACTTGGAGGTCACTGATGAAAGTGTCTCTACCCTTCTTGGGGACCATTATCCGATTGCCCCACAGAAGGCAGTCTGTATAAACATTTCATCTTTGCGCCACTGGTACGGCTTTATTTCTTCCTGCATTTCCACTGGGACACTGGACCAGCTCCCGTGAAGCACACAATGTTTTACTGAGGACAGTAAGGGGGCCTGGCTCGTCCAGGTTCTAATCTGTTGTGCTGTGACAGGTGATTGCTCACTCTCGAATGCTTCCATTACCATGACTAAATCTGCGGGCTGCGCCATTTCCACCCCGGATGGTGTGGTTGTATGTGGACAACGTGAGCGCCCATCTCTGGATGCGGACCGATGCATTAGTATTTATCCCCTTACTCTCAGAAAACAGGGATATTAGTGGCTTATGGTCCGTTTCCAATTCAAATTTTAGCCCAAACAGATATTGATGCATTTTCTTTACCCCATAGACACACGCTAACGCTTCTTTTTCAATCATGCTGTCGGCTCTTTCAGCCTTAGACAGACTTCTGGATGCATAAGCAACCGGTTGCAATTTCCCAGATTCATTAGCTTGTTGCAATACACACCCGATGCCATACGACGACGCATTACATGCTAGTACCAAACGCTTACATGGATCATACAACACAAGCAATTTGTTTGAGCATAACAATTTTCTAGCTTTTACAAAGGCATTTTCTTGGCTTTTGCCCCATACCTATTCGTCTCCTTTATGCAGTAAGGCGTGCAGTGGTTCTAATAGTGTGCTGCGATCCGGTAAAAAGTTATCAAACTAGTTCAGCAGTCCTAGAAACGACCACAGCTCCATCACGTTCTGTGGCCTCGGTGCATTCTTGATTGCCTCCGTCTTCAAATCGGTCGGCTTGATGCCGTCCGCTGCGATTCTTCTCCCCAGGAACTCTACTTCAGGCACCAGGAGAATGCACTTTGAGCATTTCAACCTGTGCCCCACGCGGTTGAGTCGACTAAGAACCTCCTCCAGGTTCTGCAGATGCTCAACTGTGTCCCGATTTGTAACCAAGATGTCGTCCTCGAAGACCACAGTGCGCGGGACCGACTTCAGTAAGCTTTCCATGTTTCTCTGGAATATTGCCGCAGCTGATCGAATTCCAAACAGGCATCTGTTATAAATGAAGAGATCTTTGTGCATGTTGATGCAGGTGAGGCCCTTCAATGATTTCTCCAGCTCTTGCATCATGTAGGCCGAGGTCAAGTCCAGCTTTGTGAACGTCTTTCCTCCCGCCAGCGTAGAAAAGGTCGTCAGCTTTTGGTAGTGGGTATTGATCCTGCAGGGAGAAATGATTGATAGTTACTTTGTAATCACCACAGATTCTGATGGTGCCGTTTCCCTTGAGGACTGGAACAATCAGACTGGCCCACTCGTTGAATTGTATCAGCGAAATGATGCCCTCTCTTTGCAACCTGTCCAACTCGATCTTCACCCTTTCTCTCATCATGTACGGGACTGCTCTCACCTTGTGATGGATGGGTCGCGCCGCCAGAATCAGGTGGATCTGCACTTTTGCTCCTTGGAACTTCCCGATGCCTGGTTCGAACAGTGAGGGGAACTTGTTTAAGACCTGGGCACACAAAGTGTCGTCAGTGGACGAGAGCGCTCGGACGTCGTCTCAGTTCCAGCGTATCTTTCCCAGCCAGCTCCTGCCGAGCAGCGTGGGACCATCGCCTGGTATCACCCAGAGTGGTAGCTTGTGCACCGCTCCATCATAGGGGACCTTTACAGTAGCACTGCCGATTACAGGAATCAGTTCCTTTGTGTACGTCCTCAGTGTCGAGCGAATGGGAGTCAAGATTGGCCTTGAAGCCTTGCTACACCACAATTTTTCAAACATCTTTTTGCTCATAATGGACTGGCTTGCGCCCGTGTCCAGCTCTATTGACACCGGGAGTCCATTTAATTCAACCTTCAGCATTATCGAGGGACACTTTGTGGTAAATGTGTGCACCCCATATACCTCTGCCTCCTCGGTCTGAGGCTCTGGTTCGTCATGATCCGCCGTGGATCTGTCCTCCTCTGCAACATGGTGGTTTTCAGGATTAACAGGGTTCGCAGCTCGCCTGCACATACGTTGGAGGTGTCCCATTGTTCGCCAGCGCTTGCAAACATACCCTTTGAAGCGGCATGAATGGAAACGATGATCACCCCCGCAGCGCCAACAAGGTATTAATGGCCTTGCATTCATCACCCTTGATGATGGACTCTGAGACATCTGCGGACGTGCAGCTGCAGGCACGTGGGGCTGTGCTGAGAGATTTGCTTAGTATTGTCACTGGTGGCAATGAATGCCTGGGCTATCGCTATGGCCTTACTGAAGGTTGGGGTCTCTACAGTCAAAAGTTTGCGAAGTATCACTTCATGGCCAATGCCAAGTCTGAAAAAGTCTCTGAGCATGTGCTCCAAATGTTCTTCAAATTCACAATGTCCTGCAAGGCGACTTAGCTCGGCGACATAACTCGCCACTTCCTGACCTTCAGAACTTTTATCGTTGTCGAACCGGTACCTCGCCATCAGAACGCTTTCCTTCAGGTCAGATGCTCCCGGACCAGTGTGCACAAATCATCGTACGATTTCTCTGTGAGTTTCGCTGGGGCAAGCAGATTTTTCATGAGGCCATACGTTGGTGCCCCGCAGACGGTGAGGAGAATCGGCCTTTGTTTGGGAGTGTTCGCTTCTCCTTCCAGTCCGTTGGCCACGAAGTATTGGTCGAGTTGCTCCACGAAGGTTTCCCAATCATCTCCCTCTGAAAATTTCTCCAGGATGCCCTCTGCATCGTTGGGTTCGTCATCTGTATCTCGTCTCCAATTGATATATATGAATAAAGAGTCTGACTGGATACTGTGAGCTCAAAGTAAAGTGTGACCTTAGTCTTTTATTGCAGGTCCCCAGAGTGCCTTTCCAGCGTGTGAGGCCTCCTTAAGTACCTCTGTTCCCAAAGGATTGTGGGATCCCTTGGGACTCCAGGGGATGAGCCCTCTGGTGGCTGTACAAGTTATATACAAGTTTACATACATAACAGGGACGTCTTGCTACAACTGTACAGGGCGTTGATGAGACCACACTTGGAGTACTGCATAGAGTTTTGGTCTCCTTATTTAAGGAGGGATATTGGAGACAGTTCAGAGAAGGTTGACTACATTGATTCCTGAGATAAAGGGGTTGTCTTATGATGAAAGGTTGAGCAGGTTGGGTCTATACTCATTGGAGTTTAGGTGATCTTATTGAAACCGTAAGATTCAGAGGAGGCTTGACAGGGTAGATGCTGAGAGGATGGTTCCATTTGTGAGGGAATCTAGAACTAGGGAGCATAGTTTCAGAATAAGGGGATGCACATTTAAAACAGAGATGAGGAGGAATGTCTTCGCTCAGAGGGTCGTGTATCTTTGGAATTCTCTACCCCAGAGAGCTGTTGACACTGGGTCATTGAATATATTTAAGGTAGAGACAGACAGATTTTTGAAAGATAGGGGTGTCAAGGGTTATGGCGAGTGGGCAGCGGGCAGTTGAGGCCAAGATCAGATCAGCCATGATCTTATTGAATGGCGGAGCAGGCTCGAGGGGTTTACTGCTGCTCCTGGCATTTCTCTGCACCTGATTTTCCACCTCCTAATTTGTGAACTGTCTACAGAGAACGTGCGTCACGCTGACCAGTTCCTGCCAGTTTCCCACTGGGAGATGAAAATCGCCCGCATTCTATGCAACAATGTTACAATACCAATGACAGTTTTTAACATACAACTTGAAGTAATTCTGAAAGAGTGCAACAATAGTTATCAAATGGATTAAAATTTGTAACTTCAGAGCCAAAGGCGGAGAAATTCGATTGAGTAGCGCTTCAGTTAGCGCCCTGGAGGGGCGGTAATGCGGCTCCAGTTGCTTACCGCCCGGCCGTGCAGCTAGTAGCACCCTGCCAGGAAATTGACTTCCAGTTTATCGGCGTCGCAAAACGCTTCCGCCTTGCTGCGTACTTTCAGCCAGATCATGACATCAGTTGTCTGCCTCATTTAGCCTCCACTCCTAATCATGCCGGAAGAATCAGGCGGCGCCAGCTTCCGTATTCGACATCTGCAAGCCATTTAAAGGGAGGAGGAATATTATTCATCGGAGGTCCCATTGAGTGCAATTTTTCAGCAGAGCAGGGTGCGTGAACCTTTGACTTTGGAGCAGCAGATATATCTGACATTACAGAATCGTTTCAACTTGAGTTTAACAATTTAATGGGTGGATTAAATGTTCACCAATGTCACCTTCTACATGCTCTTATCAGGCGGCGTCAAGGTAGAAGGGTTGTTGGCCATGTCAGCCCCCGAGTGAGGAGAGCCTGTAGACATAGGGGCAGGAGGCCTTACCCTCCATGGGTACACTGGCAACAACGCTCATACCTTGGCGTGTTGGAGGAGCAGTGTGTCACAAGGCTGCGCTTCTGAAAGGAGGTAGTTACACAGATATACCATCTCCTACAGGCAGACCTGTAGCCTCACATCGGCACCAGGACTGCGTTGCCCATCACAGTGAAGGTCATTGTGGCGCTGGCCTTTTATGCCTCCGTATTCTTCCAGGCTGCATCAGGGCACATATGCAGCGTCTCTCAATTCGCTGCACATCGCTGCATTGGCGACATCACACTCGCAGAATGGACTTCATAATGTTCCCAATGTGAAGGGCAAAACAGAATGAGCGGGCATGTGGGTTTGCCAGGATTGTTGGCTTCCCATGGGTTCAAAGAGTCATTGACTGCACACATGTGCCCTTGCGAGCACCATTCTAGAATGCCGATGTATTCAGAATCCGAAAGGGATACCTCTCCCTGAATGTGTGACCACATGCAGTGCATCCTCACAGTGAATGCCCGCTATCCTGGCGCACACATGATGCATTCATCCTGCATGAGCGCACTGTGCCACGAATGTTTCAGTCACCATGGGAAGGCCGTGGCTGTCTGCTCGAGAACAAAGGATACGGCCTAGCCACCTGGCTAATGAGCTGCCCTCCACAACCCCACCACCCAAGCGGAACATCGAGCAGACAATAGGGGTGTTTAAGCAGCAATTCTGATGCCTGGACTACTCTCGAGGCAGCCTTCAATACTCCCCTCAACAGGTGTCGCTATTAATTGTTGTGTGCTCTATGCTGCACAACTTGGCCATAATGAGGGCCCAGGCATTGCCAGTGGGGATTGCAGCCCCACCTCAGGAGGAGGAGGAAGAGGAACAGGCATCTGCCAAGTCCCCGAATGGACAGCCACACATGGAGGAGGAGCAGCACCGACGGTGGAGGCAGCATGGCAATGCAGCCGGTGCAATGGCTATACGTCAGTGCCTCATAATGCATCGGTTCTCTTGAATGGAGAAAGTTGAGGGATGCATCGAATAATGACCACGCTATGGCCTACCATAATGGCACATCTCCATTAAATTCCAGATCCATGCACAAGACACCAATGCAAAAGAGTGAAATGAACTTTTTATTAATGACATCAAATGACTGGCCTCCAACAACATCCCTGACCAGCAACTAATGAAAAATGTAACAATGTCCACTTGAAACACCATAACACGCAATCAACTTCAACAATACCTGTACAAACGCCCCTGCCATTGGTCATTCTACAGCAGCATCCATGTGTCATATTAGGCACACATGCTTACAACAATACCAGGCGTCAAAAACTGCAACCAGATCTTGACAAACATACTTACAGGATGAGGACGTCTGTCCATGGTGGGCAAAGCCTTTATTGAACACTGGCATTTTCTACCCCTTACCTTAAGCTCCCTCCCATGCCTACTGCTCTTCCTCAATGTTGCCTCAGGGCCTGCAGCAGGATGCCCTAGATCAGCAGTCTGAGAGTTGATGCCAGCAATCGCTGAGAGCATCACATCACAAAGGCTGTTGGGGTAAAAAGAAGATTTCTTTTCCACAAGGTGGACTCCCTGATGTAAGAAATTGACATCCGCCCTTCCGTATAGCGACCACGGAATCACTCATATGAAACCTCGGTTTTAACCAGTGTTTATTCAAGCGTGCTAGGGAAGGGTTCCGATGAATACTTCTCAGAACAAAGGTTTTACAAATACAGTTATACATTTTTAAACGTGTGCGACCCTCCTACAAAACCACAGATTGGCCTACTGCTTAGACTGGCTCTGAGTGGTTCTCTGCCACTTGTCCATCTCACATGGTGTCACCCTCCCGGAATGTGTTATTGGGTGGTGTCACCTTTGCCTCAGTTCCTCATGACATGGTGATTAACTTTGTTTTCCAGGATAGTGTCTGATTATCCCTCTCCCAAGAACTCTAGTCAAAACTACCAGTCAATACCATCGGGGCCCAGATGATGCGATAGTTCGGGGCCCTGAAGAGGCGAGGGCCCAGGGGCAGCACGGGTCAACCCAGACTGCGATATGTGTGTGCGCTAGGTCCAAGCAGCAAAGCTGGTCTCCAGTCGTCTTGGGTAATCCTTGCCACTGGACCAAGACCTAGCTCTGTCAAGCCCGTGTGGTGGCTGCTGTGCAACGGCCACCACATGTTAAAACAATTCACGCACAGGCATCTTCCACCCTTTAAGATGTAGTTTGGGACCTGGAATATTAGGCCCTTCATTGAAACCCTATGAACTCATCCCTTTTCGCCACGGAAACAAGTCATCCTCGTTTCGAGGGACTGCCCATGCTGCTATAATCTATGTTCCCAAACATTTTACTGTCCTTGTTCTGTACTGAATATGTACGTTTCCATGAGTCTGTACTAAGGTTAATACAATGAATGGTTCATTAACCATCAAGCTTTGCTGCTTCCCCTTCTTAAAACCCATTCAAGCAAGTGTATAAGCGTGATTTACATACATAAGCGAGTTTTACATACAATCGGTCATTTACAATCCCTACCGTAAGTTAGAGGACCTCTTGATTCCTCATAGCCTTCTAATACTGATAAGCCCTACAATCTGCACCATGTGTCAGATCAATTCACTACCTTCAGTATCCACTGTAGTGACCATTTTTTATCCCCTTACAATCCCCCTAATAGCCCTTGGCTATAAGTACAAGATAGGCCATTTCCTAATTAATTCTCATGGGTAAGCCTCCAGGGTTGTCCTTTCGCTTGGGTAGCGCTACTTCTTGAACTGCAGAACCCACCTGTTGGCTTTTCCATCAAGGTTATACGAGATACATCCTTTCTGCCGGACTGTCTATATTCCCTTTATTCAATGTTTTAACTATAGTTCGGGCTATGACCTGCCTCTTATGTCGGTTACACTTTTTATTGGCTAACAATAGCAAGATGACCAGTCTGATCCCTTGCACTACAACCAGTATATTGAGTCCAGCATTCCATAGTTTGATATACCAAGGCTAGATAGCTAACATTTTCTCAGTGTCCTTTTGAAGTTTTCTATGTCTTCCATCAGGACTATATATTTCAGTCATTGCTTCCGAATATCCTGCTCCAGTCGAGTTTGTTCCTCATTCAGTTCAGGTATTGGTTTTCCTTGCGGCCCGATAGCCTTCTCATACCCTTCTCGGATAATGTCTATCATTGTCCCATTGATGGTTTCTTCCTTTTGTTCAGTGTTTATAACGTATCCATTTATATGTGTCTCATCATGCGGGGTAAAGCAGAAGTCAGTATTCATGATGGCGCATGAGGTAACTCCTCCATTCTTTGTGACTGTCATCTCAGTCGCCGTGGTGCTCACACACCATTCCCCATGGAACAGTGGCAGTTTCATCATGCTGTGCTAGGGGGGTGATACTCAAGGTGCACCTGTCAATTTGGCCATATCCACAGTCGTCTTTGACCATACGTAGTGGATCTTGACATAAAACAACTTGGTTATTTTTATAACAATCATCTATGCTGAGATACTTAGTACTGTTGCTCTCTTCAATTACATATCTGGATTGTCATGGCACCGCACGTGAGTTTGATTATTTGTTTGGTATAGGAGATCTCCCTTTGTCACGTCATTCTGTGGTATTAATAGTACAAAATCTATTATCAATTAAATTGCTCGAGGTTATGTTGTATACCACTGAGTAATCATGCGCAAACCAGTTCTGTCTGTATGGTTCTATTCAAGTTTCTTTCCCCTCTAGTTCTGGCATGGTCTCGCAAAGTGTGACAATTCCCTCTCCAACAATCCCTTTAAGGTTCGGATTAGGGCATTGACCCCTATCGTGTGCAGGTCTACAGAGTTTACAGTTGCACAACTCCCGCCGCGTATCCCGCACCTACCATTTCTAGTATACCTCTTTTTCTCCGGTCCTGCTTTTTACCTGACCCTCTTTCCACATTAAACTTCATGGGTTTTGATTCAGGGTCTTCAAGTGCTCGCAGGGTGAGGTTTCTATGGTGTTTGACCCGCAGAAGCTGGGGATGGATAAGTCTGTTAAATTATTCGCTGATGTACCCCGAAGTGTATCTTATCCTTGGTCTGCCTTATTACCAACCCCCCTTTTGCCCCAGCATTCATAGTTGGACATGTTGGTGGTGCTGGGGGTGTGGTGGTCGGGGCCCTGGTAGTACTCAATGTTGCTAAAGTAGTGGGTGGGGGGCCATGTTGGTGGGTCTATCGTGGGAGATAACCCTCCAACACCATTCATAGAGTGAAATCTGCACCCCCTTCCCCCGGATGTCTTTGTCCACCCCCCCCGTCCTGATTATAAAACACACCGCGGTCTTATTCACACTAATTATTAGTCCCGTATTACTGGCCCATCCCCAATCTTGTTTCGTTTCCTCGTTACATTATTTTATGCCCATTATTCCATCGCTGCAATTTAAGTCCACTATTGTTCCGTCCGTCACCGTCAGCGTTTTTGATTCTTTATCACAACTAATGTCGCCTGAGTCCCTGTAATACAAGCCTTGCCGTCCCTCAGCCTGTTGTCCTTGATATGAGGATGAGTTACCCCACATTGTTCCCACGAGCACTAAAATCCTGCAAAAATACAATATTTCCCGGTCGTCACCGGTTAGTTAGTGACTATGTTTTTCAACTGGGTCCAGTGTTTCCACTTGCCGATAACTACGCAGGCGCACGTGTCCCTTACCATCCTTACCATCATCTGACTGCCTATTTGGGGTATTTGGCTTTAAAGTCATGTAACTGCTTACAGATTTCCATCTCAAACCTCCATATCCTGTCGTTATAAGGTCCTATGTCCTCGCTTCCTGTAACCAAGACTTCTGGTAGTCTCATTAGTTCAAAGGGTGTCAGTCCTGTTGTCTGACCAGGGGTTGCCCTGAGCTTCATCAGTATTCGGGGTAACCTGTCTACCCATCCCTTTCCAGTCTCTTCGATCTTCCGTGTGAAGTGTGCACCTTGATCTGAGTCCAGCTGTAGCGGCGTTCCCCCTCGGGGTATTTCCTCTGCTAGGATCCTGGCCATGGTTTCTGATGAACAATTTCTAGTGGCGCAAGCTTCTACCCACTTCGTAAACTGGTCTATTATAACTAGGCAGTATGTCTTCCCCTTGTTGCTGGTCCAGTAAAATCTATCTGTAAGTTTTCCCAGGGTCCTTTCGGTGGGGGCTGATGTCCCATTCTGACCTTTACTTTCCCCCCTGAACTGTATTTTGCGCATGGCACGCACCTTCTACAGTGGTTCTCTATATCTCCAACCATTCTCTTCCACCACCACCATCTGGACATCGAGCTTATCATGTTGGTTCTACCTGTATGGACATACCCATAGTATAAATTCCCATCTTTCCTCCATACCCCATCGGTCCCTTGTTGGGCTCCTCTCTGCTTCCACTCCTCCTTTTCCTGGGGAGTGGCTTCTTCCTGTACCTTAAGCATGTTTCCTTCCTCAGGGTGATTGGACATGCTCCGACCTGGGCTTCCCCAGCCAGTGTACCTATCTCTGCCACCCGCTTGACTGTCTCGCCTGCCCATCGCACACTCTTGGGGTAGGAGGGAGGCTTCCACTAATTTCTTAACAATATCCTCATATTTTATTGGCCCTCCTCCTGAAATCATGTATCCTCGTCTACTCCAGGCTATCATCATGCACTACTCCAAAAGCATGCCGACTGTCTGTGCCTCGGTGAGAGCCACCAGTTCAGCCACTTGAGCCGATAGGCCCCCTTCTAGCCGTCTTTCCCTTCTAACCTGTCCGCTGTTATCTACCACTGCCTATCCCGTCCATGGTGTCCCGCTGATATAGCGCCGGGACCCATCTACGTATAGATCCATGTCTGCCTCCACAAGCCTGACTACTTCTCTCGTCTTCTCCTGTCGGGCTACACTGATGCTCCTCTCCCTGCATAATGATCCACCCTGCAGGGTTGTTGTTACTGTTGGGGTAAAAGGAAGACTTCTCTCCCTCGAGGTGGACTACCTGATATAGGAATTCAACACCTGCCCTTTAGGTTGGGGTAAAAGGAAGACTTCTCTTCCTCGGGGCGGACTATCTGATATAGGTAATCGACACCTCGCCCTTCGCCCTCCATATAACAACCATGGAATCAAACAAACGAAACCTTAGGTTCAACCGGCTTTATTTCAAGCAAATGCAAGTGAAAGTTCAATCATGGAACCTTCAAAATACAAGAGGTTTCAAGTATAGTTTATACAAGTTTTGGCGAGGAGCTACCCTCCTACAAAATCATCGATAAGTCTATTGCTATCAGCGGAGTTACATTGATTTGTTGTCTCTTATCAGACTGGCTCTGAGTGGTCCATCATATGTTAATTGTGTTTGTTCCGTGATTTGCACTTTGCCATAGTCTATATGACGCCGGAAGTAACTGTTCCAAAATACTGGCTTTCTTATCACTTCCTTAGAGACTTCGAATCAAAATTGTAACTGCTGACTTCTACTGTTTTGTTATGTGTTACTAACGTTAAGGATGAATTACCCATACAGTTTTAATTCATTGTAAGTGTGCTATACTTACATAAGCAAGTGTTATATACAATAGGCAATTATAATCCATACCATCACCAATTCCTCAGACTCTCCTAATACTGATTAGTTCACTATCTTCAGCATTGTGTTCTGATCACCTATCTGTCTGCTCTTTGCCTGCTACAACTGTATATCCCTTACAATTCCCCCCTTATAGCCCTTGGCTATGTGCCCAAGATAGGTCATTTCCCAATTAATTCCTCATGGGTGATCTGCCAGGGTTGTCCTTTCGCTTGGGTAGCGCTACTTCCCGAGCAGCAGGACCTTCCTGTTGGCTTTCCCTTCAAGGTTATACTAAATTAGTCCTTTCTGCCAAACTGTCTAATTTCCCTTTAGTTAATGTTTTAACTACAGTATGGGCTAGGGCCTGCCTCTTACATAAGTCACACCTTTTACAGGATAATAATAGCAAGATGAGTTCCCTTGCACTGCAATCAGTACATTGAGTCTAGCATAGTTCGTGTATAAGTCCTTTCTAGCCAACATTTTCTCGGTGTTCGAATTATGCCCCGCCTGAGGTATCCTCTGTTTCTTCTATCTTTACTCCACTTGGGGTCTTCTCTATGGTGTCCAATTCAGTCGAGTTTGTTCCTCATTCAGTTCGAGTATTGGTTTTCCTTGCAGCCCAATGGCCTTCGCATAACCTCCTCAGGTAATGTCCATTATTGTCCCATCGATGGTTTCCTCCTTTAGTTCAGGGGTTACAATAAACCTGTTCAGATCTGTCTCGTCAAGCGGAGTAAAGCAGAAGTCAGTATCCATAATGGTACATGAGCTGTTCCTTTCTTCATTTCAGTTGCTGTGGTGCTCACACATCAATCTCCATTTCCTCGTGGAACAGCGATAATTTCGTAATTAGGGGGGTGATACTAAAGGTGCACCCGTCCACTTGGTCATATCCAGTCATCTTTGATCATTCGTAGTGGATCTCGACATAAAACAACTTGCTTATTTTTCTAACAATCATCTACGCTGAGACTCTTAGTACTGTTGTTCTCTTCAGTTACAATTCTGGATTGGCATGGTACCGCACGTGAGTTTCTCCTACATTGTTTGTTTGATGTAAAGGATCTCCCACATCATACTGTGGTATAGATAATACAAAACCTATATATCCTCATTTCTCTCCAACAATCCCTCTAAGGGTGTCAACTCGATCATCTATCATGTGCAGGTCTATAATGTTTACCGTCGCAACTCCCGCCGCGCATCCCGACACGTATCTTGCCGCGTATCCTGCCATGTATCCCGTCGCATATCCCGCGCGTACCATTTCTAGTATCCCTCTTTTTTCCCGGTCCCGCTTTTTAACCTTACCCTCTTTCCACAGTAAACTTCATGGTTTTTAATTCAGGGCCTTTAAGTGTTCGCAGAATCAGGTTTCTATACGGCCTTATGGTGTTTAACCTGCAGAAACATAGAAACATGGAAAGTAGGTGCAGGAGTAGGCCAGTCAGCCCTTCGAGCCTGCACCACCATTCAATATGATCATGGCTGATCATGCCACTTCAGTACCCCATTCCTGCTTTCTCTCCATACCAATTGATCCCCTTAGCCGTAAGAGCCACATCTAACTCCCTTTTGAATATATTTAACAAACTGGCCTCAACAACTTTCTGTGGTAGAGAATTCCACAGGTTCACAATTCTCTGAGTGAAGAAGTTTCTCCTCATCTCAGTCCTAAATGGCTTACACCTTATCCTTAGACTGTGATCCCTGGTTCTGGACTTCCCCAACATCAGGAACATTCTTCCTGCATCTAACCTGCCCAATCCTGTCAGAATTTTATATGTTTCTATGAGATCCCCTCTCATTCTTCTAAATTCCAGTGAATATAAGCCTAGTCGATCCAGTCTTTCTTCATATGTCAGTCCTGCCATCCCGGGAATCAGTCTGGTGAACCTTCGCTGCACTCCCTCGATAGCAAGATGTCCTTCCTCAGATTAGGAGATCAAAACTACATACAATACTCAAGGTGTGGTTTCACCAAGGCCCTGTACAACTGCAGTAAGACCTCCCTGCTCCTATACTCAAATCCCCTCGCTATGTAGGCCAGCATGCCATTTGCCTTCTTTACTGCCTGCTGTACCTGCATGCTTACCTTCAATGACTGATGTACCATGACACCCAGGTCTCGTTGCACCTCCCCTTTTACTAATCTGTCACCTTTCAGATAATAATCTGCCTTCCTGTTTTTGCAACCAAAGTGGATAACCTCACACTTATCCACATTATATTGCATCTGCCATGCATTTGCCCATTCATCTCACCTGTCCAAGTGCTCCTGCAGCCTCCTAGCATTCTCCTCGCAGCTCGCATTGCCACCCAGCTTAGTGTCATCTGCAAACTTGGAGATATTACATTCAATTCCTTCATCTAAATCATTAATGTATATTATAAATAGCTGAGGTCCCAGCACTGAACCCTGCAGCACCACAATAGTCACTGTCTGCCATTCTGAAAAGGACCCGTTTATTCCCACTCTTTGTTTCCTGTCTGCCAACCAGTTCTCTATCCACGTCAATACATTACCCCACAATAACATGTGCCTTAATTTTGCACACTAATCTCTTGTGTGGGACCTTGTCAAAAGCCTTTTGAAAGTCCAAATACACCACATCCACTGGTTCTCCCTTATCCACTCTACCAGTTACATCCTCAAAAAATTCCAGAAGCTTTATCAAGCATGATTTCCCCTTTCATAAGTCCATGCTGACTTGGACCGATCCTATCACTGCTTTCCAAATGCGCTGCTAATACATCTTTAATAATTGATTCCAACATTTTCCCACTACCGATGTCAGGCTAACTGGTCTAAAATTCCCTGTTTTCTCTCTCCCTCCTTTTTAAAAAAATGGGGTTACATTAGCTACCCTCCAATCCATAGGAACTGAACCAGAGTCCATGGAATGTTGGAAAATGACTACCAATGCATCCACTATTTCTAGGACCACTTCCTTAATTACTCTGGGATGCTGACTATCAGGCCCTGGGGATTTATCGGCCTTCAGTCCCTTCAATTTTCCTAACACCATTTCCTGATTAATAAGGATTTCCCTCAGTTCCCCCTTCTCGCTAGACCCTCGGTCCCCTAGTATTTTCAGGAGGTTATTCATGACTTCCTTAGTGAAGACAGAACCAAAGAATTTGTTCAATTGGTCTGCCATTTCCTTGTTCCCCATTATGAATTCCCCTGAATCTGACTGCAAGGGACCTACATTAGTCTTCACTAATCTTTTTCTCTTCACATATCGATAGAAGCTTTTGCAGTCAGTTTTGCTGTTCCCTGCAAGCTTACTCTCATATTCTATTTTCCCCCTCCTAATTAAACCCTTAGTCCTCCTCTGCTGAATTCTAAATTTCTCCCAATCCTGAGATTTGCTGCTTTTTCTGGCCAATTTATATGCCTCTTCCTTGGATTTAACACTTTCCCTAATTTCCCTTGTTAGTCACGATTGAACCACCTTCCCTTTTTTATTCTTACACCACACAGGGATGCACAATTGTTGTAGATCATTCATGTGATATTTAAATGTCTGCCATTGCCTATCCACCGTCAACCCTTTAAGTATAATTCTCCAGTCTATCCTAGCTAATTCACATCTCATACCGTCGATGTTTCCTTTCTTTAAGTTCAGGACCCTAGTCTCTGAATTAACTGTGCCACTCTCCATCTTAATGAAGAATTCTACTATATTATGGTCACTCTTCCCCAAGGGGCCCCACACGACCAGATTGCTAATTAGTCCTTTCTCGTTACACAAGACCTAGTCTAGGATGGCCTGCTCTCAAGTTGGTTCCTCGACATATTGGACTAGAAAACCATCCCTTATACACTCCAGGAAATCCTTCTCCATAGTATTGCTACCAGTTTGGTTAGCCCAATCAATATGCAGATTAGAGTCACCCATGATAACTACTGTACCCTTATTGCACATGTCCCTAATTTCCTGTTTGATGCCATCCCCAACCTCACTACTGCTGTTTGGTGGTCTGTACACAACTCCCATGAATGTTTTCTACCCTTTAGTGTTTCGCAGCTCTACCCATATAGATTCCACATCATCGACGCTAATGTCCTTCCTTACTATTGCGTTAATCTCCTGTTTAACCAGTAATGCTACCCCACTTCCTTTTCCTTCCTGTCTGTCCTTCTTGAATATTGACTACCCCTGGATGTTGAGTTCACAGCCTTGGTTACCCTGGGAATGGTTTAGTCTGTTAAAGTTGGGGATGGTTAAGTCTGTTATATTTAGGAATACAGTAATCATTCGCTGACGTACTTTGAAGTATATCTTATCCTTGGTCTGCTTTATCAATCCCCCTTTTGCCTCAGCGTTCATAGTTGGACACGTTTGTGGCGCTGGGGGTGTGGTGATCGGGGCCCTGGTAGTGCTCACTGTTTCTAAAGTAGTGGGTCTATCTCAGGATATATCCCTCCAACACCATTCATAGATGTGAGTGAAATCTGCACCCGCTTCCCCCGAGTGCAGTACCTTTGTCCCTCCTGATTATAAAACACTCTGCGGTCTTGATCCCGTATTGCTGGCCCATCCCCAATGTTGTTTTGTTTCCTTGTTATGTTGTTTTATGCCCGTTATTTAAGTCTACTGTTGCTCCTTCCGTCACCATCAGTGTTTTTGCTTCTTTATCACAACTAATGTCGCCCGAGTCCCTGTACTACAGGCCTTGACGTCCCTCAGCCTGTTGTCCTTGATATGAGGCTGCATTACCCCACGTTGTTCCCACCAGCACCAGACTCCTGCAAAAAAACAATTTCCCGGTCGTCACTGGTTAATTAGTGACCATGCTTTTTTAACTGGGTCCTGTGTTTCCACTTGCCGATACCCCTTATAATTACGCAGGCGCACATGTCCCTTACCATCCTCACTATCACCTGATTGGTCCCTTTGGGGTATTTGGACCTTCTGTTCCTTAGTGTTGTTCTTGAAGTCTTTGATTACTTGCTGATCTCTAGCCTGTGCTTTTACGTCCTTTTAAGATCTCTTACCTGTGCTTTTAAGAATTCCATCACAAACCTCCGTATCCTGTCTACATAAGGTCCTTCGTCCTTGCTTCCTGCAACCAAGACTTCTGGCATTCTCATTAGTTCAAAGGGTGTCAGTCCTGTCTAGCCCTGAGTTTCATCAGTACTCAGGATAACCTGTCTACCCATTCTTTTCCAGTCTTTTTAATTGCCTCAGCTAGGGCAGCTTTTAAGGTCCTATTCATTTGTTACACTAATCCGGAGGGTTCCGGATGGTATGGGATATGGAACCTTTACCTAATCCCTAGTAAAGCACAGGCCTGTTTCATCACCTTCCCTGTGAAGTGTGTACCTTGATCTGAGTCCAACTGCAGTGGCATTCCCCCTCGGGGTATTTCCTCTGCTAGGATCCTGGCCACGGATTCTAATGCACAATTTCTACTCGCTTTATAAACTGGTCTATTATAACTAGACAGTATGCCTTTCCCTTGTTGCTGGGTAACGGTCCAGTAAAATCTATCTGCAAGTTTTCCCAGGATCCTTTCGGTCGAGGTTGATGTCTCATTCTGACCTTTACTTTCCCCCCAGGTTGTATTTAGCATATGTCAGGTACCTTCTACAGTGGTTCTCTATATTTCTACCCATTCCCTTCCACCACCAGCATCTGGACATCGAGCTTATCCTGTTGGTTCTACCTATATGGACATACTCGTGGTATAAATTTAGTGGGCTCCCCTGATCCAATAGATGCATTCTGGGGCCACCATATTCCCATCTTTCCTTCATATTCCATCAGTCCCTTGTTGGGCTCCTCTCTACTTCCACCCCTCCTTTTCCTGTGAAGTGGCTTCTCCCTGTACCTTAAACATGTTTACTTCCTCAGGCCCAATGCTCTGACCTGGGCTTCCCCAGCCAGTGTACTTGTCCCCGTCACCCGCTTGGCTGCCTTGTCTGCCCATGCGTTTCCCTATTAATGTTGATCAGTGTTGTATTGTCCCTCCTCATGAAGTCATGTATCCCTGTCTACTCCAGGCTATCATATAATCATGCACTGCTCCAAAAGCATACTGACTGTCTGTATACTCTTTTTACCTTAGCTATCCTCAGAGCCTCGGTGAGAGCCACCAATTCAGCCACTTGAGATGATAAGCTCCTTCTAACTATCCTTCCTTTCTAACCTATCCACTGCTATCTACCACGGCCCATCCTGTCGGTGGTGTCCCGTTGATATAGCGCTGAGACCCATCTACATATAGATCCATGTCCGCCTCCTCAAGCCTGACTACTTCGCTTGTCTTCTCCTGTCGGGCTGCACTGATGCTCCTTTCCCTCCGTAATGATCCATCCTGCAGGGTTGTTGCAGTTGTCTTTTATTATTACTGTCCCATTGGGGGAGTAAGAGCATTGTTTCCCACCTAGCCCTTTGCGCGTTGGATACCGGTGTTTTAGCCTTCCTGTGTTAAGCAATTCTACTAAGATATGCTGGGTACGTGTCCTGACATTTACTATGCCACTGGCCTATGCCTGTCCCCATGTAATGATCTTTACTGTGGTGGATATAGATGTGGAAGGGCCTATTCTGGTCGGGTAATCCCAGAGCTGGAGCACTTGTGAGAGCTTGTTTTTTCTGCAGTAGTTGAATAGCCCTAGTACCTGCCTGACCCCTTTCACGGTTCCTGGCCTGGGCATTGATCGGATTGTTTCCTTTCTGTCCTCAGGCATCTGTCTCTTTCCTTGTGATATTATGTATCCTAGATATGTTACTTCACTCCTTCCCACCAGAACCTTCTGAGGATTTATTTTTAATTCCACACTCTGTAGAGCTCCTAGCACTGCAGTTGGAGCTAGTACGTGTTGTTGTTCTGTACTGGAGGCAATAAGGATATTATCCACATACTGCAAAAGGGTGCTTCCTTTTCCTACTTCTACCGGTTCCAAAATTCCTGACAGTACTCGATAAAATATGCTCGGGCTATTATGGAATCCCTGTGGCATTCTAGTCCATGTGTATTGCTTTCCCTTTACGGTGAAGGCAAATTTTTCTTGGACTCTTCGTCTAAGGGTATGGCCCAAAATCCATTCACTATATCAAGCACGGTGAATATCTTATGTTCTGCATCCAGGCCATTAAAAATTGTGGCCAGACTTGCCACTATCGGGTGTTCTCAGGGAGTCACCTTTTTCAGGGCGGTATAATCGATAGTCAGTCTGTAAGACCTGTCGGGTTTCTTTACTGGCCACACAGGTGAATTAGTGGAGGCAATTACCTGTTTCACTACCCCTTGCTTCTTTAATTCCTGCACTATCTGACAGGCTGCTGCCTCAGCTTCGGACTTTAATGGGTTCTGTTGGTGAGCTTTGTGTTCGGGTCCGGGAATTTTTATTTCACTCCAAATTTTCATATCCTTTCTTTTGCTGCGAGCATTCTTTACTGCAGTGACCTTCTTGATTGCAGTTAAAACATATCAGAGGGGCTGCGCACGGGTGTTCCTCCTCCCCGTTCGCCTCTGCTGCTAATGTAACTGCTGTTATTTTAGCTATCATCTCCCGTTGTTCTGACTTTAACTCCTCTACGTGTTCTGCCCACTCCAAAGTTTCATCGTAATCATGCCCCACTTTAAATCCCAATATAATTATCTTTTAATGGGCTTCTCCTAGCTTGTCTTTAAACATCCCGTGCTTGAGGAATTTTTGCATTTTTTGCTACGGCTGTGCACTGCACTATCCGTCCGGTCCCGTCTTTTATCTCTTCTAGTTTATTTATCTTAGCTTCTAACTCTTGAATTTGTTTAGTTTGAGTAGCTATTTCTTTTATCGGCCCTTTGTAGCAGGTGAGTATTATTACATAGGCTTTTGCCAGTTTATTCTTATTCTGACTATCCCATCATTTCCTCTGTCTGTCTGGTGAGTCTTCTGACTACCATCCTTGCTTTTTCATTTCTTTTATTAAGAAACCCAAATTAATAATGTCCAGTATAAAACAGCTGTCAATGGAAAGGGTTAACTCCTTTGCGGGTTTGTAAAAAGGCCTGACGTCATTATGTGACTTCGCGTAATCATTTAAACCTTTCCCAATATCAGAATTTTTTCCAAGTCTTTGTGCCTTCAAAACTTACTTAGAAATTAGGAATCCATTAAAATTGCAGAAATCATTAGTAAAGCTGTCATTAGCTTTAAATAAAACATTCTCATCGGGAAAGACAGCATTTTAGATTAAACTCCAATTGTTTCTAAACTTCCAATTCAACTACTTGCCAAAGATTTTTTTTTAATGGATTTAAAATGAGACCACACATTTTTAATAGTTATTTTGTTTACTGAAATCCAATTTAAAATAAAGTACTGGCAATTGTGGCTTATTTTTCTTAGCTCTGTAAATCATAGTCAAAACAATCAGGGAAACTGCCACACTTTTTACATTTTACATTTTCACATAAGCTGTGCTGGGGCCCCAACTGTTTACATTGTACATTAATGATTTAGACGAGGGGATTAAATGTAGTATCTCCAAATTTGCAGATGACACTAAGTTGGGTGGCAGTGTGAGCTGCGAGGAGGATGCTATGAGGCTGCAGAGTGACTTGGATAGGTTAGATGAGTGGGCAAATGCATTGCAGATGAAGTATAATGTGGATAAATGTGAGGTTATCCACTTTGGTGGTAAAAACAGAGAGACAGACTATTATCTGAATGGTGACAGATTAGGAAAAGGGGAGGTGCAACGAGACCTGGGTGTCATGGTACATCAGTCATTGAAGGTTGGCATGCAGGTACAGCAGGCGGTTAAGAATGCAAATGGCATGTTGGCCTTCATAGCGAGGGGATTTGAGTACAGGGGCAGGGAGGTGTTGCTACAGTTGTACAGGGCCGTGGTGAGGCCACACCTGGAGTATTGTGTACAGTTTTGGTCTCCTAACCTGAGGAAGGACATTCTTGCTAGGTTCACCAGACTGATTCCCGGGATGGCGGGACTGACATATCAAGAAAGACTGGATCAACTGGGCTTGTATTCACTGGAGTTCAGAAGAATGAGAGGGGATCTCATAGAAACGTTTAAAATTCTGACGGGATTGGACAGGTTAGATGCAGGAAGAATGTTCCCAATGTTGGGGAAGTCCAGAACCAGGGATCACAGACTAAGGATAAGGGGTAAGCCATTTAGGACCGAGATGAGGAGAAATTTCTTCACCCAGAGAGTGGTGAACCTGTGGAATTCTCTACCACAGAAAGTTGTTGAGGCCAATTCACTAAATATATTCAAAAAGGAGTTAGATGTAGTCCTTACTACTAGGGGAATCAAGGGGTATGGCGAGAAAGCAAGAATGGGGTACTGAAGTTGCATGTTCAGCCATGAACTCATTGAATGGCGGTGCAGGCTAGAAGGGCCGAATGGCCTACTCCTGCACCTATTTTCTATGTTTCTATATACATGTGCTCCTGCTTGTTTAGACTGTTCGGGACTTTTCCTCGATAAGCACCATTCATTTTTAAAAGGTTTTCAAACCCGAAATTTAAATCGCCTTTACTGCAGTGAAACTTTCTCTTAATTTAAAATCATTATCAACATGGAGTGTCTTTTTATCTCTTTTCCAATATACACACTTTGAAATGAAGCCGTAATTTCACTGTGGCCATTATGAAAGTTCAGCTTTCATTGGTTAATTACCCTCCAATTTTCAGCAACTTAATGCAAGCATTTTTCGTCTGGGTACGTTTATCCCTCTACCAGATTCTGTGTACTGTTTCCAAGCCCTTGGACCCCTCTAACATCCGACTGGAAAACAATACTGCTTGCTTCCCTAATCTGGTTACTCCAACTGGAAGTATCAGTTTTATTTTATGTCTTTCCTGCTAGCATTTATACCCGGGACCCTTTTGGTCCATATCTCAGAGACCCCCCCTTGGTCTTCATTTTATCCCACTGGCCAGTTTTCCTAAACATCTTGGGGTCCCATCCCCATTTCGGTTGTATTCCTTCTTGTTCAGGCAATATACCTATCTCTTACCTTGGTTTTCATCCTTAGAAACATAGAAACATAGAAAATAGGTGCAAGAGTCGGCCATTCGGCCCTTCAAGGCTGCACCACCATTCAATAAGATCACGGCTGATCATTCCCTCAGTACCCCTTTCCTGCTTTCTCTCCATACCCCTTGATCCCTTTAGCCGTAAGGGCCACATCTAACTCCTTCTTGAATATATCCAATGAACTGATCAGGTCGTCTGCGAATAATTTAGCACCAGGTTCCCCACGAACATGCTGTGCATAAACAGGAGAGAGGCGATGTCTATCCATCCACATTCCAGTCCAGAAATGAGTGGCACTACACACTGACCGGAGTCGGATATCCCAGGCCAACCGATGATCCACGGCGCTAGGGTATCGTTATGTTTAGGGGGGATTCTGACTTAGAGGCATTCAGTCATAATCCCACAGATGGTAGCTTTGCATCATTGGCTCCTCAGCCAAGAACATACACCAAATGTCTGAACCTGTGGTTCCTCTCGTACTAAGCAGGGTTACTATTGCAACAACACATCATCAGTCGGGTAAAACTAACCTGTCTCACGCGGTTTGCTATAACTTTGTTCTACAGATTACCCCCTTCTAGTTCTTTATACAGATTATCTCCTTTCCTGTCAATGCTATAGCTGCAGGTGGTACAAAAAACATACTCACTGCCATTGCTTGCTGCCACATCATTCAGGTTGGAGGGTCTGCACCCTGCTTGCTGCGCCAATTGTTGGGGTAAAAGGAAGACTTCTCTTCCTCGGGGCGGACTACTTGATATAGTAATCAGCACCTTGCCCTTCGCCCTCCATACAACGACCACAGAATCAAACAAACAAAACCTGAGATTCAACCGGCTTTATTTCAAGCAAATGCAAGGGAAAGTTCAATCGTGGAACCTTCAAAATACAAGAGGTTTCAAGTATAAATTATACAAGTTTTGGAGAGGAGCTACCCTCCTACACAATCATCGATAGGTCTATTGCTATCAGCGGAGTTACATTGATTTGTCATCTCTTATCAGACTGGTTCTGAGTGGTCCATCTCCCATCATATGTTAATTGTGTTTGTTCCGTGATTTGCACTTTGCCATAGTCTATGTGACGCCAGAAGCAACTGTTCCAAAATACTGGCTTTCTTATCTCTTCCTCAGAGACTTCTGATCAAAATTGTAACTGCTGACTTCTGCTGTTTTGTTATGTGTTACTAAGGTTAAGGATGAATTACCCATACAGTTTTAATTTGTTATAAGTGTGCTATACATACATAAGCAAGTGTTACATACAATAGGCAATTATACTCCATACCATCACCAATTCCTCAGACCCTCCTAATACTGATTAGTTCACTACCTTCAGCATTGTATTCTGACCACCTATCTGTCTGCTCTTTGCCTGCTACAACTGTATATATATCCCTTACATTACCGTCCCTTTGTAAGAGCATTGCTTCCCTTCATACGTTGGATACCGTTTTTAGCCTTCCTGTGTTAAGCACTTCTACTAAGGTATGCTGGGTATGTAGGATAACGTGTCCCGACATTACTATGCCACTGGCCTATGCCTGTCCCCATGTACACTTTACTGTGGTACGTATCGATGTGGAAGGGCTTATTCTGGTCGGGTAATCCCTGGGCTGGAGCACTTGTGAGAGCTTGTTTTAACTTTACAAACGCCGATTCATGATCAAGGCCCCAGTTTACATAGAAACTAGGTGCAGAAGTAGGCTAGTCGGCCCTTCGAGCCTGCACCGCCATTCAATAAGATCACGGCTGATCATTCCCTCAGTACTCCTTTCCTGCTTTCTCTCTTTAGTTCCTCATGACATGTTGATTAACTTTTTTTTCCAGGGTGGTGCCTCCTTATCCCTCTCCCAAGAACTCTAGTCAAAACTACCAGTCAATACCATCCTGTTCCCATGCTGCTATAATCTATGATCCCAAACATTTTACGGTCCTTGTTCTATACTGAATATGTAAGTTTCCATGGGCTAGATTTTCCACTTTTCTGCAGATCGCCCAAAAGTGGCCGTTATTTCAGGCGTGGGCAGTAAATATGGGTTTTCCAATCGCCAGCTTGTCGCCCACTTTTAAACTCCCTAGTTTCCATTTTATAAAATGGGCGTTACCGCAAGCGATTTGAAATGGGCATTAGCGTTAAATCTCTGCCCTTCCGCCGCAAAGTGTCACTGTCCTTAGCAATGGCATGGCAACACTCGATTCCCGTGATTCAGGAGGTCAAGGGTCACCATGACTTGCGCATAAGAGGAGACAGAGAGAGAGGGAGCTGAGAGGGAATGAAGGCGTGTGTGGGTGCAGTGTGGCTGCTTTGGGAGGAAGGAGGAAGAGTTTTGAGCTTTATAGCAAATTGTGCTAAAAAACTTAGCTGTTACCAGTAAGATATTTTCCTGAATTTGGTGCCTATAATGGAGGGAATGGAGGAAGTGACACAGCATGCTGTGGAGACTGATACTGGCGAGAGCAGTGAGGTGGGAGGGGAGCAAATTGGAGGACGCAAAAGAGCGAGGAGGTTCTCGGACGAGGCTAATGCCTCCCTCATACAGAGGTCGAGTCACGCTGGGGTGATTTGACAGAAGGAGGGTGTGGGAAGCCCACCCCAAAGGCCTACCAAAGAATATGGACCGAGATAGCAGAGGTAGTCTCGTCGGCGACCATAAAGGTGCGTGAGGGCAACCAATGCAAAAAGCAATGGAACGACCTTGTCGGATCCGTAAGAGTAAGTATTACATTTATTTACATGTACTTATGTATTTATATAATTTGATTTGTAAGAGTCATGAGTAACTATCATAGATGTGAGGTCTTTCACTTTTACCGGGAAGGTTGTATTCAAAGCCTACGGTCACGGTGCACGTCTTTAGGTAAAGAATTCTCTTAATAATCATGATTACATCTGTCGGTTATGTGTTGTATCAGTCTCTGTGACAGTACCTAGCAATGATATCACGCAATTATCTCATGCCATGTCATCCTGTTAACTTTTTCAGAAGAAGCTATCGAGGAATAGGTCCGAGCAGAGGCGAACGGGTTGGGGGTCACTAGTCACGAGCGACCTCACTTACATTGAGGAGCGGGTGCTCGCAATAGTGGGGAGGCACCCCCGGACGGCCACGCAGGCAAATGCAGACCCTGAACTGATGCCATGTGAGTAAAATATACATCATTGCATGATGTAAAGTCAATAGATGCCACACCCACTCATATCCGAACAATAATATATGATAGATGATTTCTAAATAACGCTGGCCTCATCAAAATCATTGCAATGCAGAATGTGTTGATGGGCATGAAATGTGATGTCTGTGATGATTTTGATAGCGGTGGTGCTTTTGTCGTGCATATGCTGTGTGTAGCACTGGACTCACCTTGTAACCCTAGCACCCCATTCTCCTCTAATAACCTCATTTGTGTTTTGCAGCTCAGCCAGCAGCACATCCCAAGGCAAGACCACAGAGGCCAGAAAGGCCATCTAGTGCTCCTCTGGCCATTCCCACCTCCACTCTGGAGATACCAGGCCCAAGCACCTCGCCATAGGGCACCCCAGGTGTCCCCAGGATGGCGCCAACACCATGGAAGTTTCGTGGATGCGGCAGGTCGGCTCCACGAATGCCATATGAAAGCAGAGATATGGTACAGTTGTACACAAGGACTGTTGACAAAGAGGCATTGGGGGGCATATCCCGAGAGCTGGCCAGCATCTCCGGCACCATGACCGAGTATGTACCGTGGATGGGGGAGGCCCTGGAGGCGATAGCCAGAAACAATGGTGGCACAGGCCTCCCAATGACCCCGGAGTGCGGCACTCCACCCCTAGGCTCCGCACCCCCAGTGCAAACAACACATGAGAGGCAGGAGCAAGGAGCAAGGAGCAAGATCCTGCTTCTGCATCCGATAATGTTGCCACCTCCGTACCCCCTGCTCCCGGATCCGTGTGACCACCGGCTCTACCTTCATCCCCCCCAATGAGGCACCGCCTGAGGAGCTCCTTTGCCAGGCAGCGTGGAGGGGAAGTGGTAGAGGTGGGGAGAGTAAGGGGATGGGGGAAGGAAAGTGAGTTGCATGTCCGCAGGTGCTGGTTTTGTTATATCTCATCTTGGTGTATGCAATTTGTTGTAAGGTACGGAAAGGGGGCCACCCTGTTGGTTTGCATTTGTGTTCTGTGTTGCTGGCCAAGTTGACCATTTGATTGATGTTAATGTTCTAAAATGTGGGGTTGGGGTGGGGTATTTTTGCCCGTGATACTAATGATTTCAGACCAATGGTCTTATTAAATGTTTTTAATTCAACATAACCTTGTTGCGCATTGTCTCAGATAGCTGGACCATTACACACTGGTGATTCCTTAACATGAAAGGGTATAATTGCACTTAACTTGAATAAATTAAACTTTAACTGCACCAAGGTGATGCCCACCATTGATGTCTGAGCAGTGTGTCAGCTTTGTCAATAACAGCAACGTTCTTTCAGGCAAATCGCTCATTTATGAGCTGCTGACATAAGAGTCTTGCAGCTATGTAGCCATCACGGGCCCTTTCCTGCGATCTGGAGGGAGGCGTGGGCATGGTTGCATAGCCAACCTGATTTTCTGACCCGAGGTCAGCGTCCAGCCCCTCATCCTCCTCTTCCTCTCTCTCCTGAGGTGGACCATCAGTCCCTTCTCGCAATCCTTGTCCCCTCCTGATATTCAGGTTGTGCAGCATGGAGCACACATCCACGAATTGAGCTACCTGGTCAGGGTTATATTGTAGCTCCCCTCCTGAGTGCTCCAAGCATCTAAAGCGCTGCTTAAGCAAACTAATTGTTTTCTGGACCACATTGCGTGTGGCTCTGTGGTTCACGTTGTATCGCTTCTCGGCCTCAGTGTGTTTGTCACACAGAGGGGTCATCAGCTTGGTGGTTAGGCCACATTGTTTGTCACCATGCATCAGCATTGACCTTGTGGCTGACTGGTAAACATGGCAGATAAAGCGCTCTTACACAAGATGTGAGCCTCATCGAAACTGCCTGGATATTTGGCATTCACCGCTATAATTATCTGGTTGTGGTCGACAACTAGTTGGACCTTCAGGGAGTGAAATCCTTTTTGGTTGCGAAAAACCTCTGGGTCCTGAGAAGGTGCCTGCATGGCGATGTGCAACACTGTATTGCTCTCTGCACCCTGAGGAACTTAGCAATTCGGTAGAATGCTCCAGCCCTGTCAGTCTGAGCCTCTGTGTCATAGGGAAGTTGATAAAGTCCATCCTACATGCGTACAGGGCTTCCGTGACCTGTCTAATGCAGCAATGCGTGGCATGCTGAGACAAAGGGGAAATGTCGACCGCGGAGGCCTGAATGGAATCGGACGCGTAGAAAGACAGTGCTGCAGTGACCTTGACCTCGACGGACACTGATTTCCTGAAGGTGCTGGCAGGCTGCAGATCTGCCCTGATGAGCTGACATATCACACTGATAACCACTTTGTGGAAGCGCAGTCTCCGAAAGCAGGTCTTCTCGGATAAGTCGAGGTAAGACCGCTTCTCCCTGTAAGTGCGGGGTGTGTATGGTCTGGTCCTCCTCCCCAGTCTGGCACATCTTAGATTGGGCACATAATGCTGTGGATTAGACGTTGTGCCATTTGCACTCTGCAGCATCTGTGTTGTAATCGATGCAGGCTGAGAAATGGCTGGCCCCATTCCAATAAAAGTATAATGCCGATTGTTCACAAGCAATAAATTTCCCCACTAAGATACCTACAGTAAAACCCAATAGTCCACAGGATGAAAAGATGTCTGTTCAGATGGTCACATCACCTGAGAAGAATTCTAGAGTAAATCCAAACTCCCCCAAAGTTGAAGCAGCCTTTTCAATGAAGTGACCTGCGATTTACAAAATGGCGCCCACACCGCTGTAATTAGTTCAGAACAGTTCAACCTTTTCAGAGTGTTTTTTTCTGCGAGTGATATTGTGGATGAGATGTGTGCGAGGTGCTGAAAGTGACGCTGGGCGATATATATTAGTTCGGCAAATGTGATCTTTACGACAAAAAAAAGTGGGTGGTCGGTATTATTGAATCTCAGTGTTAATTACGTGCCAAAAATAACACTGGACGATATTATGGGCGTTGGGTTCGCTCATTCTGATGATTCTGCCCAAAAAACGTGGGCGGGCGGTATTATTTTTTCTCGGCATTACGTACATGCCAAAAGTAACGCTTGGCGATAAGTATCTGAGAAATGGATGTCAGTTTCCATTTTGTGGCTAAATGGGCGATATCTGGGCGTTACACCTCATTTCAGCGTTGAAACGGACGTTAAGTGAGCATTATGCAAGCAAAAATAATAAAATCTAGCCCCATGAGTCTGTACTAAGGTTAATACAAAGAATGGTTCATTAACCATCAAGCTTTGCTGCATAGCAAGCTTTGCTGCTTCCCCTTCTTAAAACTCATTTAAGCAAGTATATAAGCGTGATTTATATACATAAGCAAGTTTTACATACAATCGGTCAATTACAATCCCTACCGTAAGACAGAGGAACTTGCCTGAGCGATAAATGAGCGATTTGCCTGAAAGAACGTTGCTGTTATTGACAAAGCTGACACACTGCTCAGACATCAATGGTGGGCATCACCTTGGTGCAGTTAAAGTTTAATTTATTCAAGTTAAGTGCAATTATACCCTTTCATGTTAAGGAATCACCAGTGTGTAATGGTCCAGCTATCTGAGACAATGCGCAACAAGGTTATGTTGAATTAAAAACATTTAATAAGACCATTGGTCTGAAATCATTAGTATCACGGGCAAAAATACCCCACCCCAACCCCACATTTTAGACAGAGGAACTCTCGATTCCTCAGAACCTCCTAATACATAAGCCCTACAATCTGGACCATGTGTCAGATCAATTCACTACCTTCAGCATTACTTAAGTGACCATTTTTTATCCCCTTACAAAGGCCTTCCGTGGCTTGGGCCTGTGATGCGATAGCTGCTGCCACGTCAACCATGGCATGCGCCATCCCTTTTGTGACTCTATTGTCACTGGTTGAGTCCATCTCCCTCTGTAATGGGCAAGGTGAGGCTCGTTGGACTGCTGGGCAATGCTTGAGATGGCCTCCCCCAACCTCAGAGCAAGTGCATCCATGCTCTACGGGACCTTCTCCCGTGCACCCATTGGCTTGCGGTGCATTTGCATGGACTCTCTGGACATAGCCTCCAAGTCCAGGTCCACGTCTGACTGTCACTGAGCAGGTCTCATGGGCCGACTCACTCTGATGGCCCCCGTGCTTTCCTTCGTGCTGTGTATTGCTGCAGGCCACTGGGGCTAGGAGTCTCAGTCTTCGAAACCCAGAAATGTTGGCTCTTCCACCGAGGTGGTGTCCCCACTCGGTGCAACTGATGGATGGGCCCGCTCAGTCACCACGATTTCGTCACCTTCCTCAACATCTCCCCACTCGGTCGATGTTGACGGCTCATGGGCAGGCTGCTGTGCTTCTGGCTCATCATCTGTAAGCACAAAGCAACACAACTGTGGTTAGCAGCAGGGGAGGGGTCAGGGAGGGAAGAAGAATGGCATTGGACATTTATATATAAAGTGGGTACGGCATTTGCGATCAAGGGTCAAGGCTCTCACAGAAATCCAAAGGGTATTCACATACCTTCACTGTCCACAGGGGGCTCTGCTTTGCTGGCCACTACCACACCAACTGGTGTGCCCATGAGGGTGAAAACTCACTCCTCCACATCAGTGAGGGCTTGTATGTCAGACTCTCCACCTCCGGTGTGCTGCTGCTCTCTCCTGTTGTGAGCCAGTTTCGCTCGCAATAAGAAACACAACAAGGTGTGAGTGAGTGTGCAGCTCATCGTGTGCTACATGTGCCTTCCATAGTTGAATAGCTGATACTGTGTGGATGTGTGCATAGTGCATGTGTGAACAGTGGGATGAGGTGATAAGGACCTAAGATTAGGAATGAGGCTGAAGTCTTATGACCACATATCAAGAGTGAGACAATAGTGCGAGGAGGGGTAAGTCTGAGTGCGGAACAAGAAGGTGAGTGATGCTTCGATGGGCAGAGTATGGCTGGTGAATTGAGACTGAACTTTTATGCTAGCTGCATAAGATCATGGCCTGCTATACATAGAGAAGGAGCAGGTACTGCAAAAACTTGACATTGTGTGAGACAGTGAGGTTCATATTATGGCATTGGAATGTTAATAGAAAGGCTACTCACCCTGACGACCTAGTGAGATCAATGAACTCCTTGTGACATTGTGTCGCACTTCTGGCCATCGTGATCCTCACGGAAACCAGCTCCCTCCAAAGCCTTCGGAACACTGGTGGAACGAGCCTCCTTCCACCTGGAGGCACCAGCACACTCCACCTCCTCTCAATAGCTTCTAATAAAGGGTCTTTGGCTGTGGTTGAAAAGCGATGTGCAAGCTGTCGACCCTCTTGATCTTCTAGTTTCCTGCTCTACTCAATGTATGAGTCCGCGCATGCGCATGCTTACTGTACCACACCTTTAATAATCAGCTGGCCCTGGGATGTCTAGCAGCCTTCGGAGCATGTGCATTGCGTCTTCAAATATGGTGCAGAGATTTTTGATTCCACAACGTGCGGAGACTTGTGGAACGATTGAATTAGCACTCCCTTTCCATTTTGGTATGATTCAAGTTTCTCAGTAGGCGGCGCTAACTTGTCTAGGTTGCTATAGTTACCGCCCCAACAGGATTAACGGCACGAAATCAATGGTAGCAAATTTCCAACCCTTTTGTTTTCACTGTACAAAAATATTATAATTGTGATAAATTCTTTACGACATCACTAACACACACATTCTACAAGATGGCTCCAACAGTTATCATATGATCTTGTACCCTTTATTGTATTTGCAGCAGTAGTTGCATTACCATAGTATTCCATTAGGTGGATCAGTAGCTGGAGCAATATTACACTTCTCCCTCCTTAAGGAATAAGTAATCATAACAAAATAACCATCATACACAACTTGCATGGTATACACAATAAAAGATATAGGGCTGGAACCACCACTTTTGTGCTTATCGCCCAAAAATGGGCATTATTTCCGGCGTGGGCGGTAAAAAAGGGTTTTCAGATCGCCAGTTTTTTGCCCATTACAAAACACCTAGTTTACATTTTTTTAAATGGGCGTTACCACGAGCGATATCAAATGGGTGGCAGCGTTAAATTTTGCTGACCTTCTGCCGTAAAGTGTCACTGTCCTTAGCAACAGCATGGCAACGCTCGATTCCCGTGATTCAGGAGGTCAAGGGTCATGCCATGCGCAGAAGAGGAGACAGAGAGAGAGAGGGAGCTCAGAGGCACTGCAAGCGTGTGTGACTGGCGTGTGCTTGTTCGGCTGTTGTGGGAGACACGATGGAGATTCACCAGCAGCAAAAAGCCCTCTAAGCAACAAGAACATAGTTGGTACCATGTGTTTGTCGAACAAATAACATATAAAATGGAAGGGGTGGAGGAGACCTGGGAGCTGGTAGCCAGGAACAATGGTGGCAGAGGGCTCCCCGTGGTCCCGGATCGCTGCAATGCACCTCAAGGTGACGCAGCTCCATTGCCAACCACACATGAGAGCCAGCAGCAACATCTTACTTATGGCTCGGAGCACGTTTCCACCTCAGGACCATCCTCTGCTGTATCCATCCAAGCAACGCTTTGGCCGTCAACCCCCCCCGCCGTCACAATGAAGCATCGCCTGAGGAGCTCCTCAGCCAGGCGGCTTGGAGTCAGGAGGGTAAGGGTAAGGGGTAGAGATGGGGAGGAGAAGGCGGTGGGGGGGGCGGGGGGAGGGCTGGCTTGTACAGAAATACTGATGATTTCAGACAAATGTTCAGTTTAAATGTTTTTTATTTTACAAAACCTTGCAGCTCATTGGCTCAGATAGCTGCACCATTACATGTTGGTGATTCCTTAACATCAAAGGGTATAATCACACTTAACTTCAATCAACGTAAACTTTCACTGTCATCAAGGTGATGCCCACCATTGATGTATGGCCTGCACACCCAGCACTGTGTCAGCCTTGGAAATAACACCAACGTTCTTTCAGGCAAAGCGATCATTGATGAGCTCCTGATGTAAGGATCTTGCAGCTATCATGCCAGCATAGGCCCTTTCATGCGCTCTACAGGGGGGCGGGGGCATGGCTTCAGCATCAGCCTGATTGTCTGGGCCGATGTCAGCGTCCACCTCCTCATCCTCCTCTTCATCTCTCTGGTGAGGTGGACTGTCAGACTCATCAGGCAATTCTTGTCCCCTCCTGAAAGCCAAGTTGTGTGGCATGGAGCAGACCACCACGAATTGAGCTATCTGCTCAGAGTGGTATTGGAGCTCGCTTCAGCACTCCAGTGGCTTTCTCCACAATATTGCGAGTTGCTCTGTGGCTCTCATTGTATCGCCTCGGCCTTGGTGTGGGTGTCACGCAGGGGAGTCATTAGCCAAGTAGTGAGGCCATATCCTTTGTCCCCAAGCATCTATCATTGACCTTGTGGCTCATTGTTAAACAAGTCAGATACAGTGCTCTCACACAGGATGTGCACATTATGGATGCTGCCCGGAAATTGAGCATTCACTGCCAGCATAATTTGCTGGTGGTCGACTACCAGTTGGACATTCATGGAGTGGAATCCCTTGCGGTTCCTGAAAACCTCTGCATCCTGAAAAGGTGACCGCACCGCGATGTGAGTACAGTCTATTGCTCCCTGCATCTTGGGGAAGTTTGCAATTCTGGAGAAACCTAGAGCCCTCTCTGTGCCTCCCTGGTCATAGGGAAGCTGATCAAATCCCTCCTGCGTGCATACAGGGTTTCAGTGACCTGTATAATGCAGCGATATGTGGCATGCTGAGAAAGTCCACAAATGTCGCCAGCTGTGGCCTGAAAAGAACCCGAGGCATAGAACGACAGTGACTTTGACCTCGACGGACAGTGCAGTTCTAATGCTGCTGGCAGGCTGCAGGTCTACCCTTATCAGCTGGCATACCTCAGTGAGAACCTCTTTGTGGAAGCGGAATCTCCAAAGGCAGGTGGTGTCGGGCAAGACGAGGTAAGAATGCTTCTCCTTGTACTTGTGGGGGGTGTAACATCTGGCCCTCCTCATCTGTTTGTCAATTTGTTCATTGGGCACATAATGTCATGCAGCGTTCCTTCGGCGATGTCGACTCTGCTGCATGTATTTGGTCACCAAAAGAGGGTGAGAAAGGGCCACAAACTAACAAATTTTCTAATTACTTATCGTCGTACTCCTCATACAACTATGTATTCACTGGAGTTCAGAAGAATGAGACGGGATCTCATAGAAACGTTTACAATTCTGACGGGTTTAGACAGGTTAGATGCAGGAAGAATGTTCCCAATGTTGGGGAAGTCCAGAACCAGGGGTCACAGTCTAAGGATAAGTGGTAAGCCATTTAGGACCGAGATGAGGAGAATCTTCTTCACCCAGAGAGTGGTGAACCTGTGGAATTCCCTACAACATAGAAACATAGAAAATAGGTGCAGGAGTAGGCCATTCGGCCCTTCAAGCCTACACCGCCATTCAATGAGTTCATGGCTGAACATGCAACTTCAGTACCCCATTCCTGCTTTTTCGCCATACCCCTTGATCCCCCTAGTAGTAAGGACTACATCTAACTCCTTTTTGAACATATTTAGTGAATTGGCCTCAACAACTTTCTGTAGATTCTGGATCAGTTCCTATCGAGTGGAGGGTAGCCAATGTAACCCCACTTTTTAAAAAAGGAGGGAGAGAGAAAACAGGGAATTATAGACCGGTCAGCCTGACATCAGTCGTGGGTAAAATAATGGTCCAACGACAACTGTTGTTTCCTTGGATTTGGATCCAACATTTGATTGATAAAGGCACATTTTAAAATTTGTATTTGTATGCTCTGCTAAACCATTCGAAGCAGGGTGGTACGGTGGAAATTTGGTATGTTTCACACCAGTTCTGCTCATGAATTGCATAATTTCTTCTTAACAAAATTGCGACTCAGTTTTGAGGAAGACAGAAATAATCTGCAAAGGAATAGAGATAGATTAAGTGAGTGGGCAAACATTTTGCAGATGTAGTATAATGTGGGAAAATGTGAGGTTACCCACTTTGGTAGGAAAAATCAAAAATCAAATTATTATTTAAATTTGGAGAGATTACAAAATGCTGCGGTACAGAGGGACCTGGGAGTTCTTGTACATGAAACACAAAAAGTTAGCATGCAGGTACTGTAAGTAATTAGAAAGGAAAATTGAACGTTGGCCTTTATTGCAAGGGGGATGGAATATAAAAAAGTCCTGCTACAACTGTACAGGGCATTGGTGAAACCACACCTGGAGTATTGCGTACAGTTTTGGTCTCCTTATTTAAGGATGGATATACTTGCATTGGAGGCAGTTCAGAGAAGGTTCACAAGGTTGATTCCTGAGATGAAGGGGTTGTCTTATGAAGAAAGTTGAGCAGGTTGGGCTTATACTCATTGGAGTTGAGAAGAATGAGAGGTGATCTTATTGAAACATATAAGATTCTGAGGGGGCCTGACAAGGTAGATGCAGAGAGGATGATTCCCCTAATGGGGAAAGCTAGAAGGCATAGTTTCAGAATAAGGGGTCGCCCATTTAAAACGGAAATGGGAGGAATTTCTTCTCTCAGAGGGTTGTGAATCTTTGGAATTCACAGATAGCTGTGGAGGGTGGGTCATTGAATATATTTAAGGTGGAGATAGATAGATTTTTGAATGATAAGGGGGTCAAGGGTTATGGGGAGCGGGCAGGGAAGTGGAGTTGATGCCAAGATCAGTTCAGCCATAATATTGAATGGCAGAGCAGGCTCGAGGGGCCAAATGGCCTACTCCTGCTCCTATTTCTTATGTTCTTATTTTCTTATGAAAGTCTCTGGGTTGCAATGGAATTATCCAAGCGCGCTATTATTCCCATAGACTTGGCCATCTGGACTTTGACCGTTCAGCCAAGTGCTTTTAATTTACCTTGTATTTTTAGTTGTTCTGCAAAACAAAGAACCTCACAAAGTCTCTCTGTTGGTTGGTAGGATGATCCACCACCAAAAATATCAGCTAGTGAATCCGATTATCCTATGTTACGTCGCAGTAGTTACATTACCACAGTAGTCCACTAGATGGAGCAGCAGTCCACTAGGTGGAGCTTTATTACTATATTTGCACATTAAACCAATTTTAATGAAGCTCAACACACGCTCGGGTAACATCACTTCATCTTTCTACTAGACACTTCACAGCCTACCTACCTTAACCTTGAATTTAACAACTTTAGGTCCTAACAACTGTTCCTATTTTCTCTTGTACATTCTGTAACCATTTAAAATTCTCTGGACCCATCTTTTATCTGTATGCTTATCCAATTATCACCTCCTTTTGCCTTCACCAGCACCATCAACCCATTTGTCACTTAATCACTCCTGCTGTCCACCACATCACAGACCTCTCCCTTTTGTTATTTCCCTGACCCTCTTGTCCCTGGCTCTGTATTTGCTTAAAAGCTGTTCATCACCAACATCTTCCAGTTCTGATGGAAGGTCATTGACCCGGAATATTGACTGTTTCTCTCTCTGCAGAAGCTACCTGACCTGCTGAGCATTTCCAACATTTTCTGTTTTATTTCAGCACCTGCAGCATTTTGCTTTTGTTCCACTGACCATTGATTAGGCATTTGTAAATCCTATAATTAAAAAAACTTCATTGGAATTTGTGATACCATATTGTACTGCCTATCCTATGTTAGAACAAGCACTATTTTAGCAGTCTCACCTGCTTTTATTGCTTTTCAACCAGTAGCAGCTGGTGACCTATTTGACAGCTGTACATCCTGAATCAAGCCAGCGTGTTACCATGGCAGTGGGCCCTTACTGTGGAATCCCGCCACCAACCTTAAAATCTGTATGAGGTTGTTTAAAGTACAGTGACCAATAAATCCATCCTGGGAACGTTCCCACTGCACGGCCTCCCTCACATTGCCGCAGTCAATCGGGAAATGAAAATCAAGCCAGTACGGTTTAAAATGGGACGGTGGTATAAATTGAATTTAACAATGGGATCTTTCCACAGGATGCAAAACCCTCACATTGCCTCAGTAATCGCTTAGTTAATAAAATAAAATCAGGTCGTCAATCTGCTACCTGTGGTTAAGGTTAGATAAATATATCTAATGTAAACACCTCTAACTTTCTAGCAGGATGTTTGTGCAGGGTTCCAGGTGAAGCAGTGCCTCAACTAATGAGATGCCTGTATTCTCAGCTAATGATGATGTTTTATGTTCTAGTCATGTTATACATTCGCAACAAAACCTGCTGCCTTCCCTAAGAATACTCCAGTCCTTCACCAGCTGCTGCACTCCCAAGTCCATGCTCCCACAGGTGCAAACATGTACAGGGTGCACAGTTAAATTATTTAAATGAGCACAATCAACAAGCCACAAGATTGGCCTTTCAACCAGCGAGGGTGTGCACTGGAGGTTTGGGAAATTGTTGGCTGAACCATGGAATTGGCCCTGACTGACAGTAACTGAACAAAGTTATCAATAATTATAATGATACTGCATACCATATTACCAAGTACCATGTGCAAGAAGGGAAATACAAGTACAGAAATACATTTAATCTGCCTTCTTAGTAAAATTATTGTCTCGGAATGTAAATCATTGCTTTTACACGCCATAGTCAGGGCAATTTTAACCCCAATCATAAGGAAAGGAGTGGGGAGCGATTAAAATGGAGAGGCTCCATTTCCGGCCCCGTTCTCACTGATCTGTTATTTTATCACTATTGGTTTTGATGATGGTTGAGACTCTGCTGGACTCATGCATAAATGCTAGTCAGGGTCCCAAGCATTCATGGCTCAGGTCATTCTGGGAAATAAAAATAAGCAAAACAATCGAATTCAATGGTGTTCAAAACATTCTGCAACTGTTTCCACCAACTGATTACAACAATTGTACATCCCTGTCTGGCGTAAAAATAAAAAAGGGAAGGTGGCTCAACCGTGGCTATCAAGGGAAATCAGGGATAATATTAAAGCCAAGGAAGTGGCATACAAATTGGCCAGAAATAGCAGCGAACCCGGGGACTGGGAGAAATTTAGAACTCAGCAGAGGAGGACAAAGGGTTTGATTAGGGCAGGGAAAATAGAGTGCGAGAGGAAGCTTGCATGGAACATTAAGACGGACTGCAAAAGCTTCGATAGATATGTAAAGAGAAAAAGGTTAGTAAAGACAAAAATAGGTCCCCTGCAGTCAGAATCAGGGGAAGTCATAACGGGGAACAAAGAAATGGCAGACCAATTGAACAAGTACTTTGGTTCGGTATTCACTAAGGAGGACACAAACAACCTTCCGGATATAAAAGGGGTCAGAGAGTCTAGTAAGAAGGAGGAACTGAGGGAAATCCTTATTAGTCGGGAAATTGTGTTGGGGAAATTGATGGGATTGAAGGCCGATAAATCCCCAGGGCCAGATGGACTGCATCCCAGAGTACTTAAGGAGGTGGCCTTGGAAAGTTGCATTGAAAGTCATTTTCCAACATTCCATAGACTCTGGATCAGTTCCTATGGAGTGGAGAGTAGCCAATGTAACCCCACTTTTTAAAAAAGGATGGAGAGAGAAAACAGGGAATTATAGACTGGTCAGCCTGACATCGGTAGTGGGTAAAATGATGGAATCAATTATTAAGGATGTCATAGCAGCGCATTTGGAAAGAGGTGACATGATAGGTCCAAGTCAGCATGGATTTGTGAAAGGGAAATCATGCTTGACAAATCTTCTGGAATTTTTTGAGGATGTTTCCAGTAGCGTGGATAAGGGAGAACAAGTTGATGTGGTGTATTTGGACTTTCAGAAGGCTTTCGACAAGGTCCCACACAAGAGATTAATGTGCAAAGTTAAAGCACATGAGATTGTGGGTAGTGTGCTAACGTGGATTGAGAACTGGTTGTCAGACAGGAAGCAAAGAGTAGGAGTAAATGGGTACTTTTCAGAATGGCAGGCAGTGACTAGTGGGGTACCGCAAGGTTCTGTGCTGGGGCCCCAGCTGTTTACATTGTACATTAATGATTTAGACGAGGGGATTAAATGTAGTATCTCTAAATTTGCGAAATGAAACTAAGTTGGGTGGCAGTGTGAGCTGCGAGGAGGATGCTATGAGGCTGCAGAGTGACTTGGATAGGTTAGGTGAGTGGGCAAATGCATTGCAGATGAAGTATAATGTGGATAAATGTGAGATTATCCACTTTGGTGGTAAAAACAGAGAGACAGACTATTATCTGAATGGTGACAGATTAGGAAAAGGGGAGGTGCAACGAGACCTGGGTGTCATGGTACATCAGTCATTGAAGGTTGGCATGCAGGTACAGCAGGCGGTTAAGAAAGCAAATGGCATTTTGGCCTTCATAGCGAGGGGATTTGAGTACAGGGGCAGGGAGGTGTTACTACAGTTGTACAGGGGCTTGGTGAGGCCACACCTGGAGTATTGTATACAGTTTTGGTCACCTAACTTGAGGAAGGACATTCTTGCTATTGAGGGAGTGCAGCGAAGGTTCACCAGACTGATTCCCGGGATGGCGGGACTGACATATCAAGAAAGATTGGATCAACTGGGCTTGTATTCACTGGAGTTCAGAAGAATGAGAGGGGATCTCATAGAAACGTTTAAAATTCTGACGGGTTTAGGCAGATTAGATGCGGGAAGAATGTTTCCAATGTTGGGGAAGTCCAGAACCAGGGGTCACAGTCTAAGGATAAGGGGTAAGCCATTTAGGACCCAGATGAGGAGAAACTTCTTCACCCAGAGAATGGTGAACCTGTGGAATTCCCTACCACAGAAAGTTGTTGAGGCCAATTCACTAAATATGTTCAAAAAGGAGTTAGATGTCGTCCTTACTACTAGGGGGATCAAGGGGTATGGCGAGAAAGCAGGAATGGGGTACTGAAGTTGCATGTTCAGCCATGAACTCATTGAATGGTGGTGCAGGCTCGAAGGGCCGAATGGCCTACTCCTGCATCTATTTTCTATGTTTCTTGAACCCCTCTAACTAATAGCAAGTCTGAGAAAAAAATTCTCTCCACCCTCTCTCTCCCGATTTCCTTGTAAATACCAATAATTTTCACCTTTCTTTCTGTGTCTCTCTATTCCTTCCCTTCTGGCTTTCTCTCCTCCTTCCCTTCTGTCTTTCTTTTTCCTTGTTCCCTTTCTGCATTTCTCTCTACTTTCTACTCTCTCCTTCTCTCTCACTCATTCATTCCTTTCTGATACTCCTCCCTCTCTTCTTTCTGCTTCTTTTTTTCCCCAATTGGCCTGGGTTTTTATCTGGTCTTTGCCTCTCCCAGGAGATCATATGGCTCCGGTTGGGGTGGAGTGTAGAATATTTCAATGTAAGTTGTGTGAAGCGGACTGGTTGGGCTGGGTGCACTTTACCTTTCTGCCATTGTTCATTGTTCATAGGTTTATATGTAACCTTCAGGGCTGCTGACCGAGGGCTGTGCGGCTCTTTGTCAACCGGCGCAAACACGATGGGCCAAAATGGCCTCCTTCTGCGCTGTAAATTTCTATGTTTCTATGTTTTCCTTCCTTCCTTTTTGTGTCCCATCTCCCTTTCCTTCGGTTGGCCTATGTCGCCTTCCCTTTCTCATCTTTCTCTGCCTTTATCACCTCTTGTTTCCCTCAAAGTTCTCTCTTTGCTCTTTTGGTTTATTCTTTCTCCTCTTCTCATTCTCGCACCCTCTCCTTGTTTGGTTCATTTTCTCCCCTTTCCTCATTGCTTAGAACTCATGTGTGTCACAAAGACAACAATTTAACTTTATATTAATTGCACCAAAATTAGAATGAATCTACCTATATGCAATTGTATTACAAACAAACAAAAAAATCTTTTACTGGAGGAAAATAGATGAGTGGTAAAATTCTGCAGTTACAAACCTTGAAATTGTGATGTGAGCAATCAGGCTGGGCCCACCATTGTGTGGGTGAGAATGTGTCAATAAGAGAGGATTGGTCTTGCTGCGATTTATGAGATTGCCTCTCTTTCCTACTTTCAGTAGGCACCACCATATGAAAAATGTGCCTGAGAAGCCGAGTCATTGGTGTGATTGGCTGAGGGGGTGTGGGGGGAGAAATCCATTGAGGAAACAGTTCTTGAAGGGTTGCTGTGGGGTTAAAGCATGGGGATAATTTTGACTGCGTGGATAACTTTGCTTTCAGTGGAAGAACAGACTTTTCTAAAAGGTGCAACAGCCACATACAGCTAAAAGTGTCGACAAGCAGAAATGTGGGGGGAAACTCCTCATTCACTAAGGATTTCTTGCTTCAGGAGGAGCATCAAAGGAAAATGTCCTTCTTTGAAGCAGAAGGCCATTCTCGTGTGAAAGCTGAGATCCATGCTGCTTAGATGGATGTCACACAGAGAGTAAGTCGAGCCTCCCAAGTTCAATGACCTGGGAGCAATCAAGGAAGAGGTTTCTTTTGAGGTAGAGATGCAGTGATTCCATTATTTCCCATTTATAGGTGGTAGAAATTCTTCCCCATCGATAGTCAGCTCCATCCGTCAATTCCCGCTGCACGGTGCCCCCGGCGGGTAGAAATTCAACATTTCATCCCGAAGTCATGTAGACTCATTGGGGCCGAAATTTAGGTGCACCTGAATTCCTGTTATGGTAAGTAGATCCATTTTCAGGACTTTGACATTTTTTCAAAGTCCTACAGGAAATGGATAATAATGAGGTGGGCCTTAGATTCAAAACCAGGCTGACTGGCTGAAAATGGGTTGCTGGGGACCTCCGCCGCTGTCAATCAGCAGTGGAATCATGGTGACATCACAGCACGTGTGCGTCACCACGCTCTCTCCCCTACGTTAAAGGGGAAAGATTCGATCATTTTTTAACTTTGGCCACCAGGGAGGGTTTAGGCCGGACCAGCAGCCTGGCACCCAAGAAAGGGTGCCAGGCTTCCTGTTGGCGGCCTGGCCGAACCCGGAGGCAGTATTTTGCCGGCCGATCGGCAAGTTGGGTGGCAAAAATGTTTGCATTGCGGCCGCGGCAGTGGGCCCTCTCCTTTAAGGGTGGCTGCGCTGCTGGGCCACACTCACTGCAGAGATGGTGCACCGGCAGAAAACTTGCCAGGGGCACCAGGCGGTGGAGATCGACTGATAGATCTGAATATCGATAGGTAAGTATTTTTATTGCTTTTTTATTGTTTCATTGGCAGTGCAACCATTCAGGCAGGATGGGGTCCAGGCCGAAAAATCACCGACCTGAATTTAGGTTGGGTCGGCCTGTTGACCCCAAAGCGGTAGCCATTCAATTTTTAGGAATGGCTGCCGCAAACGGGCATTAACAGGTCTCTTTGAGACACTGAATTTCGGCCCCACTGAGGTTATGTTCTACCAAAGTCTCAACTGCAGTACTTTGGGCAGAGAATGTTTGAAAGCCAGGTACCTCCCTGCAGAGAGGAGAGAAAGTCACTATAACAGTTTGCCTAGACTAAGGGCTAGACTTTCCATTATTGTGCAGATCGCCCAAAAATGGGCGTTATTTCCAGCGTTGGCATTTATTATGGGTATTGAGATCGCTGGATTGTCGGCCAATTTCAAAACCCCAACTTTCCACTTTATAAAATGAGCATTACCGGGAGCGATCTGAAATGAATGTTATTGTTAATTTTTTTCCCTTCTGCTGTAAAATGTCGGCATCCATAGCAACGCCATGGCAACGGTCGTTTCCCATGTTTTAGGAGGTCAAGGGTCATCAATACATGTGCAGAAGAGGAGAGAGAGAGCAGAGAGTAAGTGGGTGTGTTGTCTGGTTGTTTGGCTGTTATGGGAAGTAGGAAAGAGATTTAGCAGCAGTAAAAAGAATTGAGAGCACAAATTACTTAGTTTTCACAGAGATTTTGGGGAAAAAAAATTAGTAACATGGAAGGCATGGAGGAGGCGAGCCAGCATGATATGGAAGGGGAGGACGCTAGCGAGAGCACTGAGGTAGGAGAGGAACTCGAAGTGGGAGGACGAAAACGAGTTTGGAGATTCTCCGACGAGGCAAATGCCTCCCTCCTGCAGGAGGTGGAGTCATGCTGGGGTCAATTGACGCGGGGTGGGCGTGGAAAGCCCACCCCAAAGGTTTACCAGAAAATTTGGGCCGACATAGCCGAGGTGGTCTCGTCAGTGGCACACGAGGTGCGTGAGGGCAACCAGTGCCACAAGCGCTGGAACGACCTTGTCGGATCCACCAGAGTAAGCATTACATTTATTTACACTTACTTGTATATTTATATAATTTGAATTGTAAGTGTAATGAGTGATTAAATTCAGATGTGATTCTTTCATTTATACCGGGAATGTTTTACTCAAAGCCTGCATTTGCGGTGTACGTCTTTAGGTTAATAATTATAATTATCATAATAATAATGATTACATCTGTCGGTTATGTATTGTGTAAGTCTCTGTGACAGTACCTATCAATGATCTTACACAATGATCTCTTGCCATGTCGTGCTGTTGTTATCTTTTGCAGAAGAAGCTTTCGAAGAATAGGGCTGAGTAGCGGCGCACGGGTGGCGGGTCGCCTTCATCAGCGAACTGACAGACATCAAGGAGCGGGTGCTGGCACGAGTGGGGAGCCACCCCCGGTCGGCCACGCAAGCAGCAGCAGAAGCTAATGTGATGCCACGTGACTAAAATATACACCATGGCATGATGTAAAGTCAATAGATACCCCACCCACTCATATCCGAACAATAATTTGTGGTAGATGATTGATAAAAGTGTTATCTAAATAATGATGTCCTCATGAAAATCATTGTAATACAGAATTTGGTCATGTTCATGAAATGTGATGTCTGTGGTGATTTTGATAACGGTAGTGCTTTTGTTGTGCATATGCTGTGTGTAGCATTTGAATCACCCTGTGACCCTAGCACTTCCTTCTCCTGTAATAACCTCATTTATGTTTTGTAGCTCAGCCAGCAGCATGGCTCCATGCAACACCACCGAGCCAAGAAGGTGCGGATCCGGCAGCGGCCTCGGTGGGGGATCGTCATTCTGTTACTGAGGTGCCCCGAATCTCGTAGGGTGCCTTCTCCACTGGTGACAGTGCCGACTTTGAGGAGCCTGCAGCGACAAGCTCTATGCAACCCCGATGACATCTAGTGCTTCTGTGGCCATGTCCTCCTCCACCGTGGAGATCGCGGGCCCAAATACTTTGCTGCAGGGCACCCCAAGTGTCTCCATGCCGGCGCCGACCCCGCGGAGGTTGGTTCGATGCAGCAGGACTGCTCCACGAGCAGCAGATCTAAGCGAGGACATGGTACACTTGTCCAGGAGGAGTGATGAAATAGGTCAGCAGATCCTCCAGACAATGGGGGGGTGGCATATCCCAACAGCTGGCCAGCATGTCTGCCACCATGACCAAGTATGTGGCGTGGATGGCGGAGGCCCTGGAGATGATAGCCAGAAACACAGGTGCCAGAGGGCTACCAGTGGTCCCGGAGCGCGGCACTGAACCCCAAGGTGCCGCACCCCCATTGCCAATGATACATGCGAGACAGGAGGAAGCTGATGCAGTCCATAAACGCTCCCGCCATACTCTCTGCGTTCCCCACTGGCATACCCAAACAAAAATCACCTGTGACTGTCGATGCCAATGAAGAGGCTCGCCAGTCAGAAGCCGGGCCTTTGACGCCATGAGCTGGTCCAGTGTGTCCCCAGATGCCATTTCCATTGTCTCTCCCCGCAACACAGCAGCGCTCTGGCAATATTGCTGCACACCATCTTGGTGTCATTTTGGTTAGGAGCAGCAAGCAAAGGAGGGTGATAAGGGGAAGGCAGGGTGGGAAAGCCCGTGGTAAAAGATAGTGGGGCAGAGGTTTCTGCATTATGTTGTTGATGCTGGATGCATCCTAAGTTTTATGTTTTATTTTTATGTTTTGATTTATGTTGTTCATAATGTTGCTGTTGAATTATCATACTGCTAATTTATGTTATTTTAGTAAAGTTTCACAATTAAGTTTACAAAGTTGACAAAGTTTATAATGTTCAATAAATTATTTTGTTCACCTTAATCATTTCTGTGCAGTGTCTTATTTGCAGAATAAGAGGGGGAATCATCAACATGGTGGGATAGAGTGGCCAGGCAATGGTCAAACATGCCATTCACTCTTCAAGCAAAGCGTACAATTATGAGATGCCGATGTAAGGCTTTTGCAGTGATGACATTTCCACAATGCCTCCCCTGTGGTTGTGGTGGGGTGGTGGTGGCATGATTTCCTCGCCAGACTCCTCTTCCTCGTCTTCCTTCTCCTCCTTCTCCTTCTCACCCCCTCTTTCCTGAGGTGGTCCTGCAATCACCATTGGCAAATCCTATCCCCTCATGATGGCTACGTTTTGTTAAATGCAGTTCACCACAATAAACTCAGAGACCTGCTGAGGGGAGTATAGCAGGCAGCCTCCAGAGTGGTCCAGACATCGGAAGCGCTGCTTGAGCACTCTAATTGCTTGTTCAATGATGTTGCGTGTGGTTGCATGGCTCTTATAGCGATGCTCGGCTTCGGTCTGAGGGTTCCGGAGGGGGTGTAATGAGCCAGGGTGGCGAGGCCGTAACCTTTGTCCCCAAGCAGCCAGCCCTGGCCTTGTGGTTGACACTGGAACGTGCGTGAGACACTGCTCTCATGCAAGATGAAAGCATCATGGATGCTCCCTGGATATTGGGCATTGACTGCCATGATGCGCTGAGTATGGTCGCAGACAATCTGTACATTCATGGAGTGGAATCCCTTTCAGTTTCGGTAAACCTCTGGATTTTGTAAAGGTGATCGTAGGGTGATGTACATACAGTCAAGGGCACCCTGAACCTTGGGGAAACCAGCAAATCGTCCAAAACCTACAGCCCACTCATTTTGGGTCTCCTCGGTCATGGGAAAGTTTATGAAGTCCATCCTGCATGCGTACAGTGCATTAGTCACCTGGCAAATGCAGCAATGTGTATAGTGCTGTGAGATGGGGCATATGTCCCCCGCTGATGCCTGAAAGGAGCCAGAGGCATAGCAAGCAAGTGCCACAGTCTCCTTCAGCTCGATGGGCAGTGCAGTCTTGGTGTCACCGGTCAGGCTGTAGATCTGCCTGCAGGAGATGGTATATCTCTGTGACCACCTCTTTTCGGAAGCGCAGCCTTTAGACGCACTGTGCCTCAGAAAGCCGCAGGTATGAGCGACGTTTCCTGTAAGCTCGTGGGGGGTAAGGCCGCCTCCCTATATGACTACTATTGTGTTCCTAACACAGATGAGACTGCACACAGGCAGGTTAAAGTAACAGTGACCTCAGTCTTTATTAAGACACTCCAGAGTGAGGAACAGGCCTTAGGGGCTGGCTTATATATAGTGCTCCCAAAGGATGCTGGGATCCTTTGGGACTTCAGGGGATGCACTCCCTGGTGACGGAACATGGGAGTGCATGCTTTACAGATACACAACATCACTCCCCGACAAAGTCAAAGTGAAAACTATTTACAAGGTGAGACGGTCGGGAGCCTTTCTTTCCCTGGTGGACCGCCTCGGTACAAATGTCTGTTCTGGTGTGTTGGCTGTGCCCTCGCTGGGCTGGCGTGTTGTTGGCCCTGCAGGGCTGCTGGGTGAGCCTGGCCTTGCTGGGCTGTTGGGCGTGATGGGTTCGATTTCCTGGTCCGGGGTGGTGTCGTTGATCCTTTGGGTGTGTGTTGTGGACTCGAAAAAGGTGGTGTCTGCTGTGGGTTGTTCAGGGCAGTCTGTGAATCACAGCCTCGTTTGGTCCAGGTGCTTTCTGCAAATGTGTCCATCGTCTAGTTTGACGACAAACACCCTACCCCCTTCTTTAGCGATCACCGTGCCCGCGATCCACTTGGGACCGTGTCCATAATTTAGCACATAGCAGGGTCATTCAGATCAATTTCCCGTGACACAGTAGCGCGACCATCGTTTACATTTTGTTGCTGCCGCCTGCTCTCTACCTGATCATGCAGGTTGGAGTGAACCAGTGAGAGTCTGGTTTTAAGTGTCCTTTTCATGAGTAGCTCAGCTGGGGGCATCCCTGTGAGCAAGTGGGGTCTCGTGCGGTAGCTGAGCAGTACTCGGGACAGGCGGGTTTGAAGTGAGCCTTCTGTGACTCGTTTAAGGCTCTGTTTGATTGTTTGTACTGCCCGCTCTGCCTGCCCATTGGAGGCTGGTTTAAATGGGGCCGAGGTGACATGTTTGATCCCATTGCGGGTCATGAATTCTTTAAATTCGGCACTGGTGAAACATGGCCTGTTATCACTGACCAGTATGTCAGGCAGGCCGTGGGTGGCAAACATGGCCTTCAGGCTTTCAATGGTGGCGTTGATGGTGCTTCCCGACATTATTTCACATTCAATCCATTTTGAAAAAGCATCCACCACCACCAGGAACATTTTACCGAGAAACAGGCCCGCATAGTCGACATGGATCCTCGACCATGGTCTGGAGGGCCAGGACCACAAACTTAGTGGTGCCTCTCTGGGCACGTTGCTCAACTGAGCACACATGCTGCATTGCCGTACACAGGATTCGAAGTCAGAGTCAATACCGGGCCACCACATGTGGGATCTGGCTATCGCTTTCATCATTACTATACCCGGGTGTGTGCTGTGGAGCTCCGAGATGAACGTCTCCCTGCCCTTTTTGCGTAGCACTATGCGGTTACCCCACAACAGGCAGTTTGCCTGAATGGACAGCTCGTCCTTTCGCCGCTGGAACGGCTTGATTAGCTCTTGCATTTCAACGGGGATGCTGGCCCAGCTCCCATGCAGGACACAGTTTTTTACTCGGGACAGCAGAGGATCTTGGCTGGTCCAAGTCCTAATTTGGCAGGCCGTGACAGGTGATTTATCATTTTCAAATGCTTCCATGACCATCAACAAGTCTGCGGGCTGCTCCACCTTCAACAAGTTTGCAGGCTGCGCCATTTCCATCCCCGTGGTGGGCAATGGTGGCCGACTGAGAGCATCCGCACAGTTCTCGGTGCCTGGCCTGTGGCAGATGGTATAGTTATTCGCTGATAGCGCGAGTGCCCACCTTTGTATGCGGGCTGAGGTTTTAGTATTTAACCCCTTGTTTTCAGCGAACAGTAATATGAGGGGCTGGTGATCAGTTTCCAGCTCAAATTTGAGGCCGAACAGGTCCTGATGCATTTTCTTTACCCCGAACACACAGGCTAATGCCGCTTTCTCAAGCATGCTGTAGGCCCTCTCGGCCTTGGACAAGCTGCTGGAGGCATAAGCGAAAGGTTAGCTTGTTGTAATACACACCCGACTCCATACGACGACGCATCACATGCTAGCACAGGTCTTTTACACGGGTTATACAATACAAGCAGCTTGTTGGAGAATAAAAAGTTTCTGGCTTTCTCAAAAGCAATTACCGTATATACTCGCGTATCATGCGACTTTTGAAGACCTAAATTGTAACCTAAATTTGGGGGGTCGCATGATACGCGAGATACAAAATTTGCGGGTGTGAAGTGCTGGCCAAGATTAGGCTGTTAGGCTGTTAAGCAGACCGTATCCATGCTGAATCTCGGCAGGTATCTCCTGGGCTGGATTGCAGCCTCTATTGTCGCTTGTACTGTATCGGGGGGGATGAGAGAGAGTCGCGGAGGTCGGGGGGGGGAGAGAGAGTCGCGGAGGTCGGGGGGGGGGGGGAGGAAAGAGACCGGACCGGATCCGACCTGACCCCCGCTCTCCCTACCCCGGCGACCCGACCTCCGCTCCCCCAACTCCCCCCCCACCCGGCAATCCGACCTCCGCTTCCCCCCGGTGACCCAACCCGACCTCCTCTTCACCCCACCCCCCACCCCCCCGGCGACCCGACCTCCGCCACCCACAACTCCCTCTGAAGTTTGCTGCATTATTAGAGGCTCCATCTATCTCAGCCCATGCTTCTTTTACCCGCAAACACAGTAGAGGCTGTGGCTGAACAACGCTAGTCAAGCCAGCTGGAACGATTGCTGTATCGGTGTTCGATTCGCGAACAGCTTTCACAGCAGAATCCACTCGATGTTTCATGTTAAGGTCTGTATTCGATCTCAAAAAAGTGACTCGCATGATACATGAGATATATGGTAAAATCATGTTTTGGGGACGAAAATTTAGGGGTCGCATGATACGTGAGATCGCAGGATACGCGAGTATATACGGTACTTGTTTTTTTTCCCCATACCCAGTTCTCACCTTTGCGCAATAACACATGTAGGGGCTCTAAGAGGGTGCTTAACCCCGGTAGGAAGTTACCAAAATAGTTGAGGAGTCGCAGGAACGACCGCAGCTCCGTGACGTTCTGTGGCCTGGGCGCGTTTCTGATAGCCTCTGCCTTGGCATCTGTGAGCCGAATGCCGTCCGCCACGATCTTTCTCCCCAAAAACTCCTGTTCTGTTGCCATGGAGATGCATTTCAATCTCGTCAGACACAGCCCTACGCAATCCAGTCGCTGGAGGATCTTCTCCAGGTTTTGTAGGTGCTCGACAGTGTCCCGACCCATGACCAATATGTCGTCCTGAAAAACCACCGTGCGTAGTACCGACTTGAGTAGGCTCTCCATGTTTCTCTGGACGATCGCTGCAGCCGACCGAATTCCAAACGGGCATCTGTTGTAGATGAACAGTCCCTTGTGCGTGGTGATGCAGGTGAGGCCCTTCGAAGACTCGTCCAGCTCCTGCATCATGTAGGCCGGTCAGGTCGAGCTTGGTGAATGTCTTGCCTCCTGCCAGTGTTGCAAATAGGTCATCTGCTTTCAGTAACAGGTATTGATCCTGTGGCGAGAAATGATTAATAGTTACTTTATAATCGCCGCAAATCCTGATCGTGCCATCACTTTTGAGTACTGGAACAATCGGGCTGGCCCATTTGCTGACTTCCACTTGGAGCCTGTCCAGCTCGATTTCCACTCTCTCCCTCATCATGTGAGGTAACGCTCGCGCCTTGTGGTGGATGGGTCTTGCCTCTGGGCCCAAGTGGATCTGCACCTTCGCCCCGGAAAAGTTTCCAATGCCTGGCTCAAAAAGGGAAGGAAATTTGTTGAGGACCTGGGTACATGAGGCCTCATCGACATATGATAGCGCTCGGATGTCATCCCAGTTCCAGCGGATTTTGCCCCGCCAGCTCCTACCAAGCAGTGTGGGGCCATCGCCCGGGACAATCCAGAGGGGCAGTTCATGCACCGTGCCCTCGTAGGTGACCTTGACCATGGCGCTGCCCAGGACAGTATTAAGCGCTTTGGTGTACGTTCTCAGTTTCGTGTGGATGGGACTCAGGGCTGGTCCGAGTGTCTTGTTGCACCACAGTCTTTCAAACATCTTTTTATTCATGATGAATTGGCTAGCGCCAGTGTCCAGTTCCATGGCTACGGGTAAGCCATTCAATTTTACATTTAGCATTATAGGTGGACATTTCATCGAAAATGTGTGCACCCCGTGTACTTCAGCATCTGCCTCCTCTCTCTGAGGCTCGAAATTGCTTTAATCCACCATGGACCGATCTTCCTCTGCCACGTGGTGGTTAGCAGGTTTTGCGGAGCTGCAAGCTCGTTGGAGGTGCCCCATTATTCCACAGCTCTTGCAAACATACCCTTTGAAGCAGCATGAATAGGCTGAATGGAAGCCTCCACAACACCAACAAGGTGCGAGTTTCCTTGCAGTCATCCATTGTTGCGAACTCTGAGTCATCTGGGTCACCTGAGGCCTGCTGGCTGTTGCAGACTCGTGGTTTCTGCCCTGTACATTTCTGCTCGCAAACACAGTTCCAGTTAATTTATGAACATTGCTCGCACTTGTGTGCTGAGTAATTTTTTTGGTGTTATCTTTGGTGGACATAAACGCCTGTGCTATCGCAATGGCCTTGCTGAGTGTTGGTGTCTCTGCAGTCAAAAGTTTTCGTAGGATGGTCTCGTGGTCAATGCCCAGTACAAAAAAGTCTCTGAGCATTTGCTCCAGGTAGACATCAAACTCACATTGTCCTGCAAGTCACCTTAGCTCGGCGACGTAGCTTGTCACTTCCTGACCTTCAGATCACTGGCACATGTAGAACCAATACCTCGCCATCAGCACACTCTCCCTCAGATTAAGATGCTCCCGAACCAGTGTATACAGCTCCTCATATGACTTATCTGTGGGTTTCACCAGAGCCAGAAGATTCTTCATGAGGCTGTAGGTCAGTGCCCTGTAGACCGTGAGGAGGACCGCTCTCCTTTTTGCAGCGCTTCCTTCTCCATCCAGCTCGTTGGCTACAAAGTACCTATCTTGCCGTTCGACATAGGCTTCCCAGTCCTCACCCTCCGGGAACTTCTCCAGGATGCCCACAGTTTGCTGCATCTTTGCATTGGATTCGTATACTCGTCGCCAGTTGTTGTGTTCCTAACACAGATGAGACTGCACACAGGGAGTTTAAAGTAACAGTGACCTCAGTCTTTATTAAGACACTCCAGAGTGAGGAACAGGCCTTAGGGACCGGCTTATATATAGTGGTCCCAAGGGATGCTGGGATCCCTTGAGGCTTCAGGGGATGCGTTCCCTGGTGGTGGAACATGGGAGTGCATGCTTTACAGATGCACAACAACTCCGACCTCTTCAATTAGGTGAAAATGATCATCAATAAGCCTTCTTTCAGCTCGACGCCATATAAATATAGCAGCCAGGATTACTGGCTCCCAACATAGCATGGCCCCCATCTTTTAAAATGTCCTTATATGTCCTTTAAAACAAACTATAAACTCACATAAACTTCACAATCAAGAGAATGCAGTATGCAGTCTTCTTCTCCCAATGCTTGTAATCACTCACAACTGTGACTTTCTCCTCCGTTTTCAAGATTGTACTGTTAGCGCTTGGTGCACCCAGAGTCCAACCGGTTTTTGCTGGTGGGTTCCCAGGCGGACGCTAAATCGTCCATAATGCTCGACAGTTCTGCTTGTGGCACTAGTGTGCAGCGATGCATGATGACTTACAACATCCAAATGGTCAAAACAAGGCGGGGCACAAAGTTTAAGCGCTGCCGCAAAACCATTGGCGAAAATTCCACCTGGGCGCAAAATCTTGTGCGCCTCGTTTCACACCCAAAAAATTGTTTTTGCGCCCCGCCGAGGCGCTAAATGGGGCGCAAATCAGCCACAAATCTAGCCCCTTATGTACAATCATTGTTTGTTGTCACTGTAAATTTAAGTCTGCACCAGTTAGCAACATATTGGCCTGGAAATCCCAGCCTCCCCGCGTCCGTACGGAGTCTGTACAGACCCAGGAAAGCAGCACAAAAGCCGCTTTTCAGCACACAATGCACAAGCGCTGAAAACCGGCTTTTCCGATCTGTCAAGCTGGAACTAGACAGATCCACCGTATCTCAGGATCGAGGACATTTGCAAAGGCAAGATTGCGGTATCTACCCATATCTTCTTGCCCAGCAAATGTCTTGAAAACTCTTGCGCCTGATAAAAGCCTACTTTTACAGGCGTAAGAGTTTTAAAACATACAAAAACATAATTAAATTAAATTTAAAAAAACACATTTTATTGTTAAAAACCCTGCCCACTATGGTAAGTTTATTTTAAAACATAATTAAAAAAAAACATTTTTAAATCAGAATTTTTTTTTCTAAGACATTTATTAATTTTAATTTCAATTAATGTTATGTTTTTGTTATGGTGTTTCATGTGTTTGCTTTTTTTCTCATTAATAGCAATGAAAACTCATAGATACGGAGTTCTCATACTGTACCTGATTGGTTGAGCAGTCACACTGCACCTTCTACGTGGGAACCTCGAGGACGGGAGCGTGCTTCGCAGTGCAGGAAGGGAAGGCCTCCCCACCGGAATCGCAGATTCCTCCAGGACCACCAGGTAAATTCGTAAAAATTCTCTGGTCGAAGGCGTTCGTCCGAAAGAAGCCTCCGACTAGAATTTCAGGGCCATTGGTTATGCAGTCAGATTGGTACAGTGTGAAGCTGAGGGCAAAATACAGACCAGGTTCGGGAAAACCATGTAGATTTGTATATGGTATGGTTAGCGAGTAAATGGAGTCGAAGTACAGATCGGCCATGCTCTAATTGAATGCCAAAACAGACGTAAATGCCTGAAATTTCCTAGTGGAGCTGTTAACTAGAAGAACCCGCAGAAACAATAGATAAAAATATGTTTTGCTTGGTCTTTTAACATGTGTGATGGACATAGAACAAGATTTGCAGAGTGACAAACCTATGCTCAGATTAACAAAGCCAACACTGCCTTCAGCAATGTACTTGTCAACTCCTTTTCTCTTCGGGGCAGAGGTTGGCTGAGGCCACTAGAGAAATGGGTCACTGAAAGAGTGATTCCATTATTTCCCACATGGAGTCAGTGGGACTCAAACCTTGAGAGTTAGCCTAGAAACAGTACAACATTCCATTATAGTGCCATCACAAGTAAGAGCAAAGACTGAGAGCAGCCTTCATCCTTCATGCCACAACAGCAGAAGCTCAATGTCAGAAAGGAGCTGTTGTATAAATATCTGTTCCATGACTGTCTCTAACCCGCAGTTATAAAATATAAAATGCAGTAACAAGGAAAAAACACCAGTAATACTATTAATCATTTCCCCTACAACAATTAAGATTGTGCAGCAAATCTGTAGAATGTATTTCTCCTTTGAACATGTCTCAGTGTACTGGCTGTCATACGGAATTGTATTCGATCACTTGTTACATCAGTGGTCAGCTTTGTTGACACATTTTGCATGACATTTAAGCAAGACAGAAACCATTTTACCCATTTGAAGCAGCAAGCTATCATGAACCCTTCCAGTCCACAGACATGTAATGACCCTTTGGGAAATTCTCCAGTTGAAATATATTCACTGTCACTCAAGAGAATGTTACAGAATGTCACTCGAGAGTTTGTTCATTAGCATGTTTCTTTCCCAGAATAAAAGGCACACAAAAGTGTGAAATATCAATGACACTGTTTGCTTAGGTATTTTTGAAACGAAAATCCTTTTAAAATGATTCTATGAATGTGATATACATTTCCCACACTTTATAAATGCCGTATTGGCATTTTTTTTGTAAGGTAGTCGCAAGGAGGTGAAATTGCCACACACCCCGATTGGGGGCGGTAACCTTCTGGGGCCGGGAATGTTAGCACCCGGCGTGGAAGTCCTGCCCCCAAAGCTGAAGCATTATCTCCTGTTGGGGCGGACCCCGGGGCATGATTGCTGTGCTCAGTCAAGGGCTGGATGATGCTCCACGTAGCACTGCTGCGCTACAATGCCCCTCCCATTTGATTAAATGGGAGGGCCACTGCGCACTCTGCAGGCCCTTTGATGGCCACCACTGGGCCACCAGGGCAGCACAAGACCGGGCCAGCAGCGCAGCACCCAAGACAGAGTGTCCGGCTGTACGACGGTGGCCTGGTCCATGCTCGGGTGGAGGGGTTTTGCCCTTGGTGGTTTTGAATCACCCCCCTTACAACAGTTCTAGACCCGGGAATTATAGTGGTGAACAGAATACACAGTTATAGCCGGATTTTTCAGTCTCAACCATCACAATGCTTTTATTCGAGTTAAAGCACACACCTGCTTCCAATAAAACACACCCTGGTGGTGTGAAACAAAAAAAAAAACACTGTACAACACACAACACGGGCCCATCTGAACAGGCCTCTATTGCGGTACCCACGACTAAAACATCCCTGCTTGGCTCAATAGGGCACCACCGAATCTGTCCAACAGACTGTGCGTATGCCTATGATCTGTGCAGAAACCGCCCAACTAAACCCCTAAGGCTTGGTTGGGACACATGACATCCCTTCACACTATGCAGTAGTCTTAAGGATATGTGGGCTGGGATAATGCTCAGGAGTTACCACTCTGGTTTACTCGCTGCTTTTCCCAATGAGAAAGGCTCTCTTTGCTCGTAGATGGTGGTTTCTTCTCTCCATCCCAGATGGAGTGCTCGGTCCTTAAGTGCATTGAACGAAGCAAGCAAGCGTGGAAGAGGAGAGAGAGAGAGAGAGAGAGAGAGATGGCTGCAACTGCCGTTCTTTTATACCTGAAAATGCTTATGAATTCTTTGCGCCAAAAACCAGTCCTTTGTCTGAGGCAGTCCAACTAAAGGGCAGTGACTCACATCTTCGGCCTGTGCCTTTGTAACTGGGCTGTTCCTGGGGATAAAGGCTCCAACGTATCTGGGTGGTCAATAGCTTTCTTTTGTCCTGAGTTTCCCGTGCTCCGTGCTCTCAGTCATTTTGATGGCTTGAGCACTGACCAATTTTCCTGATCTCTCACAGATGGGTCTCCCATTACATGACAAAGGGTCCTCCATCAACCATCTTCCTGTGATTTCAGCCATTGACCCATCCCCGCCCACCTGATGTGTATTCTTATGGAATATGTCTGGACCTATCCCAGTCCGCTGTCTGCTCTTCTGCAGTAACAGAAAATATGGAAAAACAAATTTCAAAACTTAAAGTCCAAAAATGCGTTGAAGTCTGTCGATGTTTCCGCTGATTCTTACAAGGGCCACCATACTCGAGCCTAAACCGAGAGTTGGCCGACCAAAAAAGATGGCGGCCTGGGGCACTGGCGGCCTGAGGTGCTGGCGCCCCACCCTTTAAGCCTTCATCATCATAGGCGGTCCCTCGTATCGAGGATGACTTGCTTCCACACCAAAAATGGATGAGTTCGCAGGTGTTTCAATGAAGGACCTAATATTTCAGGTCCAGAACTACATGTTGAAGGGTGGAAAATGCCTGTGCGTGGATATTTTTAACGTGTGGTGTCCGTCGCAGACCAACCACCACATGGACTTACAGAGTTAGAGGTCCAGTGACAAGGATTAACCAAGACGACTAGAGACCAGCTCTGCTGCACGGATCTGCTCACGTTCCAATCAGCGACCTGGACCTTGGTGACGTTCCATCCAGTTGCCCTCTTCACAGCCGTCACCCTCCTGAACCGGCTCGCTGCACCTTGAAGTGGTATGCTCCATGCTGCTCTTTTGAAGGCTCCGACCTGCTGATGATCCTTGCAGATTGGGGCCGCCGCGCCAAATGCCGGGATGGGCTCCATGGTTTGTGATCACCTGGTTTGTGTACAGTAAGGACCATCAGCAGGTCGGGGTCTTCAAAGATGCAGCGTGGAGCCTGACCCGGCATTCAGTGTGGCAGCCCCAACTTTAAATACTGCCACAAGAGTGGATGTCCGCCAGCTTCGCAACCCACAAAACTGGCAATTTTCTCTGCGGGGTGTTAAAGGGCGGTTCACTGAGGTGTAACAGCGTGGATTTTTTGTCGATTTCTGCCTGCGAATTTCCTCTGGGGGCAGTGCTCAATGATGTGCTCCAGGATCTGATTAGGAGCTCCACAGTCATATGATGGGAATGCTTTAATCTTCCATCTATGGAGAAAGTGGCAGCATCTATCATGACCAGTTCTAAGGTGATTGATGGTTGACCACTGTTTGCAAGGAAGGTTTGATCCTTCAGGTTGTACTGTGGGGTCCTCTATAACAAATCCGTTTTATATGTCACAGTTCTTCCAAGCATTTTGCCTTCGGTCATCAAGGCTGAGGGGAGATTGCTGACGGGCTTCGGCGATGGTCCAAAATGGCCTTCGAGATTTGAGACGGGTTGGTGGTACGTTGTTCAAGTCGGCCTGGATCGGCATGTCTTGCTGGTATAGCAGTTGTATTCTCTGGAGATGGCATATTCGTGGCATTGCGATGTTTGCAAGCACCTGCAGTCAAGGTGTTGGTGTCGATAAAATTATACTGGTGATAATTCTCATAGTAGAATTCAGCTGGACAGCAATGGCTTTGGCATGCGGACTTGATAGCCATGCCGGAGAGCAGTACTCTGCTGTAGAGTACACCAGGGCGAGTGCTGCCGTACAGAGGGTTTGAGCGTCTGCTCCCCATGTGGATCTGGCGAGTAACTGGATCAAGTTGACCTTACTCTTTAGTTTCTTCCCAAGGTTCTGGAGATGCTATCTATATGACAGGATGTGAACGAGCCTAACTCCTAAATAGGAGTTTTTTTTGGCATGGCTTACCTCTGCGCCGCAAAAGGAGACTTTCAAAGCTTGGTTTACTCGATTGGTGGTGAGGTGGAATGTCGAGGTGGCGGTCTTTTGCAGGTTTGGCCGAAGTCGCCATCGGCAGAAGTAGGCCTCCATTCTCTGTAAATCACTGGTCAGGGTCTCTTTGGTGATGATGACAGCCTTCTCGCAGCCCGCCCTGTTGCGTGATCTTAGATCACAACCAATGACGTCGCAAAAGACACCAAAATTGTTGTTAAATCGACCTCCCAGTGACAGTCGCAAACCAAGCAAATCGAATGGTCCTCTTCAGGACCAAAGAAAACTACATGTAGGCGTGTTGGTGTTAACGTGGTTTGCCTGCTATAGACAGTAGACAGTAAAACAAGTAGCAGGAGGGCAGGCAGCAGCCGTGCGACTTTGTGAGACCACAGCAGTGTATTTTTATGAAACTGAATGGGAGAGTACCACAGTGGCACAGCATGAAAAGAACATGATGAAGAAGAAAAACAAGCTCGCAAGGAGGTGCTGGAAGACAAAAAATGGATGACGTTCGAAACCCTGCAGTTATTGAAGCAGGAACACTTGTTAAAAGAAAGATTGCATCACATAGTATGCCCAAAATAATCAGATCATTTAATACGTTATAAGTGGCACCTCTGGAATTGACTCCTTTGGTAATAAAAAATGGTTAGCGCTCATCGTCACAGGCAGTCCATCGAAATCGAGGAAGACTTGATTCCACTCTAAAAGTGAGTTCTCAAGTGACTCTACAGTCCAATGCGGGAATTACAGTCTCTGTAACAGGTGGGACAGACAGTGGTTGAAGGAAAGGGTGGGTGGGGAGCCTGGTTTGCCGCACGCTCCTTCCGCTGTCTGCGCTTGATTTCTGCGTGCTCTCTGTAATGTCTCTGCACCTTGTTACAAACTCACACGAGGCATGTATATATCAGACACGGTCACTCTGTGACCTTCACTTTATTTCCAGGACTGAAGAGTGTTGATCCTAGGTGGGACCTCCCCTTTTATACCTGGAAGCCCAGGTGAGGAGCTCAATCCCTGTAGTCAGTGTGTGCATTACAAGGGTACAGGTACGGTGCGCATGAGTTACAGTTACATACTTATAGTCATTGCAAGATGGTGAAATACATGACATCACCTCCCCCCTTAGGTTTTTTAGTTTCAGAGTTTAAGTATTGGGTGGTCGGCGCTCTCTCGTGGAGCGCCGCAGTTGTGGCTCTGGTGGCTGAGCCTTAGCACGCGTCTCTGTCACTTGAGGTGATTCCGGCCTGTCAGGGCTGGCCGCAGGGACTGTGCATGCTGAGGGCTATCTTTGTTGTTCGTGCGCTGGCAGTGGTGTGGGTGCTATCTCATCATGCTCTTCTTCCAGTTCTTCCGTGTCTGCACTGAACCTTGTCTTTACTTGGTCCAAGTGTCTGCGGCATATCTACCCATTGTTTAGTCTGACCACCATGATCCTGTTTCCTTCTTTGCCAATTACGGTGCCCTCAAGCCATTTGGGTCCCAAAGCATGGTTAAGAACAAATACCGGGTCACCTATTTCTATACACCTCCCCCTTGAGCCTCGATCATGGAGCTCGGTTTGGGACTGGCGCTTGCCCTCAACAATGTCTACCAGGGCTGGGTGAATGAGGGACAGCCGCGTCTTGAGCGTGCGTTTCATGAGGAGTTCCGCTGGCGGGACTGCCGTGAGCGAGTGCAGCCGGGATCTGTAGGCCAGCAGGAGGCGCGATAGGCGGTACTGAAGGGAGGGTCCTTGGATGCGTAGCATGCCCTGCTTTATGACTTGGACCGCTCGTTCCACCTGGCCATTGGAGACCAGCTTAAACAGCGTTGTCCGGACGTGCTTGATCCCATTGCCCGACATAAACTCCTGGAATTCATGGCTGGTAAAACATGGGCCATTATCGCTGACCAGGATGTCCGGCAAGCCGTGGGTCGCGAAAACCGTATGCAGACTCTCCACAGTGATGGATGTCGTGCACGAGTTCAATATGATGCACTCGATCCACATCGAATATGCATCGACAACGATCAGGAACATTTTTCCCATGTACGGGCCCGCATAGTCCACGTGAATACGTGACCATGGCCTGGTGGGCCAGGGCCACGGGCTGAGTGGGGCCTCCCTGGGGGCATTGCATAGCTGGGCACACGTCGTCCACCTGCGAACACTGTGTTCCAGGTCTGAGTCAATTGCCGGCCACCACACGTGTGACCGGGCAATGGCTTTCATTAACACGATGCCAGGGTTCTCGCTGTGGAGTTCCCTGATGAACGCTTCCCTTCCTTTCTGGGGCATGACTACCCGGCTGCCCCATAACAGGCAGTCGGCTTGGACAGAGTTTATCCATCCGTGTCTGAAATGGCCTGACTTCCTCGGGGCACGCTCTGTGTGCGGGCGCCCAGTCCCCAGTCAGGACACATTTCTTTATCACGGATAGGAGGGGGACCCTGTTGGTCCAGAGTTTGATCGGGCGAGCTGTGATGGGGGAGCCCACAGTGTCAAAAGCCTCAACGGCCATGGCTATCTCGGCACTCTGCTCCGACACCCCCTCGGTGGTGGCCAATGGGATCCTGCTGAGCGTGTCAGCGCAATTTTCGGTGCCTGGCCGGTGCCGTATGGTGTAGTCATACGCAGCCAGCGTGAGGGCCCATCGTTGTATGCAAGCTGACGGATTAGCGTTGACAGCCTTGCTGTCGGACAACAGGGATGTTAACGGCTTGTGGTCCGTCTCTAGCTCGAACCATCTACCGAAGAGGTACTGGTCCATCTTTTTCACACCGTAAACACATGCGAGTGCCTCCTTCTCGACCATGCCGTATCCATGCTCTGCCTGGGAGAGCGACCTGGAAGTGTAAGCCACCGGTTGAAGTCGGCCGTCATCGTTACCCTGCTACAAAACACACCCAACCCCGTAGGATGACGCATCGCATGTTAAAACCATTTTTTTTACAGGGGTCATACAAAGTCAACAGTTTGTTGGAACACAGCAGGTTCCTCGCCTTATTGAAAGCCCGTCCTTGACAATTCCCCCCAAGACCATTAGTAACCTTTACAGAGGAGCATGTGTAACGGCTCCAACAATATGCTTAAGTTCGGCAGGAAGTTCCCAAAATAGTTCAAGAGTCCCAGGAATGATCGCAATTCCGACGTGTTGCCGGGCCTGGGCGCCCGGCGAATCGCCTCAGTTTTTGATTCAGTGGGCCGGATCCCGTCTGCGGCAACTCTCCTGCCCAGGAACTCAACCTCTGGGGCCAAAAACACGCACTTGGCCTTTTTCAGCCGCAGACCTACCCGTTCCAATTAGTGTAGCACCTCCTCCAGGTTGCGGATGTGTTCCTCAGTGTCTTGACCCGTTATAAGGATGTAGTCTTGGAACACGATCCTTCCAGGGATGGACTTGAGCAAGCTTTGCATGTTTCGCTGAAAGATAGCCGCTGCCGAACGAATGCCAAACGGGCACCTATTGTAAACAAATAATCCTTTGTGTGTCGTGATAGTGGTCAGAAACTTGGATTCTTCAGCCAGTTCCTGAGTCATGTAGGCCGAAGTGAGGTCCAGCTTCGTGAACAACTTACCACTTGCCAGTGTGGCAAAAAGGTCCTCTGCTCTCGGGAGCGGGTATTGGTCTTGCAGCGACACTCGGTTGATGGTGGCTTTGTAGTCGCCACAAATCCTAACTGAGCCATCTGCTTTGAGGACGGGAACAATGGGACTTGCCCAGTCGCTGAATTCAACGGGCGAAATTATGCCCTCTCTGAGCAGCCTGTCCAGTTCATTTTCACTTTTCTCACGCATCACGTACGGCACCGCTCTGGCTTTGTGGTGCACTGGTCTGGCGTCCGGAGTGATGTGTATCACTACTTTGGTGCCCTTGAACGTTCCGACACCGGGTTGAAAGAGTGACTCGAATTTTTGCAATACCTGCGAGTATGAACTTCGCTCCACGGATGAAATGGCGTGCACATCCCCCCATTTCCAATTCATCTCAGCTAGCCAACTCCTCCCCAAGAGTGTGGGGCCATTTCCTGGAACAATCCAGAGTGGCAGCCAGTTCTGTGATCCATTATGCGTTACCACCAAGTTTGCACTGCCCAGCACTGGGATGATCTCTTTGGTGTACGTACGCAGCTGCGTCTCAATGCGTTCCAATTTGGGCCTGCTACCTCTGTGTGGCCATAGTCTCTCAAATTGTTGGGCGCTCATGAGGGACTGGCTAGCTCCGGTATCCAGCTCCATGTGCCATTCAGTAAGACTTTCATCATCCAGCGCCATTCAGTAAGACTTTCATCATCATGGGTGGCGTTTTGGTGTATGAGCTGTAGACGTCGGCCACATGAACTCTCTGAACTTCAGCCTCCATGGTAGTTCCCCAGGCCTCATCCTGCATTTCAGACCCTCATCTGGTTCGTGTGTCTCACAGACTAGCCTCGCTACTGCCTTTTTGCACATCCTGGCCAAGTGTCCACTGACATTACAAATCCTACAGGTGTAAAGTTGGAACCTGCAGATTTTTGCAGTTTGTCTGCCCCCACATCTCCAACATGAGCTGAGATTGCTGTTAACAAAAGGGCTATTCCCAGGCATTCCTCTCTGATGGCCATTTGGCTGTTTCTAATAACTCTGATGGAGGTTGTTAATTGTCCCATCACAGGATGCATTGTTCCTCGTGATGGCATGAATTGCCGATCCCCTTTCCATTGTCCATGTTGCAGGCCCACCCTGGCTGCCTGGACGGTGTCGAATTGCCCTTGCCTGCCTGTCTGAACGGTGTCGAATTGCCCTTGCCTGACTGTGGGGTTGTGTGTCCTTTTTACAACATTAACTCCATGGTTCATCGCAACATTGAAACCAGGGCTGTGTGCGTAAATTAGCTTGGTCTCCTCTTCCCCTGCCATGAAGGTCTGAGCTATCAACGCTGCCCCCTCTAAAGTCAAATCCTTAGTCTTTATGAGCTTCCTGAAAATGCCGGTATGATTAATGCCCTCGATGAAAAAGTTCCTTAACATCTCCCCCCTGCAGGCATCGGAGAACTTACAGAAACTGGCCAGACGCCGCAGTTCCACCACAAAGTCCGAGATGTTTTGACCCTCCCGATGCCGGTGTGTGTATAACCGGTGCCGGGCCACGTGTACGCTACTTGCTAGCTTGAGACGCTCACTGATCAGCTGGCTGAGCTCTTCGAAGGACTTGTCCGCTGGCTTTTGGGGTGTGAGCAGGTCTTTCATCAGCGCAGACGTCTGTGGACCACAGCTGGTCAGCCGCTGCCTCTTCCAGCCAGTCCTTTGTGACAAAGCTCTGCTGGAGTCTTTCCACAAAGTCGTCCCAGTCCTCATCCACACAGTAGCATTCCTCTGTGCCACCAGTGGCCATCCTCGTGGTTCGGTGATTCCCAATTCTCGTCGCCAGATGTAATGTCTCTGCACCTTGTTACAAACTCACACGAGGCATGTATATGTCAGACACGGTCACTCTGTGACCTTCACTTTATTTCCAGGACTGAAGAATGTTGATCCTGGGTGGGACCTCCCCTTTTATACCTGGAAGCCCAGGTGAGGAGCTCACTCCCTGTGGTCAGGGTGTGCATTACAAAGGTACAGGTACAGTATGCATGAGTTACAGTTGCATACTTATAATCATTGCAAGAAACTCTCGACTCAAGGTGCTCAGCGCCCTCCCAGATGCTCTTCCTCCACTTTGGACAGTCATGGGCCAGGGATTCCCAGGTGCCAGTGGGGATGTTACACTTTATCAAGGAGGCTTTGAGGATGTCCTTGAAGTGCTTCCTCTGCCCACCTCGGGCTCGCTTGCCGTGTAGGAGTTCCGAGTAGAGCGCTTGCTTTGGGAGTCTCGTGTCAGGCATGCAGACGATATGGCTTGCCCAACGGAGCTGGTTGAGTGTGGTCAGCGCTTTGATGCTGGGGATGTTGGCCTGGGCGAGGACACTGACGTTGGTGCATCTATTCTCCAAGTGGATTTGCAGGACCTTGCTGAGGCAGCGCTGGTGGTACTTCTCCAGCGCTTTGAAGTGTCTACTGTATATCGTCCACGTCTTTGAGCTATATAGGAGGGCAGGTATCACTACTGCCCTGTAAACCATAAGCTTATTGGCAGATTTGAGGTCCTGGACTTCCAATACTCTCTTCCTCAGTCGACCAAAGGCTGCACTGGCAGACTGGAGATGGTGTTGGACCTCGTCATCGATGTCTGCCCTTGCTGATAGTAGGCTCCTGAGGTATGGAAAATGGTCCACGTTGTCCAAGGCCACGATGACTTCGGGGGGGGGGGCGCGTGTGGCGGGCTTAGGTTAGTGGAGGACCTTTGTCTTATGGACGTTTAGCATAAGGCCCATACTTTCGTACGGTGAAGGTGTTGACAATGGCTTGCAGTTCGGCCTCTGAGTGTGTGGAGACGCAAGCATCATCCGCGTACTGTAATTCAATGACAGATGATGGGACGACCTTGGATCTAGCCTGGAGGCGACGTAGGTTGAACAGGTTCCCATTGGTTCTATAGTTTAGTTCCACTCCAGTGGGGAGCTTGTTGAGAGTGAGATGGAGCATTTCAGCAAGGAAGATCGAAAAGAGCGTTGGTGCGCTGATGCAGCCCTGCTTGCCCGGTCTGGATGTGGTGGATCCGTTGGTCAGGACAACGGCTTGTATGTTGTCATGGAGCAGGTAGAGAATGGCGACAAACGTTTGGGGGCAGCCGAAATGGAGGAGGACGTTCCATAGTCCCTCATGGTTGACAGTGCCAAAGGCCTTTTTGAGGTCAAAGAAGGCCATGTACAAAGGTTGGTGCTGTTCCCTTGTAGTTCTCATGCGGTGAAGATCATGCCTGTTGTACCCCTTACTGGACGGAATCCGCACTGTGACTCTGGGAGGAGCTCTTCAGCCACAGGGAGAAGACGGTTGAGGAGGATTCTTGCAATGATTTTCCCAGTGGCTGACAGCAGGGAGAGTCCTCAGTCATTGCCGCAGTCGGACTTGTCCCCTTTTTAAGATGGTCACAATTACAGCATCTCTGAGATTTCCTAGCATGCTCTCCTCCTTCCAGATGAGAGAGATGAGGTCATGCATTCATGCCAACAGTGCCTCTTCGCCATACTTTAGTGCCTCAGCGGGGATTCCATCCGCTCCTGTTGCCTTGTTGTTCTTGAGCTGATGGATGGCATTTTCTACCTCGTGCAGGGCTGGGGTTTTGCTGAGATGGTGGTGGGTAGCATGCTGTGGGATGGAGTCGAGAACACTCGTGTCGAGGGCAGAGTCCCAGTTAAGGAGATCTACGAAGTGCTTCTTCCAGCGGGCCCTGATTGCCTTGGTGTCCTTAATGAGTGTCTCCCCATTCTAGGCCAGCAGTGGGATGGGGCCTTGGGTGCTTAGGCTGTAGATGGTCTTGACTGCGCAGAAGAATCCTTGTACATCATGGTTGTAGGCTAGTTGCTGGATCTCCTGTGCTTTCTCCATCCACCATCTATTCTTTAGGTTGCGGGTTTTTTGTTGCACCTCGGCCTTCAGCCACCTGTAGAGCTGTTTTGCTGCTCCAGAGTTGGGTTACTGCTTTAAGTACAGAAATGCCTTGCACTTGCAGCTTATTAGCTCCTGGATCTCCTGGTCATTCTCGTCAAACCACTCTTGGTGGTTCCTGGTTGAGTGACCAAGCGTCTCTTTGCAGGCGCTGGTTATGGAGATCTTGCGGGCAGACCAGGCGCTGTGGGCACTCTGAGTCTCAGGGTCATCGAAGGTCACCAGGTTGGCAGTGAGGCGCTGGCTGTATAGGGCTTTCTTAACTGGGTCTGTGAGTGCCTTGGTGTTGATTTTTCTGCGGCATTGTTTCTGTTGAGGTCGCTGCTTCAGGGCTATATTGATGTTAATGACAGAACGGGTTATGCGGTGGACCGTCCAGCAGGCATCAGCTCCTGTCATGGCACTGGTGATGCGCACGTCCTTGCAGTCCCTTGCTCGGACGATGACGTAGTCAAGCAGAGGCCAGTGCTTGGAGCTAGGGTGTTGCCATGATACCTTGTACTTCTCCCTCTGATGGAACAAGGTGTTGGTGATGACAAGATCGTGTTCTAGGCCTTTTATCAGGAGCAGAGTACTGCTGGAGTTGGTTTTCTCAACCCCTCTCTGCCAAGCTAGCTCATTGAAAGTATTCAAATCACAGATAGATCGATTTTTAACCAATAAGGGAATTAAGGGTTATGGGGAGCGGGCGGGTAAGTGGAGCTGAGTCCACGGCCAGATCAGCCATGATCTAGTTGAGTGGCGGAGCAGGCTCGAGGGGCTAGATGGCCTACTCCTGTTCCTAATTCTTCTGTTCTTATGTTCTTATGTAATCACGCCTCCCTAGAGGTTAGCGCTATTTTCCAGATATTGGCGGCTTTCCATGAAAAGCATGGATGGTATAAGTGATGGGGACTTTGAAAACCAGCAAATACAGATTTACATAAGAACATATGAAATAGGAGCAGGAGAAGACCACTTGGCTCCTCGAGCCTGCTCCGCCATTTAATAAGATCATGGCTGATCTGACCATGGAATCAGCTCCAGTTCCTGCCCACTCCCCATAACCTTTTATTCCCTTATCACTCAAAAGTCTGACTATCTCCACCTTAAATATATTCAATGACCCAGCCTCCACATCCTCTCTGCATCCACCTTGTTGAGCCCCCTCATTATCTTATATGTTTCAATAAAATCATCTCTCATTCTTCTGAACTCCAATGAATATAGGCCCAACCTACTCAACCTATCTTCATAAGTCAACCCCTCATCTCCGGAATCAACCTAATGAACCTTCCCTGAACAGCCTCCAATGCAAGAATATCCTTCCTTAAATATGGAGACCAAAACTTATATAGTACTCTAGGTGTGGCCTCACCAATACCCTGTAAAGTTGTAGCAGGACATCTCTTTTTTTATACTCTATCCCCCTTGTAATAAACGTCAACATTCCATTTGCCTTCCTGATTACTTGCTGTACCTGCATACTTTTTGTGTTTCATGCTTAAGGACCCACATTTCCATCTGTACTGCAGCACTTGGCAATTTTTCACCATTTAAATTATAATTTGCTTTTCTATTGTTTCTGCCAAAGTGGATAACCTCACATTTTCCCACATTATACTCCATCTGTCAATTTTTTGCCCACTCACTTAGCCTGTTTATATTCCTTTGCAGATTTTTTGTGTCCTCACAATTTTCTTTTCCACCCATCAACAAACTAGGCTACATTACACTTGGTCCTTTAATCCAAGTTATTAATATATATTGTAAATAGTTGAGGACCCAGCACCAAACCCTGCGGCACCCCACTAGTTACTGTTTGCCAACCCGAAAATGACCCATTTATCCCGACTCTCTGTTTTCTGTTAGTTAGCCAATCCTCTATCCTGCTAATATATGACCCCCAACCCCGTGAAATTTTATTTTGTGCAGTAACCTTTTATGTGGCACCTTATCAAATGCCTTCTGGAAATCCAAATACACCACATCCACTGGTTCCCCCTTATCCACTCTGCTCATCACATCCTCAAAGAACTCCAGTAAATTTGTCAAACATGAGAACAGCTCCATCTTACCCTAGTGCTGGTGCCAGTGCCCCATGTACCAAAACCCATTTCTCCCACACCAGTCATAGAGCCATGTGTTTAATTCTCTGATCTTATTTACCCTATGCAAATTTGCTTGTGGCTCAGGTAGTAATCCAGAAATTATTACCTTTGTGGTTCTGCTTTTTAATTTGGTCCCTAGCTGCTCATAATCCCTCAGCAGAATCTCTTTGTCCTACCTATGTCGTTGGTACCAATGTGGACCACGACAACTGGATCTTTCCTGTCCCTCTCCAAGTTTCTCTCCAGCCCTGAGGAGATGTCCTTAACCCTGACACCGGGCAGGCAATATTGCTTTCGGAACTTATGCTCATAGCTGTAGCGAACTGTATCTAACCCCCGAATGATACTGTCCCCTACCAGTACAACGTTTCTTTTTACTCCCCCCACTTGAATGGCCCCCTGCACCACGGTGCTGTGGTCAATTTGCTCATCCTCCCTGCAGTCCCTGCTCTCAGGGACTAAGAACTTCGAACCTGTTGGAAAAGAGCCAGGGCTGAGGCTCCTCCTTCACTACATCCTGGGTCCCCATACCTTCCTTACTTGTAATCACACCCTCCTGTCTCTGACCACGGATCAAATTTGAATTAATTAATCTAATTGGTGTGACTGCATCCTGGAATGCAGCATCCAGGTAACTCTCCCCCTCCCTGATGTGTCGCAATGTCTGCAACTCGGACTCCAGCTCATCAACGTGGAGCTGAAGTTCCTTGAGCTGCAGACACTTGCTGCAGTTGTCGCAATGGACCTCAATGGCATCCACCAGCTTCCACACATTGCAGCAGTGACACATCGCCTGCTCTGCCATCTATAATGTACTTAATTAATTAGATTTCTTTTAATTCCAGCCCTTAATTTAAAGCAATGCCCAAGAAAAAGAGAGAGAAACTCACCAACCAATCACTTCTGCTTTCCTGTGATGTCGAATATAGTCGCCCTCTTTGCCTTTGTCGCCCTCTCTGTTGTACAGGGCCTTGGTGAGGCCACACCTTGAATATTGTGTACAGTTTTGGTCTCCAAATCTGAGTAAGGACATTCTTGCTTTGAGGGAGTGCAGCGAAGGTTCATCAGACTGATTCCCGGGATGGCATGACTGACATATGAAGAAAGACTGGATTGACTCGGCTTATATTCACTGGAATTTAAAATAATGAGAGGGGATCTCATAGAAACATATAAAATTCTGACGGGATTGGACAGGTTAGGTGCAGGAAGAATGTTGGGGAAGTCCAGAACCAGGGGTCACAGTCTAAGGATCAGGGGTAAGCCATTTAGGACTGAGATGAGGAGAAACTTCTTTACTCAGAGAGTTGTGAACCTGTGGAATTCTCTACCACAGAGAGTTGTTGAGGCCAGTTCGTTAGACATATTCAAAAGGGAGTTAGATGTGGCCCTTACGGCTAAAGAGATCAAGGGGTATGGAGACAAAGCAGGAATGGGGTACTGAAGTTGCATGATGAGCCATGATCTTATTGAATGGCGGTGCAGGCTCGAAGGGCCGAATGGCCTACTCCTGCACCTATTTTCTATGTTTCTCTTAGCTGCTTGAGCTGCAGTGGCTGGCTGCTCGCTCTTTTAACTGCCCGCTTCTCCTCTGGTGTCTCCACACAGGGGGGGGGGTGCGCGGCGTCTGTGCTATTTGATTCCTAAATAAACGAGAAGTACAACAATGAAGGAGTATGTAAAAGCAATATCACTTTTCTGCACAACCTTTGTCATTTAAAGAACCTCGGAATAACGTCGAAATAACAACACATGTCTGTCTCCTGCAAGAACATTTGACATAATCTGCATAAAACAATCCTGGGCCACCTTTGTGGGGTGATCCTTTGCGATCATTTATCTAGTGTTAAAGATTTAGTTCCAAATTGTGAATCCATGAAAATCAGTCAGCCCTTGTGAGTACAGGTGGTATCAATGGTGAAAGATTTTTCTTTAAAATACAGCGGGGGCAAAATTGGGTGCCTTTGCGCCTCCCATTAATGCTCTCGGGGATACGAACGGGAGCCCGGGCGGCGCTGACATCGATTCCCACCATATTCGATGGGAGTTTTGCAACGGTGCTGCGGCATTGCGCCTCGATCTCCCGATTGGGACATCATCGTTGCGCGCATCGCCCCGCAACTGAAATTGAGTTCAGACCCCTGCAGCAGCACCGGGCAAAAGCATCAGCAGCTGCAGGAGGTGTGCATCGAGTGGCCGGTCGCTTTGGGGGCGATGCTTAAAGGCGAGGTAAGTAAAAAAATACTTACCTTTTTTCTTCCAGTTTTTTTCCCCCGAGTTTCTGGCCGCGATAGATCAGCCCGGTACTGTGGAATCATGGCTGTAATAGTGGTCCAGTTAGGTACTTTTTATTTTGCAGAGCCTGCAGTGATGGTCCTTCCCTTTAAGGGAGGGAAAGAGCCTTTGAACGTGGCAACGCTGCACGGCCCCGTGTGCAGCGCTGCTGAAGTCACTGCCCCGCCTGCTGCCAATTGCGCTCCAGGAAGGAAGTGGAACGCTTGATTTAGTTCTTCACTTCCTTCTTGGGGCACAAACAGCAAATTTTTTTAAAGTTTGAAATGTTAGCACCTGGCACTAATATTTCAAACTTTTAAAAATTAGCGCCCCAAACGGGGCGATAGTGAATTTCTCCCCCAACATTTTTCAAACCAATGAAGCCCCCTTTCATTTTACTCAATTCAGATTGGAATATGAAATATTCAATTGCTATGCTCGGAATCCAGACCAATCAACCTAGAAATCATGACGAGTCCACAATGGTTTAAATTCAATAAATTTGGTGTTTTGTGGGCTATAACAACTGCTGAATTGTTGTATAAGTCTGTTGGTTCACTGTTGTCCTTCAGGAAAGGTAACCTGTACAAGAAAGCTAGATTTTGGTATCCTGACAAATATATGCGGAGAAACCAGACACATCCTTAATTACCCCCTTTAACTCCTTACTCAGGAACCGTCTGGTGTCTTGCATCCCACCATTGGTCTAAGGAAGAATGATACCTGACTAGGCTAACTAAACCATCTTACACTAACCAGTTCAGATCAAAATAAATTTACTAACCATCAATTAAATTACCCTCAGGCTGCTGAGAGAGTGAATTAACTCTTTCTTGCCAAATCATCCAGGAAGAAACCAGACCACAAATTATGTGCTAAACATAATTTATTGATTCAACATCAGTACTTAAGTTAAAGTTAGGTGTATGGAACACTAAATAGACATATATAAATGTAATCAGTTGAGCAGCAGATCATTAATGGGCAGAATTACTTAACAAAATGAATAGCAAAGGTCACACAGGCAATTAAGTGCATCACCGTAAATCAGCGCGAGTGGATGCTGAATATTAACTATAGCACTTACCAGAGTCTGAGGTTATAATTTGGTGAGATTACTTTAAGAGTAATTCCTTAGATAGCTGACAAGTTAACAGCTTTGAATAGCCAGTCTATCAATTAGCTTAAGTCTACATATGTGCTTAACAATGTTCAGAGCATACATGACTTCATGCTCATGAGTGGTGTAGTTGGATCAATCTGGTTCCTTCTCTGGGACACAGGTGTTAGCTGTTGGAGTGTTGAATTGAGGGTCCCTTTGTAACAAGCTTATCTATTTCACTTGGATCTTTGGTTCCAACTGAACCCAGCTTATACAAAAGTGACAATATCTGAGCTGACTTCCCTCTCACCTTTCTCACTCTCGCACTGCTGACAATGAAATGATTTATTAGCTCTGCCTGTAACGGGCTAGTGCAACTACAATTTAGCTTCTAACCCCCTGATATTCTGTTCTTAAAAGTACCTTATACTGGTAAGGATACTGCTTACACCTGCTACATAAAAGTTGTCTTCTGATTTGCACAGAGTGTCTAAGAAAGACAGCTACTTCTACCAAAGACAAAGAAAAACTCTGATGTGCACAAGATAAAAGCTCACGGAGTTGGGGGTATTGTATTAGCATGGATAGAGGATTGGGTAACTAACAGAGAACAAAGAGTCAGTATAAATGGACCAAAATGGGGCAAATTAACAAGTGGAATACCACAGGGATCAGAGCTGGGCCTCAACTATTTACAATCTATGTGAAGGGACTGAGTGTAATGTAGCCAAGTTTGCTGATGATACAAAGATGGGAGAAGAACACAAAAAATCTGCAAAAGGATATAGACAGGCTAAGTGAGTGAGCAAAAATTTGGCAGATGGAGTATAATGTGGGAAAGTGTGAGGTTATCCACTTTGGCAGGAAAAATAAAAAAACAAATTATTATTTAAATGACAAGAGATTACAAAATGCTACAGTATAGAGGGGCCTGGGGGTCCTTGTGCATGAAACAAAAAAATTGAATATTCAGGTATAGCAAGTAATCAGGAAGGCAAATGGAATGTTGGCCTTTATTGCAAGGGAGATGGAGTATAAAAGCAGGTAAGTCCTGCTACAACTGTACAGGGTATTGGTGAGGCCACACCTAGAGTACTGCGTGCAATTTTGGTCTCCGTAGTTAAGGAAGAATATACTTGCATTGGAGGCAGTTCAGAGAAGGTTCACTAAATTGATCCCTGAGATGAAGGGGTTGATTTATGAAAAAAGGTTGAGCAGGTTGGTCCTATACTCATTGGAGTTTCGAAGAATGAGAGGTGATCTTATTGAAGCAAATGAGATACTGATGGGGCTCAACAAGGTAGATGCAGAGAGGATATTTCCATTCGTGGGGGAATCTAAAACTAGGGAGCATAATTTAAGAATAAGTGGTTGCCCATTTAGAACTGAGATGAGAAGGAATTTCTTCATTCAGGATTGTAAATTTATGGAATTCTCTGCCCCAGAGAGCTTGGAGACTAGGCCATTGAATATATTTAAGGTGGAGATGGACAGATTTTTGAACGATAAGGGAGTGAAGGGTTATGGGGAGCGGGCAGGGAAGTGGAGCTGAGCCCAAGGTCAGATCAGCCATGATCTTATTAAATAGCAGAGCAGGCTTGAGAGGCCAAACAGCCTACTCCTTTCCCTATTTCTTATGTTCTTATGATCTATGTGCAAGAAGGGCTTGTCAATTTTTGTGTCGATTGTCCCCAACAAAACAGTACTGAAGCATGGATCTCCAGACATACGGCCCCACTTTTACAACCTCCATCAACAGCTCCTCCCTCCCCCGCCCCGCCCCACCGTCTTACCTTACAACTTCATTTTTAACAAAGGGACCCTCACATGTATGAGCTGTCGTGACCTGTTTATAACTTGCTTCTTCCCTGGACCTGAGCCTGTTTTTAATGACTTAATTGCTTAAAGGGCTGTATTCAATGTTTGGAAGCCTGTATTAACTCTTCACTTCCCAACAGTCAGTGCAACAATTGAATCGCATGGGAATTCTCAGGCAGTTTACTTCCCTTACAAATCTTGAAGGCAAACCTTCAGTCAATTTTGAGGAGCACTGCTTCTATACCTGACACTTCTACCCCATTTGGCCTATAGGTGCCTTTAGTCCACACTACATGGTTGATTCTTAATGCCCTCTGAAGGCATCTAGCAAACCACACAAGAAGACAACCCCATTGCCACCACCCTCTCGTAGTAAATAGGAGTGGGTAATAAATGTGGTCTCACCAATGCCATCCATACTCTGAGAAAATAATTTTTGAAATGGAGTAATGACATAATTTACAACACACAAATGAGTACTGTGAATAAAAATAAACCAATCATGATATGCCTCTAATAGTATGAACATATGAAAGAAATGATTATTTAAATGCTGTTCAAGTAGCTAATGAGACACTTAACAGGAGCATTTTAACATAGGGCGATGATTTTAAATTTTGTCCATTTTACACCATCCCCCAAATTTAAAATGACCTTGAACCAGTTTGTCAATCCAATTGAGAAGTGAGCAGAATTTATGCTAAGTAGCTCAATAAAATTTGAGAGAATCCCAATTTACCTCAGATTCTGCATATGCTCTGGCTTGCACTGACAGGTCAGACTTTTCTCCTCAGGATAATTATTGATAATTTTTAAAACTGTTGGAAAGTATTCTTTGGTTATAATTTACTAAAATTCCCTGGATTCTGGGGAGGTTCCAGCAGATTGGAAAACGGCAAATGTAACGCCCCTATTTAAAAAAGGAGGCAGACAAAAAGCAGGAAACTATAGACCAGTTAGCCTAACATCAGTGGTTGGGAAAATGTTGGAGTCCATTATTAAAGAAGCAGTAGCAGGACATTTGGAAAAGCATAATTCAGTCAGGCAGAGTCAGCATGGATTTATGAAGGGGAAGTCATGTTTGACACATTTGCTGGAATTCTTTGAGGATGTAATGAACAAGGTGGATAATGGGGAACTTGTGGATGTGGTGTATTTGGACTTCCAGAAGGCATTTGACAAAGTACCACATAAAAGGTTACTGCACAAGGTAAAAGTTCATGGGGTTGGGGGTAATATATTAGCATGGATAGAAGATTGGCTAACTAACAGAAAACAGAGAGTCGGAATAAATGGTTAATTCTCGGGTTAGCAATCAGTAGCTAGTGGGGTGCCTCAGGGATCAGTGTTGTGACCCCAACTATTTACAATCTATATTAATGACTTGGATGAAGGGACCGACTGTAACGTAACAAAGTTTGCTGATGATACAAAGATGGGAGGAAAAGCAATGTGTGAGGAGGACACAAAAAACCTGCAAAAGGACATAGACAGGCTAAGTGAGTGGGCAAAAATTTGGCAAATGGAGTATAATGTTGGAAAGTGTGAGATTATGAACTTTGGCAGAAAAAAATCGAAGAGCAAATTATTATTTAAGAAGAAAAATTGCAAAGTGCTGCAGTACAGCGGGACCTGGGGGTCCTGGTGCATGAAACACAAAAGGTTAGTATGCAGGTACAGCAAGTGATCAGGAAGGCCAATGGAATCTTGGCTTTCATTGCAAAGGGGATGGAGTATAAAAGCAAGGAAGTCTTGCTACAGTTATACAGGGTATTGGTGAGGCCACACCTGGAATACTGCTTACAGTTTTAGTTTCCATATTTAAGAAAGGATATACTTGCTTTGGAGGCAGTTCAGAGAAGGTTCACTAGGTTGATTCCGGAGATGAGGGTGTTGACTTAGGAGGAAAGGTTGAGTAGGTTGGACCTCTACTCATTGGAATTCAGAAGAATGAGAGGTGATCTTATCGAAACATATACGATTATGAGGGGGCTTGACAAGATGGATGCAAGAGGATGTTTCCACTGATAGCGGAGACTAAAACTAGAGGTCATAATCTTAGAATAAGGGGCCGTCCATTTAAAACTGAAATGAGGAGGAATTTCTTCTCTCAGAGGGTTGTAAATCTGTGGAATTCACTGCCTCAGAGAGCTGTGGAAGCTGGGTATTTGAATAAATTTAAGACAGAGATAGACAGTTTCTTAATCGATAAGGGAATAAGGGGTTATGGAAAGAGGGCAGTGACGTGGACCCGAGTCCATGATCGGATCAGCCATGATCGTATTAAATGGCGGAATAGGCTTGAGAGGCCAAATGGCCTACTCCTGCTCCTATTTCTTATGTTCTCATGTTGATGTATGAGTGTGTCCACATTTCCTGCTTAAGAAAAAAATCTGGATCTATGCTGGGAGTAGCCCGGGTTTGGCAGCGTGGAGGATAAACCCATGAGTAGATAACACCAATATCAAATTCCCTTCCACAAAATGTAGTAGGTATAGTGATGCGCAGAAAATGAAATCAATGCTATGAAAAATAAGTGTATTCTGTAATCTGCCACCCGAACAGTGAAGAAGCAAGTCTACCCAATTGCTTGTGATCTCAAAGAAATTTGTGGTACTTTCATCTTTCATGTTGATAATAGATATTGATAAGAATCAAGAGGTCCACCATTGCAAGTGGTAACACTTTTACCCTTTAAATAAAGAGCCCAAAGTGGTCCAACAAATAAAAATTAAATGGTTCCTGTGGCACTCCAGGCTTTCAGTTCACTCTCTGTATGCATGCCTACTCTTTCCTGAGTAGCAGACTATGTGCTAGAACCCCCACTCTTGTGGTTATCGCCAGAAATGGGAGTAATTTCCGGCGTGGGCGGTAAAAAATGGTTTTCAGATCGCTGGCAAAACACCAATTTACATTTTTGAAAATGGGCGTTACCGTGAGCGATCCCAAATGGGCGGTCGTGTTAAATTTTTCTAACCTTCTGCCGTAAAGTGTGGCCGTCCTTAGCAACGGCATGGCAACACTCAATTCCAGTGATTCTGGAGGTCAAGGGTCACCATGACATGCGCAGAAAAGGAGACAGAGAGAGAGGGAGCTAAGAGGGGCTGAAGGCGTGTCTGGGTGTGGTGTGGCTGCTTTGGGAGGAAGGAAGGAGACTTTAGAGCATCACAGCAAGTAGGCAAACAAAAGTTAGCTGTTACCAGACACATATTTGACTGAATTTGCCCTATAATGGAGAGAGAGGAGGAGGCATCACAGCACGCTGTGGAGACTGACACTGGAGAGAGCAGTGAGGTGGGAGAGGAGCACATTGGAGGCCGCAAAAGAGCCAAGAGGTTCTCGGACGAGGCAAATGCCTCCCTCCTGCAGGAGGTCGAGTCACGCTGGGGTGATTTGACACAGGGAGGGAGCCCACCACAAAGGCCTACCCCAGAAGATATGGACCGAGATAGCAGAGGTGGTCTCGTTGGCAACCAACAAGGTTCGTGAGGGCAACCAATGGAGCGACCTTGTGGGATCCGCAAGAGTAAGTATTACATTGATTTACATGTACTTATGTATTTATATAACTTTATTTGTAACAGTCATGAGTCACTATCAGCAGATGTGAGGTCTTCCACTTTTACCGGGAATGTTTTACTCAAAGCCTGTGGTCATGGTGTAAGTCTTTAGGTATAGAATGATAATAATCATAATAATCATGATTACATCTGTCGGTTATGCTTGTATCAGTGTCTGTGACAGTACCTAGCAATGATATCACGCAATGATCTCATGCCCTGTCGTCCTGGTACCTTTTACAGAAGAAGCTATTGACGATGAGGTCCGAGCAGAGGTGAACGGGTGGGGGGCCACCAGTCTCCAGCGACATCACTGAGATGGAGGAGCGAGTGCTCGCACTTGTGGGGAAGCACCCCCGGACAGCCACGGACTCATTTGCAGACCCTGAAGTGATGCCATGTGATTAAAGCTTACACCATTGCTTGATCTAAATTCAATAGTTGTCACACCAACTCTTATCTGAACAATCATATATGATAGATGATTTCTAAAAGTCTCATAGAAATAATGCTAACCTCATGAAAATCATTGCAATGCACAATGTGTTGATGGTCATGAAATGTGATGTCTGCGATGATTTTGATAGCGATGGTGCTTTTGTCGTGCATATGCTGTGTGTAGTGCTGGACTCACCTTGTCACCCTAGCACCCCCTTCTCCTCTAATAACCTCATTTGTGTTTTGCTGCTCAGCCAGCAGCACGGCCCCAGGCAAGGCCACAGAGGCCACAAGGTGGGGCGCAGGGCAGTAGTGGGTGGACGATCCTACTACATCTGGTGCTGAGGAGCTCCGATTGTCGCCATCAATCCGCTGGGTCTGTTCTCGATGGATGAGAGCGCGGACATCGAAGAATGTGCATCGACTGCTCCCGAACCCATTCCACCCCAAGGCCATCTTGTGGTCCTCTGGTCATTCCAGCCTCCACTCTGGAGATGCTGGCCGCAAGCACCTCTCCACAGGGCACCCCATTTGACCCCAGGAAGGTGCCGACCTCGCGGAGGCCTCGTGGACGCGGCAGGTCTGTTCCACGAGTACGACATGACAGCGGAGAGATGGTACAGTTGACCAGGAGGACTGTAGACATTGGTGACCAGCTCATCGAAGCATTGGGGGGCATATCCCAATACCTGGCCACCATGACCGAGTACATTCCACACATGGCAGAGTTCCTGGATGCGATAGCCTGGTACATTGCTGGCACAGGCCTCCCAGTGGTCCCCGAGCGCGGCACTCCACCCCTAGGTTCCGCCCCACCACTGCGAACAACAGATGAGAGCAAGGACCAAGATCCTGCTTCTGCATCAGAGAATGTTGCCCCCTCGGCACCCCCTACTCCCGTTCCCGTGCAACCACCGCTTCTGCCTTCATCCCCCCCCAATGAGGCAGCGCCTGAGGAGCTCCTCGGCCAGGCACCATGGAGCGAGGAGGGGAAGGGATAGAGGTGGGAAGAAGAAGGAGAGGGGGGAAGAAAAGTGAGGTGCATTTGCGCAGGTGATGGCTGTGTTATATCTCCATCCGTGCCTATGCAATTTGTTGCAATGTATGGGGGCTGGGGACCACGCTCCTGCTTTGCCTTTGTACTGTGTTGGTGGACATGTTGAACATGTGATTTATGTCAATGGTGGGAAAAGTTGGGTGTGGGCGGGGGTTGGGTGTTATTGGCTGAGATACTTATGATTTCAGACCAATGTTGCTATTAAACTTTGGTTATTGAACATAACCTTGTTGCACATTGTCTCAGATAGCTGGACCATTACACACTGGTGATTCCTAACCTTGAAAGGGTTAAATACAACTTAACATCAATCAATATAAACTTTAACTGGCACCAAAGTGATGGGCACCATTGATGTCTGAGCTGCACACACACAGCAGTGTGTCAGCATTGTCACTCACATCAGCGGTCTTTCAGGCAAATCTTTCTGATATCAGCTCCTCACGTAAGAGTGGAATTTAACAAATGCCAGCCACACTGTTGGCATCTGTCCTGGTTAGTTCCACTTTTTGTGGGCGGTTTTTTGAGTGAGCGATATTCTGAGCAATATGTGTGCAAGGTGGTGAATTTGACAGTGGGCGATCTCCATGGCCACTAGTTTGGGTAAATATGCTCTTTATGACAAAAAACAGTTGCCAGGCGTTATTATTGAATCTCGCCGTTAATTCCGTGCGGAAAGTAACGCTGGGTGATATTATGGGCGTTGAAATCGCCAATTCTTCTGATTCCATCCCAAAAAAGTGGGCGGGTGGTAATATTTTTCCCCGGCGTTAAGCACATGGGGAAAATAACGCTCGGCGATAAGTTTCCTAAAAACGCCCGTCAGTTTCCATTTTGTGCCAAAATGGGCGCTATGTGAGCATTATACGTCATTTCAGCGGTAAAATGGGTGTTAAGTGGGCGTTAAGCATGCAAAAAAGTGGGGGTTCTAGCCCCATGAAATAGCAGTGTTTTTGAGCTTGGCAGAAGCATGTGATCTCCTAGTGCTCCAGCTTTTGGCATTCAATTTATTGATTACAATAGCAAATGTAGACTGTAATTGTTACAGTAACCTGTCTTTGAGATTCTGCAGCTAGATTCTTTAGATTCTTTCTTATCCTTGTAAATTATTTTAGAAAGTCAAATAATGCTACTTTTGACACAAGAATTTAGATTTCTTGTCGGGTAACAGCCACAGGGCGTCTATTGCCCATGCATAGTAACTAACCTAGAGCATGCCAGCAAAATCCAAAAGAAAAGTGTTTCATGTTAATGGGGATGTCAAGATTCATTATTGTTAGCATAAGATTCAGTCTGCAAAGCACTCGTGTTCCTGTCAATTCATTTGAATTCAGAAAGTGTGACAAAACTGGCACTGGTGAACAAATAGACATGTGGAGGTGAAATTGGTCTTCCGGGATAATGCAAAACAGGCAACAGCAAATCGGCAGCCCCTTTCACACCTTGCTCAATTTTCTTTTCTTCTGACTTCATTCAAAAAGGAAATCGGATGGGGTGTAAAACAGCCTACCAAGTTGCTATTAACTGTTTTGCGCTATCGCGGAAGACCCATTCTACCTCTATGATTTGATTTTGATTCTGTAAGTGTTGCTGTATTACTCTGAAAGTAGAATTTGTGTAGAAACTATTTCACTTATTAAAATTCAGATTTCTGAATTAATATCCACATCATATTTTAGTGGGGAAAAAGTGTTTGTATCTTATATTTAGTAAGTTGAAATAACAATAGAGTGTAAATTTCTTGTCTACAGAATCAAGACATAACAAAGAAAGAACTACAATCCCAAGAATTATTAGTTACCAATGTTACAGCATTTTTACCATTGTCAAATCTGTTGCCAAAAATTAGTAATTCAGAAAAATGGGAGAGTAATATTTCACTGGGATATAAGTGAACATTTATATTTTAACAATTTTAGGAAGGGCAGCTTTGTTTGAGCACTTTTCCAAATAGGGCTATTCTTGAGTTGCCAGGATTAGATTTTTTTTTGAAACACGTAGTTGTCTTTTGCTAGCTTTCTGAGTTGGCATATTTCTCACCTCTATATGAAGTGATTCTAGTTGATTAGCTGTATTCTGTTTCAGAAATGCAGACTTCTTCAGATCAAAGTGAACTAAATATCCATGCCAGGTTCATTTACCTTCAGCAGCTCTGAGATTCTTCATCATAGATTCATAAGATTTTAGTTTAGAAAACTAACCGAAAGATATCTTAAGAGCTCCAATCACAGATTCTGTTCACAGCCACAAACTATCTACTAGTGGCTGCCATTTATGATTGAACAGGTTCATTTTTTAATCAATTCTTCCCCAACTCTAATGCAAAGCCTACTTAATCATGCACAATAACCTCATTAGAATTATGAAAAATATGCATTCCGTTAAAAACCTGGACATCTCAAAGGAAGGATTAGAGGTACACTGATTGCAGTTGCACTCATGATTAATTAGTTGCAACAATAGGCTTTAACCATCTCAGTGCTGATATTAATTTGTAACTTTCAATATAATCACGATTTTTGTTTATGATAGAAGCTAATTTCCATCATACTGTGAGCTACAACACTTCCACCCTATAGCAGACATTTTCAGTTGCATTTGCTCGTGGAGATGGAATGGATCTCCGCCCATTCTGTGCACTCACAAACTTCCAATTAAAGCTTAGATCCATAAAGAGGAAAGATCTTCATTTGTTAAAAAGCATTGTAACAACATGCTTATTAGTGCACGTGTAATTTCTTGTGATTCTAACCAAGAATTTGCTGCGCCTTGTGTGTGCACGTATAAAATGGATCTTTCGGCCAGCAATTTATAGGCTAATGAGGAAATTAGGAATTTAAAGGGAAACCTATTTTTAAAGATGAATATCTGACACTGGAAGTTATCTTTAGACTTGTAATAGATTTTTTTAGCAGTGCTATTTTTGTCTATTTTTTTGAAGGTGCTTGCTCAATAGCTTTGACTACCAGATTTTTTAGTTATAAGACTCATGCAATCATGAAGATCATTGTAAATTACATTATATGCATCTTGAAATATTACTTCAATTGCTAGAGCATGTCAGGGGCATCTTACCATTGGCATAATTTAGGGAAAAAGAGCATTCCAGTGGCAATTCCTCTAATGTGTGTTTTTTGATAAAGTTTTTGAGATCATCATCCTCTACTGCATGTTCCACAATTTTGCCATAATTCAGAGGCATAACCATAGAGCAGGTAATGTCAATGGTCGGGTAAGTCAGGTGGGCATGCTCTCTTCCTTCCAGATGAGAGAGATGAGGTTATGTATTTGTGCCAATAATGCTTCACCACCATACTTTAGTGCCTCGGCAGGGATTCCATCTGCTTCGGTTGCCTTGATATTCTTGAGCTGACGGATGGCCTTTTTTACCTCGTGCAGGACTGGGGTTTTGCCGAGATGGTGGCGGGTAGCATGCTGCGGGATGAAGTCGAGGACACTCGCGTCGAAGACAGAGTCTCGGTTAAGGAGATTGTTATGGATGAAAACCTCACCAATGTGTAAGACTTGCCACCAGGGGGCACACCTGTGGGAGACCGAAGGGTCACCTGTGCACCCTGGGCAAGCAGGTATAAAAGGCAATCCACCAGGCTGCTTCCTCACTTTGGAGTTACATGAAAGAGACCAGGGTCAGAACGGTATGAGCTTACAACACAGTCTTGTGGAGTTATTCTGAACATAATAATTGGTGACGAGTTGCAGATCACAAACTTTCACGTGGTAATGGCTGCCATTGGTATCCTTGAGAGATGTGTTGAGGGTGATGATTGGGAAGCCTTCGTTGAGCGTCTTGACCAATACTTCATGGCCAACAAGCTGGACACGGCTGAGACGGTGGTCAAGCGCAGGGCGATTCTCCTCACCGTATGTGGGTCTTCGATATATGGCCTCGTCAAAAATCTGCTGGCACCGGTCAAACCAACAGACAAGACTTACACAGAGCTGTGCTCGCTGGTTCGGGAACACCTGAAGCTGAAGGAAAGCATTCTAATGGCCAGGTATCGCATTTACACGCACCATCGCTCCGAGGGCCAGAAAGTGGTGAGCTTTGTCGCTGACCTAAGACGTCTTGCGGGGCAGTGCGAATTTGCCGGATATTTGGGGGAAATGTTGCGGGACTTTTTCGTGCTTGGAATCGGCCACGAGGTCATTCTTTGCAAACTGCTGTCTGCCGAATCCCTAGATCTGAGCAAGGCCATCACGATAGCCCAGGCCTTCATATCCTCGAGCGGCAACACGAAACAAATATCTTCACAGCATCGAAGCTCACCGGCAAGTACTGTGCATAAAATAATGCCCTCAGCAGGCAGAACTTCAACATGGCAGAGCCTACACGAACGCAGAGGCCAGGTCTAGGGTGACTCAGAGGCCGCTGTAGGGTGTGAGTGCATATCCATTAACACCATGTTGGCGCTGCAGGGGCAGTCATAGAGCCCATCAATGTCGATTCAAGCACTATGTGTGCAAGAGCTGTGGAACAATGGGGCACCTCCAGCGAATGTGCAAACGACCTCTGACTCCCCACGTGGCAGAGTCGGCAGAGTCAGCAGAGGACGACCGATCCAGCGCGGATCACGTTGAACGAGCAGAAGAGGCAACTCAACCTGAGGATGAAGAGGAAGTGTATGGGGTACACACCTTCAGCACCAAAAGCCCTCTGATAATGTTAAAAGTTAAACTTAACGGCATTCCAGTCTCCATAGAATTGGATACGGGGGCGGGTCAATCAATCATGAGCCAGAAGGCTTTTGAGAAACTGTGGGGCAACAAGACACAGAGGCCAAAACTGAGCCCGACTCAAACAACGCTGTGCACATACACCAAAGAACTCATACCTATTATCAGCAGTGTGACAGTGAAAGTATCGTACGACGGAATGGTGCATGATTTACCACTATGGATTGTACCAGGCGATGGCCCAACGCTGTTCAGCAGAAGCTGGCTAGGAAAGATCTAATTGAACTGGGACGACATCAAAGCACTGTCTTTGGTGGATGACGCCTCATGCGCCTAGGTGTTAAATAAATTCCTGGCATTATTTGAATCAGGCATCGGCAACTTCACAGGCGCCAAGGTGCAGATCCATTTTGTTCCTGGGGCACGGCCCGTTCATCACAAGGCCCGAGCTGTCCCATATATGATGCGAGAGAAAGTCGAGATCGAGCTGGACAGACTTCAATGAGAGGAAATCAGATCGCCAGTTGAGTTCAACGAGTGGTCCAGTCCAATCGTGCTGGTGCTAAAAGCGATGGGACAGTCAGAAGTTGCGGGGACTACAAGGTAACGATCAACCAAGTCTCATTACAGGACCAGTACCCACTACCTAAAGTGGAGGACCTATTTGCAATGCAGGCAGGGGGAAAGTCGTTCACCAAGCTAGATCTAACCTCTGCTTACATGACACAAGAGCTGGCTGAACCGTCAAAGAAATTGACTTGCATCAACACGCACAAAAGACTGTTCGTGTACCACAGATGCCCCTTTGTGATTCGCTCAGCTGCGGCCATCTTCCAGAGGAACATGGAGAATCTGCTGAAATAGGTTCCATGCACCATGGTGTTCCAAGACGACATCTTGATCACTGGTCGCAACACCACCGAACACTTGCACAACCTGGAAGAGGTTCTAAGTGACTGGACAGAGTGGAACTCAGACTGAAATGCTCCAAGTGTGTTTTCCTGGCGCCAGAGGTCGAATTTCTGGAGAGAAAGATCGCACGGACTCCATGACGGAGGCCATCAAGAATGCACCCAGACCACAGAATGTGACGGAGCTGCGTTTGTTCCTGGGACTCCTCAACTATTTTGGTAACTTTCTACCGGGGTTGAGCACTTTACTGGAACCCTTGCATTTATTGCTACACAAGGGTGACGACTGAGTTTCGGGTAAACAGCTTTTAATAAGGCCAGAAACCTGCTATGCTCTAACAAGTATGACCCATGTAAACGTTTAATACTAGCTTGTGATGCGTCGTCGTTTGGGGTTGGTATTGTGTTACAGCAAGCAAATGTGTTAGGCAAACTGCATCCAGAAGTTTATCCAAGTGTAAAGAGCCTACAGTATGGTTGAGAAAGAAGCATGTGTATACGGGGTTAAGAAAATGCACCAATACCTATTTGGTCTCTGGTTTGAGCTCGAAAACGACCACAAACCATTTACCACACTGCTCTCAGAAAGCAAAGGTATCAACACCAATGCTTCGTCCCGCATCCAAAGATGGGCACTAACATTACCTGCGTATGATTATGTAATCCGCCACAGACCAGGCACTGAGAACTGCGCTGATGCTCTCAGTCGGCTACCATTGCCCACCACCGGGGTGGAAATGGTGCAACCCACAGACTTGCTTCTGGTAATGTATGCTTTTGAGAGCGTGGAATCACCCGTCATGGCTCGCCAGATCAGGGCCTGGACTAGCCAAGACTCTGTGCTATCATTAGTAAAAAGCTGCATCCTTAATGGGAGCTGGTCGGCGATTCCCGAGGAAATGCAAGATGAAATTAAGCCGTTCCACTGTGTAAGGATGAATTGTCCATCCAGTCGGATTGTCTCTTATAGGGGAATCACGTGGTTTTGCCAAATAAAGGCAGGGAAACGTTTCTACGCGACCTACACAGTACACACCCAGGCATAGTCATGATGAAAGCTATCACCAGGTCGCATGTTTGGTGGCCCGGCATTGACTCCGAATTGGAGTCATGCGTACTCCAATGCAACACTTGCTCACAGTTGAACAATGTACCCAGGGAGGCCCCACTGAGCCTGTGGTCATGACCCTCCAAACCGTGGTCCAGTGTCCATGTAGATTTTGCTGACCTTTTTCGAGGAAAGATGTTTCTAGTAGCAGTGGACGCTTACTCCAAATGGATTGAATGTATAATAATGTCATCATGTACGTCCACTGCCACCATTGAAAGTCTCAGGGCCATGTTCGCACTCATGGTTTGCCCGACGCCCTTGTGAGTGACAATGGACCGTATTTCACCAGCTCGGAATTCAACAAGTTCATGACCCGCAATGGTATTAAGCATGTCAGGTCTGCCCCATTTAAGCGCGTATCCAATGGTCAAGCGGAACGGGCAGTCCAAACCATCAAGCAGAGCTTGTAATGCATAACGGACGGTTCCCTGCAAACCTGGTTATCTCAGGTCCTGCTCAGCTACCGGTCGCGCCCCCACTCGCTCACCGGGGTTCCCCTGCAGAATTGTTCATGAAGAGAGCACTCAAAACCAGGCTCTCCTTAATCCACCCGGATCTCATTGATCACGTAGAAACCCGACGGCATCGGCATAACGTGTACCACGATCGCGCGGCTGTATCGCGTGACATTGAGGTTAATAATCCTGTGTTTGTTCTCAATTACGGTCATGGTCCCAAATGGATTGCTGGCACTGTTTTAGCCAACGAGGGGAATAGAGTGTTGTTAAACTGTTGAATGGGCAAACGTGCAGAAAGCATTTGGATCAGACCAAACTGCGATTCACTGACAACCAAGAACAGTTTGAAGACTTTACCATCTATGATCCACCAACACACACCCAACCAGCAATCAACCTCGCTGTCAACCCTGACGATGAACCCACCATGCCCAACAGTCCAATCAGACCAGCCATGCTGCCGTGCAGTAATGATCCGACCAACTCACCCATGCCAGGACTTCCACTCAGGCTGTTATGTCTGTAATGCACTTATGAATGACTCCACGAGGCAATGTGTTATACTCAAACTGTAGTGATCTTGGTCCTTTACTTGGAATTCCAGGGTGAGGCACAAGCATGGTGGGCAGCCTTTTATCCTGGGCTCTGCACACCTATGCAAGTGACCCTCAGGTCTCCCACCGCAGTGCCCTCTAGTGGACAGCCTCTGCCACAGGGGCTGGAAACCCCGGTCTCCACCAGTTGCACCCTCTAGTGGTGCCAGCATAGTATATACACACTGTAAACCTTATTGATAGTACATCAGGTAACAAGTCTCCATCTTATGCAACTATACAGTGACTACACAGAGAATGTATCTATAGTTTGCATATATAACACAGGCGATCGATCCAGGAATGCAGAGCCCCAGATCGTCTCAACTTGTAAATAACTTGTACGTAAGACTTTGGGGGGGAGGGGGCGCGATGTTATGTATGCAAACCTCACCAATGTGTAAGACTTGCCACCAGGGAGCACACCTGTGGGAGACCTAAGGGTCACCTGTGCACCCTGGGCAAACAGGTATAAAAGGCAATCCATCATGCTGCTTCCATACTTTGGAGTTATATTAAAGAGACCAAGGTCACAATGGTTTGAGCTTACAACACAGTCTTGTGGAGTTACTCTGAACATAATAGAGATCTTCGAAGTGCTCCTTCCAGCAGGCACTGACTGCTTTGGTGTCCATAATGAGTGCCTCTCCATTTTTGGCCAGCAGTGGAGAGGGGCTTTGGGTGCTTGGGCCATAGGTGGTCTTGACTGCACTGAAGAATCCTCACACATCGTGCTTGTCAGCCAGCTGCTGGATCTCCTGTGCTTTCTCCACCCACCATCTATTCTTGGATAGGAAACGTTTCAAGGACACCCTCAAAGCCTCATTGATAAAGTGCAACATCCCCACCGGCACCTGGGAATCCCTGACCCAAGACTGTCCAAAGTGGAGGAAGAGCATCTGGGAGGGTGCTGAGCACCTCGTCGCCAAGAGCATGCAGAAACCAAGCGTAGACAGTGGAAGGAGCGTGCGGCAAACCAGGCTCCCCACCCACCCTTTCCTTCAACCATCGTCTGTCCCACCTATGGCAGAGACTGTAATTCTCACATGGGACTGTACAGTCACCTGAGAACTTACTTTTAGAGTGGAAGTGAATGGTTTTGGTCTCCTAATCTGAAGAAGGATGTTTATGCTATTCAGGGCGTGCAGCGAAGGTTCACCAGACTGATGCCCAGGATGGCTGGACTGACATATGAGGAGAGACTGGATCAACTGGGTCTTTATACATTGGAGTTTAGAAGGATCAGAGGGGATCTCATAGAAACATATAAGATTCTGACGGGACGGGACAGGTTAGTTGCGGGTAGAATGTTTCTGATGTTGGGGAAATCCAGCACCAGGGGACACAGTCTTAGGATAAGGGATAGGCTATTTAGGACTGAGATGAGGAGAAACTTCTTCACTCAGAGAGTTGTTAACCTGTGGAATTCCCTGCCGCAGAGAATTATTGATGCCAGTTCATTGGATATATTCAAGAGGGAGTTAGATATGGCCCTTATGGCTAAAGGGATCAAGGAGTATGGAGAGAAAGCAGGAAAGGGGTACTGAGGGAATGATCAGCCATGATCTTATTGAATGGTAGTGCAGGCTATTTTCTATGTTTCTATGATTCCTCGATTCCGAGGGACTGTCTATGATGATGAAGTTAGGTGTGGCATATAATTGGTGGCCAATTTGATATCACCCATTTTACACTATCTTCCCCCTCTCTAAACATCGGCGAACTATCTCTTGCTCAGCTTTTAAAGCTAAACTAGTCCAGAGTTTTAAAATACAGGCAGTTTCTGTGAAAACAGAGACCATCTACGTCAGAAGAAGAGAAAGAAAGAGAGAGGATGACCATCTATGGACTTTCCTGCCCTGTTGATGAGATAAGAGCTTGAGCAACAGGAGTATCAGTCAAAGTTACCCCCTTGTATAAGAGAGAACCCATTGACATGTAATAAAGAGGCTCCCTATCTCCGTAGCTAAGCCATTTGCTGTCTAAATGGAATGGAATGACACCTGGACCCTTGGGTATTGCAAAGAGACACCTTCTCATAACTTGAAATGTTTAAGATTGTGCACAACAACCTACCATTTGAATAATTCATTAGTACTCCAAATCCCTATTGTCAATCAAAATTAATTTTCATGTTGCTGGCTTGTTGTTACAAACATTCGTGAATCTTGTATTGCAGAAATATTATAAGTTAAAAAGATTTCAGCTCAGGCAAGCTAGACAAAATCCAATTTTCCAGAACTATACAACATTAATAATTATGAGCAGAGGCTATACTTTACATGAATAAAAATGGATGGAGACGATTACCTCATGCATGGGTAAGGACTGCTGTTATTTTTGACTTAGTAACACAGTGATAAGTTCATTTACAGTTTGAACTTTATATTGTAACATGCAAATTATAATCCGTCCCAAGCTGATAGTGAAGTTTGAATTAACACAACTATTTACTTCAGTTGGAGCATTACATAGGAGCAGTCTCTGCAATATAAACACTGAACTGTCCATTATTGGTCAAACATGGGGAATATAAATAATCATATTGTGGGTAGTCACCTGATTTACAGTGGGATACACTGCAGCTAAAGTTCAATTTAACAATATAATAGATCTACAATATAATTCATTTCAGGTACTCCCAGAAAAATTGGGCTCTATTATAGACAGAAACACACTGGTTTAAATCAGCATCGTGTACCATAGAAATAGATTGAGTCCTGGTTCAATGAGGAGTGCAGAAGAGCATGCCAGGAGCAGCACTAGACATGCCTAAAAATGAGGTACCAACCTGGGGAAGCTGCAACACAGGACTACATGCAAACTAAACAGTGCTAGCAGCATGCTATAAACAGAGCTAAGTGATCCCACTATCAATGGATCAGATCAAAGCTCTACAGACCGGCCACATCCCGTCATGAATGGTGGTGGACAATTAATCAACTAACAGGAGGAGGAGGCTCCAGGAATATCCCCATCCTCAATGACAACGGAGCTCAGCACGCGTGCAAAAGACAAGGCTGAAGCGTTTTCAACCATCTTCAGCTAGAAGTGCCGAGTAGATGATCCATATCGGCCTCCTCCTGAAACCCCCACCATCAAAGAAGCCAGTCTTCAGCCAATTCAATTCACTCCACATGATATCAAGAAGCGACTGATCGCACTGGATGTAGAAAAAGCTATAGGCCCTGACAACATCCTGGCTATCGTGCTGAAGACTTGTGCTCCAGAACTAGCCGCGCTTCCAGCCAAGTTGTTCTAGTACAGCTACAACACTGGCATCTACCCGACAATGTGGAAAACTGCCCAGGTATGTCCTGTCCACAAAAAGCAGGACAAATCCCACCCGGCCAATTACCGCCCCATCAGTCTGCTCTCAATCATCAGCAAAGTGATGGAAGGTGTCTTCGACAGTGCTATCAAGCAGCACTTATTCACCAATAACCTGCTCACTGATGCTCAGCTTGGGTTCCTTCAGGACAACTGAGCTCCAGACGTCATTGCAGCCTTGGTCCAAAAATGGACCAAAGAGCTGAATTCCAGAGGTGAGATGAGAGTGACAGCCCTTGACATCAAGATAGTATTTGACCGAGTGTGGCATCAAGGAACCCTTGTAAAACTGTAGTCAATAGGAATCAGAATGAAAACTTTCCATTGGCTGGAGTTATACCTAGCACAAAGGAAGATGGTTTTGGTTGTAGGAGGTTAATCATCACAGCCCCAGGCCATCGCTGCAGGAGTTCCTCAGGGCAGTGTCCTAGGCCCAACCATCTTCAGCTGCTTCATCAATGATCTTCCCTCCATCATAAGGACAGAAGTGGGGATGTTCGCTGATGCTTTCAGAGTGTTCAGTTCCATTCGCAACGCCTCAGATAATGAAGCAGTCCATGCCCGCATGTAGCAAGAACTGGACAACATTCAGGCTTGGGCTAATAATTGGCAAGTAACATTCGCGCCACAAAATTGGCAAGTAATGACCATCTCCAACAAGTGAGTGTCTAACCACCTCCCCTTGATATTCAACGAAATTACCATCGCTGAATCCCCCACCATAAACATCCTGGGCGATACCATTGACCAGAAACTTAACTGGTCCAGCCACATAAATACTGTGGCAACAAGAGAGGATCAGAGGCTAGGTATTCTACAGCGAGTGTCTCACCTCCTAACTACCCAAAACCTTTTCACCACCTACAAGGCACAAATCAGGAATGTTATGGAATACTCTCAACTTGCCTGGATGAATGCAACTCCAACAACACTCAAGGAGCTCGACACCATCCAGGACAAAGCAGCCCGCTTGATTGGCACCCCATCCACCACCTTCAACATTCACTTCCTCCACCACCGGCGCACCGTGGCTGCACTGTGTACCATCTAAAAGATGCATTGCAGCAACTAGCCATGGCTTCTTTGGCAGTACCTCCCAAATCAGCGACCTCTACCACCTAGAAGGACAAGGGCAGCAGGCGCATGGTTACGCATCAAGTTACACACCATCCTGACTTGGAAATATATCGCCATTCCTTCATGTTGCTGGGTCAAAATACTGGAATCCCCTCCCTAACAGCACTGTGGGAGTACCTTTACCACAAGGGCTGCAGCGGTTCAAGAAAGCGGTTCATCACCACCTTCTCAAGGGCAATTAGGGATGGGCAATAAATGCTGACCTTGCCAGCGACATCTCCGAACGAATAAAAAAAGTATTGTAAGTTCTGGCTGAATGCCAGTTCTGTAATTATATTGATACATTATCTCTGAAGCAGATTTCAGTATTTTAACTTTTATGTTATCTTCTAAGTCACCATTGTAAGTAGTGCCAAAGCTAATTATAAAGATATTACACATAGTGCTGAATAGTACCTTTTATTTAAATGGCAATAACATTGTGATGCTGAGAGCAGAAATTCACTGCTAATGAGATGTCTTCAAGTTAATAAGTCCTGGGTATTTAAATAATAAGCTCACTAAGCATCAACCTTTATGAGTCAGAACATAGTCATTTATCTAAATAAAAACAGCTTGAAAAAAATTGTTTGCCATTAAAAGTAAATATTAATCTGGAGGCCACCTAAGCTTTTTTCTGACTTTATAAATATCACATTCCCTTTATATTAACAGTGCTCTGTGTTCCAGAAAAACATATCTAAATGGGAACTAATGGATCCAATCATTTTAAATAAAGGTATTCCACTTCTTTTAAATAGAACATTAAAACATTATAAATTGCATAAAGCTTGACATAACTATGATTTCATAAACAACCTAATACAGGAAGAGCTCCAAAGCTACAACGCTGACATCAAAGTATGGTATACTTATTGTATGCTGCCCTCTAGTGCTTATTTTGAACATTGCCTTGTGAGTAGCAAGTACTCGGTATTTGCATCTTATTTTGTTTATACGACAAAATCATTAAAATAGTTTAAAATCTCGCTGTTAAAAATGATGATAGATTAAAAGAAATGATTGTAAGGCTAACAACTATTATAAGACTACTTCCTAGATGCCAGTAAAATGGAATGAATGTTCAATTTAAAGCAACTATTTTCAGGTTAGCATTTTGCCAAAAACTTCTATGAGTGAGTGGCCTCTTGATACAGCCAGCGGTCTGAAGTTTTCCAGTTACATCAAAAACTGCAATTGGAAAGCAAAGGGCATGTCATAGCTACATGATCAATTTGTGTGCTGCACTGAATCCTTTGCCAATGCTGTTTAATTTGTGAACTTTGGAAAGAAAGTGGAGAGCTACAGTGCCAAAGGGATTTGCACAACCTTCGAAGCTCCAGACCCAACATATTCCAATCAGCCAGTGAGAGCAATGGGCAATCTTGAGAGTTCTTCGGTGCTCAACACAAGGCAGCTTTTGATGAATGCGCATGAATCCCACAATCTAATGAACAGCATGACATAGGGGTTCAAATATGGAGAATGGAACTGAATTCAAAAAGTAGTCATACTTCAAAACATACATCGGGAGGAACACTCAAAAAAGTAGTCAAATCTTGGGGAGTAACACAAACTTTAGGAGTGGGACTGCCTCGACGATCACTCCATCATGAATGCATAAGGACTCTTTTGCAAGGCCTGGCCTCTTGCCACTTGGAATATCAGCTCCTTGGGCAGTAAAAAGCCCAGTAATAAATGTGTATCATTATCCTGCAATGACCAGTGCCATGATTACCAAGTAGTTGGACAGTCTTTAATCTTGAAAAGGTTAGCTGAGCACATGCTGACTTTCATACAAGCAGGTCTTGGTCAATGATCAGAGCCACACCCAGGACATCATTTATATTTGGATCGGGAGACTGTCCAACTACTTGGTAATCATGGCACTGGTCATTGCAGGATAATGATACACATTTATTACTGGGCTTTTTACTGCCCAAGGAGCTGGTATTCCAAGTGGCAAGAGGCCAAGCCTTGCAAAAGAGTCCTTATGCATTCATGATGGAGTGATCGTCGAGGCAGTCCCACTCCTAAAGTTTGTGTTACTCCCCAGGATTTGACTACTTTTTTGAGTGTTCCTCCCAATGTATGTTTTGAAGTATGACTACTTTTTGAATTCAGTTCCATTCTCCATATTTGAACCCCTATGTCATGCTGTTCATCTACATTCTTAAGCATCTTTCCATTCATTGTTTTTCATCCCAAGATTTATTACCTCCAACTTCTACACATTAAATTGCAGCTTCCACCTGTCCACTAACCTACCTATGTTCTCCTAAAATCTTTTATAGTCCTCTTCGCTGTTTGAAAATAAGAACATAAGAAATAGGAGCAGGAATAGAACATTTGGCCCCCTTGAACCTGCTCCACCATTCAATAAGATCATGGTTGATCTGATCCTGGCCTCAACTCCACTTCCCTGCCCACTCCGCATAACCCTTGACTCCAACGGAGCTGTTCAAGCATGGTTAGTGCTTCGATGCTGGGGATGTTGGCCTGAGTGAGAACACTGACGTTGGTGTGCCCATCCTGCCAATGGATTTGCAGGATCTTGCAGATGCAGCATTGGTGATACTTCTCCAGTGTCTTGAGGTGCCTGCTGTAAATAGTTCATGTCCCTGAACCATATAGGAGGGCGGGTATCACTACTGCTCTGTAGACCATGAGCTTGGTGCCGGGTTTGAGGTCCTGATCTTCGAACACTCTCTTCCTCAGGCGACCGAAGGCTGCAGTGGCACACTGAAGGCGGTGTTGGACTTCGTCTGCCCTTGTTGACAGTAGGCTCCCGAGGTATGGAAAATGGTCCACGTTGTCCAAGGCCTTGTCATGATTTTTGATAATCGGGGGCAGTGCTGTGTGGCGGGGGCAGGTTGGTAGAGGATCTTTGCATTAAGGATGTTTAGTGTAAGGCCCATGCTCTCGCATGCTTCGATGAAGGTGTTGACGATGGCTTGGATTTCAGCCTCCAAATGTGCGCGGAAGCAAGCGTCGTCGCCGTACTGCAATTCAATGACAGAGGATGGGATGACCTTGGATCTGGCCTGGAGGCGGCAGAGGTTGAACAGTTTCCTGTTTGTTCTGTAGATTAGCTCCACACCAGCGGGGAACTTACTGAGAGTGAGATGGAGCATTGCAGCAAGGAAGATCGAGAAGAGCGTTGGTGTGATGACACAGCTGTGCTTCACAACGGTCCGAACGTGACTTAGGTCTGTGATGGATCCATTGGTCAGGGTCACAGCTGGCATGTCATCGTGAAGCAGGCGAAGGATGGTGACAAACTTTGAGGGCAGCTGAATTTGAGGAGGATGCTCCATAATCCCTCATGGTTGACAGTGTCGAAGAACTTTGTGAGGTCAAAGAAGGCCATGTTGGTGCTGTTCCCTGCATTTCCCTTGCATTTGCCACGTGATAAAGATCATGTCCACTGTGCCCCTTAGTGGGCAGAATCCGTATTGTGACTCGGGGAGGAGCTCTTCAGTCACAGGGAGAAGGCGACTGAGGAGGATTCTTGCGATGACTATCCCTGTGGCAGACAGCAGTGAAAATCCTCTGTAATTACCGCAATCGGACTTGTCGCCTTTCTTGAAGATGGTCACGATTACGGTGTCTCTGAGATCCCCTGGCATGCTCTCCTCCTTCTAGATAAGAGAAATGAGACCATGAATTCACGCCAATATGCTTCTCCGCCATGTTTTAGTGCTTCGGCTGAGACTCCATCTGCTCCTGAGGCCTTATTGTTCTTCATTTGTCAGATGGCCTTTTCCACCTCATGCCGGGGTGGGGTTGTGCTGAGATGGTGGTAGGTAGCATGCTGCGGGATGGAGTTGAAGACACTCACGTCGAAGACAGAGTTTTGGTTAAGGAGATCTTCGAAGTGCTCCTTCCAGCGGGCAGTGACTGCCTCTCCGTCCCTGATGAATACCTCTCCTTATTGACCAGCAGTGGGGTAGGGTTTGGGTGCTTGCACCATAGGTGGTCTTGACTGCGCTAAAGAATCCTCACATGTTGTGGTTGTCGGCTAGCTGCTGGATCTCCACCATCTATTCTTTAGGTCGCAAGTTTTTTTTTGGACCTTGGCCTTTAGACGTCTGTCGAGCTGCTTTCTTGCTCTCGAGTTGTGTTGCTGTTTCCAGTTCAAGAATGCCTTGCACTTGCGGTTTATTAGCTCCTGGAACTCCTGATCGTTCTCATCAAACCTGTCTTGGTGTTTCCTGGTCGCGTGACCGAGCGTCGCTTCAGAGATGCTAATTATGGAGGCCTTGAGGGCAGACCAGGCGCTGTAGATACTCTGTGCCTCTAGGTCATAAGAACATATGAACATAAGAAATAAGAACAGGAGTAGATCACCTGGCCCCTTGAACATGCTCTGCCATTTAATAAGATCATGGCTGATCTGATCATGGACTCAGCTCCACTTCCCTGCCTGCTCCCTATCACCTTTTATTCCCTTATCGCTCAAAAATCTGTCTATCTCCGCCTTAAATATATTCAATGGCCCAGCCTCAACAGCTCTCTGAGGCAGAGAATTCCGTAGATTTACAACCCTCTGAGCGAATAAATTCCTCCTCATCTTAGTTTTAAATGGGCGGCCACTTATTCTGAGACTATATCCCCTAATGTTAGTTTCCCCTATGAGTGGAAATATCCTCTCTGCATCCACATTGTCTAGCCCCCTCATTATCTTATATGTTTCGATAAGATCACCTCTCATTCTTCTGAAATCCAATGACTATAGGCCCAACCTACTCAACCTATCTTTATAAGTCAACCCTTTCATCTCCGGATTCAACCTAGTGAACCTTCTCTGCACAGCCTCCAATGCGAGTATATGCTTCCTTAAATACGGAGACCAAAACTGCACACAGTGCTCCAGGTGTAGCCTCACCAATACCCTATACAGTTGTAGTTGGACTTCTCTGCTTTTATACTCTATCCCCCTTGCAATAAAGGCCAACATTCCATTTGCCTTCCTGATTACTTGCTGTACCTGCTTACTCACTATTTGTGTTTCATGCACAAGGACCCCCAGGTCCCACTGTACTGGAGCACTTTGCAATTTTTCTTCATTTAAATTATAATTTGCTTTTCTATTATTTCTGCCAAAGTGGATAACCTCACATTTTCCCACATTATACTCCATCTGCCAAATTTTTGCCCACTCACTTAGCCTGTCTTTATCCCTTTGCAGATTTTTTGTGTCCTCCTCACAATTTGCTTTACCACCCATCTTTGTATCATCAGCAAACTTGGCTACATTACACTCGGTCCCTTCATCCAAGTCATTAACATAGATTGTAAATAGATGAGGCCCCAGGACTTATAGATGACAGGTAAATAGATGAGGTCCCTGCGGCACCCCACTAGTCACTGTTTGCCAACCGGAGAAAGACTCATTTATCCCGACTCTCTGTTTTCAGTTAGTTAGCTAATCTTATTATGTAGGGGAGGACGAAAACCCTCTCATTTTACCGAGAAGGAAAAGAGCTGTGGGATCTGTCTGTGCTGCAATGTGAATTGAAACTGAGATGGTTTGACCTTGGCAGAGCAGTGATTGGACGGGAGAGGACACCGGAGGGCCAATGGTGGGACAGAGTCAGCCCAAAGCATGGGGCTTTCAAGCCAATGGGAGAGCACTTGCTCGAAAACTGTGGGACTGACTCATCGCCATAATCGGACTATTGTCTTCCCCATGTTTACACTATGGAGGGAAATTATGCAGACCTTCAGAAAACTCTTTTTTCTCTTCTATATCAGTGAGTAACTTTTAACATTGTTGTTGCCAATTTAAGTGTATCTAAGGGTTAAGTCATGGCAGGAGAGCTCGGTCGGGTGTTATGCTCCTTCTGTACCATGTGGGAACTCGGGGACGACACCAGTGTCCCTGACGACTACATCTGCGTAAAGTGTATCCACCTCAGGCTCCTGACGGTCCGCGTTGCGGAGTTGGAGCTGAGGGTGGATTCACTCTGGAGCATCCACGATGCTGAGAATGACGTGAGTATCACGTGTAGCGAGTTGGTCGTACCGCAGGGAAAGGGTCCACAGCCAGATAGGGAATGGAAGACCAACAGGAAGAGCAGTGCAAGGAAGGTAGTGCAGGAGTCCCCTGTGGTCATCCCCCTGCAAAACAGATACACTGCTTTGGGTACTGTTGAGGGGGATGACTCATCAGGGGAGGGCAGCAGCAGCCAAGTTCATGGCACCATGGCTGGCTCTGCTGCACAGGAGGGCAGGAAAAAGAGTGGGAGAGCAATAGTGATTGGGGATTCAATGGTGAGGGGAATAGATAGGCGTTTCTGCGGCCGCAACCGAGACTCCAGGATGGTATGTTGCCTCCCTGGTGCAAGGGTCAAGGATGTCTCGGAGCGGGTGCAGGACATTCTAAAAAGGGAGGGAGAACAGCCAGTTGTCGTGGTGCACATTGGTACCAACGACATAGGTAAAAAAAGGGATGAGGTCCTACGAAACGAATTTAAGGAGCTAGGAGCTAAATTAAAAAGTAGGACCTCAAAAGTAGTAATCTCGGGATTGCTACCAGTGCCACGTGATAGTCAGAGTAGGAATCGCAGGATAGCGCAGATGAATACGTGGCTTGAGCAGTGGTGCAACAGGGAGGGATTCAAATTCCTGGGGCATTGGAACTGGTTCTGGGAGAGGTGGGACCAGTACAAACCGGATGGTCTGCACCTGGGCAGGACCGGAACCAATGTCCTAGGGGGAGTGTTTGCTAGTGCTGTTGGGGAGGATTTAAACTGATATGGCAGGGGGATGGGAACCAATGCAGGGAGACAGAGGGAAACAAAAAGGAGGCAAAAGCAAAAGACAGAAAGGAGATGAGGAAAAGTGGAGGGCAGAGAAACCCAAGGCAAAGAACAAAAAGGGCCACTGTACAGCAAAATTCTAAAAGGACAAAGGGTGTTAAAAGAACAAGCCTGAAGGCTTTGTGTCTTAATGCAAGGAGTATCCGCAATAAAGTGGATGAATTAACTGTGCAAATAGATGTTAACAAATATGATGTGATTGGGATTACGGAGACGTGGCTCCAGGATGATCAGGGCTGGGAACTCAACATCCAGGGGTATTCAACATTCAGGAAAGATAGAATAAAAGGAAAAGGAGGTGGGGTAGCATTGCTGGTTAAGGAGCAAATTAAGGCAATAGTTCGGAAGGACATTAGCTTGGATGATGTGGAATCTATATGGGTAGAGCTGCAGAATACCAAAGGACAAAAAACGTTAGTGGGAGTTGTGTACAGACCTCCAAACAGTAGTAGTGATGTTGGGGAGGGCATCAAACATGAAATTAGGGGTGCGTGCAATAAAGGTGCAGCAGTTATAATGGGTGACTTTAATATGCACATAGATTGGGTTAACCAAACTGGAAGCAATACGATAGAGGAGGATTTCCTGGAGTGCATAAGGGATGGTTTTTTAGACCAATATGTCGAGGAACCAACTAGGGGGGAGGCCATCTTAGACTGGGTGTTGTGTAATGAGAGAGGATTAATTAGCAATCTCGTTGTGCGAGGCCCCTTGGGGAAGAGTGACCATAATATGGTGGAATTCTGCATTAGGATGGAGAATGAAATAGTTAATTCAGAGACCATGGTCCAGAACTTAAAGAAGGGTAACTTTGAAGGTATGAGGTGTGAATTGGCTAGGATAGATTGGCGAATGATACTGAAGGGGTTGACTGTGGATGGGCAATGGCAGACATTTAGAGACCGCATGGATGAACTACAACAATTGTACATTCCTGTCTGTCGTAAAAATAAAAAAGGGAAGGTGGCTCAACCGTGGCTATCAAGGGAAATCAGGGATAGCATTAAAGCCAAGGAAGTGGCATACAAATTGGCCAGAAATAGCAGCGAACCCGGGGACTGGGAGAAATTTAGAACTCAGCAGAGGAGGACAAAGGGTTTGATTAGGGCAGGGAAAATGGAGTACGAGAAGAAGCTTGCAGGGAACATTAAGACGGATTGCAAAAGTTTCTATAGATATGTAAAGAGAAAAAGGTTAGTAAAGACAAACGTAGGTCCCCTGCAGTCAGAATCAGGGGAAGTCATAACGGGGAACAAAGAAATGGCGGACCAATTGAACAAGTACTTTGGTTCGGTATTCACTGAGGAGGACACAAACAACCTTCCGGATATAAAAGGGGTCGGAGGGTCTAGTAAGAAGGAGGAACTGAGGGAAATCCTTATTAGTTGGGAAATTGTGTTGGGGAAATTGATGGGATTGAAGGCCGATAAATCCCCAGGGCCTGATGGACTGCATCCCAGAGTACTTAAGGAGGTGGCCTTGGAAATAGTGGATGCATTGACAGTCATTTTCCAACATTCCATTGACTCTGGATCAGTTCCTATGGAGTGGAGGGTAGCCAATGTAACCCCACTTTTTAAAAAAGGAGGGAGAGAGAAAACAGGGAATTACAGACCGGTCAGCCTGACATCGGTAGTGGGTAAAATGATGGAATCAATTATTAAGGATGTCATAGCAGTGCATTTGGAAAGAGGTAATATGATAGGTCCAAGTCAGCATGGATTTGTGAAAGGGAAATCATGCTTGACAAATCTTCTGGAATTTTTTGAGGATGTTTCCAGTAGAGTGGACAAGGGAGAACCAGTTGATGTGGTATATTTGGACTTTCAGAAGGCTTTCGACAAGGTCCCACACAAGAGATTAATGTGCAAAGTTAAAGCACATGGGATTGGGGGTAGTGTGCTGACATGGATTGAGAACTGGTTGTCAGACAGGAAGCAAAGAGTAGGAGTAAATGGGGACTTTTCAGAATGACAGGCAGTGACTAGTGGGGTACCGCAAGGTTCTGTGCTGGGGCCCCAGCTGTTTACACTGTACATTAATGATTTAGACGAGGGGATTAAATGTAGTATCTCCAAATTTGCGGATGACACTAAGTTGAGTGGCAGTGTGAGCTGCAAGGAGGATTCTATGAGGCTGCAGAGCGACTTGGATAGGTTAGGTGAGTGGGCAAATGCATGGCAGATGAAGTATAATATGGATAAATGTGAGGTTATCCACTTTGGTGGTAAAAACAGAGAGACAGACTATTATCTGAATGGTGACAGATTAGGAAAAGGGGAGGTGCAAAGAGACCTGGGTGTCATGGTACATCAGTCATTGAAGGTTGGCATGCAGGTACAGCAGGCGGTTAAGAAAGCAAATGGCATGTTGGCCTTCATAGCGAGGGGATTTGAGTACAAGGGCAGGGAGGTGTTGCTACAATTGTACAGGGCCTTGGTGAGGCCACACCTGGAGTATTGTGTACAGTTTTGGTCTCCTAACCTGAGGAAGGACATTCTTGCTATTGAGGGAGTGCAGCAAAGGTTCACCAGACTGATTCCCGGGATGGCGGGACTGACCTATCAAGAAAGACTGGATCAACTGGGCTTGTATTCACTGGAGTTCAGAAGAATGAGAGGGGACCTCAGAAACGTTTAAAATTCTGACGGGGTTAGACAGGTTAGATGCAGGAAGAATGTTCCCAATGTTGGGGAAGTCCAGAACCAGGGGTCACAGTCTAAGGATAAGGGGAAGCCATTTAGGACCGAGATGAGGAGGAATTTCTTCACCCAGAGAGTGGTGAACCTGTGGAATTCTCTACCACAGAAAGTTGTTGAGGCCAATTCACTAAATATATTCAAAAAGGAGTTAGATGAAGTCCTTACTACTAGGGGAATCAAGGGGTATGGTGAGAAAGCAGGAATGGGGTACTGAAGTTGCATGTTCAGCCATGAACTCATTGAATGGCGGTGCAGGCTAGAGGGGCCGAATGGCCTACTCCTGCACCTATTTTCTATGTTTCTATGTTTCTATGAAACCCAAAACAACCCAAGGGCCTACACAATGGCTACAGGACGCCAACGCAATCAACACCTACTCAGACCTTGAGTAGGTTAATATCAGTGGAAAAAAACCCGCAATAATCTAAAACTGCTGCATTTTTCAAAATCACAAAGCCCACCAATGGGAAGGATCGATTTCAGCATGAGAGGCGGACTGGATATCTGGCTATAAAAAGGGGTTTCTGACCCAGTGTGTGTGTTCTGCTCTCGTGGTCCAACAACCAGCAAGCCTCTCGACACTGAAGGAAAACCAGTGTCCGAAGACACCGAAGATAGAAGAAACAAACCACCAGACTACAAAAGGCACAGTAGTGAGTATAACCTCTGGTCCCCAGAACTCCCAACTCAGTTAGACTAGGAAAGGTGGGAGGTTGGGCATTGTACTGCTAAACTTGTGTAAAAATTTTCATTGTGACGGTTTAGTGGGATTTAGGTGGATTGTTTTGTTGGTGTATTGCTGTTTGTTGAGATACACCTTGTCAAATAAATTGGAAGCCTAAGTTCCTCTTGGAATCACCTTGTCTCAGTTCTATTGTATTACATCTCCTGATCATGAGTCTTATGTCAGAACAGTGTAAGGGAAGCTAGGAGTGCCTCGAAAACGCTCAACTGTGAGTCACAGACTAGGGAAGAAGTGGGTAGGAGTGTTTGACACTCACAGGTGCCTCACAGGCTAGGCATAAGCTGTGGGGACGCACGAGTCTCAAAACCCCCTTCATAAGCTGTGGACACAGTCTCTCCAGGGGTGCTCTTGCAGCATCAGGGTACCTCACAGGCCAGGCATAAGCTGTGAGGGCAGAAGCCCAGAGAGAGACACCCAAGGCACAACAACACTCCCCCGAGAACCGCTTACAGAACATGGTGACCGCGGCAGGACATAAGCAAACAGGAGATGTTAATATAACAGATGAGGTGATAAGAGAGGAAACTGAAATGGAGGAGAGAATTTCCTCATACATTTTTGGCAAGGTGAACCTCACCAAACCTTGGGTGCAAGCCCTCACTCGGGCAGAGCGCCCAGTGGATGCTGCTGCTCAGTGGACAGCAGGGAAGGACCACAACCGCAGGGTGGAAAAGGCTATCTGGCTTATCTGCTTCACCCGCCAAGTCCAAAAGCTCGACCAGCGGGTGAAGGACTTGGAACAGAGTCTTCAGAAATCAGAGGAGCTCTCTGCTATCCGGGCTGCGGTTGGGGACAACCTGCTGGCCGAATTAGCTGAGGAGCAGCAAGGGAAGAGGCAGTTGGAGAAAACCTTCCGAAATAGCCGGGACTATCTTCAGTGTCAGGTTACTGAGGCCAAGGGTAGTGAGGGGTCCCTCCAGGAACAAAACTCTCGGTACACCCAGAAAATTTCGGAACTAGAGAATAAATTAAAAGACGTACAGGCAGCCTATAAAGTGGCCAGTAGCAGTGAGTTTGCAGATCACGGTCCCTGCCAGGAGAGGATTAAAACTCTCATCCACACTCTATCCCAGGCAAAGGGGATGGTCATCCTGATAGGACCTCAAGGGTCCACAGAGGACAAAGGAGAGTATTGGGGGGGTAGAGGAGAATCCAAAGGCAAGAGACGCCCGACCACCTCTTGAGGCACTGGTGGTTTGTCCGGTGGGACACCAGGAGGAGTGGGGCGCGCAGGTTGTAGCATACCCAGGGCTGGGGGCAGGACCAATGTGTCCCGCTCGGCAGCAGGGATGTGAGGCTCCCGCCAAGGGTCAGTTAAGGGTTGGATCAGGCGACCAGGCACTGTCTGCTGCACCGGGTATGGTGGGACAGCCGGAGGTAGAGGGACCAGCGCAGAAAGATCCTGAACCAGGGCGGATGTGCCCGGTCAGGCAGCGCAAGTACGGTCCTCCACAGGGAGGTGGCCAAGGTCAGGGAGCGCTGGAGAGCGACTTTATTATTCCCCATGGAGTTCAATCACTCAGGGCCATGGTGACCCATTTGGCCAAATTCACTCGCAGCGGGAACCCGTCTATCCACTTCATGGAGGTGATGCAGGTAAGGGAAATTAATGGGTGTGACGAGGAAGAGACAGCCAAGCTGCTGCTCTTCTCTCTGGACAGAAAATTGTACCAAGCCCTACTGGCAGAATGCCGGAGGGGACAGCGTACATTTACTGAGGTCCAGAGGGCCGTCCTTGAGGCTATGGGCTTCGACGACGATAGTCCTTTCGAACGGGTCGAAAGGACAAGGCAGCTCGCAGGGGAAACCCCGCAGGCGTTTGCGGACAGGCTGTGGGTGGTATACCACGCAGTCTGAGGGGAGCTCCTCGACCGGGCAAATCTTTCCGCGGTACAGACTGGCCTCTGGCTGAGGATGCTGGTGGCAAACTGCCTGCCCCGGCTCAATGCCAGGGCAGAACTGTGGTTCGATTCCCGGGACCCCAACCTCACCGAGGAAGCAGTGGTCAGGCAACTGGCACTGGTCCAACAGAATGGAGGAGGGGAGGAGGAGAAAACCTCCAAAGGTCGGGTAAATGAAGTAAAACCCAACTCGATTCCCAAAAGGGAATGGCACCAGGAAGGTGGCCGCTCGTCTGATAAGGAGGGAGTGTGCTACGGGTGCGGGAAAGCTGGGCATTTTAAAAGAGATTGCAGGAGCCCAGTAAAGAGATATGGGGGGAGAAGTCCTTCAGGAGCCGCCCAGAGTGGGGGAAGTGGAGCGAGCTCCTCACCATCCCTTGACGAGATAGTAGCTGCAGTGAGGACAGCGCTGGAGGAGACTGGGAAGGTAGCCACGGTAACAGGCAGGGAAGCACCAGCAACCCTACCAGTACAGAGGCCGTGACTAGCCCAGACCCAGCCTGCATACCTGTGCCCACTAGAATACGACCCCTGGGGACGACCCTGGGTCAAGATGGGGGTTGAGGGTGTATTGGGTACTTACCTTTTGGACACTGGTGCGTCCAGCACGATAGTCCATTCGGAGGACCCCGCAACCTCACCTGTATCAAACGGGGTGCCGTATCAACTAGTTGGGTTCAAAGGAAATGAGAAGGCAGGGTTTTTCTCAGTCCCACTCGCAGTTCATTTAGGAGCACTCCAAACACAATGGAAGTGTGCCCTGATGAATTGGGAGCAGGTGGGAAAAGGGATCTTGAGGGCTGATTTCACCATCGCTCGCCAGATCCTAGTAGACTTGAGGAATCATTGTCTATGGAGCACGGGAGCAGAGGGAGAAGTCATGGTTATTGATAAGAAACAGGGAAAAGGGACTCTGTGTACAATGAAGCCAAAAGGGGGTTACGACCTGGAGGTTCTGGTCGGTTACGCCCCGGCCGAGTACCGGGCCTATGTGCAAGCAAATCTTGCAGCATTTGCCACTCATAAACACAATTGTGGGAGAGTCACAGGAGTGGAGATTAGAATAGATGGGGATCCCATGTCCCGCCCGCAAAAGCAGTATGGCTTTCCCTGAGAAGCAGAAGCAGACTTGGAGATAACTTTAAGCTCGCTCGTCGAGCAGGGTGTTTTGAGACCCATAGCCACCCATGTCAACTCCCCACTTTGGCCGGTTAGGAAACCAGATAATTCTTGGAGGGCTACGGTGGATTATAGGGTGCTCAATAAAAACATCCCAGCTTGTGCTCCCACAGTAGCGGCGGTTGCGGATCTGATAGGGAAACCCCTGCATCCGCAACCACGTTCACAGTGTTGGACATATCCAACGGGTTCTGGTCTATCCCTGTACGGGGGAAAGACCAAAACAAGGTTGCCTTCACCTTCTGGGAACAGCAGTATACATGGAGCTGCCTCCCACAGGGCTTTCATAATAGTCCCAGCATCTTTCACCAATGCATGGCGAACTGCTTAAAAGGCTTCAGCCAACCACACCAGCTGGTCCAGTATGTGGACGACCTGTTGTTGTTCACAGACAGCAGTGAGGAACACGATCCACTGCTGGCTGAATTGCTGATCTTACTGAAGGAAGGGAGTTTTAAAGTTAACCCCAAGAAAGCCCAGCTAGGTCTAGGAGAAGTAAAATTCCTGGGCCAGACGATAAGGGCAGGAAAAAGGGCCATTCATGAGGCTAGGAGAAAGGCAGTGCAAGAACTCCCTGTCCCTAGGGATGTGTCGGGAGTAAGGTCTTTCCTGGGAATCACTGGCTACTGTAGGGACTTCATCGAGGACTATGCAGCCACTGCCGCCCCTCTGCTCAGACTCCTACATAAGGGGGTCGAGTGGGAATGGGACGAGGGCTGTGAGGCAGCATTTGTCCGTCTTAAGAGAGACCTGCAGGTAGCACCAGCCCTCGGGGCAATTGATGGGGGGAAGGAATTCTTCCTGGAGGTGGCAGCCAGTGGCGACAGCTTAAGTGCAATGTTGCTCAGGAGCGAAACGGTCAGCTGAGACCAGTGGTGTACTCCTCCAGGGTCCTCACGGAGGTAGAAAAGGGAAACTCCAATTGTGAGAGGCACTTGCTTGCCACCCACTGGGCAGTAAAGAGAGCTCAGATCTTCACCGGAGTATCCCCCATTACACTCCTCACCCATCATACCCCGACGCAGATGCTATTGGACTGGAGGATTAAGGACGGGACAATGAGCAGTGCTAGAATCACTCACTGGACCCTCCTCCTCTCCCAAATGACTTTAAAGGTCAAGGGCCTCTGCGAGCCCAGGCTCGCAGCAAATTTAATCTATCCAGGGCAGCCACATAGATGCTCTGTGGAGGGGGTATGGGACATCAACTTTGGATTTCGAGCAGGGATACACCCCACAGGCCGCGAGATCTACATTGATGGCTCCAGTTCAGTGTCCGCAGGTACAAGACTCACGGGCTGCGGAGTTTGGGATCCCAAGGCAGGGATTGCCTTGGCTCTTAAACTCCCATGCACCCTGAGCACCCAGCAGGCAGAACTCTCGGCAGTGATGTATGTGGTCACACACCCCGAGGAATTCCCTAACCTATACACGATTTGCTCGGACAGCATGTTCACTTGCAATTCGTGTACAGAGTATCTGGCGATTTGTTCACGCCGGGGGTACACCTCTGCGGATGGGAAGCCCCTTTAGACCAAACCCCTGCTAGATAAGATCGTGGCTGCAGTGGGAGAAACCGGGGATGTATATATCCATAAGGTAAAGGCCCATTCCAAAACTGAGCCACGGGGGGAAGGTAACCAGCAGGCAGACCTGCTGGCAAGGGAAGGAGTTCATTTAGATCGCCCATGGGACCCATACGAGGCAGGCAGGATAGCAGCAACAAGAAGCAAGTCAGGGACACAAGGGAGTGTAGGGGCGGCTGCGGCCCCAGACCTTAAAGTAGTCCAGATGCAGGATCCGGTCCTGAAGGCTGCCTTGGCTGCATTCAAAAAGGGTGAAAAGGCAGATGGCCCAGACAGTGATGCAGAAATTGCTGTGCAGGAAGGCATGTTGTTTAAAGGGGACAAATGGGTAGTGCCGCCACAACACCGGAGGGAATTCCTTCAGCTGGCCCATGAGGGTCCAGGTGCGGGACACACCGGGCCGGAATCTACCTGGCAATGGGTAGAAAAGGCAGGGTGGTGGTCAGGCCTCCGGGAAGACTTCCGCGACTTCTGTGCAGGCTGTCTGGTTTGTGCTGCAAACAACCCGGACCACCAGAAAAGGAAGGAGTCTATGGGACACGTCAGGCGGGTAGAGGGACCATGGCAGTCGATTCAGAGCAACTACATCAGACCCCTAACGGCCGCCCAGGGAGGTTATAAATACTGCATCGTCCTGGTGGATGTGTTTTCCAAGTGGGTGGAAGCCTTCCCTTGCCGAACAGCTACCGCGGTGGGGATTGCAAAAATCCTGGTGAGGGAGGTGTTCTCTCGGTGGGGTCTACCTCAAATCCTGGAGTCCGGCCGGGGAAGCCACTTCACCAGCCAGGTGATGCAGGCCACCCGAAAGGTGCTGGGGATAAGAGCCAAATGGCATGTCGCCTACAACCCTCAGTCCTCAGGCCCCGTAGAACGCCTGAACCAGACCCTAAAGGAAAGGCTGCGCAAGGAGACGGGAGACTCACCGAACAAGTGGGTGGAGGTCTTACCGTTGGTCCTCATGGGAATCCGGGCCAGTCAGTCAAAGAGCACAGGGTACTCACCCCATGAGCTGATGACTGGCCGGATCATGAGAACCCCAGTGCATGTGTTGGCGCCGGTACTCACCGAAGGGCAGCTTCGAGAGGTGAACTGGGACCGCTTCATCAGGAATCTGTTTGAACAGCTTCAACAGATTCACTGGCAGGCGGCCAACAACATGGGTAAACAGCACCGTGCCAATCGGCTGCTGCTGGAACCCCGCAGTCACCATGATTGGGAGGTGGGCGACCAGGTGATGGTGAGAAGCTTCGCCGGGTCGGGGTATTTGAACCACTGTATATGGAACCATACAGCATAGTCGACAAGGCTAGCCCTATGGTCTATGCGGTTCAATTGCCTCGCCGGGTGAAGTGGTATCACATTAATCAATATAAATTGTTTGACCCCAAAAGAGGTAAAAAAACAGAGGGGACGAGCAAGGGAAGGGATTCAGGCACTGGGGGAAGAACAGGCCCCGGTGGATTTGGAGGCTCCGGAGGAGGCAGCGGGCCCCGAAGCTCTGCAGCCGGGGCTGGTTCACTGCTCCTGTAAGGCTATCCCACCACTGGGTAGAGGTTCCCAGCCCACTAACAGAAGTAGGGAGAAAGGCTCTTCCATTAGCAAGGTCCAAGGGGAAGCTGAACCTCCCATGGTGGATCAGCTGGGGCTAGCCCAAGAGGTGGAGGAGATAGCATTGCAGCCCATAACGTGGGACTCTGCACCAACAGTAAGGAGGAGCGACAGAGTGCCACAGCCCAGGGCACCAAGGTCCCGTGTTTACTTAGCTCCCCGCCCCAGACCGAGAAGGCGAAAGACAACAGGGAGGGTGCTCTGTTGCGCTAGCAAGAGTCTCCCACCGATTATCCGGGGCTCGGGAGGGCCTTGGAGGGCAGCACAAGACTCATTAAGGGGGACTATACGAGCCCCTCAGCGGAGGGCATCCTGGTCCCCAGGGTACAGTCAGCAGAGTGATCGACGACGCCTACACAGTGACAGGATGTAGCCTGGCCACCCGGGGACGGGTGGCGGTGTGTATATTTTCCCTTCCTGTTTTACTTTATGTTGTGTGCATATGTGTTTAAGTAAGGCAGTGACGGTTGGGTACAGCATTTTTGTGTTTAGAACATGTTACGCGGGCAGAGCCTGGAGAGGTCTCTCAAGGCAAGGCCATGTTCTTCTTGCCTTTCAGATGTCAACACCTCCCTACTGGACGTTAGTGATGCTGGTATCGCTAAGGATCTGCACCGGGCACCGAGGGGACACCGAGGACTCCCTGGTTTTCGGATGCTCCGGGGGCAGAGCGCCGACAGTGACCACAGGAGAAGGGACTCCGGCGGCGGATGGCCAGGTCACCTACTCCCACGAGGGGAGATGGCCTGGGTGGTTGGGATCGAACTCCACCAAGTACTCCAACCATAAGGACTTTACCTACGGAGAGGCCTCCATTCCCTGCCCGGAGATCACTGTGGCCACTTCCAGAGTGAGAGTGACAGAAGGCAGGAAGTTGTGCCTAACTTGCCAAGAGGACATACCTCTGGAATGGTGGTGGTGGCTCAGAAAGCTCAAGAGGGACGTGGGAGACCGACACTCGGACTGGGAACGTCTGGATAATGGAACCTACCGAACCATCATGGGGTCATCTGGCGGGGTCAGGGTGTGCTGGGAGAAATGGTGGGCGTACGACCAAGGAATTTATTTGTGTATGTGGGGATCCACTCGCTTGTGTTCAGAGTGGGTCTCCATTGCTTTCTATAGGTGGTGGCAGGATGTCGGGGATGGGATAGTATGGGATCGCAGCGGGGAGGCGTGTGTGACCCCCAATTCCCGGGTACCAGTAAACGCCAACGAACTTGTAGTTCGGGAAAGAAAACCCCCATCCACGGCCAAGCCCACCGTCCCACACGGGTGCCCGACAACAACCAGGGGGCCGGGGAATGGTTTAGTGTTGGTCCCTACCGAAAAACTACTTTATCAGGGGGTACACTATGCGGTGGCATCAGTGGTGCAAAATCTGACAGAAGTCCGCCTACCTACGTGGTGCTCCCGGGAAACCGAGCTGTTGTACCAGGCTCTGCTGCGGGAGATGTTCCGGAAGTTCTATGAACTGGACATCGGGGATGTCAAAGTGACAGACTTGTATAAACAGTGGGATAGGGCCGAACCGGGCAGGCAGAGGCATGGAACTTTAAATGACATTTTCATGGGGTTTAACACCGGGGCGTCTGCCATAAACAGTTTGGATAACATGCAGCTGGCCCTCCAGATAAATGGGTTAAAGAATCAGCTGCGCAAAATCCTGGGGGACGAGAATACCGTATTGGGATCCGCGCTCCACGAAGAGGTGGCAATGACAGTTCACTTAAAGGAGATTATCTCTCAATTGGAGGCATAGGCCAGGGCTGTAAACGCCTTGATTCGGGAGGATAGAAACGCGTTCGATCAAGCCGCCCAAAATGAGGTGTGCGTGCTCTATGGGGCCTGGTTGCTGGGAGAGGGACAGAGTAACCTCGAGGATCTGAGACAGGGACAGGTCCACTCCTGGATCAGCAACTAGCACTTAGCAGCACTGCACCTTTATGATAATGTTTTGAGTCCTTGCCAACTTCGTGTAGCATCCGAAGCCTACCCGGTACCGGTGGACTGTGGAAAGTCAAACCATACCATCATGGGTGTGGTGGTCTGCTTAATTGAATTATGCTTTTCCAAATGTCCCACTACTGCATCCTTAATAATGGACTCCAGCATTTTCCCCAACAACAGATGTTAGGCTAACTGGGCTATAGTTTCTTGCTTTTTGTCTGCCCCTTTTTAAAATAGGGGCATTACATTTGCAGTTTTCTAATCCACTGGGATCGCCCCAGAATCCAGGGAATTTTGGTAGATCACAACCAATGCATCCACTAACTCTGTAGACACTTCTTTTAAGACCCTAGGATGTAAGCCATCAGATGCAGGGGACGTGTCCGCCTTTAGTACTATTATTTTACTGAGTACTACTTCTTTAGTGATAGTGATTGTATTAAGTTCCTCCCTCCCTATAGCCCCTAGATTATCCACTATTGGGATGTTTTTAGTGTCTGCTACCATGAAGACCGATAAAAAATATTTGTTCAACGTCTCTGCCAGTTCTCTGTTCTCATTATTAATTACCCTGTCTCATCCTCTGGGGACACCGATATTTACCTTAAGCACACTTTTCCTTTTTATGTACCTGTAGAAACTCTTACTATCTGTTTTTATATTCCGTGCCCGCTTACTTTCATAATCTATCTTCCCTTTTTTTTCATTTATTTAGTTGTTCTTTGCTGGCTTTTAAACATTTCCCAATCCTCTGGCCTCCCATTAGTCAAGGTAGACAAGTCCCCTGGTCCTAATTAAATGCATCCCAGGGTATTAAAAGAGATGGCGGAAGTTATAGCAGATGCATTCGTTATAATCTACCAAAATTCTCTGGACTCTGGGGAGGTACCAGCGGATTTGAAAGCAGCTAATGTAACGCCTCTGTTTAAAAAAGGGGGCAGACAAAAGGCAGGTAACTATAGGCTGGTTAGTTTAACATCTGTAGTGGGGAAAATGCTTGAAACTATCATTAAGGAAGAAATAGCGAGACATCTAGATAGGAATAGTGCAATCAAGCAGACCCAACATGGATTCATGAAGGGGAAATCATGTTTAACTAATTTACTGGAATTCTTTGAGGATATAATGAGCATGGTGGATAGAGGTGTACCGATGGATGTGGTGTATTTAGATTTCCAAAAGGCATTCGATAAGGTGTCACACAAAAGGATACTGCAGAAGGTAAAGGTACGCGGAGTCAGAGGAAATGTATTAGCATGGATAGAGAATTGGCTGGCTAACAGAAAGCAGAGAGTCGGGATAAATGGGTCTTTTTCGGGTTGAAAATCGGTGGTTAGTGGTGTGCCACAGGGATCGGTGCTGGGACCACAACTGTTTACAATATACATAGATGACCTGGAAGAGGGGACAGAGTGTAGTGTAACAAAATTTGCAGATAACACAACGATTAGTGGGAAAGTGGGTTGTGTAGAGGACACAGAGAAACTGCAAAGAGATTTAGATAGGTTCAGCGAATGGGTTAAGGTTTGGCAGATGGAATACAATGTCAGAAAGTGTGAGGTCATCCAGCTTGGGAAAAAAAAACAGTAAAAGGGAATATTATTTGAATGGGGAGAAATTACAACATGCTGCGGTGCAGAGGGACCTGGGGGTCCTTGTACATGAATCCCAAAAAATTAGTTTGCAGGTGCAGCAGATAATCAGGAAAGCGAATGGAATGTTGGCCTTCATTGCGAGAGGGATGGAGTACAAAAGCAGGGAGGTCCTGCTGCAACTGTATAGGGTATTGGTAAGGCCGCACCTGGAGTACTGCATGCAGTTTTGGTCACATAGAAACATAGAAACATAGAAAATAGGTGCAGGAGTAGGCCATTCGGCCCTTCTAGCCTGCACCGCCATTCAATGAGTTCATGGCTGAACATTCAACTTCAGTACCCCATTCCTGCTTTCTCGCCATACCCCTTGATCCCCCTAGCAGTAAGGACCTCATCTAACTCCTTTTTGAATATATTTAGTGAATTGGCCTCAACAACTTTCTGTGGTAGAGAATTCCACAGGTTCACCACTCTCTGGGTGAAGAAGTTCCTCCGCATCTCGGTCCTAAATGGCTTACCCCTTATCCTTAGACTGTGACCCCTGGTTCTGGACTTCCCCAACATTGGGAACATTCTTCCTGCATCTAACCTGTCTAACCCCGTCAGAATTTTATATGTTTCTATGAGGTCCCCTCTCATTCTTCTGAACTCCAGTGAATACAAGCCCAGTTGATCCAGTCTTTCTTGATAGGTCAGTCCCGCCATCCCGGGAATCAGTCTGGTGAACCTTCGCTGCACTCCCTCAATAGCAAGAATGTCCTTCCTCAGGTTAGGAGACCAAAACTGTACACAATACTCCAGGTGTGGCCTCACCAATGCCCTGTACAACTGTAGCAACACCTCCCTGCCCCTGTACTCAAATCCCCTTGCTATGAAGGCCAACATGCCATTTGCTTTCTTAACCGCCTGCTGCACCTGCATGCCAACCTTCAATGACTGATGTACCATGACACCCAGGTCTCTTTGCACCTCCCCTTTTCCTAATCTGTCACCATTCAGATAATAGTCTGTCTCTCTGTTTTTACCACCAAAGTGGATAACCTCACATTTATCCACATTATACTTCATCTGCCATGCATTTGCCCACTCACCTAACCTATCCAAGTTGCTCTGCAGCCTCACAGCATCCTCCTCGCAGCTCACACTGCCACCCAACTTAGTGTCATCCGCAAATTTGGAGATACTACATTTAATCCCCTCATCTAAATCATTAATGTACAGTGTAAACAGCTGGGGCCCCAGCACAGAACCTTGCGGTACCCCACTAGTCACTGCCTGCCATTCTGAAAAGTACCCATTTACTCCTACTCTTTGCTTCCTGTCTGACAACCAGTTCTCAATCCATGTCAGTACACTACCCCCAATCCCATGTGCTCTAACTTTGCACATCAATCTCTTGTGTGGGACCTTGTCGAACGCCTTCTGAAAGTCCAAATATACCACATCAACTGGTTCTCCCTTATCCACTCTACTGGAAACATCCTCAAAAAATTCCAGAAGATTTGTCAAGCATGATTTCACCTTACTTAAGGAAGGATATACTAGCTTTGGAGGGGGTACAGAGACGATTCACTAGGCTGATTCTGGAGATGAGGGGGTTACCTTATGATGATAGATTGAGTAGACTGGGTCTTTACTCATTGGAGTTCAGAAGGATGAGGGGTGATCTTATAGTAACATTTAAAATAATGAAAGGGATAGACAAGATAGAGGCAGAGAGGTTGTTTCCACTGGTCGGGGAGACTAGAACTAGGGGGCAGAGCCTCAAAATACGAGGGAGCCAATTTAAAACCGAGTTGAGAAGGAATTTCTTCTCCCAGAGGGTTGTGAATCTGTGGAATTCTCTGCCCAAGGAAGCGGTTGAGGCTAGCTCATTGAATGTATTCAAGTCACAGATAGATAGATTTTTAACTAATAAGGGAATTAAGGGTTACGGGGAGCGGGCAGGTAAGTGGAGCTGAGTCCACGGCCAGATCAGCCATGATCTTGTTGAATGGCGGAGCAGGCTCGAGGGGCTAGATGGCCTACTCCTGTATCTAATTCTTATGTTCTTATGTTCTTATAGTCTTAGCCACATTGTATGCCCTTATTTTTGGGAGTCGTCAGGTTGGCAGTGAGGGGCTGGCCGAATAGGGCTTTCTTAATAGTGTCTTTGAGTGCTCCGGCATTGATTTCCCTGCAGCTTTTTTTCTGTTGCGTCGCTGTTTTGTGGCTATGTTGATGGAGATGGCAGAGTGGATTAGGCGGTTGTCTGTCCAGCAGTCATCAGCTCCTGTCATGGCGTGGATGATGCACACGTCCCTGCGGTTCCTTGCTCGGACCATGACGTAGTCTAGCAGATGCCAGTGTTTGGAGTGAGGGTGTTGCCATGAGGCTTTATATTTGTCTTTCTGATGGAACAAGGTTTTAGTTATGACAAGGCCATGTTCTAAGCATTACGTCAGGAGGAGGGTACCGTTGGAGTTGGTTTTCCCTACCCCCTCTCTGCTGATCACACCTCCCCAGAAGTATGTGTTCTTTCCAACTCTGGCATTAAAATTGCCAAGGAGAATCAGTTTGTTGTCCATAGGACTTAGGACAAGGATTGTCCGAGGCTGGAGTAGAATCCCTCTTTGATCTCATCTGTAGCTTCCAGAATGCACTGATGACTGTAGCGCACTGGTTCCAGGCTAGGGTGAGCTGAAGGGTCATGGGGCGTTAATTTATCCTGCAAGGAGAGTCTCTGAGACGGCCAACTAGCTTTTTTTATGGTGAAGCCTACCCCATGGAGGTGGCGTTCTTCTTCTGGTTTACCTTTACAGAAGAAGGTGTAACCACCACCTTGTTCTTTGAGCTGGCCTTCCCCTACCCGCTGGGTCTCGTCGAAACGTCTGCATTCCTGGGCAACAATAGCAGTGTGATGTTCCAGTCTGTTGCTGTTGGGGTTGTCCATGAGGGTCCTGACTTTCCAGGTCCCGAACTTCATTTTGAAGGGTGGAAGATGCCTGTGTGTGAATTCTTTTAACGTGGGGTGGACATTGCACACCAGCTACCACATGGGCTTGGCAGAGCTAGGTCTTGGTCCAGTGGCAAGGGGGTCCATGATGACTGGAGACTAGGCTCCGCTGCAGAAAATTTGTTAAACATGATTTCCCTTTCATAAAACCATGCTGACTCTGTTTGACTGTATTATGATTTTCTATATGTCCTGCGACTACTTCTTTAATAATGGACTCTAGCATTTTCTCAATGACAGATGTTAGGCTAATTGGTCGATATTTTCCTGCTTTCTATCTCCCTACTTTCTTAAATAGGGGCGTTACATTTGTGGATTTCTAATCCGCTGGGACCTCTCCAGAATCCAGGGAATTTTGGTAGATTACAACCAAGGCATCCACTATCTCTGCAGCTGCTTCTTTTAAGGTGCAGGCCATCAGATCCAGGAGACTTGTCCACCTTTAGTCCCATTAATTTGCCTAGTACTTTTTCTCTCGTGATAATGATTGTTTTAAGCTCCCCCTGCCAATGGCTCCTTGATTATCAATTAGTGGGATGCTTTTAGTGTCTTTTACTGTGAAGACCGATACAAAATATTTGTTCAAAGTCCCTGCCATTTCCGTTTCCTATTATTAATTTCCCACTCTCATGCTCTCAGGGACCAACGTACACTTTAGCTAATCTCTTCCTTTGTATATAACGGTAGAAGCACTTACTGTCTGTTTTTGTATCTCTTGATAGTTTAATGGGAGCGTCAGGGAATTGGAGCTGAGTCCATGATCAGATCAGCCATGATGTTATTAAAGGTTCGAGGGGTCAAATGGCCTACTCCTGCCCCTATTTCTTATGTTCTTATGTTCTTTACTCTCATAAAATATCTTCTCTCTATTATTTTTTGTATTAGTTCCCACCACTTAAAGCGAGCGTGTTGGTGTCAATGCGATTCGCCCGCTATGCACGGTGGACGCTTTACCCAAGAAAGCCGAAGAAGTTTCCCCGATTGAGTTATGCCTATAATCTTTCTGTTGTTTCCCAGCACTTTTTCCAGTTGATTTGATGTATCCATTAAACTGAGAGACTCGACTTTTCCTCATCACTATTTTATTTATTCTTGTTTGAAGTTCTTCCAACTAACCCTTGATCCGTATTTCTTTTCAAATATCTTTGTATCTTGCATTTCATTGCTTTATTGTTTTAATAACTCTTCCTCACCCCTAATGTTGGTTAAAAGCTGTGTAACGATTTGTGATTCAGGCACGGTACCTGGGAGTCAGATGGGTTAGTGGCACATTGCTAATCTGATACTGGCTGTATAAAAGCATTGACAAAAAAAAAACATCCATATTGTAGTACAGTGGGAGCTGTGTGCCTCAAAAACTCCACACAGACCAAGCCTAGCAAAGTCTCTGGGAATTACATCCCACCATGCACTGGATGTGAAAGTGACGTGGCTTGAATAATGATCCATGTAAACTCGTTACAACTTTACTCGCGAAATCGGACAAGAGAAAGTCTTACATAAAAACATAAGAACATTAGAATTAGGAACAGGAGTAGGCCATCTAGCCCCTCGAGCTTGCTCCGCCATTCAACAAGATCATGGCTGATCTGGCCGTAGACGCAGCTCCACTTACCCGCCCGCTCCCCGTAACCCTTAATTCCCTTATTGGTTAAAAATCTATCTATCTGTGACTTGAATACATTCAATGAGCTAGCCTCAACCGCTTCCTTGGGCAGAGAATTCCACAGATTCACAACCCTCTGGGAGAAGAAATTCCTTCTCAACCCGGTTTTAAATTGGCTCCCCCGTATTTTGAGGCTCTGCCCCCTAGTTCTAGTCTCCCCAACCAGTGGAAACAACCTCTCTGCCTCTATCTTGTCTATCCCTTTCATTATTTTAAATGTTTCCATAAGATCACCCCTCATCCTTCTGAACTCCAACGAGTAAAGACCCAGTCTACTCAATCTATCATCATAAGGTAACCCCCTCATCTCCGGAATCAGCCGAGTGAATCGTCTCTGTACCCCCTCCAAAGCTAGTATATCCTTCCTTAAGTAAGGTGACCAAAACTGCATGCAGTACTCCAGGTACGGCCTCACCAATACCCTGTACAGTGGCAGCAGGACCTCCCTGCTTTTGTACTCCATCCCTCTCGCAATGAAGGCCAACATTCCATTCGCCTTCCTGATTACCTGCTACACCTGCAAACTAACTTTTTGGGATTCATGCACAAGGACCCCCAGGTCCCTCTGCACCGCAGCATGTTGTAATTTCTCCCCATTCAAATAATATTCCCTTTTTCTGTTTTTTTTCCCCAAGGTGGATGACCTCACACTTTCTGACATTGTATTCCATCTGCCAAACCTTAGCCCATTCGCTTAATCTATCTCAATCTCTTTGCAGCTTCTCTGTGTCCTCTACACAATCCGCTTTCCCACTAATCTTTGTGTCATCTGCAAATTTTGTTACACTACACTCTGTCCCCTCTTCCAGGTCATCTATGTATATTGTAAACAGTTGTGGTCCCAGCACCGATCCCTGTGGCAAACCACTAACTATCGATTTCCAACCCGAAAAGGACCCATTTATCCCGACTCTCTGCTTTCTGTTCGCCAGCCAATTGTCTATCCATGCTAATACATTTCCTCTGACTCCGCGTACCTTTATCTTCTGCAGTAACCTTTTGTGTGGCACCTTATCGAATGCCTTTTGGAAATCTAAATACACCACATTCATCGATACACCTCTATCCACCATGCTCATTATATCCTCAAAGAATTCCAGTAAATTAGTTAAACATGATTTCCCCTTCATGAATCCATGTTGCGTCTGCTTGATTGCACTATTCCTATCTAGATGTCCCGCTATTTCTTCCTTAATGATAGCTTCAAGCATTTTCCCCACTACAGATGTTAAACTAACCAGCCTATAGTTACCTGCCTTTTGTCTGCCCCCTTTTTTAAACAGAGGCGTTACATTAGCTGTTTTCCAATCCGCTGGTATCTCCCCAGAGTCCAGAGAATTTTGGTAGATTATAACAAATGCATCTGCTATAGCTTCTGCCATCTCTTTTAATACCCTGGGATTCATTTCATCAGGACCAGGGGACTTGTCTACCTTGAGTCCCATTAGCCTGTCCAGCACTACCCCCCTGGTGATAGTGATTATCTCAAGGTCCTCCCTTCCCACATTCCTGTGACCAGCAATTTTTTGCATGGTTTTTGTGTCTTTCACTGTGAAGACCGAAGCAAAATAATTGTTTAAGGTCTCAGCCATTTCCACATTTCCCATTATTAAATCTCCCTTCTCATCTTCTAAGGGACCAACATTTACTTTAGTCATTCTTTTCCGTTTTATATGTCGGTAAAAGCTTTTACTATCTGTTTTTATGTTTTGCGCAAGTTTACTTTCGTAATCTATCTTTCCTTTCTTTATTGCTTTCTTCTTCATTCTTTGCTGTCGTTTAAAATTTTCCCAATCTTCTAGTTTCCCACGAACCTTAGCCACCTTATACACATTGGTTTTTAATTTGATTCTCTCCTTAATTTCCTTGGTTAACCACGGCTGGTTATCCCTTCTCTTACCGCCCTTCTTTTTCACTGGAATATATTTTTGTTGAGCACTATGAAAGAGCTCCTTAAAAGAGCTCCTCCACTGTTCCTCAATTGTGCCACCGTTTAGTCTGTGTTTCCAGTCTATTTTAGCCAATTCTGCCCTCATTCCACTGTAGTCCCCTTTGTTTAAGCATAGTATGCTCGTTTGAGACACTACTTCCTCACCTTCAATCTGTGTTACAAATTCAACCATACTGTGATCACTCATTCCGAGAGGATCTTTTACTAGGAGATCGTTTATTTTTCCTGTCTCATTGCACAGGACCAGATCTAAGATCGCTTGCTCCCTTGTAGGTTCTGTAATATACTGTTCTAAGAAAAATCCCGTATGCATTCTATGAATTCCTCCTCAAGGCTACCCCATGCGATTTGATTTGACCAATCGATATGTAGGTTAAAATCCCCCATGATTACTGCCGTTCCTTTTTCACATGCCTCCATTATTCCCTTGATTATTGCCCGCCCCACCGTGAAGTTATTATTTGGGGGCCTATAAACTACGCCCACCAGTGACTTTTTCCCCTTACTATCTCTAATCTCCACCCACAATGATTCAACATTTTGTTCATTAGAGCTAATATCGTCTCTCACAACTGCCCTGATATCTTCCTTTGTTAACAGAGCTACCCCACCTCCTTTCCCTTCTTGTCTATCTTTCCGAATTGTCAGATACCCCTGTATGTTTAATTCCCAGTCTTGGCCACCCTGCAACCACGTTTCGGTAATGGCCACCAAATCATACCCATTTGTAATGATTTGTGCCGTCAACTCATTTACTTTATTTTGAATACTGCGTGCGTTTAGGTCGAGTGTTTTAATACTAGTTTTTAAACCATGATTTTTAGTTTTGACCCCTCCTACAGCCCCTTTATATTCATACATATTGTCCCTTCCTATCACCTTGTGATTTACACTTACCCCAGTGCTACTCTGCTCTGTTGCCTCCTGCCTTTTGCATTCTTTCTTGGGATCCTGTTCATCTGAGCTCTCAACCGTTCTAACTAACTCAGAGCCCTCTCCTGTGTTCTGAATACTCCTTGCATTGAGGCACCGAGCTTTCATGCTTGCCTTTTTATTACAAGCAGTAGATTTCACTAAAATCAGTCGGATCGTAAAAGTTCAATAGTTGATGACAGGTAGTGGCACTTTAACGAGATGTGAACGGCTGGAGAACTGCCCGGAACAACCAATCCGCTTAATATAGCTTAAGCGGCACCTTTGTATTTGATAACTATGACAACAGCGAATGGTTAGCACCATTTGCCGGATATAGGCGGCTATCTGGGATAAATGGGGATGGTTTAAATGGTGGGGACTGTATCAGCAAATTTTGAAATCACGTTCCTGTGCCCAAGCCCAATCCTGCATATGTACTGAGAATAAAAGTGGATTCAATATTGGCCCCTGGAGCTTACCACGTCTAACAATTCTCCAGAGTGGAACAATTGCACTTGTCAATGTAATAATAGATGCTTAGCACAAATCTCATACAGCATGTGGAAAACTACATTTAAAAAGAATATTGTATAAAAAGACAAATTATATCAGCAGCTTGTTTTGTATGTGGCTTTGTTCAGCCCAGAGATCTCATTATGATCACATTTCCATTTTAGTGCATATCACAGTCTCGTACTTGTTCCAGAATATGAAAGCATTGAAAAGCATTTGAAGATCTTATTATAGTAACATTGAAATTTATAGTAATAGTTTGGTCTTTCCATATTCAATACATCACAACATCAGACATACATTGAGCCAAAACCAAAAGTACATATTCACTGATTGTCTCTTTTACAATGTTGTGAACCTTTATTAATTCCATGTAGAAAGGATAATCTATCTCTATTAGGTATCTCATAGATAATCAGGAATCTTTCTGTACCTACAGATTAATAATTACAAAGCTCATGCAGATTGCATTGCACTTGATCAGTACTTTTATGCCATGGTGTCATTGGTATGTACGGGTCAGGTGGAGGTTCTGCCACTTACAGGAATGACGGAGAACTCCCAGAATATGCAGGATGGTTCCATTTCTAGAGTTACAACAGGAGTCTGGTGGAAGCATAGACTACATTTGTGGGTTAGGTGATTACATCAACTTAATTTAATAAATTGACAATAAAATATGACCAAAGTGTGTTAAAAGGTTGTAACTGAACGAACAAATTCTGACATCTTAAACTGCAAAACCAAGTTGAAGAAATTGATATCGTCATCAGAATCCAACCGCCCAAGCATCATGGAAAAATAAATGATTTAGCATCTTATCATATCTCTCAGATATGTCAAAAAATCTATTCACGCAGACTTGCTCATCAGCAGAAGCCTGGCGGATGGGCAATTAAAATCATCCTGATTCTTAACTGTCCCAAAGCCGCCATGATCGCAACATCTGTAATTTTAACCTGCTCTCCTGAACAGACAGCAAGGACACACGTCCGGAGCCTACAGGGTCCTTCTTTACATATGCACGTTGCGGCATAATGACATAATTGAGACCCAACTATAATTTTAACTCAGACCTAAGCGAGGAATTCACCTCGAGTTAAAATCGGAGACAGTTGTAGGAGAATGTGAAGGCCAATTTTCACTTTTTACGATGCTATAAACAGCAATGAGATGAATGGCCAGATATCTTTTTTTGGGTGATGTTGCTCGAGGGAAGAATGTTAGTTAAAGCAATGGAAGCCCCTTTTGCTGTGCCTTGAATAGGGAAATGCAGACAATGATATAATTTAAAATCTTATCTAAAAGCCAGCACCTGTGACAATGCAACACTCCCTCAAATTTTGAAAGTGGGACCTACACTGGAAACTTTTCTTTAGATTGGCTGAAAACTGCCTCCAGTCATCATATTTTTTAATCCATCGAGTACTAGAAATGTAAAGGTTATGTTATAGATGTGAACAGCTCAACAGGAGAGTCCCATAATTTGAGTTATCGAGTTAGAACCTGTATCAATTACAGCTCCCCTCTGTTTCCTATTAATCAATGACTAATCAAAGTTACAACACCATCTTACTTTCTATAAGGGACCTTATCAAATACTTACGGAAAACAACATTCTAAAATATTCATTGTGCTTTTACTTCCTCAAAAAATTCTAATTAATTTGGTGTTAATAAACCAATTTTGAATAATCCTTATTCTTGGTAAACACTTTTGAATGTTTCTGCTGTGGATGTGACGTGAATAGGGCAATAATTTCCAGGCTAATATTCTCTAGTTGGTTTTCTTTCCAATGCAGTTTAAAAATAGTTCTTTCTTAGGTCCTCTTTCATAATTTAAAAATATTCAGCTGTAAGGTAAAAGAAAAGGATAATTCTTTTAAACAAACTATATGTTAATATGATAGTGATGTTGTACTAGTGAATCAAATGCCTAAGTCAAGACAAATGGAGGTGGCAATTCATTGGTGCCTGGTTTTGGACGCGAAGGCAACAATGCGGCTGCAACATGTACCCAAACCAGGAGGTCCAAAAGTGGGCCACGGGCCTCATTTAAATAATCTGGACAAGCTGCTGGCACCTGTCACACCTCCACAGGCAGCTCGCCCTTCTGCAGGCCTGAGTTTCGGGCTGCCTGCCGTACAGGCAGCAGCCTCCAGTAGGTGCCAGAAAGGGCGGAGGCCCATCACTGCTGGCAGCAGCCCTCAAGAGAGCTATGAAGGCAAAAGGAGCATGCCTGCTCCTTCTGGCCCTATGTAAAACTTTTTTTAAACTTATCTTTTTGATGGCATCAGCTTTCTAAAAGTAAGAAGAATGAACTTGCATTGTATATAGTGCCTTTGACGATCACAGGGCGTCTCAAAGCACTTTACAGCCATCAAAGTACTTTTGAAGTATAATGTAGGAAACATGGCAGCCAATTTGCACAAAGCATTTAGGCCACATCCACGGCAGCAAAACCTGAGTGGAGCACTCCGCTCAGGTTAGCCCAATTTCTTAGAGGGGTCTTCAAACAGGCATTAGGCTGCTCATTAGCATATACAAGGGGCCTAAAGCCTGTTTCAGGCAGCTGCCCAGTATTGGGTTCAACATCTTTAAGGCTTTCTTGGGCCGCAGGATGTTGTTCCCCCCTAATTTGTGCCCATTTTATAACGAGGTCCAATTGCTTGGCTCTGATCTTTTGTGGGTCATTACTAAATAGAAGATCTAATAATGCAATTATTTCAGTACACTAGTGCATTGGTGTATCTAAAAGGAGTCCCAACTACTTGAATAAATATTTTTCCCTCTGCAATTTGTTTACTCAACACTCAATACTTGAAATCTATATTTTCTAGCAATCTCCCTATTTGTCCACATAGTTAACTGTTACGCTATTCAAGTTTGCCCTGGTAGTTTTTCTGTGGCGTTCTTCACAATTTCAACTAAAATTGACTTTAATGGAGTTTCATCCTAAGAGAGATGTATTCTCCCATATACTATCAATTTCTAACAAATTCACCCAAGTTATAAAACCTGCAGAATGTTCTTCAATAACATCCAGCTCCAAATAAATCTAGCTATGCCTACCTTTATCATTGTTTCAAGTTTCCACAGGCAAAATGACCAATTAGTGAAAATACCCATCTCTACAACTAAAATTCATTGAGCTTCAAATCTCGAGGCAATACTTTACTGACACAAAAAACACCTAAATGGATTGAATCCAACGATGACAGGTGGCTTTCTAGTTATGTACTATGATTGTGAAACAGCTGTAATGCAGAAATGCTTGAATAGAGAATCTATCTGCAGGGATTGTATGAGCAGATGAAGTTATAATCTAAAGTGCCAATTGCATATGCAAATTGTAATAACAATTTAATCAGAAAGCTGAAATTAAAGTCTGTGAATTTGTTTCTGAATTCAGAATTGGATAAACAACAACATTCGGCTAATAGAGTTAGCTCGCCCAGTGTCAGTCTATACTTTAACTGAAATTATCATACCATTAGAAATTGTTCTCTGTTGCTAAACTAAAAAGATGATAATAGCTGATTCTGGAGACAATATTCCTCCTATTGACATTCTAACAATGATAGGATGAACATCATCAGTGAAGCAGGTTTTTTGTTTTTCAAGAAGCTTTGTACAACTGCTCAGAGATCACATTTCTAGTACAGGTTGTACCTCTCCAGTCCGGGACTTTTTGGTCCGGCAAATCTCTGGTCCGGCATCATTCCCAGCGGGGGGTCGCGACCCACTCTGTGTCCTGGGGTTGGCTGCTCCTCTTCTCCCTGCCGCCTCAGGTGTTCCTTCCGAGGTCAAGTTGGCACACTGCGCCCTGGGGCCGGCCGCTCCCTCCCCTCCCCTCCCCCCCCCACCCACTGCTGCCACTGGCACCACCTCCCCGGTCAGGTCGGCGCAAAGAGGGAGTGAGGAGCACGGCGGCCAACCGCAGTAGGCTTTTGCACAGCGCATGCGCAGCATTTCGGGCCCAGCTTCGGCGCCTCGGTCGGCCGCCGTGCTGCTCGCTCTCTCTCCGCATCAACCCCGTACAACTGTAGCAAGACTTCCCTGCTTTTATACTCCATCCCCTCTGTAATAAAGGCCAAGATTCCATTGGCCTTCCTGATTACTTGCTGTACCTGCATACTAACTTTTTGTGTTTCATGCACAAGTATCCCCAGGTCCCGCTGTACTGCAGCACTTTGCAATCTTTCTCCTTTTAAATAATAATTTGTTCTTTGATTTTTTTCTGCCAAAGTGCATGACCTCACACTTTCCAACATTATACTCCATCTGCCAAATTTTTGTCCACTCACTTAGCCTGTCTGTCCTTTTGCAGATTTTGTGTCCTCCTCACACATTGCTTTTCCTCCCATCTTTGTATCGTCAGCAAACTTGGCTACATTACACTCAGTCCCTTCCTCCAAGTCGTTAATATAGATTGTAAATAGTTGGGTTCCCAGCACCGATCCCTGCGGCATCCCCTGGTTACTGATTGCCAACCAGAGAATGAACCACTTATCCCTACTCTGTTTTCTGTTCGTTAGCCAATCCTCTATTCATGCTAATATATTACCCCCAACCCAGTGATCTTTTATCTTATGCAATAACCTTTTATATGGCAACTTGTCAAATGCCTTCTGGAAGTCCAAATACACTACATCCACTGGTTTCCCTTCATCCACCCTGTATCTGAGAGACACCTATCTCCAAAGTTCCTGGCAGATCTCTGTTAGAACAGCATCATGCAGAGTGATATTGGTCGAGGAAAACTGAGCAGACGTGAAGGGACCTGAATCAGAAAGTATATTACTGCTGCCACCTGGCTTTGGAGATCAGGTATTCCAGCCTGGACAGCATCATTTTCATTTTCTGTCAGAGTAGTTTCTGTGTAAGGAGATCAACTTATATTTTATGAAAATACCTCAGTCTGCTTTAGTGGCAACCTAAAAACCTAAGAAATGCTGAGAAGCAACTTTTAAAAAAAACTGAAAAAGTATATAATAACCAATAAACAGCCTGAATATAGGCCCCTGGTTCGGGCCATTACTTTTCAGTGACTGAGTAAATTAAATCTGTTTATTACATGAGATTCCAGCAATTTAAATAGGGTTTTTGATATCACATTTTATAATTTGGTACTTGTTTAAATGTGACTATTGGCTTTGCCTATGATGTGAAAACAAGTGATTATGCTGAGAGTGCATGGAACTTGCATTTGTTGTAACTTGTAACATACACATCAATGCATTGTTGGCAGTGGTAGATTTGGAAATTTGTGAAGTAAGAAGGGAATACTGACGTTATAACATTTTTTTCTTATATAAGTCTGGGGAATGATCCCATCAACAAATATTGATTATTTTTTTATATATTTTGGTGCATGATTCAGCCTTTGAATCCCAAAATATTTTGTTCTGGAAAAATTACAAATATTTTAAATATTAAAATTAAATTAGCCATTGCTAACTTCAGAATATTTTTACATTGTTACCAAATTCGATATGACACCTCACTACTGACAGAGGTCAATCACTTCCTTTTTGTGGCTGGTCGGGCAGAAGATTTCAAAATAATGTTGAACAGTACAGCGGGGCTGGATTTTCGGCTCGCTTGCACCTCAGTTAGCACCCGAGTGGGTCAGTAAAGGGTGTTTCTAGACGTCATGATCTCAGCTTTTGCACCGCCGCAAACCAGGAGCCAAATTTACCGGCCGGCTGGTAAAAGCTGGATGCCCACCGTAACATCTGGAAACACCAGACTTATATTCTAAGCATCGATCCAGCTATTCTAATACTAGTCTGAAGACACTTCAGGGGTAGAAATTGCCCCCCAGAAAAATGCGGCGGTGACAGCAACTGAGGGGTGGAAGTTGGGTGCGGAATGGAATCACCTCCGCGATTCAAGAGGGAGTTAATGTGGCCCTTATGGCTAAGGGGATCAGGGGGTATGGAAAGAAGGTGGGAGTGGGGTACTGAAGGTGCATGATCAGCCATGATCATATTGAATGGCAGTGCAGGCTCGATGAGCCGAATGGCCTGCTCCTGCACCTATTTTCTATGTTTCTATGTTTCTATGATGTCATCATGGCGCCGCATCACCACAGCTCCTCACGGAAGAGACGTGAGTCCGGGGTCGGAGGCCTATAAAAAGGCCGCGGAGAGGAGTCGGGAGTTCGTTGGAGAGGCGTGAGTCCGGGGTCGGAGGCATATAAAAAGGCCGCGAGAGGGGCGTCTGGAGTTCGTTGGAGAGGCGTGAGTCCGGGGTCGGAGGCCTATAAAAAGGCCTCGAGAGGGGCGTCTGGAGTTCGTTGGAGAGGCGTGAGTCCGGGGTCGGAGGCTTATAAGAAGGCCGCGAGAGGCGTCGGGAGTTCGTTGGAGAGGCGAGCTTATGTAGCTACAGGGAGAAGGCAAAAAAGAAGTAGAAAGAAAGAGAAAGGTGACGTCACAGCCAAGGGGATAAGTGATTGGCTGGTGATTGGTGAGTAGTTTTTCTTTTTTCTCTTCTATAACAGCGAGTAAACTTTAGCATTATTGTTGCCAATTTAAGTGTATCTAAGGGTTAAGTCATGGCAGAAGAGCTCGGTCGCGCGATATGCTCCTCCTGTACCATGTGGGAACTCAGGGACACTTCCGGTGTGCGGGAAGTGTGTCCGCCTCCAGCCCCTGACGGTCCGCGTTGCGAAATTGGAGCTGAGGGTGGATTCACTCTGCAGCATCCACGATGCTGAGAATGACGTGAGTATCACATGTTGCGAGTTGGTCTTACTGCAGGTGAAGGGTTCACAGCTAGCTAGGGAATGGAAGACCAGCAGAAAGAGCAGAGCAAGGAAGGTAGTGCAGGGGTCCCCTGCGGTCATCCCCCTGCAAAACAGATACCCCGTTTTGAGTACTGTTGAGGGGGATGACACATCAGACCCATGGCTGGCTCTGCTGCACAGGAGGGCAGGAAAAAGAGTGGGAGAGCGATAGTGATAGGGGATTCGATTGTAAGGAGAATAGATCGGCGTTTCTGCGGCCGCAACCGAGACTCCAGGATGGTATGTTGCCTCCCTGGTGCAAGGGTCAAGGATGTCTCAGAGCGGGTGCAGGACATTCTGAAAAGGGAGGGTGAACAGCCAGCTGTCGTGATGCACATTGGTACCAACAATATAGGTAAAAAAAGGAATGAGGTCCTACGAGACGAATTTAAGGAGCTAGGAGCTAAATTAAAACGTAGGACCTCAAAAGTAATAATCTCAGGATTGCTACCAGTGCCACGTGCTAGTCAGAGTAGGAATCGCAGGATAGCTCAGATGAATTCGTGGCTTGAGCAGTGGTGCAGTAGGGAGGGATTCAAATTCCTGGGGCATTGGAACCGGTTCTGGGGGAGGTGGGACCAGTACAAACCGGATGGTCTGCACCTAGGCAGGACCAGAACCAATGGCCGAGAGGGAGTGTTTGCTAGTGCTGTTGGGGATGAGTTTAACTAATATGGCAGGGGGATGGGAACCAATGCAGGGAGACAAAGGGAAACAAAAAGGAGACAAAAGCAAAAGACAGAAAGGAGATGAGTAAAAGTGGAGGGCAGAGAAACCCAAGGCAAAAAACAAAAAGGGCCACTGAATATAAAGGGGCTGCAGGAGGGGGTCAAAACTAAAAATCATGGTTTAAAAACTAGTATTAAAACACTCAACCTAAACGCACGCAGCATTCGAAATAAAGTAAATGAGTTGACGGCACAAATCATTACAAATGAGTATGATTTGGTGGTCATTACAGAAACATGGTTGCATGGTGGCCAAGACTGGGAATTAAACATACAGGGGTATCTGACAATTCGGAAAGATAGACAAGAAGGGAAAGGAGGTGGGGTAGCTCTGTGAATAAAGGATGATATCAGGGCAGTTGTGAGAGACGATATTGGCTCTAATGAACAAAATGTTGAATCATTGTGGGTGGAGATTAGAGATAGTAAGGGGAAAAAGTCACTGGTGGGCGTAGTTTATAGGCCCCCAAATAATAACTTCACGGTGGGGCGGGCAATAATCAAGGGAATAATGGAGGCATGTGAAAAAGGAACGGCAGTAATCATGGGGGATTTTAACCTACATATCGATTGATCAAATCAAATCGCACGGGGTAGCCTGGAGGAGGAATTCATAGAATGCATACGGGATTGTTTCTTAGAACAGTATGTTACAGAACCTACAAGGAAGCAAGCTATCTTAGATCTGGTCCTGTGTAATGAGACAGGAAAAATAAATGATCTCCTAGTAAAAGATCCTCTCGGAATGAGTGATCACAGTATGGTTGAATTTGTAATACAGATTGAGGGTGAGGAATAGTGTCTCAAACGAGCGTACTATGCTTAAACAAAGGGGACTACAGTGGGATGAGGGCAGAGTTGGCTAAAGTAGACTGGAAACACAGACTAAACGGTGGCACAATTGAGGAACAGTAGAGGACTTTGAAGGAACTCTTTCATAGTGCTCAACAAAAATATATTCCAGTGAAAAAGAAGGGCGGTAAGAGAAGGGATAACCAGCTGTGGATAACCAAGGAAATGAAGGAGCGTATCAAATTAAAGACCAATGCGTATAAGGTGGCCAAGGTTAGTGGAAAACTAGAAGATTAGGAAAATTTTAAACAACAGCAAAGAATGACTAAAAAAGCAATAAAGAAAGGAAAGATAGATTACGAAGGTAAACTTGCGCAAAACATAAAAAGAGATAGTAAAAGATTTTACAGATATATAAAACGAAAAAGAGTGACTAAAGTAAATGATGGTCCATTAGAAGATGTAAAGGGGGATGTAATAATGGGAAGTGTGGAAATGGCTGAGACCTTAAACAATTATTTTGCTTTGGTCTTCACAGTGGAAGACACAAAAGCCATGCCAAAAATTGCTGGTCACAGGAAAGTGGGAAGGGAGGACCTTGAGACCATTACTATCACTAGGGGGGTAGTGCTGGACAAGCTAATGGGACTCAAGGGAGACAAGTCCCCTGGTCCCGATGAAATGCATCCCAGGGTATTAAAAGAGATGGTGGAAGTTATAGCAGATGCATTTGTTATAATCTACCAAAATTCTCTGGACTCTGGGGAGGAAACGACGGATTGGAAAGCAGCTAATGTAACGCCTCTGTTTTAAAAAGGAGGCAGACAAAAGGCAGGTAACTATAGGCCGGTTAATTTAACATCTGTAGTGGGGAAAATGCTTGAAACTATCGTTAAGGAAGAAATAGCGGGATATCTAGATAGGAATAGTGCAATCAAGCTGATGCAGCATGGATTCATGAAGGGGAAATCATGTTCAACTAATTTACTGGAATTCTTTGAGGATATAATGAGCATGGTGGATAGAGGTGTACCGATGGATGTGGTGTATTTAGATTTCCAAAAGGCATTCGATAAGATGCCACACAAAAGGTTACTGCAGAAGATAAAGGTACGTGGAGTCAGAGGAAATGTATTAGCATGGATAGAGAATTGGCTGGCGAACAGAAAGCAGAGAGTTGGGATAAATGGGTCGTTTTCGGGTTGGAAATCGGTGGTTAGTGGTGTGCCACAGGGATCGGTGCTGGGACCACAACTGTTCACAATATACATAGATGACCTGGAAGAGGGGACAGAGTGTAGTGTAACAAAATTTACAGATGACACAAAGATTAGTGGGAAAGCGGGTTGTGTAAAGGACACAGAGAGGCTGCAAAGAGATTTAGATATTTTAAGCGAATGGGCTCAGATTTGGCAGATAGAATATAATGTCGGAAAGTGTGAGGTCATCCACCTTGGGAAAAAAAACAGTAAAAGGGAATATTATTTGAATGGGGAGAAATTACAACATGCTGAGGTGCAGAGGGACCTGGGGGCCCTTGTGCATGAATCCCAAAAAGTTAGTTTGCAGGTGCAGCAGGTAATCAGGAATGCGAATGGAATGTTGGCCTTCATTGCGAGAGGGATGGAGTACAACAGCAGGGAAGTCCTGCTGCAATTGTATAGGGTATTGGTGAGGCCGCTCCTGGAGTACTGCGTACAGTTTTGGTCACCTTACTTAAGAAAGGATATACTAGCTTTGGAGGGGGTACAGAGACGATTCACTAGGCTGATTCCGGAGATGAGGGGGTTACCTTATGATGATAGATTGAGTAGACTGGGTCTTTACTCGTTGGAGTTCAGAAGGATGAGGGGTGATCTTATAGAAACATTTAAAATAATGAAAGGGATAGACAAGATAGAGGCAGAGAGGTTGTTTCCACTGGTCGGGGAGACTAGAACTAGGGGGCACAGCCTCAAAATACGGGGGAGCCAATTTAAAACTGAGTTGAGAAGGAATTTCTTCTCCCAGAGAGTTGTGAATCTGTGGAATTCTCTGCCCAAGGAAGCAGTTGAGGCTAGCTCATTGAATATATTCAAGTCACAGATAGATAGATTTTAACCAATAAGGGAATTAAGGGTTACGGGGAGAGGGCGGGTAAGTGGAGCTGTGTCCACAGCCAGATCAGCCATGATCTTGTTGAATGGCGGAGCAGGCTCGAGGGGCTAGATGGCCTACTCCTGTTCCAAATTCTTATGTTCTTATGTTCTTTTACTTCAAGGGGAGAGCCGCCGCAATTTTTAAACTTTGGGCCACTGGCGGCCCGGCCGAACCCAAAGGCATATTTATTGGGCCGACCTGGCAAAAAAAAACATGGCGGCAGTGGCAGTTCATCCTTCCCTTTAAGGAAAGCCGCACCACTGCTGCAGAAGGCCACAGCTTCACTGGACCACCAGGAAAAAGCTTGTTTTGGCACCGCCGGTTGGGCTGAGGATTTCCGGAGGGGAATGTCACCGTCGGGGTGTTAGATCGGGGATTTGTACGGTGATCACATGCTTAAGATGGATCGGCAGCAGCTTAGTGGTGGTGGGGGGGGGGGGGCGCGGTGGGATCGGGGCACCGCCGGCAAAAGCCAGGAGGGCAATTGGGCTAGTAGCCATTCCACGAAAAGTCAGCGGCGACTCCACTCTGCAGTGTAACTGCCAATTTGTGGTGGTAGCAAGAGGCGCAATTTCAGCCACTTTTATCTCAAGCACTAATACAATCATCTAAGCACAGCATTATTTACATCACAATTTCATTCACATAACCATATACATTTTAGGAACCCCTAATTTCTAACATTATTAAGATTAGCAAAAAATGAAAACTTGGCCCATTCTTCGGTGGCCTCCAGAGGTACCTTTAAGGACCGTCCAGTTTTTGCCCAATTTGGCATCGGGGTCCTGAGACAGACATTAAGTCCTTTCTAGAATATGTAACAGCCCTGATGTCTGTTTTAGGCTGGTACTCTGGGCACTTGGATGCTGGTGGCTGCCAGTTTGTAGCTGTAAACTGATCTCAGTTAATCTGTGTTGATGCAGTTTTCTCCATTACAGGTACAATTCCCTCTGCCTGGCAGAAATTGGGCAAAGCGGGATGTTTAAACTCAGTGATCGACTTACTGCTCTTTTTCCACCCTGTGGCTATCTTAAAGCCGAGCGGTTGAGGTGCCAGCTTGACTCAGGTGGGAACCTCATGAATTTATGCTGGTCTGGGTTCTATTACATAAATAGGATTCCAAGGCCATTTTTATAGCCTCGAGGATGGAACACAGTCGAAGTTATCGGACCAGAAACAGAGGCCCTGTGGACCCCACAAAAAAAGTTTGTATGGCTGCCTCCCTGGGCTACCCCCCATTCTGCATTCTAGAACCCTTACGAACTCCCACCCACCCCCCCCCCCCCCCCCCCGACGATTTACCTTGTTGCCTGCCAGGTGACCTCCCATTTGGGGTCATTAAAATGGATCAAAAGTCTGCCCATGTGTTCTGCCAGCTGATCACCCTGAAATTAAAATTCCCTCCAGAACTCCTTGCGACAAGAATCACATTTGGAATAAGCCATGCACAAGGTTTGGGAAAGTCATTGGGAAAAATATTGAAAAGATAACTGAATGTCTGCAGATATATTTAGGTGATATTACAGGCAATACCAATCCAAAAGAAAGGCTATGTTCATAAATATAACTGATCAGGTAGAATCTGTATTAATTGAAGATCTACAGGATCATTTTCAATTTCCTGGAGTCAGAAAACAGGTGGTAGTGGATAAGCAGGCTGTTATATATGAAAAGATGCCATTGCCAGTATTTTGCTCCACCGAAGTTGAAAATAACCCCCATGTGTTTAGGAATGCTACTATGAAAATTGTTATACAATTCAAATGCTTATTTATATATTTATTTATTTACTTATTGCTGGAGGCAGTATTACAGACTAATATTTGTAGATGGCTGCTCTTTCTTCAGACAGCGCCTCAGTTTTGCTCACCTGATAGGGAAGTGTTGGTATCAAGCTGACTGCCAAAAATAAACCTTTAAACGATCCTTGTAAATGATGCATTACACAATTGCTACCCATACTTCTCAAGCTAGTACAGAGTATTGAGTACTTGGCTCTAATACAGGATGATACAGATGCTACCCATAAAGTTCAACACTGGTGAAATATTATACAGTTAGAGAATCGAGAGAAGTAAGCAAACCCTAGATTATTTTGAAAGACCAATAGGAAGTAAGGTGGTAGAATCTGTTATGTCATTCTTTCTATATGTACTGATGTGAAGGGCAGATGAGCCCAAAGTTTCTTGAATTGAACACCAGTAAACCCAAACTCAAAACATCTGCACCTTTACCTGAGACTCCATGCCACTCGCTGACTGCTCATTTAGACTGAAGTAGACTCTATGCAGCCTTAGCATTCTGTTCAACACAGAGCTGAGCTTCAAACCATCTATTGCCAAACATTTGCTTTCACCTTTGTAACAATGCCTATCTGTGCTTTGTCTTCCATTCACTGCTGACATTATGTGAGACAGTCATTCTGTCAGCACAGAGGTGGTCAAGGGACCAAGAGAAGTGATGGTAAAGCTGCATACACTAAGCTGGAAGTTGACTGCGTGCCTGTGGAAGATGTCATTCAGTGCCACTTCCTTTTTAAAAGTTATTGTGGATTCTGTTTCCACCACTGTTCATGGTAGGACACTTTGTGTCCTGGCAACCCACTGCATATAAAATTAATTCTCTTAACCTCACCCTTCATTCTTTGGTGATTATCTTACATTTAAGCCCTATTGGTACCAATTCACTGGCCAATGGAAATATATTTTCATACTTACTTGATCAGAACTCTTCATAATTTTGAACCTCTGTCAGATATCCTCTTAGCCTTCTCTGTTTTAATGAAAAGAATACGAATTTGTCTAGTTTGATGTAAAATCTAATTCTGTTTCCTGATTTGAGGGCCAGGCCCACATGATCGCAGGTATGCTTCCGCACAGGCTGCGTCCCTGGGATCCGTCGGTCATTACACTGTCCACCATTACGCAATGTCAAAGAACAGGTTTACATAGGTGGGCCCCATCAGGTAGGTGCCTATTCTTTTGGCAAGTCTGTGGCATACTCCGGAGCTATGCCACGTACTGCAATTTTTGGGCCAATTTTCTAAGTGCAGCATAACCAATGATTGATACAAGATTAGCACTACTTCTTTTCAACAAATAAAATTGTTGAATGTGACATCTGATAGGATGGGTGACAATGAAGAACTTTGTCTCATTCCTCTTTCGAGAGAGTCTCCCTTTTACTCGTACATTGATCTTAAAGCTGGAGTACACGTCTTTAATAAAATCAAAGATTTGGCTATTCTATTCCCATAGCTTCCAGTTTCTTTATGGGAATGGCATGAGAAGCACTTTGTCAAAAAGCCTCACAAAATCATTTGCAGTCATAGTCACTAGGTAACACATTCTTATGGCAGTGTTTAATACTGGTGATGATGATGAAGTGGACAGTGGTGGCTTTTTGCCTAATATTAACTATTTGTTTCACATGTCCACGTGATGCACTGCCAGTCAATCAAAACTAAAGTCCAAGAGCTCAATTTTCCCTGGTATTTGCTCACTTTTTTTTGGAGTAGGCTGTTTTTTCTGGCCTAACTTAAAAATTCCCAGTTTCCCCAATCAATTTACACCAGCGTAACTGACCTGGTTACATTTTTTTTAGGTAAATTTTTTTTCCCTTAAAAGGGGCATTACCAGCCACCTATGCCAATTCTGGCCATTTATTTAACTTTGGCCAGCTAGTAGTTACTTCATTTCTACTTAGACCAGCGTATGTGGCCACTTGAGAAAACCCTTGTGGAGAGTTAAAGAAATCGGCGCAGGTAAGGAAATCGGCGCAGGTGAGTGCAGCAGATGCCAAGGTAAGAGAGAGGGGGAGAGAGAGGTGGGGGAGGAAGAGAGAGGGGGGGTAGGGAGAGGGAGTGGGGACAGCCTTTTGGGTGTAGTTAGGTGCAGGGACCAGGAGGGAGGAAACCATTCAGCCTGGGCTAGGGGTGGGGAAGTGGACCGGGAGGCCACTTGGCCCGGGCTAGGGGCAGGAGAAAGCACCGGCAATGCCCTTCGGCCAAGGCTAGCGGCGGGACAACAGACCGGGAGGCTGGGGGGAGGGGAGGGAGTGAACTGGCCGGCATAGGGGGCCACAGAGCACCGGGAAGACGCCGGAGAGGCTTAGGCTGGGAGAGAACGAACTGGCTGGCATCAGGGGCCTCAGGGCGGTGGGAAGGTACCAGAGAGGCTCGGCGGGGGTGGGGGGGAGAGCGTGAACTGGCCAGCATCGGGGGCCACAGAGCAGCGGGAAGGCACTGGAGAGACTTGGGGGGGGGCGGGGGCGGGGGGAGAGACTGAAGTTATAATCTACAGCTTCTTGAAATCTATTGCACTGTCACCTAACCATTACATGTTCATCTTGATAAATGCACCTTCTTTCTTTTTCAACCTTGGTGTTGTCCGGCACTTTGGGGCTTTGCCCTTCAAAAGATTTCTTTATGTTCTCCTTTTATCCTCCTGTTGTAACTTTCTCTTCCACTCACATCATCCATCATTATCTATCTGAGAAGACAGACCTCGAAGGTTGCTCACTATATGAAGCTGAAGATTGTCTCCTAGACTCGGAGCTCTACTGCACATGCGCGGCCATTTCAGCGACGTCAAGAATGTCACTTTTTTCCCCCATGCATGCACAGAAGGCCCGGCTCCATTATCCAGCGCAGACCGCAGACTGCACGCCCCGAGGCGACTGGCCACGCTGCGTGGCTGCAGATTAGAGGCCAAACATCGGGGAAACTACGAAGATTTTTTCCTGGCGTATCTATTCACGTAATTAAACGCCGCAACTTGGGCAAGTACGCTAGTAAATGGGCTCGGGGAAAATTGAACCCCATGAAACTGTACATGATCCATAAATAGCTTGGACTGTTTGCACAGATGTGAATTACAAGGTTAGAAGGGCACAGAACAGGTAGCAGTACTGCACACTATGAACTGCAATTGCCCTCTAGGAGCTGAAAGAGTCCTTAGTAGTGACAATTCCAACAAAATATTTACTGTTCATAGTGCATCAGCAGCTTCTTTCTTCATCACAGTGGGATAAAAGATACTCCATGCAATCCCTCTCTGAAACCGACTTCAGAAGTACATTTACAACACATTTCCTGTTAACTGTGCTTTTGTGATTCAATTGTTACAAATATTATCCATCGATATAAAGTTGTGAGAACACTGTGATACTCTTTAGATATCATACATGTCAAAAGTACCAGAAAAGAAAAGCAGCCATTTCATGTTGAAGCCAATTATAGGTTCATTCCTGTTGGTAAGGGAAATTAATGCAGATTAACCACAAATTTACAAGCACCTGGCAATCTGCAAATTCTCCTCAGCAATAGCAACTATCCTTTAATTGATCTTGGAACCCTTTTATACTATTTTCCCTCATTGTATTTCTGAGCAGTGATTCTAAACACAGCGATGAGGTTAGTAACTAAACATTACCACCAAGCACAAGACCCCAGATTACTCTTAGAAATGCCATGGGAAATCAGCGGGTTATATAAATATAGCGCAAGAAATTGCGTGAAATCTATGTTGCATCTTCGAAATCCACAGCACATGAATGCACAAAGCCTTCAAAGGACAGTCAACCTTGAAGCATCACATGTAAATTAAATCTGCAGGATCAAAGTGTAAACATACTGTGCATCCATCCCTGCTTTGACATTATGGCTGGATTGAACCTTGGCTACCAGTTACTTGAGCGCAACATTCATATTAGAGCATACTTTCACTGATACAGTGAAAATAGAATCATTGCTCAAAGCTGCCATTTATTCAAGTATAACTTAATTCAAGAAATCTCAGCGGATCAGGCAGCATCTGTGGAGAGAAAGCAGAATTAACTTGTCGGGTCGACGACGAAGGGTCATCGATGATAACATATTGAGTAATTTTGTGATTCACACACTAAAACTTATGCACCCATCAAAAAGGGCTTTACCAGTAGCTGTTAATTTTGTGCACCAGAAATACAGCTGTCCATCAATAAAACACATCCATTTACTGTGCTAATTCAGATGCAATTATATTTTTAATGGCTTCCAAATATAGTGTATTTTTCATTTTTCAACTGTAAAATATTTCTATAATTAGTGTTTGTTTAAACTGCTTTTAAACTTTAATATGAGCACAAAAGACTTTCTCTACACTTGAGATGTTAAATAGATTAACAGACCATTTTATGTTTGGTTATTAATAAGTTTGCTAATTAATGTCAGTAAATCTGCTATTAATCAGCCGCATTAGATTTCAAAGCAGCTGATATTGATGTGTGAAAATTGCACTGACATTATTAGTATTGCTATTAACAGGCTTCACAATCAATGCTTCCCTTGACATAACATTATTCTTGCTTGGTTCCTGAGAATAGTGAAATATTGAGGAAAAGCTCCATCATACTGCAAGTCACAGATTATAAAAAGAAAAGTTTATAAGAACAAGGAAACCTGTCAGATTAAAGTTTGGATGTTTTGATTCAAACAACAAACATTAAAAAGGAAAGAGGAACCTTTAAACAGACACAGTAATATTTTACCTAAACAAAGCAACATAAAGGGAAGGAAATAATTAATGCACCGGTGCCACTTATACATCTGAGACCTGAGAGGACAGAAAACCTGATTTCCGCTGGATGGGGCAGGTAATGGGATGGAACCCGATTAAACCAGGTTTTATACTGCTCCTCTAATTACCAGTAAGGGGACTGTGGTCAGGTTTTGATACGTCCTTGCTACACAGTATAAATGCACACGAGGCCCATGCTTGAGAGAAGGTCAGTCTGTGACCTGTCCTTTATTCCTTAGCACTCAAGTGATGAAGCAGGGTGGAGCTTCCCCTTTTATGCCTGAAGGTCCAGTTTAGGAGTGTCTCCCACCTAGTGGTCAGTGTTCTCACTGTGTACAACTTAGGTCAGTTTATACATGGGTTACAATGCTGGTTGAATACATGACATCACCTCCCCCCCAAAGTCTTATTGGGATCACAGGTTGAGTCTTTCTGGTGGTTTACGCTCCCTTGTAGAGCGCCTGAGTTGGGGCTCCGGTTGTTGGGCGCTGGCCTGAGTGTCTGCTGTTTGCAGTGCCTCAGGCCTGTCCGGACTGCCCACAGTGACTGGGCTCTCCTCCTTTTGGTTCCGGTGTTCGGTCACCTGTGGTGGAGTGAACTCTATATCGTGTTCTTCCTCTGCTTCTTCTATGGGGTTGCTGAACCTCCTTTTTGTTTGATCCACATGTTTGCGGCAGATTTGTCCATTGGTAAGTTTAACTACCAGAATCCTATTTCCCTCTTTGGCAACCACAGTGCCTGCGAGCCATTTGGGCCCTGCAGCGTAGTTGAGGATAAAAACAGGATCATTTACATCAATACATCGCGCCCTCGCATTCCTGTCATGGTAGTGATATTGTGACTGGCGCCTGCTCTCGACAATTTCTTTCATGGTGGGGTGTATAAGGGATAATCGGGTTTTGAGCATCCTTTTCATTAGTAGTTCTGCGGGTGGAATCCCTGTGAGCGAATAAAAATCCAGCATGAATGTCAATTGTCAACAATCTTTATATACAAGTGAGCGAGTGTGGTCGGGATCTATAGGCCAACAGGTCGAGGGTGGGGGTTTTCTTTCCCGAACTACAAGTTCGTTGGCGTTTACTGGTACCTGGGGATTGGGGGTCACACACGCCTCCCCGCTGCGATCCCATACCATCCCATCCCCGACATCTTGCCACCACCTATAGAAAGCAATGGAGACCCACTCTGAACACACGTGAGTGGATCCCCACATACACAAATAAATTCCTTGGTCGTACGCCCACCATTTCTCCATTGCTTTCTAACATGGTTAATTCCATTGCCTGCCATGAAATCCTGGAATTCAGTGCTTGTGAAGCACGGGCCATTGTCGCTGACCAAGATGTCCGGTAGACCGTGGGCAGCGAACATTGCCCGTAGACTTTCTACCGTGGCAGAGGATGTGCTTGAATTTAAAATGTCACACTCGATCCATTTGGAGTAGGCGTCTACTACAACCAAAAACATTTTCCCCATGAAAGGACCTGCGTAGTCCACATGGATCCGTGACCAAGGCTTGGCGGGCCATGGCCAGGGGCTAAGGGGGCTTCCCTGGGCGCATGGCCCAGCTGGGCACACGTGTTGCACCTGCGAACACAAAGTTCCAGATCTGCGTCTATCCTTGGCCACTAAACGTGTGACCTGGCAATTGCCTTCAGCGTGACAATGCCCGGGTGCCCATTGTGGAGTTCACTGATGAACACCTCTCTGCCCATCTGGGGCATGACTACGCAGTTTCCCCACAGTAGGCAATCGGCCTGAATCGAGAGTTCATCCTTGCGCCTGTGAAATGGTTTAAATTTCTCAGGGCATGCCCTGTACGTGGCTGCCCAGTCCCCATTCAGGACACATTTCTTGACTAGAGACAATAGCGGGTCTCCATTTGTCCAGACTTTAATCTGACGGGCTGTCACGGGTGAGCCTTCGCTTCCGAAAGCTTCAACAGCTGTGACCATCTCAGCACCATGCTCGGTAGCCCCCTCAGTGGTGGCTAGTGGGAGCCTGCTGAGTGCATCGGCGCAGTTTTCGGTGCCTGGTCTGTGCCGAATTGTATAGTCATAGGCAGCTAACGTGAGTGTCCACCTCTGTATGCGGGCCGATGCGTTTGCATTTATGGCCTTGTTGTCGGCCAAAAGGGACGTTAGGGGTTTGTGATCTGTCTCCAGCTCAAATTTCCTGCCAAACAGGTACTGGTGCATTTTCTTTATCGCATATACACATGCGAGCGCCTCCTTTTCTACCATCCCGTAGCCCCTTTCTGCCTGGGACAGACTCCTGGAGGCATAAGCTACCGGCTGTAACTGACCCTTGGCATTGACATGCTGCAATACACACCCGACACCATAGGACGACGCATCGCATGTTAACACAAGTTTCTTACATGGGTCATATAGCGTTAACAGATTGTTGGAACATAACAAATTGCGTGCTCTATTAAAAGCCCTTTCCTGGCTGTCCCCCCAGACCCATTCGCAACCTTTGCATAGGAGCACATGTAGCGGCTCTAGCAGCGTGCTCAATTTGGGAAGAAAGTTACCAAAATAGTTCAGGAGCCCCAGGAACGAACGCAGCTCCGTCGTGTTACGGGGTCTGGGTGCTCTCTGGATCACTTCCATCTTGGATGCAGTAGGGCTGATCCCGTCTGCTGCTACCCTCATCCCCAGGAATTCTACCTCTGGAGCTAGGAAGACGCACTTCGCCTTTTTCAGTCGCAGACCTACCCAGTCCAGTCTGCGTAGCATCTCCTCCAGGTTGTGGAGGTGTTCTTCAGTATCGTAACCCGTAATGAGGATGTCGTCCTGAAAAACCACCGTCCCTGGAATCGACTTGAGGAGGCTTTCCATATTTCGTTGGAAGATCGCGGCGGCCGAGCGAATCCCGAACGGACATCTGTTGTACACAAACAACCCCTTGTGTGTCGTGATGGTGGTCAGCTTCTTCGACTCACTCGCCAGCTCCTGGGTCATGTAAGTTGAGGTCAGGTCCAATTTTGAAAAAAGTTTGCCACCGGATAGCGTCGCAAAGAGGTCCTCCGCTCTCGGTAGCGGGTACTGGTCTTGAAGTGACACCCGATTGATGGTGGCCTTGTAATCGCCACATATCCTGACCGACCCATCCGCCTTGAGCACCGGCACAATCGGGCTTGCCCAGTCACTGAATTCGACTGGCGAGATGATGCCTTCCCTCAACAGGCGGTCCAATTCGCCTTCTATCTTTTCCCACATCACGTACGGCACCGCTCTGGCCTTGTGGTGTACTGGTCTGGCGTCCAGGTTTATGTGAATCACTACCTTGGCCCCCATGAAAATGCCAATGCCGGGTTGAAATAATAGGTCAAATTTGTCCAGGACCTGTGAGCATAATACTCGCTCCACAGAGGAAATTGCATTGACATCGCCCCATTTCTAGTTCATGACAGCAAGCCAACTCCTCCCCAGTAGTGCGGGACCATCCCCTGGGACAATCCAGAGTGGCAACCTGTTCTCCGAATCTTTGTGGGTCACGACTACCGTGGCGCTGCCTAGCACCGGAATGATCTGCTTTGTGTAAGTCCGTAGCTGTGCGTCAATTGCCGATAATTTTGGCCTCCTGGCTTTGGATACCCACAACTTTTTGAACTGTTTGATACCCATCAGGGACTGGCTGGCACCTGTGTCTAACTCCATTGATACTGGGATGCCATTGAGGAGCACTTTCATCATTATCGGTGGCGTCCTGGTGTATGAACTGTATACGTGCTCCTCATGAACTCGCTGAACTTCAGCTTCGAGCGATTTCCCCCAGTGTCCATTTCTGCAATTTCTGCAGGTATTTTGCTCATCTCTGCAAACTCCGGCTGAATGTATGCCTCCACGCCTCCAGCATGAGTTGCGGTTTGAAACAAAAGGTCCCTTGCCAGTCGATCGTCCCTGACTGCCCCTGTTATTGTCCTTGAGTGCACCATTAACAGGTGTTGATGGCCCCATTACTGGCCGCCTTGTCCCTTGCAATGGCGTGAATCGCTGTTCAGCTTACCATTGTCTCTGTCAAACTCCCCCTCTGGGTTCGACTACATGTTGGGGCATGCCTGACTGCCCTTGTCTGCCTGGAGAACTGTGTGCTGCTTTAACAATGTTGAATCTCTGTCCCAACCATTCCTTAACACAGTACCTCTCGTCTGTTCTGCTAGTGGCCATGCTCGTGTGGTTTAAATCCCAGTTTCTTGTCGCCATTGATACGTCCTTACTACACAGTATAATTGCACACGAGGCCCATGCTTGAGAGAAGGTCAGTCTGTGACCTGTCCTTTATTCCTTAGCACTCAAGTGATGAAGGTGGGTGGAGCTTCTCCTTTTATACCTGAAGGTCCAGGTTAGGAGTGTGTCCCACCTAGTGGTCAGTGTCCTCACGGTATGCAACTTAGGTCAGTTTATACATGGGTTACAATGCTGGTTGAATATATGACAGGTTTTCTGCCCATTCTCTCAATGTCAAGGCAATGTGTATTGATTACCCGTACACACCACTTGATGTTGGGTGTGTGGGAAGATGATCCGCCCACAGTCTAGGCCTACCCTGAGAATTTCACCCTTGATACATCTCATGCTAGCTGAGAACTGGCCACGACTCAAAAGAGGCTCCAGATCTTTACTAGGGAAAGGTAATTGATCCTGAAAGGTGGCTTTTGAAAAAGGAAGCTATGCAGAGGGGAAAATATATAAGACCAAAATGGCTGAATGTTGTGCAGCTAAATGTAAAGCAAAGAGAAGGAGAACTGTGGGGTATGTGCATGGGAACATAGGGCTGATTGGGGTTACAGAGATAAGGAATGATGAAACAATGAAGAGATTTATAAATGGGGACAAAGAAATTGAAATTGATGCGTAAGTGGATAGAGAACCAGTGAAGATTGTCGAACAGAAGAATAATAGAGGCGATGAATTAGTGTGGCAGTGGAATTGTAGACACGTAGCAATTTGTAAAAAGCAGAATTCAAGAGGCTGGCAATTAAACCAGTGGAGTAATGAAAAACAAAATAGAAAATGCTGGAAATAGACTGATCAACAACTGTGAACAGACAAGGCAGGACCCTTTGTCAGTCTGGGAAAAATGAAAAATGAACAGCATTTAAATAGGATCAGAACAAAGGGAAGGAAAATTTAAAACAAAATCACGAGAGGAAGTATAAGTAGAATGATATGTAATATGCTTAGAAGAAAAACAGGAAATGTTTAAATGGTTGAAGTAATATGAATAATATGAGATGATAGGAAGAAGCACAGGCACTTTCCAGCCCTCTGATATTTATGTTGACTTTAATAATGAACAAATTAATGAACTTGTACTTGGATAGTGCCTTTTGCAAACTCAGGATTATTCTAGGATGCTTCCAAAAAGCTAATGAATTCATTTTTAAAGTGTAATTGTAGTTACTATTTTTATATAGGCAAACATGACAGTCAATTTGCACACAGCAAGTCTCGCAAACAGCAAATTAGATATGATCAGCTGATCTGTTTTTTGGCGGTGTTGATTGAGGGAGGAATGTTGGCCAGGATACCAGAAGAACTCCACTGCTCTTCTTCAAATATTGCCATGGGATCTGAGAGAGCAGGTGCGGTCTTAGTTTAACTGTTCATCAGAAAGAGGGCACCATCGATAATGCAGCACTGCCTCACAACTGCACTGGTATCAGCCTGGATTATATGCTGAAGTAAGGCATGGACCTACAACCTTCTAACTCAGAGATAAGAATTCTACCACTGAGCCAAGGCTGACACTGCTTGGAAAATGTGAATTAACTTTAAACCTTAACTATATTTTCCACTTTCTTTATGGTAAGTTATGTTGGTGATATGGGATGGGTGTATCAGTGTTTTGGAAGAGGGAGATGGACTAAGTGAATGCAATATTTCTTTATGGACACTCTGAGATTAACACATATCTCAGGAGAGGGATTCATTCTCTACCCCAGGGAGCTGTGGAGGCAGTCATTGAATATATTCAAGGCTGAGATAGACAGATTATTGAACTATCGGGGAGTCGAGGGTTATGGGGAACAGACAGGAAAGTGGAGTTGAGGCCAAGATCAGATCAGCCATAATTTTATTGAATGGCGGAGCAGGCTCGAGCGGCTGTATGGCTTACTCCTGCTCCTATTCTTATGTTTTTATGTTCTTATTCTCAGGTGGAGATATGCTGCATATTTTGCTTACATAACTGAAACAGTCCCTCAGAGTACGCTGTAAACTAATCTTTATCTTTTTACCATAAACTAAGATTGCAGCTGTAGGTATATTAGTTCTGAATGTATTACATGCTGTATCAACCTGCAGGGGAGATTAAATCGATAGGATAGCTTCTTCAAGATTCGCAAACCAGACCTTCCTTGGTGTTTTTGATATTAATACATGTCCAACAACTTTGTTTGTACAATGGAATTTCCTCAGTGAAAGTTTGGTTTTGAAGCATACAAGTGCATGGTTTGTGTCGGAATCTGCACTATGAATGAAAAGCATCCTGTAGGTGCTTTCTACAAATTCTAATTCAATCTAATTGGTGTTAGTGACCAGATCTGGGGTGCCTTCTTGAAACCTTCTGGTGGCGAGTGCCATGGACGTAAGTGTAGGGAATGCACAGTCCTTTGTCCATTGTCCTTCAATATTCCTACTCCATGGTGCCAATGCAAAGTAGACACATCTCATGATGTCAGTTGAATCTAGCATCAACGTCTCCTAGTAGCTAGAGTCGCTCGTGCAATAATGCTGTCAAGTTGCTGATGGGACAAGACGAGGGGCCATATGGCCTACTCCTGTTCCTATTTCTTATATTCTTATCAGAAGAAGAGAAAAATGTTGGGGCATATATACTGATGATAGCAAAGCTTCCAGTAGTACATATTCTTAAAGATATAGGGGGAAAATTGCGGTCGGAGGCTTCCTTCGGACGAATGGCTACAACCGGAAATAAAATTAGAAAATACCTGGTGGAACCGGGGGAATGTACGATTCCGGTCGGAGGCCTCCATTCACTGTGCAGCATACGGGAACATGTCCTCCAGGTATGTATTCATATCCTGAAATCACGTGGACCTGGACCACAAATCACTATGTAGTATTCTCATTGATAATAATGGGAGCTCCGTTTGTGGGAGCTCCCTTTACTATCAATGACAATACCCCCCCCACCGAAACAAAATATTATAAATATAATTACATTCTTTTTTATGTGTTTTAATAGGGTAAAAATATACTTACCTTAATGGACAGGGTTTTCAATGTAAAAATGAGTGATTAAATTAAAATTTTCTATGTTTTAAAACTCTTATGCTGATAAAAGTAGGCTGTACGCCTGCTTTTACTAGGCGTAAGAGTTTAAAGGAGATTCGCTGGACAAGTGTTGGGCAACTAGCCCAATCTGTGCCCCGTGAATGTCCGTCCTGTGGGGATGCATTGGATCTGTCAAAATTAATTTTGATAGATCGTAAAAGCCGGTTCTTGGCGCATGTGCATCGCGCGCTGAGAACTGGCATTTGCGAGGCCTCTTCAGGTGCGTGCGCACATCATACTCACCCGGCGAGGCTGCAATTTTCGGCCCATAATATGTTTTGATATTGCAACAAGACATTCGAACATGGATAGTAATGAATTTTTAATTGTAAAACCCACGGCTTCTACCACATCAAAAGAAGGTGTGATACATCTCACGTAAAGAACCTTTATCAGCTAGTCTGCTCTTAGATCGAGCAGTTATATTGATGTCAAGTTTTGTTAGCTCTCCATTGATGATGGCAGTCTTTCTAGGGTCTCTGACAAACTCTAGATCATCTGACAAACCAGTGCACATTGTCCTCATAGTTCAACAAGCAAAGTTTAAAATAGCTGTTTTCAAACCAGAAATAGGAGCAAAGAATTTGAAACACAACTTTTCTAGGGCTATCCCCGAATTAGGGTAAGCAGTCCATCCCTAAACAGGGCTGCTTAGTAGGTAGGGCCACTGCCATACTCTTAGTATGCACCCTACTGATAAGGGCAACCATCATTTCCAAACCTTCAGAACATACACCTCGGCAAAAAGAATAAGGAGGCAAAGGCTTGCCTTAGGATCAAAGCCTCCCTCTTGGCTGTATGGACTACGACCAAAGGCTTGGAAGGCCAAGGCATTTGGAAGACAGCACAGCTGCAGGAGATGCCGGAGTTGCTGAGTTGCTGTGCCAACCGCCAATGTATTTCCCCAGAGCGGATTTTGTTTGTGGTTTAATCCTCGAGCACTTGTTCAATCAAGAATTAGCTGCAAGACAGCAGCACCTTTTAAAAAATGTATATATGTATATATATATCACTCAACGTCCCCCACACGCTGCTTGGCGCCGAACCAGACACTCCCGAAAATCATCATGTCAACATTTAGAATAGGAGATCCCAATTTAGCCAAGTAAACACTTTCCCTATCTGTCACAAATCTAATTACAGACTTCCTACTACTGGTAGTGCAAAACATTCCCTCACTTAGCTAATCAGCTTTTATTACCAAAAATTAAAAACTCTGCAAACTCTTACACAGGTACTCCACCAAGTCTGGCCCTGGCCCCAGGCAATCCGTCAGCCCTGAGCCTGATCCCAGACCTGGCAGCCCGCCAACTGTGGCCTCCCAACATGGAAGCAGGCTATTTAGGTATCCTTGTACAGGAAATACAGAAAATTAGCATGCAGATACAGCAAGCAATTAGGAAGGCAAATGGCATGTTGGCCTTTATTGCAAGGAGGTTGGAGTACAAGAGTAAGTAAGTCTGACTATAATTGTACAGGGCTTTGGTAAAACCACACCTGGAGTACTATGCACAGTTTTGGTCTCCTTATCTGAGGAAGGACATACTTGTCTTAGAAGTGGTGCAACAAAGGTTCACTCGGTTGATCCCTGGGATGAGAGACTTGTTCTATGTGTACAACCTTTCCTATGGTTTCAAACACCGAGATTTATAAGAACACTGAGCTTTTCCAATACAATGGACTTTATTAAAAAGATTAAAACAAGTATAAATTCCTTGTTCAACACTATTGAGTATAAGTTTGAATGGATCAAACAAAATTACAAAATAGCTTACTGATTTTAAATTCAACATTTTGCAATATCAATACCTCTAGTTAGCCAGTTACTTACAATTAAAATAAATTCTCATTCACAATATCTATGCCCAAGTTTACCAGTTACATACAATTCAAAACAAATTTAAATCTTGCAATATATATGCCTCTAAGTAAACTGGGAATGTACAATCTTTCTCTCGCAATATCTATGCTCAACTGGCTTACGCATAATCTTTTGGGTGATCAGTCCAACTAGAATTATAACGGAGTGTTTTGCTGGCCGGCTCACAACAGCTCCCTTCGATGCCTATGGCTCAAGAGAAAGATCCATCCTTTGTCTCCGTCTTTTCATAGTTCACCTCAAACTGGATCCACATGATAGCTGGGTGTCCAGTTGTATTTGGCCAGAGATAACTTATCCCTTTTGTTGATTGGCCAATTCTGATGTCCTTCAACATGCCTCTTCCTGTTTGAATTGCAAACTGCTTGTCCCATCAACCCAAAATTTCCTTCAGCCAGTTTACAGATTTTTTTCCCATCTCCAATAGGTCTTCAGTCCTCCCTTAAATATCTCTCATGTAACTACATTAGGAGACATTTCCACAGTACTGCGAAAAGACGTACATAATCCAGGTAACTCTTTAGACACAACATACGTAGACCTAGCACTCCGAAAAGATGTACATAATCCAGCCAAGTCCTATACACAACACATGTAAAGGGTACATACAAATACATATTAAAGTAAATAATAATATATATTTTGGCTCCTTATCATTAAATAACCACACTCCCATCGCCTTAGAAAATCCTTCTGCCAATGCTTCCCTTTAAGAACATAAGATCAGAAATAGGAGCAGGAGTACGCCATTTGATCCCTCGAGCCTGCTCCACCGTTTGATAAGATCATGGCTGATCTGATCATGGACTCAGCTCCACTTCCTTGCCCGCTCCCCAGAACCATTTACTCCCTTTTTGCTCAAAAATATGTCTATCTCCGCCTTAAATATATTCAATGAACCAGCCTCCATAGCTCTCTGGGGCAGAGAATTCCACAGATTACAACCCTCTGGGAAAAGAAATTCCTCCTCATCTTAGTTTTAAATGGGCGGCCCCTTATTCTGGGACTATGCTCCTAGTTTTAGTTTCCCCTATGAGTGAAAATATCCTCTCTGCATCCACCTTGTCGATCCCCCTCATTTTCTTATATGGTTCGATAAGATCACCTCTCATTCTTCTGAACTCCAATGAGTATAAGCCCAACCTACTCAACCCCCTCATCTCCGGAATCAACCAAGTGAACCTTCTCTGAACAGTGTTCAATGCAAGTATATCCCTCCTTAAATACGGAGACCAAAACTGTACGCAGTACTCTCGGTGTGGCCTCACCAATACCTTGTACAGTTATAGCAGTACTTCTCTGCTTTTATACTCCATCCCCCTTGCAATAAAAGCCAACATTCCATTTTCCTTCCTGATCACTTGCTGTACCTGCATGTTAACATTTTGTGTTTCATACACAAGGACCCCCAGGTCCCTCTGTACTGCAACACTTTGCAATTTTTCTCCATTATAATAATAATTTACTTTTCTATTTTTTTGGCCAAAGTGGACAACCTCACAGTTTCCCACATTATATTCCATCTGCCAAACTTTTGCCCACTCACTTAGCATCTCTACAGCCCTTTGCAGATTTCTCATGTCCTCCTCACAATTTGCTTTCCCACCCATTTTTGTATCATCAGCAAACTTGGCTGCATTACACTTGGTTTCTTCATCCAAGTCATTAATATAGATTGTAAATAGTTGAGGCCCCAGCATCGATCCCTGCGGCACCCCACCAGTTACTGGCGACCAGAAAATTACCCATTTATCCTGACTTTCTGTTTTCTGTTGGGTAGCCAATCCTCTATCTGTGCTAATATATGACTCCTAACCCTGTGGTCTTGCATCTTGTACAGTAACTATTGTGTTCCTAACACAGATGAGGCTGCACACAGGGAGGTTAAAGTAACAGTGACCTCAGTCTTTAATAAGACACTCCAGAGTGAGGAACATGCCTTAGGGGCCGGCTTATATACAGTGCTCCCAAGGGATGCTGGGATCCCTTGGGACATCAGGGAATGAGCTCCCTGGTGGCGGAACATGGGAGTGCATGCTTTACAAGGTGAGGCGGTCGGGAGCTTTTCTTTCCCTGGTGGACCGCCTCGGTACAAATGTCTGTTCTGGTGCGTTGGCTGTGCCCTCGCTGGGCTGGCGTGTTGTTGGCCCTGCAGGGCTGCTGGGTGAGCCTGGCCTTGCTGGGCTGTTGGGCGTGATGGGTTTGATTTCCTGATCTGGCGTGGTGTTATTGATCCTTTGGGTGTGTGTTGCGGGCTCGAAAAAGGTGGTGTCTGCTGTGGCAGTCTGTGAACCGCAGCCTCGTTTGGTCCAGGTGCTTTCTGCAAATTTGTCCATTGTCTAGTTTGACTCCAAACACCCTATTCCCTTCTTTAGCTATCACCGTGCCCGCATCCACTTGGGACCATGTCCATAGTTTAGCACATACACAGGGTCATTCAGATCAATTTCCCGTGCCACAGTGGTGTGACCATTGTTTACATTTTGTTGCAGCCGCCTGCTCTCTACCTGATCATGCAGGTTTTAAGTGTCCTTTTCATGAGTAGCTCAGCCGGGGGCATCCCTGTGAGCGAGGGGGGTCTCGTGCGATAGCTGAGCAGTACTCGGGACAGGCGAGTTTGGAGTGAGCCTTCTGTGACTTGTTTAAGACTCTGTTTGATGGTTTGTACTGCCCGCTCTGCCTGCCCATTGGAGGCTGGTTTAAACGAGGCCGAGGTGACATGTTTGATCCCATTGCGGGTCATGAATTCTTTAAATTCGGCACTGGTGAAACATGGCCCGTTGTCACTGACCAGTATGTCAGGCAGGCCTTGGATGGCAAACATGGCCCTCAGGCTTTCAATGGTGGCAGTGGCAGTGCTTCCCGACATTATTTCACATTCAATCCATTTTGAAAAAGCATCCACCACCACCAGGAACATTTTACCGAGAAACGGGCCCGCATAATCGACATAGATCCTCAACCATGGTCTGGAGGGCCAGGACCACAAACTTAGTGGTGCCTCTCTGGGCGTGTTGCTCAACTGAGCACATACGCTGCATTGCCGTACACAGGACTCGAAGTCAGAGTCAATACCGGGCCATCACACATGGGATCTGGCTATTGCTTTCATCATTACTATACCCGGGTGTGTGCTGTGGAGATCCGAGATGAACGTCTCCCTGAACCTTTTTTGGTAGCACTACGCGGTTACCCCACAACAGGCAATCTGCCTGAATGGACAGCTCATCCTTTCGCCGCTGGAACGGCTTGATTGGCTCTTGCATTTCAACGGGGATGCTGGTCCAGCTCCAATGCAGTACACAGTTTTTTACTCGGGACAGCAGAGGATCTTGGCTGGTCCAAGTCCTAACCTGGCGGGCCTTGACAGGTGATTTATAATTTTCAAATGCTTCCATGACCAACAAGTCTGCGGGCTGCACCACCATCAACAAGTTTGCAGGCTGTGCCATTTCCACCCCCGTGGTGGGCAATGGTAGCCGACTGAGAGCATCTGCACAGTTCTTGGTGCCTGGCCTGTGGCGGATGGTATAGTTATACGTTGATAGCGTGAGTGCCCACCTTTATATGCGGGCTGAGGCATTAGTATTTATCCCCTTGTTTTCAGCGAACGGGGATGCGAGGGGCTTGTGATCGGTTTCCAGCTCAAATTTGAGGCCAAACAGGTCCTGATGCATTTTCTTTACCCCGCACACACATGCTAATGACTCTTTCTCAATCATGCTGTAGGCCCTCTCGGCTTTCGACAAGCTCCTGGAAGCATAGGCGACAGGTTGCAACTTCCCCGCAACGTTAGCTTGTTGTAATACACACCCGACTCCGTACAACGACGCGTCACATGCTAGCACAAGTCTTTTACACGGGTTATACAATACAAGCAGCTTGTTGGAGCATAAAATGTTTCTGGCTTTCTCAAAAGCAATTACTTGTTTTTTTCCCATACCCAGTTCTCACCTTTGCACAATATCAAATGTAGGGGCTCTAAAAGGGTGCTTAACCCCGGTAGGAAGTTTCCAAAATAGTTGAGGAGTCCCAGGAAGGACCGCAACTCCGTGATGTTCTGTGGCCTGGGCGCGTTCCTGATAGCCTCAGTCTTGGCATCTGTGGGCCGAATGTCATCCGCCGCGATCTTTCTCCCCAAAAACTCCACTTCTGTTGCTATGAAAACGCATTTTGACCTCTTCAGCCGCAGCCCTACGCGATCCAGTCGCTGGAGGACCTCCTCCAGGTTTTGTAGGTGCTCGGCGGTGTCCTGACCTGTGACCAATATGCCGTCCTGAAAGACCACCATGTGTGGTACCGACTTGAGTAGGCTCTCCATGTTTCTCTGGAAGATCGCTGCAGCCGACCGAATTCCAAACGGGCATCTGTTGTAGATGAACCGTCCCTTGTGCGTATTGATGCAGGTGAGGCCCTTCGAAGACTCCTCCAGCTCCTGCGTCATGTAGGCCGAAGTCAGGTCGAGTTTGGTGAACGTCTTGCCTCCTGCCAGTGTCGCAAATAGATCGTTTGCCTTAGGTAGTGGGTATTGGTCCTGTTGCGAGAAACGATTAATAGTTACTTTATAATCGCCGAAAATCCTGACTGTGCCATCACTTTTGAGTGCTGGAACAATTGGGCTGGCCCACTCGCTGAATTCCACTGGGGAGATGATGCCCTCGCGTTGCAGCCTGTCCAGCTTGATTTCCACTTTCTCCCTCATCATGTGAGCTACCGCTTACGCCTTGTGGTGAATGTGTCATGCCTCTGGGACCAAGTGGATCCGCACCTACGCCCCGGAAAAATTTCCAATGCCTGGCTCAAAAAGGGAAGGAAATTTGTTAAGAACCTGGGTACATGAGGCCTCATCGACATGTGATAGCGCTCGGATGTCATCCCAGTTCCAGCAGATTTTGCCCTGCCAGCTCCTTCTAAGCAGTGTGGCGCCATCGCCTGTGACAATCAGAGTGGCAGTTCGTGCACCGTGCCCTCGTAGGTGACCTTGACCATGGCGCTGCCCAGGACAGTGATAAGCTCTTTGGTGTACGTTCTCAGTTTCGTGTGGATGGGACTCAGGGCTGGTCTGAATGCCTTGTTGCACCACAGTCTCTCAAACATCTTTTTACTCATGATGTCCAGCTCCATGGCTACGGCTATGCCATTCAATTTTATGTTCAGCATTATAGGTTGACATTTTGTCGAAAATGTGTGCACCCCGTGTACTTCAGCATCTACCTCCTCTCTGAGGCTCGAAATTGCTTTGATCCACCATGGACCGATCGATCTTCCTCTGCCACATGGTGGTTAGCAGGCTTTGCAGAGCTTGCAGCTCATTTGCAAGCTCGTTGGAGGTGTCCCATTGATCCACAGCTCATGCAAACATACCCTTTGAAGCAGCATAAATAGGCTGAATGGAAGCCTCCACAATGCCAACAAGGTGTGAATTGCCTTGCATTCATCCTTTGTTGGGGTCTCTGAGTCATCTGGGTCACCTGAGGCCTGCTGGCAGTTGCAGATTCGTGGGTTCTGCCCTGTACATTTCTGCTCGCAAACACAGTTCCAGTTAATTTATGAACATTGCTAGCACTTGTGTGCTGAGAGATTTGTTTGGTGTTATCACTGGTGGGCATAAACGCCTATGCTATCGCAATGGCCTTACTGAGGGTCGGTGTCTCTCCAGTCAAAAGTTTTCGTAGGATGGTCTCGGGCCAATGCCCAGTACAAAAAAGTCTCTGAGCATTTGCTCCAGATAGCCATCAAACTCACATTGTCCTGCAAGTCGCCTTAGCTCGGCGACATAGCTCACCACTTCCTGACCTTCAGATCGCTGGCACATGTAGAACCGATACCTCGCCATCAGCACACTCTCCCTCGGGTTAAGATGCTCCCGAACCAGTGTACACAGCTCCTCATACAACTTATCTGTGGGTTTCACCGGAGCCAGAAGATTCTTCATGAGGCTGTAGGTCAGTGCCCCGCAGACTGTGAGGAGGACCGCTCTCCTTTTTGCAGCGCTTCCTTCTCCGTCCAGCTCGTTGGCTACAAAGTACTAATCTAGCCCTTCGACATAGGCTTCCCAGTCCTCACCCTCCGTGAACCTCTCTATGATGCCCACAGTTTGCTGCATCTTTGCGTTGGATTCGTATTCTCGCCGCCAAGTTATTGTGTTCCTAACACAGATGAGGCTGCACACAGGGAGATTAAAGTAACAGTGACCTCAGTCTTTAATAAGACACTCCAGAGTGAGGAACAGACCTTAGAGTCCGGCTTATATACAGTGCTCCCAAGGGATGCTGGGATCCCTTGAGACTTCAGAGGATGAGCTCCCTGGTGGCGGAACATGGGAGTGCATGCTTTACAGATACACAACAGTAATCTTTTATGTGGCACCTTATCGAATGCCTTCTGAAAATCCAAATACACCACATCCACTGGTTCCTCCATAACCACCCTATTCGTTACAGCCTCAAAGAACTCCAGCAAATTTGTCCAACATGATTTCCCTTTCATAAAACCACGTTGACTCTGCTTGATTGAATCAAGCTTTTCCAAATATCCTGCTACTGCTTCCTTAATAATGGAATCAACATTTTCCCAACGACTGATGTTAGGCTAAGTTATTTATAGTATCCTGCTTTCTGTCTGCATCCTTTTTTATATTTGTGGGCCTGAACTCGCAATATCGATTCCGTCATTAGGAAAATGATAAATGCTACCCACATCAACAACCGTGAACACAATCTCAGCCCTGAATCCACTTCAATTCTATTACTTCCTGAATTTTGTACCCCACTCCACCAGCTGGGTGTGTCATCTAATATTGATAGGATTATCTCCTTGTTTTGTTTATTCTTTCCCTTGATCACCTGGAACACTTTCTGCACATCTTGGATCTGAGTCACCAATTCCGACAAATTTAAAGAGAAAGGCCATGATATTGGTGCTACCTGCTGTTGCCAACTGCCACCAAGTTTTGCTGCCGGTCTCCCCCCTTTCTCAGTTTCCATTTGGGCTGGAGCGGGCGGGGAGTACCACCGGAAGCCGCCTGCTGATGGCCAAGTAGCACAAGTGGCCTCCCACATGCCGAGCTGCCAGATTGATGCGGCCAGAGTCGGCGGGAGTCGTCGCCAGCAGGGGGAAGGACCGCTGTGTGGAGGCAAATCTAACCCCAACGGTATGTACGAAGAACGTAAAAAAAGGTGAGTGAACATATTCTTGAAACTTTTGTTACAGCGACTTACCTAGATGGGCTCCCCTGAAGGTGTTCCGGTATTTTTTTTTTGTAATGGTTTTTATTTTCGGGTCTTCCACACTTCCTGGGCCTGACTCCATCCTCGGCAGCACTTCGGCGGCAAGCGCATTTGCCTCTGAGATTGCGAGCTGCTGCTGCCTAGATTGACGGTGTAAATTGCTATTTTGCCGCCGGGCGCTACTGCCACCTCTTTTAGAGGAATCTTCCTCGCCAAGTGCCACCCGGTCTCCCGGTGGCCATCTTGCGCGAGCCTTGACCTTCATCAATTTCATGCCCCATATCCCCTAACTCTTATTAATGACTTGGATGAAGGGACCGAGTGTAATGTAGCCAAGTTTGCTGATGATACAAAGCTGGGTGAGAAAGCAAGTTGTGAGAAGGACACAAAACGTCTGCAAAGGGATATAGATAGGCTAAGTGAGTGGGCAAACATTTGGCAGATGGAGTATAATGTGGGAAAGTGTGAAGTTATCCATTTTGGCAGGAAAAAAGAAAAACAAATTATTATTTAAATTGCTGCAATACAGAGGGACCTGGGGGTCCTTGTGCATGAAACACAAAAAGTTAGTATGCAGGTACAGCAAGTAATCAGGAAGGCAAATGTAATGTTGGCCTTTATTGCAAGAGGGATGGTGTATAAAAGCAAAGAAGTCCTGCTACAACTGTACAGGGTATTGGTGAGGCCACACCCAGTTTTGGTCTCCTTATTTAAGGAGGGATATATTTGCATTGGAGACATTTCAGAGAAGGTTCACTTGGTTCATTCCGGAGAGGAAGGGGTAGACTTATGAAGAAAGGTTAAGAGGTTGGGCCTTTTCTCATTAGAGTTTAGAAGAATGAGAGGTAATCTTATTGAAACATATAAGATACTGAGGGGGTTCGACAATGTGGATGCAGAGATGATGTTTCCACTCATCGGGGAATCTAGAACTAGGGAGCATAGTTTCAGAATAAGGGGTCGCCCATTGAGAACTGAGATGAGGAGGAATTTCTTCTCTCAGAGGGTCGTAAATCTGTGGAATTCTCTGCCCCAAAGAGCTATGGAGGCAGGGTCAATGAATATATTTAAGTTGGAGATAGACATATTTTTGAGCGATAAGGGAGTGAAGGGTTGTGGGGAGCGGGCAGGGAAGTGGAGCTGAGCGCGAGATCAGATCAGCCATGATCTTATTAAATGGCAGAGAAAGCTTGAGGGGCCAAATGGCCTACTCCTGCTCCTATTTCTTATGTTCTTATGTTCTTACGTAACTCTTCCTTCATGGAAGACGCTTTAATGCGCATAGATTTCTGCACCAACAGAGGAGGAGGGTTTTATCGCCAATTTTCAGCACCCGTTGAGCTTTAATACATAATGGTCCCTTTCCTTACATTACAAGTAGTAACATTGGGCTTCCCATACTGATAGTATGAGTCGGTTGTTGGTAGACAATAGATATCTGTGCCTTTATACACCACATTGATATGAGCCTGCTTTCTTACAGCTGTTAGTTGACACTTTTATTTCGAAATTCGTGTAACATTAAAACCACACATAGTCTCGTTGTTCATAAGCATGGCATACATACACATACACATCGTAGTCGACCCCTAGACTTTACACAGTTCCAAATCAACTGGACACAATGATCCACTGTGTTTTATCGGCCCTGAAATTGCGGTTGGAGGCTTCTTTCAGACGAATGCCTCCAACTGGAGAATTTTTACGAATTTACCTGGTGATCCCGGAGGAGCCTGCGATTCCGGTGGGGAATCTTCCCGCGCTGCGAAGCCACTCCCCTCCTCGAGGTTCCCATGCAGAAGGTGCAGTCACGTGTGACTACACAACCAATCAGGTATAATATTCCACAGCATTCTCATTAATAGCAATGAGAACTCCGTATCTACGTGTTCTCATTGCTATTAATGAGGAAAAAAAAACAAAGACACTAAACACCATAATAAAAAATTAAAAAAACACCTCACATAATTAAAATGAATTGAAATTAAAGTTAGAAAAAAAATTCCGATTTTTAAAAAAGTTTTTTTAATTATGGTTTAAAATAAACTTACCATAGTGGGCAGGGATTTTAACAATAAAATGTGTTTTTTTAATTTAATTTAATTATGTTTTTGTATGTTTTAAAACTCTTACGGCTGTAAAAGTAGGTTATGCGCCTGTTTAATCAGGGGAAGAGTTTTCAGGACATTTGTTGGGCAAGATACGGGTAAATACTACAATCGCCCTCATAAATGTTCTCGCTCCTGAGATATGCAGGAGCTTGACAGACTGGAAAAGCCGGTTTTCAGCACATGCGCATTGTGGGCTGAAAACTGGCTTTTGCGATACCTTCCCGAGTCCGTACACACTCCGTCTGGACCCAGGGAGGCTGGGATTTCCAGGTCATCATGTACTTAGGTGGGTTTATGTATTGAACTCAATTCCAACTCGGCTAAAACCCGTATTAGTCACTGTAGATACCCTTGTCGGAACCCATGGTTCAGTCATTATCGGCATCTGGATAACTACTCCCATGAGATCATCATTACGGTATCTTTACATTCGTGAGAGGCCACATACACAACTGTAAGATTTCTTAATTGACATATCGTGAGGTTAAACTCGTACCATTGGGCAGCCCCTAAGTGTTTGTCCGATATCCACATTAGGACCCTTCCCCTAGCTATCCTATCCAAATTGCTCTGTTTGTCTTGAAATATCTAAGAACTCAACATTATGCACGCATCATTCATAGCCACCTCATCTGACGTGTTTCCAGCTCCTCTTGTGATATAATTTATGGTTCGAGCATGCATTTCCAATTTTCGGACTATCTCGATCATATGTACCGTAAGTACCACCTTTGCGTCTAACTGTTGTGAGTCTACGTTCCCCTGATTGCTTAATGCCCATTGTGCTTTGGTCCTCAATTGGCCCAATTGCCTATCTAAATTTAATATATTTTCCTCTTTATAGACATCTCAGCAGGTCAGGCAGCATCTGTTGAGAGGAAGCAGAGTTACGTTTTGGGTCAATGACAAAATCATCGACCCAAAATGTTAACTCTGCTTCCTCTCCACAGATGCTGCCTGACCTGCTGAGATTTCCAGCATTTTCTGTTTTTATTCCAGATTCCATCATCCGCAGTATTTTGCTTTTATATCTTCCTTTTGGCAGTTACTCTTTTAACTCCTCTCTTACAGCGATATATACTTGCCTATGCAAATAAATGCTTAATGAAATCCACGTCCCAAGTCTCACAGTTGGACTGGGTTAAAGCAAAAAGTTCCTGTCGCAATGGGACAAGTCAGGCTCTGGTATTCCTGGTTATGGTGGTGACACAATATTCACCCTTACCTGGATATGCAGATTGTATGGGAAAATGCTGTCCGGCAATTACTTTCATGGTGCAGTTCCATGCTCGGTAATACAATACATGCTTAGGTAATACAATACTATCTCAACAGGGTGATGTCATTCTGTTCCTGTAGATAACGCTCGTGCTTCACCGGGTACACCTGTACCAACCTTCTGACTTGGCACAGAGTCTTCGTAAATTGGTAAGTGGAAATTTCCCTCAGATCTCGATCAGTTACCCACGAGGGGAGCTTTCCCTCTGCAACACGCTGCAGGTTTTCTCGGGCTTGTTCCACTAACCAAGGTCTATACGTTATTCCGAGCAGTTTCATTAAAGGCCTTTTTTTTGTTATCTTCTATAATCTGGTTTACCCCTTTTAACATTAAAACCAGTTGCGGCATATTAATCAGGCCTCACCACCTTCTGTTATGATTCTCTTTAAAAGATTTGGTACCATTCTTGTCGAGGGTATGATTAAGCTTATTACTTTCCTTGGATTCGGTGTAGGTTGTACTGCCTCTCTGCCAAAAACCCTTGATCATTCTCCCATGTAGCCGCAATGTTTTAGGCTTTCAGGTTCAATATTACATGCACCACTTCGTAATGCACATCATGATACAATATCATCCGAGTTGGGATTACCACTAGCCCGTTGGTCCTGGAATGTGTTTATGACAAACAATCCGTTTTTCCCACAAATCTATTTATTCACAGGAGAAGGAATCTTTGGATGTTTTTTTTAAACTCTACTGCACATTTTGTTCCATTACCTGGCCTCCCGCCTCCCGCCTCCCGCCTCCCGCCTCCCGCCTCCCACTCCCACTCCCACTCCCACTCCCACTCCTCAGGTTTACTCGGGGCCAGGTATGGTCAGTTATGGTAGTGTGCCCTCCCAATATCCCTTAGGCACAATCCACCAACCCCTTTAAACAGCATCGCCAATTACACCCCTTCCTCCCATTGGTCACCTACTTAAAACAAAAGAAAAAGAAAATCCACTGTGACTCTGCTTATGAGCCCAAGGAGTTAATTTGTCAAACCATAAAATTCCTTCTGCCCCGGGTGGCAAATATTCACTTAAAATTAAGAAAATATAATTTAATAATGTCCAATAACTTTCAAATTTCATTCAGAAATTCAAAAGGTAAGAGTGCAAAGGTAAAAGTTTGGTAAGTGGGAGAACTTTTTAATCCTTTTTAAACCATTTCAAGGTTGGTGTAAATTACTCATGACAATTTCTAGTAGCTTCTAAAGGTAAAATAAGATTACAAGTTTAAATAAAACTGCAATATTAAACAGATAGGGTTCTTGTAGGTTTAAGCAGAGACAAACAAGCAAGCTAGCTTAGTTAATTGGACAGCAAGTAAAAACTGGTTCCCTAAACAGGCCAGTGGTGAGTCAGCCAGGAACAGTATAAAAAGAGGGGGCTTGGTGCAGCAGCAGGTCAGAGTGCAAAGGTAAGAGTTTGGTAAGTGGGAGAGTTTGGGCAAGTGGGAGCGGGAGGTGTTGCTTTGTCTTGTTTCCCCCACCAGTGCTGACTTCCAGACCTGGGAGGAAAAGAAAACGAAGTGTGACATCACAGCAAGAGGTTCGGGGACATCGGAGCGGCTTATAAAGGCCAGCTGGTGCAGCTGCAGCAGGGAGAGAAGGCAAAAAAGAAGTAGAAATAAATCGAAAGGTGACATCACAGCCAAGGGGATAAGTAATCGACTGGTGATTGGTGAGTAGTTTTTTCTTTTTCTTTTCTTTATCAGTAAGTAACCTTTAGCATTATTGTTGCCAAATTAAGTTAATCTAGAGTTAAGTCATGGCAGGAAAACTCGTACATGTGTTATGCTCCTCCTGTACTATGTAGGAAGTTAGGGACGCTTCCAGAAATACTAGGGGACCGAGGGTCTAGTGAGAAGGAACTGAAGGATATCCTTATAACATGGGAAATTGTGTTGGGGAAATTGATGGGATTGAAGCCCGATAAATCCCTGGGACCTGATAGTCTGCATCCCAGAGTACTTAAGGAAGTGGCCATAGAAATAGTGGATGCATTGGTGATCATTTTCCAACAGTCTATCTACTCTGGATCAGTTCCTATGGACTGGAGGGTAGCTAATGTAACACCACTGTTTAAAAAAGGAGGGAGAGAAAAAACAGAATAGTAGTACATTTGGAAAGTGACAGGATTGGTCTAAGTCAGCATGGATTTATGAAAGGGAAATCATGCTTGACAAATCTTCTGGAATTGTTTGAGGATGTAACTAGTAGAGTGGACAAGGGAGAACCAGTGGATGTGGTGTACTTGGACTTTCAAAAGGCTTTTGACAAGGTCTCACACAAGAGATTGATGTGCAAAATCAAAGCACATGGTATTGGGGGTAAGGTACTGACGTGGATAGAGAACTCATTGGCAGACAGGAAACAGAGAGTCGGGATAAACGGGTCCTTTTCAGAATGGCAAGCAGTGACTAGTGGGGTGCCGCAGGGCTCAGTGCTGGGACCTCAGCTCTTTACAATATACATCAATGATTGAGATGAAGGATTTGAGTGTAATATCTCCAAGTTTGCAGATGACACTAAACTGGGTGGTGGTGTGAGCTGTGAGGTGGATGCTAAAAGGCTGCAGGGTGACTTAGACAGGTTAGGTGAGTGGGCCAATGCATGGCAGATGCAGTATAATGTGAATAAATGTGAGGTTATCCACTTTGGGGGCAAAAACACGAAGGCAGAATATTATCTGACTGGCGGCAGATTAGGAAAGGGGGAGGTGCAATGAGATCTGTGTGTCATGGTTCATCAGTCATTGAAAGTTGGCATGCAGGTACAGCAGGTGGTGAAGAAGGCAAATGGTATGTTGGCCTTCAAAGCTAGGGGATTTGAGTATAGGAGAAGGGAGGTCTTACTACAGTTGTACAGGGCCTTGGTGAGGCCTCACTTGGAATATGGTGTTCAGTTTTGGTCTCCTAATCTGAGGGAGGACGTTCTTGCTATTGAGGGAGTGCAGCAAAGGTTCACCAGACTGATTCCCGGGATGGCGGGATTGACCTATGAGGAGAGACTGGATCAACTGGGCCTTTATACACTGGAGTTTAGAAGGATGAGAGATGATCTCATAGAAACTTATAAGATTCTGACGGGACTGGACAGGTTCGATGCAGGAAGTATGTCCCTGATGTTGGGGAAGTCCAGAACCAGGGGACACAGTCTTAGGATAAGGGGTAGGCCATTAAGGACTGAGATGAGGAGAAACTTCTTCACTCACTGTGGAATTCCCTACTGCAGAGAGTTGTTGATGCCAGTTCATTGGATATATTGAAGAGGGAGTTCGATATGGCCCTTATGGCTAAAGGGATCAAGGGGTATAGAGAGAAAGCAGGAAAGGGGTACTGAGGTGAATGATCAGCCATGATCTTATTGAATGGTGGTGCAGGCTCAAAGGGCCGAATGGCCTACTCCTGCACCTATTTTCTATGTTTCTATGTTATGTTTCTAAAAGGTGTTGCGTACTGAATTAAAATTGAATTCCAAGCCACTTGTGAAAAGAATTAACTTCCTTTTTTCAAAGTTGGCAAACACAGACATCATCAATCAATGTTAGCTCCAGTCACACATCTTGCAGCCTTTCAAGTTAAAAACAAAACTTTTACTTTTGAAAAGTCTCTACTTTTAAATTTGCAAAGAACTGATCAATTCAATTCAGCAAATAAAAACATCATACATCAGTACCATTCCTATAAAGATTCAGTAAAACAACTCCACACACAACAGCATCATTCTTGTTTTCCTCCCAAATCACACATTGAAATTGGTCAGAATTTTTAAAAAAATACCAATTGTTGATGTGGTTGCCTCATCTCCAGAACTAAAGGCTTTTCACATAATTTACACCAACCAGCATTTCATCATGGCCAGAATAAAAGTTGGATTTTAATAGATTAATTAACCTCAATAACTCCAAACTAACCAATGCCACTTGAAAAAGAGAGAGGAACCAAGCCACTGCTAACAAAGAAACAGTCACACATGTTTCTCTAAAACTTTAACATTCATACTGAAGCATCAAAGAAAAACACTAGAACAGTAGAAAAGAGACATGATCTTCCCTTTCTTCCTTTTAATTCAGTCATAACTATTTATCCATTTTCACTTAAGCCAATTTTAAATTTCTGATGCTTCCTACTGAATTCCATTCTGTTCTGATTCAGAATCTTAAAACTCACAATCGGTATCTGCAACCAAATCTGTTGCCCCTTGCCATTTTTAGTGCTTTTCTCTGCTATATGCTTACCATTCCCATAGTTTGGCTTTCCACTGAACATTTCATTATATTGGTTATGATTCGAATTTTTGACTTAAACTAAAACCATACGATAATAGCACTTTTTAAAATCCAATCAATAACAAAATACATTGTCTGGTTCACCTTTTAAACTTTTTCTGTTTTTTTTTTCCCCCAGTCACCATCGCAACTAACTTTGAACCTTATCTCTTGCAGAACAAAGAGAACCTCTCTACATTCCATACATTACTTTTGTCTTCAAGGGAAAAAATGGGTGGAGCTAAAACAAACAGAACAAACTTTCTTTAAAAGACAGACTTTCAAACAAATGAAAATTCTTCGACTCTCCAAACATACACAGCGAATAAGTTTCATTACAAACACACATTTTCTCTATAAACTAAAAACTTTTCCAACATTCTTTCAAATTATTTTCAATAAATGAAATTCCTATGTTTTTAATTTGTTTTTCTTGGCACAAAAGCTGACAGCTCAAGTGTCGATTTCAACTTCATAGAATCATAGAAATGCTGCTTTTTTCACCTTTTAAACAATCGGTGTAGCACCTTTCCGGACCATGGAGACATAGCAATCACAATGCTTCCCTTATCCTGAAACCTTTTGAAGTTCTTTTTGGATTCCGTGTGGACCTTCTGCCCACCCTGATTCACAACTTTTTTCTGTGCCACCTTAATGACAGCTTTAAAATCCTCATCAGTTCTGAGACTGCCCATTCCTTCAGAAACTTTAAGTGCTTCGGAGCAAGCTTCTTCCACTGCTTTAATCTCTGACTGCTTATCCCCCAACTCCTTTTCAAACTTTTCCCTTTGATACCTTTTTAAGTCCTGTTGGGTCTGTTGTGCCTCAGCCAGGGCAGCTCCTGCTATTAAAGTAGAGACTTTGCTGCTGCTGCTGCTGCATGGCTAACTGTTCAGTCCCCAGCTCTAATACATGAACCTATCGGTTCAGTCGGTCTATCGCTTAGTTTTTCTGTAACCTAACTTCCTGTAACTGTTGTTTAAGATTCTCAATCTCTTGTTCCTTTTCTTTAAACAACTCATTGTTTCTTTGAGCATAGTGCTCCATAAGCTAATTTTTTTTTTATCTTATCAACCTTCAACTTTCTCTGATCTATTCGTTCCTGCTCTTTCACTTTTACCCTGTTATTATCTGATTAGCTGCAGTAAGACATCAGCCACACTACCTTCTGCCACAGTGCTTTTGTGAGTGGACCCTCGGTTGGACAACAGCTCCTTTTGATGTCTTCGGCTCAAGAGAAAGATCCATCCGTCTTTTTATAGTTCACCTCATATTGGGCCTGCAACAGAGCCAGGTGTCCAGTTGTGTTTGGCCAGAGATAACATCCCTTTTGTTGATTGGCCAATTCTGATGTCTTTCGACATACCTCTTCCTGTTTGAATTCGAACAGCTTGTCCCATCCCCCAAGGTTTCCTTCAGCCGGTTTACAGATATTTTTTTTCCCGTCTACAATCGACCTTCATATGATGAGAGATTGAATAGATTGGGCCTCTACTCTCTGGAGGTTAGAAGAATGAGAGGTGATGTAATTGAAACATTCAAGATTTTGAGGGGGGTTGACAGAGTAGATGCTGAGAGGTTGTTCCCCTTGGCTGGAGAGTCTAGAACTAGGGGCATAGTCTCAGGATAAGGGGTCGGCCATTGAAGACTGAGATGAGGAGGAATTTCTTCACTCAGAAGATAGTGAATCTTTGGAATTCTGTATCCCAAAGGGGTGTGAATGCTGAATCGTTGAGTATATTCAAAGCTGAGATGGATAGATTTTTTGACTCAAGGGGATTTAAGGGATATGGGGATCAGGGGGGGAAAGTGGAGTTGAGGGATGTTATGTATTTAACCCCTTGCAACCTGTATCACACTACACCAGAGGGCCTACCTGTTGGAGTCCCACGGGATCCCAGCATCCCTTGGGAGCACTGTATATAAGCAGGCCACCTACGAGGTACCTGCACTCTGGAGTCTTATTAAAGGAGCTAAGGTCACACTTGCTCATTGTTCACAGAACTCCGTCATCCTTTATTACGAGTGTATCAATTGACGACAAGGTAACGAACAACCGCGTGAAAATGCAAAGAACAGTTGGTATCCTGGAGAAGTTCTCAGAAGAGGATGATTGGGAGGCCTTCGTGGAGCGAATCAACCAATACTTTCTGGCCAACGAGCTGGAAGGGGACGAGAACGCTGCCAAACGAAGGGTGATCCTCCTTACTCTCTGCGGGGCAACAACCTATGGCCTTATGAATAATCTTCTAGCTCCGGTAAAACCAGCAACGAAATCCTATGAAGAATTGTGTACGCTGGTCCGGGAGCACCTAAATTCAAAGGAAAGCGTTTTGATGGCGAGATATCGGTTCTACACGTGTCAACGGTTGGAGGGACCGGAAGTGGCGAGCTATGTCGCCGAACTAAGGCGCCTCACGGGACATTCCGAATTTGAGGGATTCCTAGAACAAATGCTTAGAGACTTTTTTGTATTCGGCATTGGCCATGAGGTAGTCCTTCGCAAACTGTTGACTGTTGAAACTCCAAATCTAAGCAAAGCCATAACGATAGCCCAGGCATTTATGTCCACCAGAGACAACACCAAGCAGATTTCGCAGAGTAAAGAGGTTTCCGCCAGTACTGTGCACAAAATAATGTCGTTTTTGAGCAGGAATATACATTGCAGAACGTACACGCCGGCTGCTGCTGCACGATCTCAGGTGACCCAGAATCCGGCATCAATCGTTAATGCGAGGCAGTTAACACCTTGTTGATGTTGTGGAGGTCTTCATCGGGCCCATCAATGCCGCTGCAAACACTATGCGTGCAACGGCTGCAGAACAATGGGACACCTCCAGCGAGTGTGCAGGCGAGCTGGAAATCCTGCAAACCACCATGTTGCAGAGGAAGATCAATCCGCTATGGATCAGGCTGAATTGGAGACTCGTACCGAGGAGGCAGAAGTGTATGGGGTACACCCATTCACCACGAAATGTCCACCAATAATGTTGAAAGTTGAACTGAATGGAACTCCACTATCTATGGAACTGGTCACGGGTGCGAGTCAGTCCATAATGAGTAAAAAGGCCTTTGACAGGCTGTGGGGCAACAAGGCACATAGGCCCAAACTCAGCCCCATTTACACCAAACTAAGGACTTACACCAAGGAACTAATCCCTGCAATTGGCAGTGCAGAAGTCAAAGCCTCCTATGATGGAGCAGTACATGAACTCCCGCTGTGGATCGTGCTAGGGGATGGCCCCACACTGTTTGGCAGAAGCTGGCTGGGAAAAATCCGTTGGAACTGGGACAACATCCGAGCGCTTTCGTCCGTTGATGATGCCTCATGTGCCCAGGTTCTGAGCATATTTCCATCGTTGTTCGAGCCAGGCATTGGAAGCTTCTCGGGGGCAAAAGTGCAGATCCATTTGGTTCCCGGTACGCGACCCATCACCACAAGGCACGGGCGGTACCATATATTATGCGTGAGAGTGGAAATTAAGCTGGACAGGCTGCAGCGAAAAGGCATCATCGCGCTGGTGGAATTCAATGAGTGGGCCAGTCCGATTGTCCCAGTACTTAAAGAGGACGACACAATCAGAATTTGTGGGGACGATAAAGTAACGATTAACCGTTTCTCGCTGCAGGACCAGTTCCTTCTACCCAAGGCAGATGACCTATTTGCGACCCTGACTGGAGGGAAGACGTTCACCAAGTTAGACCTGACCTCGGCCTACATGACACAGGAGCTGGAGGAATCTTTGAAAGACCTCACTTGCATCAACACGCACAAAGATCTGTTGATCTATAACTGATGCCCATTCGGGATTTGGTCAGCCGCCGCAATCTTCCAATGGAATATGGAGAGCCTGCTAAAGTTGGTTCCTCGCACCGTGGTTTTCCAGGATGACATACTGGTTACAGGTCGGGACACCATTGAGCATTTGAAGAATCTGGAAGAGGTTCTTAGTCGGTTGGATCGCGTGGGACTCAGGTTGAAACGCTCGAAGTGTGTTTTCCTGGCACTGGAGGTCGAGTTCTTGGGAAGAAGAATCGCAGCAGACGGCATCAGACCCACTGACACCAAGACGGAGGCCATCAAGAACACGCTGAGACCACAGAACATGATGGAGCTGTGGTCGTTCTGGGACTCATTAACTATTTTGGTAATTTCCTACCTGGGTTGAGCACCCTCCTAGAACCCCTACATGTGCTACTGTGCAAGGGAGACGACTGGGTATCGGGAATTCACAAGAGGCTGCCTTTCAGAAAGCCAGAAATCTGTTGTGTTCAAACAAACTGCTTGTCCTGTATAACCCTTGTAAACGATTAGTGCTAGCTTGCGATGCTTCGTCATACGGGGTCGGGTGTGTGTTACAACAGGCTATCAAATCGGGGATTTTGCAACTGGTCGCTTATACATCCAGGAGTTTGTCCAAGGCCAAAAAGGGCCTACAGCATGATTGAAAAAGAGGCTCTGGCGTGCATTTACGGGGTTAAAAAAATGGCCTCAAGTTTGAGCTTGAAACTGACCACAAGCCACTCATATCGCTGTTCTGAGAGTAAAGGGATTAACACCAATGCCTCTGCCCGCATCCAAAGATGGGCGCTCATGCTGTCGGCATACCACTATGTAATCCGCCACAGACCAGGCACAGAGAACTGCGCTGATGCTCTCAGTCAGCTACCATTGCCCACCACCGGGGTGGAACTGGCACAGCCTGCGGACTTGCTCATGGTAATGGATGCATTCGAAAATGAAAAGTCACCCGTTATGGCCCGCCAGATCAGACCTGGACCTCCTTGGTAAAAAACTGTGTCCTCCATTGGAGCTGGTCCAGCGTCCCAGCGGAGATGCAGGAGGCGATTAAGCCGTTCCACAGGCGCAAAGACGAAATGTCCCTGCAGGCGGACTGTCTGTTGTCGGGTAATCGCATGGTCTTGCCCAAGAAAGGCAGAGATACATTCATTTGTGAACTGCACAGCATCCACCCAGGCATTGTAATGATGAAAGCCACAGCCAGATCCCAAGTGTGGTGGCCCGGCTTCGACTCAGATTGAGTTATGCCTGCACCAGTGCAACACTTGCTCTCAGCTGAGCAATGCACCCAGAGAGGCATCGCTAAGTTTATGGTCATGGCCCTCCAAACCGTGGTCGAGGATCCATATGGACTATGCAGGCCCATTTCTAGGCAAAATGTTCTTGGTTGGTGTGGATGCTCACTCACAATGTATTGACTGTGCGATAATGTCTGTAAGCATGTCCACAGCCACCATTGAAAGCCTACGAGCCACGTTTGCCACTCACAGCCTGCCTGATGTCCTAGTCAGCGACAATGGGCCGTGTTTCACCAGTGCTGAATTCAAGAATTCATGACCCGCAATGGGTTCAAGCACGTCACATCTGCCCCGTTCAAGCTCGCATCCAACGGCCAGGCAGAACGGGCAGTTCAGACCATCAAACAAAGCTTGAAATGCGTGTCGGAAGGCTCCCTGCAGACCCGACTGTCCCGAGTGCTGCTCAGCTACCACACCAGACCCCACTCGCTCACTGGGGTTCCCCCAGCCGAGCTGCTCATGAAAAGGATGCTCAAAACAAGGCTCTCTCTCGTCCACGCTGATCTCCATGATCACGTGGAGGGCAGGCGGCATCAACAAAGTGTGTACCATGACCGCGCAAATTTGTCACGCGATATTGAGGTCAATGACACTGTATTTGTACTCAATTATGGACAGGGTCCCAAATGGCTCGCTGGCATGGTCATAGCCAAAGAGGGGAGTAGGGTGTTTCAGGTTAAATTGGCCAATTAACTAACGTGCAGAAAACATTTGGAACAAATCAAATTATCGTTCACCAACAGCTATGAACAACCTGAAGAAGACACCAGCAATTTTGACCCTCCAACACACACACAAGTGGCAACCGACATCACGGTTGACCATGAAGCCGAACTCACCATCCCCAGCAGCCCGGCAAGGCCGGCTGCCCAGCAGCCCAGTGAAGAACCGACCAACTCACCCACACCTGCATTTGTACCGAGACAATCGACAAGGAAGCGAAAAGCCCCAGATCGTCTCACCTTGTAAATAAGTGTACTATTAACTTTACGAGGGAGTGATGTTATGTATTTAACCCCTTTAAACCTGTATCACACTACCACCAGAGGGCCTACCTGTTGGAGTCCCTTGGGAGCACTGTATGTAAGCAGGCCACCCACGAGGTACCTGCACTCTGGAGTCTTATTAAAGGAGCTAAGGTCACACTTGCTCATTGTTCACAGTACTCATTCTCATCCTTTATTACGAGTGTATCAAGGTTGAAGGTCAGTCATGATCTTCTTAAATGGCGGAGCAGGCGCTAAGGGCTATATGGCCTACTCCTGCTCCTAATTCTTAAGTTCTTATGTTCATCTGCTCACCCTATCACCTGTGGAGACATAGGATCCAAGTGAGCCCTATATATAAAAGGGAGAAAATTGAGATGATCTGCTTGTTATAAATGATAAATACAAAGAGGGGGATGGATTTTAAATGCCAACTTGTTTCAGTTAGATTCCAACCTGCCCACAAAATAATGAGTCCATGCAATTTTAACCATTGAGCCTCGTTATGCCGCCTACTAACTATCCGCCTGGGAACAGCGGGAAGTGACTGTTGGCCTATGGAATTTTTCTGGCCCTTGACCATACTCATTTTTTGTGAGCTGCACTTCTGTACTCATCCTCTCTCTGCTGTGGAGCAACAGGTCTGTGAGGAGACGACTGCTGCTGCTCCTGCTGGTACTGGTGGGGTTGGTGCTCATCTTGGTCCTCATTGGAGGTCCAAGGTGAAACAGCATAAGCGGCACCCAAGCTGATCTTGTATATGACAGATGGAAAGTGGAGATCAGGTGTACAAGCCTCCAAAGTAGTGAGTATGACCTCCAATGCCGTGAAAGTCACCTCCAAAGTAATAGAAATCATCTCCAAAGTACTGAAAGCAACACTCTCTCAGAACAAGTGCTTTCACTTAGGCAAAGAAGCAGGCATGAGGCCTCAGTATTTATGGAATTTTTAGACAGTCATATCTTCAGCCCCCTCAATTGCCGCTGTGCTCTCGCCTTGCTTTCACTGGCGAGATCCAGGAAGCTTGGGAAACCCGTGGACCCACAATGAAAGTTGAAAACCCCTGTTAAAAAAGCTGTCAATTTCCTCTTAACTACCTCTTAACAGCTTTAAATTGGCAACCCACCTCTCCCAAGAGGGTTTCTCGCTCGCAGCCGAATGCTCTCCAATTAAGTGCGGAAGTCAATGGGCTGGAGCCAGCTTCCCGACACAATGTCAGTTTCAGCGCATTTAACCACCCACCTGCTCCCAAACCCACTCACTCTTTGCTGTTAAAATTTCTCCCAAAATCTTTAATAGTGTACATGACCATATAACACTGCACATGTATCACACAAGGCACTACCCACTAAGAGATCACGGTGCAAGCAGGGCCATTTCATTCAAACTGTTGGAAAACTGGAACTCTGCCTGTTTGATAGCGGCTATTAATATAAATGAGATATTAGCTCGCTGTAGCATAATGCTATTTTTTTTGTATGTTTTCTATATACTGAAGAGATGCACTTAACACTGGAATTGCCTTATACATAAATAATTTGTCTTTAATGCACCTTTTCAATTAGGGTGTGTAGGCGGGCTCTTCCTCCTCCAAAGGGAGTGTGTTAGTGAGGTGTTTGGAGAATTTGGCTGTCATGTGGAATAGCTGCTAGTCTGTGTGCGAGATGCATGCTGTGGGTAAATGAATGTTGTACTAGTAGTGAGTGTATGAGGTATGAGGAGAAGAAGGTATAGTGTGATAGTGGGGGGGGGGGGGGGTGAGCCTTGTGAGTGGTGTCAGTGTTGTAATTAATGAGGTTGTAAGTCATGCAGCTATGAGCAGATAGTATGAGAGCAGTTAACCTTAACTCTGGTTAACTCCTTAAATTTCTTAGGGCATTGCAGACATGCTCTGTGTGCAATGTTCCTGGCATTAACATGCTCAGCAATTTCTTCTCTGTCCTCGAAGAAGAAGATCCCTGGAGGGCTTCCTGCCCTTTGGGGGATGGAGAAGTCCCTCCTACTTTCCACTACCTGCACGAGGGCCTCCAGTGTTGTATCTGAGAACATTGGAGCCCACTTAACATCTCCTTCAGACAATTCTTCAGGACTAGCTTCCTTCGTTTTGCTGTCAGAATACACCTTCCATTTAAGAGGTGCTGCCTGGCTATAAGTGGTGTCATAGATAGCTGATGTCCAAGCACATCCTTGATATGCATACAGCTAATGAATAGCGTGGGTAGCACTGGCTCGACACCTACATGATTGTAATTAGCAGGCAGCACGAATATTGCATGCTGCTCGAGTATTACTAACAGGTGCGTGCAGTGTCCCTGCTCGCCCATTTCCGGGCGCAATTGGATTTCTAGACCTTCTATCCATTGACAATTTATACTTACATTATTGCTACCATGGTGATTTGGCAATTAACATTTATATATTACTATGATGTTCCTGACATGTTTTGTCTAAATATCTATGCAAAATTTGAAGTTGATTATGCATAGAAATACTAAAGGAAAGAGATTCAGAAATCTACAATCAATGTTAAATTAAGGAGATATTTATGTTATTTATTAATGTGATGCTTTGGATTTGTTAATTGAGGTAAATAAGATGAAATCATTTGTAGGTTGAATAATTTAGCAGATTTCATGTGGTGCTTCTGACAGGTAATCTGTCATCTGTTGAATGGTTGTGATTAAGTACCAACCTGTCCTGTTCCTTTTAGGCCATTACTCAGTTGCATTCTGTGGAGAAGTGGTTTAAATAGGTCCTAATGTCAATTCCAGGTTAATTGCTATTAGAGAAAAGAAATTTGAAGAATGCTATGCGCTTTGTAAATTTACAGCTGCAGGTCATTTTGCAAACTTCTCTCGCCTACAGAAATTAACCTATAACTAACCTCAATAGGAAATAACTGGCTTCCTTTTTTAATATTCCTTTGGCTCTTTGAAGTGTCAATCTGATGTGGATGGATGTTCTCAAAACTTTTATATAGATCGGTACCTCTTAGGATACATTTTTATACAACCTCCTCAAATTTCTGGGTGAGATATTTGCAAAAAGTATTAATTTACACAGTAAATCAAGAATAGAGGGAAGAAAAAAATGTTACTGGAAATTATTGAAATAATGGTTGGACTTCACTAGCCAAGAAAATCACAGGTGCTAGGAGGATAAGTGCCAAATATTGCAGCAGGCAAAATTGCTTAACCATTGTATGTGAGCAGTCTGGAGAGCTAACTACAGCCCAGAAATTAGTGTTGATGATATTTGCAGACAAATGCTAAATGTATTTGCTTGATCGTCTTCTTGCCTACTATTTTAACACGGGTGTTAAATTTTGTTTAAATGGATTAATGCCTTTGCTAATGTAGCAGAAAAGATAAATATTTTACAAGTATATTAGGAATGAATCTGCTGAAACTGACAATAGTAATTTCTAAGCTTGTGAGTAAGGCCTTATGAATCACAGAATATGATTAGTAGACTGGATAACTGATCATGAATATGGTTTGAGTCAACTTGAAAAATGGTAGCAGACTTAAGGCAGTTGAAATAAGGACCATGAGTCCTGAGATAAGGTAATAGATTTCTGATACATTCAGTTGAGACTAAACAAGATTTACCAAAGACTAAAAGACAAGAGAGCCTTCAGTGGAGCTGAGGGAGCACCAGTTGGAAGCCATGTAGATTGCATGAGCAGTGGAACACAACCAAGAAGGGTAAGGTACATATCAGGCAGGTAACCAATTGAAGTCGCAAGACATCATTTTACATGAACAACTTGCATACAAAAAAAAAGGTTCCAAGATGCTTCTAGGCATAAGGAAAATGTACACCATGCCAGAAAGGGAGACATTAGGAGGAATGATTGAAAGTTTGGTCTAGAGATGGGTTTTGAGAAGAATTTTAAAGGAAACAAGAAAGAAACAGAGTTGGAAAGGTTCAGGGAGAAAATTCCAGATAGTAGGACTGAGTGAGCTGAAGGCTTTGACACTAATGATGGGACAAACAGGTGAATACATACAAAAGGCCAGAGTCAAAGGAACAGTGTATTAGGGGTGGTGATATAGTGCAGGAAGAGATTGCACAGGTAGGCTAGGATGAAGATTTAAAGATGAGCAAAAAGATTTTAAATTTAGTGTTGAGAGACAGGAGCCAAAATCAGTCAGCGAGGAGATGGGTGATGGGCGAGTGAGATTTAGGGCTGGATTTTACCAACCTCGGCAGGTCCAGGGTGAGTGGAGTCCTTGGCGAGTCCCGACCCCAGCAGCTGTGTCGATCCAGGCCTCCAACATGATTTTATGATGATGGGGCTTATTAAGCTTGCCCTGCGAGATTCCCGGCCAATTAAAAGGAAGCGGGTCTGATGACATCATCTGATGAAGCGTCATCAGCTGATTTACTTAAAGGGACCATGTCCACATTGACTTTGACAATTGTCCTGTCAGTGTTCCGCAGCATTGAGGTGCTGCAAACACTATCATGTATGTATGCTTGGGTTTACTAGCCACCAGGTGGCGCCACTGTCTGAGGTCATTGGGCTGTGCGCATGTGTGTGCAGCCCAGGTATAAAAGGCTAGCCATCTTGTAATGTAAGCACTTTGGTCCCTAATAAAGCAGAGCCAGGTTTGTACCTGTTCGGAGTTTACAGTATTCAGTCTATTGAGTTATTGCATACACAACATTTGGCGAAGAGGTAACAAGAACCTTCTCATGTAAAAATGAGCACAATTGGAATTCTGGAGCGATTCGTGGAGGGAGAAGATTGGGCAAACTTTGTAGCCCACTTGAACCAGTATTTCGTGACCAACAAAATGGAGGAAGAGGCAGACGCAGTTTGGCGCAGGGCGGTCGTCCTCACTGTTTGCGGTCCAAAAATCTATGGACTCATAAAGAATCTCTTCTCGCCCTTAAGTCCAACGGACAAGGACTATGAAACATTGTGTGCTCTGGTACGTGACCATCTCAAACCAGATGAAGACATCATCTCAAGATATCGATTCTATACGCACGCTCGTTCTGAGGGCCAGGATGTATCGGAATTCGTTGCCGACCTAACTGCATTGGTAGACATGCTGCGGGATTTCTTTGTAATCGGCATCAACCACGAGGTGATCCTGCGTAAGCTACTGGTGGCGGAGATGCTGGGTTTGAACAAGGCCATCACGATTGCCCAATCATGCATGGCGACGGACAAAAGCTTAAAGCAGAAATCATTGAAAAATCAGAACTCGGCAAATATTGTAAACAAGATAGTATCATCGTTTGGCAGAGCTGCATATGGCAGGGCCTACCCGACTGCTTACGTGAAACCTGTGGCTGCTCAAAGTCCGCCAACGGGAATGAATCTGATATCACCGTGTTGGCATTGTGGGGGAAATCATCGGCATCGTCAGTGTCTGTTTAAACAGTATATTTGTAAAGTCTGTTCGAGAGTGGGGCATCTCCAGCGCATGTGTCCGCAACTGAGCAAGCGTGCTGTGGCACACCATGTGGAGGATGATGACCAGTCTAGCGCGGATCCGGATATGCAATCCGAGATACAAGAGGAGGAAGTGTATGTACTGTATTCATTCCTAACAAATAGCCAACTGATAATGATAAATGTAAAACTTAATGGTGTGCTGGTATCGATGGAATTGGACATGGGTGCGAGTCAATCAATAATGAACCAGAGGACATTCGACATGCTGTGGTATACTAAGGCTGTGAGTCAATGCCATGTTGCATACGTACACTAAAGAAATCATATCGGTGATTGGCAGTGCAGTGATCAAGGTGTTGTATGATGGTGCGGTTCACGATTTACTGTTATGCATTGTTCCAGGCAATGTTCCAATGCTGTTCAGCAGGAACTGGTTAGAAAAAATCAAATGGAACTGGAACGAGATCAAAGCGTTGTTGTCGGCGGAGGATACTTCATGTGCTTAAGTGCTGAACAAGTTCCCCTCGCTGTTTGAACCAGGCATCGGCAATTTCACGAGAGCCAAGGTGCAGATCCACAAGGACTCTGATGCAAGACCCGTCCATCATAAAGCTCGGGCAGTTCCGTACACGATGAGGGAGAAGGTCAAAATCGAACTGGACAGACTCCAGCGTGAAGGGATCATATCACCGGTCGAATTTAACGAAAAGTGATGGCACTGTCAGGATTTGTGGAGACTACAAGGTTACGAAACAAGATCAATACCCATCACCGAAGGCTAATGACTTGTTTGCAACACTAGCTGGGGGGAAGTTGTTCACAAAACAGGACCTGATGTCGGCCTACATGACACAGGAGCTGGTCGACACGTCGAAGAAACTTACGTGCATCAACACTCATAAAGGACTGTTTATTGACAACAAGTGCCCTTTTGGAATTCGCTCGCCTGCAGCCATATTTCAGAGGAACATGGAGAGTCTACTGAAGTCCGTCCCCAGAACCGTCATGTTGCAAGATGACATACTGGTGACTCCGCCGAACATCTGAACAACCTGTAAGAGGTTGTATATCATCTGGACAAAGTGGGACTCAGACTGAAATGCTCGAAGTGTGTCTTCATGGCATCAGAAGTCGAATTCCTGGGGAGGAAAATTGCTGCTGACGGTATCAGGCCAACGGACTCAAAAACCAAGGCCATCAAAAATGCACCCAAGCCTCAGAATGTGACAGAGCTGCGTTTGTTCTTTGGTCTACTTAACTACATTGGTAATTTCTTACCTAGATTGAGCACCTTATTAGAGCCACTGCACATGCTGCTAAGAAAAGGCAACAACAGGGTTTGGAGTGCGTCTCAAGATAGAGCTTTTGAGAAAGCTACTAATCTGCTTTGCTCTAACAAGCTGCTGGTACATTATGATCCGTGTAAGTGTCTAGTATTGGCCTGTGATGCTTCGTCATTGGAGTTGGTTGCGTGCTGCAACAAGCTAATGAGTCGGGCAAATTACAACCAATTGCATATGCTTCAAAAAGTTTGTCAAAGGCGGAAAGAGCCGACAGCATGGTAGAGTAAGAAGCACTAGACTGTGTGTATGGGGTTAAAAAGATGCATCAGTACCTATTTGGTCTTCGGTTTGAACTGGAAACAAATCACAAGCCACTCATTTCATTGTTTTCGGAAAACAAAGATATCAATACCAATGTATCGTCCCACATCCAGAGGTGGGCGCTGACATTATCTGCTTATGATTATGTCATTTGCCATTGACCTGGCACTGACAATTGTGCTGATGTATTGAGCCATGCGCCGTTGCCCACAATGGAGGTGGAAACACCACAACTGGCAGACCTACTGTTAGTTATTGATGCTTTTGAAAGTGAAGGAACCCTTTCATGGCCCAACAAGTGAAGACCTGGATCAGCAAGGACCCGATATTATCGGTTGTGAAACATTGTATCCTTAGTGGTGATTGGTCTGCCATACCCAAGCAAATGTGTGAGGAGACCAAACCTTACATCCGTCGCAAAGACGAACTATCCATTCAATCAGATTGTATACTGTGGGGTAATCATGTTGTTATGCCCAAGAAAGGTAGAAAGAAATTTGTACATGATCTACATAGCACGCATCCCGGTATTGTCATGATGAAAGCCATTGCCAGGTCTCATGTATGGTGGCCTGGAATTGACTGATTTGGAATCATGTGTGCATCAGTGCAACACTTGCATGCAGCTTAGTAAAGCACCAGTGGAATCGCCGCTGAGTCTGTGGTCATGGCCATCTAAACCATGGTCCAGGATCCACATCGACTTTGCAGGTACCTTGTAATATCTCCAAGTTTGCAGATGACACTAAGCTGGGTGGCAGTGTGGGCTGTGAGGAGGATGCTAAGAGGCTGCAGGGTGACTTGGACAGTTTAGGTGAGTGGACAAATGCATGGCAGATGTGGTATAATGTGGATAAATGTGAGGTTATCCATTTTGGTGGTAAAAACAGGAGGACTGATTATTATCTGAATGGTGACAAATTGGTAAAGGGGGAGGTGCAATGAGACCTGGGTGTCATGGTACATCAGTCATTGAAGGTTGGCATACAGGTGCAGCAGGTAGTGAAGAAGGCAAATGGCATGTTGGCCTTCATAGCGAAAGGATTCGAGTATAGGAGCAGAGAAGTCTTACTACAGTTGTACAGGGCTTTGGTAAGGCCACACCTTGAATACTGTGTACAGTTTTGGTCTCCTAATCTGAGGAAGGACATTCTTGCTATTGAGAGAGTGCAACGAAGGTTCACCAGGTTGATTCCCGGGATGACAGGATTGACATATGAAGAAAGACTGGATCGACTAGGCTTGTATTTCTTATGTCTTGAATAAAGAATCAGACTAGATACTGCAAGCTCAAAGTAAGGTCTGATCGTAGTCCTTTATTACAGATCTCATAGTACCTCTCCTTATATACAGGTACTCCCAAGGGATTGTGGGATCTGTAGGGGGTGGTGAGTTTGTCAGCCTTTTCTGACCTTGACGGTTCGAATCGTCCCACTCCCTGGTTCTAGGGCTTGGAATTATTTAGGGGATGTCATAGATGTAGACAGACAACTGTTTGGTGCAAGAACAAATATTTTATTCAGAAAATAGTACACCACACTAATGAACTTAATAGCATATAACAAAATGTACAGAAAAAGGGGGAAAACGTATACGCAATGGGTGCCGAGGTTATGCAGTGAAAAAAAAACACCTCCCACCACTACACTAAGTTAGGCTCTGAAATTGCAGGGACTATGCTCACCAAAGGATTTCTCCACAGTTGCACACTGCTTTCCCTCTCCTCAATCTTGTGGATTCTTTGGCTGGTTGCGGTGTCTTTGGTATTAGCACTGGTCGACGTTTTGATGGTAAATAAGTTTTTTCCTTGAGTCAGCGCTGGATGATTGTTGGTTTTTCAGTGACTCCGAGGCTTCTTGTTAGGTTCTTCTTGTTGCGTTGCTGTAACCTCGTGTGGCAAGTTAGATGTTTCAAAGCCAGAGTCAAAGAGCCCAGAGTCCAAGTGCTTTTCCAGGGTGTCCTCGGGTCCGTTTCTTCAAAAGGTGTTTTCTCAGCCCAAAAGTATCCACCAGCTCTAAAGTTACCATCAAGGCCCCCAGTTATACTGAGTGCACAATTGATTTTTGATGATTGATTTTGTGTGATTTTGGCTGATCAACTCTGATGTGATCCCTTTGTGAGAATTTTGGTGGACTGATTGAACATTAACATGATACAAGATTCCCAAAGGTGTTGATGGGGTTTTCGAATGGTGCTGTTCGAATGTAATCAGGTCTTGATACTGTTCAATGTGTATTTTGCTGATGCCAAGGTTTTTCTGTATAGCCGTTTTAAGAACTATTAAAATATGTATGTATCTGGGTCCCTGGTAAGTGGGTTTTTGTTAGACTGCTAATGTCTCCCTGGGGCCTGCCTCCCAGGTGGGTTAGCAGCCCTATGCAGACCCAGCATACAATTTAAAATGTCCAAACTCAATCTAAAAGGCCCAAGTTTAATCCAAAGGTGCCTAATAGTGAGATATTTCTGTTCACATTTCTCCTCCAAAAGTCTAACACAGTTCCCTTTTAAATTCCAGACCCGTGTCCATTGAGTAGGGAGTCCCAGAATTTTGTGACTCCTACAGATCCCTTGGGTCTCCAAGGAATGAGCCCTCTGGTGGTTAGACACGGTATTTACAGGTTTACATACATAAAAGTACTCCCCCCAAAAATCAATAGTGTAACTCTTTAAAATGTGAGTCGCTCTGGGGCCTTCCTTTCCCTGGTTGATCGTCTCGGTACAAATGCTGGTGTTGGTGAGTCATTTTTTGGGCCTTCGCTGGGCTGCTGTGCAGCTGGCCTTGCTGGGCTGGAGGGGATGGTGAGTCTTGCTGGGCTGCTGGGGGTGATGGGTTCTGCTTCGTGGTCAACCGCTGGGTCGGTTGCCACTTCTGTGTGTTGGAGGGTCGAAAAAGGTAGCGTCTATTGTGGTGGGTTCTGGATAGTCCGTAAATCTGAGTTTGGTTTGGTCCAAGTGTTTCCTGCAGGTGAGTCCATTTGCAAGTTTGACCACAAACACCCTACTCCCCTCTTTGGCCAAAACAGTGCCAGCAATCCACTTGGGACCTTGTCCATAGTTCAACACGAATACAGGATCATTTACTTCAATTTCATGTGACGCATTTGCGCTATCATGATATGTATTCTATTGAAGCTGCCTGCTCTCCACCTGTTCGTGTAAATCAGGGTGGACTAATGAGATCCTTGCCTTAAATGCCCTTTTCATGAGCAGTTCAGCGGGGGGGAACCCCAGTGTGCGAGTGGGGTCTTGTGCGGTAACGAAACAGGACTCGGGATAAGCGAGTCTGCAGTGAGCCTTCGGTTACCCTTTTCAAGCTCTGCTTGATTGTTTGAACTGCTCATTCTGCTGACCGTTGGATGCTGGTTTAAACGGGGCAGACATGACATGTTTGATCCCACTGTGGGTCATGAACTCTTTAAATTCGGCACTGGTAAAGCACGGCCCATTGTCACTTACAAGGACATCGGGCAGACCGTGCGTGTCAAACATGGCCCGTAGCCTTTCAATGGTGACAGTAGACGTGCTTGCCAATATTATCACACATTCAATCCATTTGGAGTACGCATCTACAACCACTAAAAACATTTTTCCCAAGAATGGGCCTGCATAGTCGATATGAACCCTAGACCACGATTTGGAGAGCCAGGACCAGAAACTTAGTGGCGTCTCCCTGGATGCAATGGTTAACTGGGAGCATGTGTTACATTTGTGCACGCAGGACTCTAAGTCCGCATCGATACCGGGCCAGCAGAGACAGACTATTATCTGAATGGTGACAGATTAGGAAAAGGGGAGGTGCAACGAGACCTGGGTGTCATGGTACATCAGTCATTGAAGGTTGGCATGCAGGTACAGCAGGCGGTTAAGAAAGCAAATGGCATGTTGGCCTTCATAGCGAGGGGATTTGAGTACAGGGGCAGGGAGGTGTTGCTACAATTGTACAGGGCCTTGGTGAGGCCACACCTGGAATATTGTGTACAGTTTTGGTCTCCTAACCTGAGGAAGGACATTCTTGCTATTGAGGGAGTGCAGCGAAGGTTCACCAGACTGATTCCCGGGATGGCGGGACTGACCTATCAAGAAAGACTGGATCAACTGAGCTTGTATTCACTGGAGTTCAGAAGAATGAGAGGGGACCTCATAGAAACGTTTAAAATTCTGACGGGGTTAGACAGGTTAGATGCAGGAAGAATGTTCCCAATGTTGGGGAAGTACAGAACCAGGGGACACAGTGCAAGGATAAGGGGGTAGTCATTTAGGACCGAGATGAGGAGGAATTTCTTCACCCAGAGAGTGGTGAACCTGTGGAATTCTCTACCACAGAAAGTTGTTGAGGCCAATTCACTAAATATATTCAAAAAGGAGTTAGATGAAGTCCTTACTACTAGGGGAATCAAGGGGTATGGTGAGAAAGCAGGAATGGGGTACTGAAGTTGCATGTTCAGCCATGAACTCATTGAATGGCGGTGCAGGCTAGAAGGGCCGAATGGCCTACTCCTGCACCTATTTTCTATGTTTCTATTAGATATATTCAAAAGGGAGCTATATGTGGCCCTCATGCTAAAGGGATCAAGGGGTATGGAGAGAAAGCAGGAATGGGGTACTGAAGTGCATAATCAGCCATGATCATGTTGAATGGTGGTGCAAGCTCGAAGGGCCGAATGGCCTATTCCTGCAACTATTTTCTATATTTCTATATTTCCTGGGAAAGATGTTCTTAGTTGTGGTGGATGCTTATTCCAAGTGGATAGATTGTACAATCATGTCATCCAGCACATCCACCGCTCCCATTGAGATCATTCAAGTCATGTTTGCTACACATGGTCTGCCTGACATCGTTGTAAGCCACAACGGATCTTGCTTCACCAGTATAGAGTTTCAAGAGATCATGAAAGTCAATGGTATCAAACATATGAGGTTAGCACCATTCAAATCCGCATCCAATGGACAAGCTGAGCGTGCGGTCCAAATCATCAATCAGAGTATGAAACGTGTAACTCAAGGTTCACTGCATATTGCTTAGTTACAGGACAAGACCCCATACGCTTACCTGGGTATCCCCTGCTGAACTATTGATGAAGAGAGGTCTCAAGACCAGGCTCTCTCTCATCCATCCTGACTTGAATAATCGTGTTGAATACAGACGTCAAAGTCAGCAAGTATATCATGATCGCGCTACTATGTCACGCGACATTTCTATCAATGATCCTGTGTATGTACTGAATTATGGTCAAGGTCCCAAATGGATCGCTGGTACTGTTACGGCTAAGTGGGGTAACAGAGTGTTTATCCTTAAGCTCAAGAATGGGCAGACATGCAGGAAACATGTCGATCAGATAAAGCTGCGGCACACGGATGAACCGGAACAGTCTGAGGAAGACACAATCAGTGACCAACCAATCTACCCTCAGTCATCAGAGGACTCTGTTGTCATCAATGAATCTGGACTTTCAATCCCTGGCATGGTCATTGCCATTTCCATCAGATTGGCTACCCAGCCCCCAGTAATAACAGACTCAGAACACTCGCCCAAGGCTGGGGTTGAATTGAGATGTTCAACTCTGGAGTGGAAAGCCCTGGACCATCTCAATTTGTAAAAAGACCGTTGCTAATATCTTGAAGGGGGATATTGTCATGTATGGTGGCGCCACTGTCGGAGGTCATTGGGCTGTGTGCACATGTGTGTGGCTCAGGTATAAAAGGTCAGCCATCTTGTAATGTAAGCACTTTGGGCCTTAATAAAGTAGAGCCAGGTTTGTACCTGTTCGGAGTTTACAGTATTCAGTCTATTGAGTTATTGCATACAAAACACACTGACAAGCATTTCACAAAGGTGCACGGCTGCACCCAGGCTCTCCCACAGCACACAGGAAGCCAGCACTTGGGAAATTAGCAAGGAGACCAGTTCAGAGCGGACTTCCGTCCCACTGTCAATCACGGCAATTTTGACAGTGGACCCGCCTCCAGACTCTATCCCGCAGCACCGGTAAGATTCTGGTCTTAATGTGGGACAGGATATATGCACCAGAATTTTGCACAAGTGGATTTTCTGAAGGATGAATGGTTGTTCTTTCAAGCAGCGACATTCGGCATATCAAGAGAGGTAGTGGTTGATCGAGCTGGGTGTCATCGACATACATGTGGAAGCTGCCTCTAAGTGCACTGACAGTGTCAGAGGGGTAGTATTCAAAAGTATTTTATTGGCTGCAGTGCTTTGCGACGTCCTGAGACCATACAAGAGGTTAGATAAATGCGAGTTCTTTTGAATTTTTTCCTTAAATGAGGAAAAGAAAGGGGCCAAAGATAGTTCCTTGGGGGATGGTGTAAGGGCTCAGATTTTGTGATATTGCTTAGAAATATTCATTATTTCATTAGTTGGAATGTACCGTTTTCATTTTTTTCTAACTTTCTTGCCTAACCTTTGTTACACTCAGAAGTTGCACTCTATTTTATCAGTAGATCATCTTGAATTCATAAAGATAACTTGCTTTTTTAACAACTTATTTATAAATTTCCTAACAGCTGAAAATTGGCTAAATGTATAGATTTTCATGTTATTATTTTGTTCCATCCATTACAAACTACGTGCTCCATTTTCTCTAATTATCTGTGCCATTTTTTTGGCGTGCACCGTTTTTTTTGGAGTAAATTAAAATCTCCAAGTTTCCTCAAAGTTTCTGTGCCAGCGTATTCACTTGGGTACGATTTTTTTAGGCTATCATTTTTTTTACCTCATTGGGGGTGTAACCTGCCATTCGCACCAATTCTGGCTATTTATGCAAGTTTGGCCAACTACCATTTTTCTTAAGGCGGCATATGTGTTCGCTCTGAAAAACCTTCTTGGCAGTTAACAGAATCAGCACAGGTAAGAGAATCAGCACAGAAGATCCTGTGGAACAGCAGCGGCAGAGAGAGAGAGAGTGGGTAATTATAACCTCTGTTATCCTGACTCTAATCCCTTGATTTGTCTACAGATTCTTCTTTCTTTTACAGGTTCTGTAGTACAACTTCATTACTGTAACAATCTCCTTTTTGTCTTTTGGTCTGGTCTGTCCACCCTTTCGGCCTGGGCTAGGAGCGGCACCGGCTCCGGGGGCGGGGGGAAGGGGGGAGCATGGGGGGAAGGAGGCCTTTCGATCTGGGCTAGGAGCGGCACTGGCTCTGAGGGGAAGCCTTTCAGCTTGGGCTAGGAGTGGCACCGGGAACCGAGGGGTGGGGGGGTTGGTGAAGGGGGGGACTTTCCAATTCAGTTTACAGGATAGACTTTTGGCACAAAGATTCTTTAATATTTTCATGTTGGTAAGCTGCTGCCTTAAATGGATGCAATGTGCAAGGTGCTTGTGCAGGTTGTTGTGAGCTGGCCAGAATGTCTTGTATGTTTCACTTTCTAGCTTCAGCCCGCAGTGTGTCCCTCGTTACCCTGGCAATCCAATCTTTTTGGCGCACATCTTAGGCTCCACCCACAGAGCTTAAGGACAATGTGCGCTGGGCCAAATTCAACTTTCAATTTTTTTTTGGTGTAGTTGGGCCCCAAAAAACTGGGGGTAACTCTTCAAATACGCCACAAAACGGCATTGGGGAAAATTGAGCCATTACATTTCAGAGGAGTTACATTTTTACATTTTACTCCCAAATATTTCATTGTTTGTAATTGGCTGCATTCATCAAACACAGGTCTTCAATAGTATGATCATTTATTTTAAATGTTACTTGTCAAATAGAAAAAACTTGAGACTTGATGTTACTTTGTGATATGAGGATGTGAACACAATACATTCTATTCTTACAAAATGTATTTGTTCACTGAAAATAAATGGATTCTTGTTTCTATTGCTACTTCTTCTAAAACAATGGACAAAGCAATTCTAGATGAATGCATTAAGTGTCTGTACACTAATATTGCAATGTAATTTCAAGGCATTGGCCTTTTTTAAATTGGTTCAAATATTTTATACAGTGCCTTCACATTAGAAGAAGTTTCTGCCAAAACTGACATAGCAAAATATTATTCAGAATTCAACTTCTGAAAGTAATCATGTTTGAGATTTATTTTCCCTTAGCTGTGATGTGATGTTGGCACTGTAACTGTGCCTTTCCCCTCTAGCACACAATCAAATACATGTTGTCTGATAGGGTCAGCACCTTGACAATCATGACAAAAGACTCAGAAGCTACTTGAATTCAGTACTGTCTCTTTTAGATCAGTGTCATCTTATTTGTGCATACGTCCAGAACATTTTTATTAATACTTTTGACATGAGACGTGTTATGCATTCTTATTGTGCCAGAGTGATATGCTCTTTCTGTATACAGCAATAAAGCTTTCATTGCAGCATAACTATCCTGTCAGAAAGAAATGTACAATAAGAGTATCATGCATTATTTATCCATCACTGACATGTATTCACATGTGAATAATGAATGTTTCTTTGGCAGCTTTCAAAATATATACTGCTTTCCCGTCATATTACAACTGCCAAAATAATTTTTTGTCAGTCTCTATTGCTGATCACTTAAAGTATAATTATTAAGTTGCATAGAGATTTCTTAATTCACTGAATATATATTTTAAGTTTTTTTTCAATTTTCCCTTCCTCATATGGGGGGAATGTTAAACTGGAAGAGCACATAGGTTTGAGTGCGGGTGCGGGTGAGGGGGGGGGGTGGGCCTTTAAAATCTATATTAATGATGTGGATGAAGGGACCAAGTGTAATGTAGCCAAATTTGCTGATGATGCAAAGCTAGGTGGGAAAGCAAGATGTGAGGAGGACACAAGAATATGCAAATTGAGAGACAGGCTCAGTGAGTGGGTAAAAATTTGGCAGATGGAGTATAATGTGGGAAAATGTGAGGTTATCCACTTTGGTAGGAAAAATAAAAAAGCAGGTAATTATTTAAATGAAGAGAGATTACAAAATGCTGCAGTATAGAGGGGTCTGGGGGTCCTTGTACATGAAACACAAAAAGTTAGCATGCAGGTACAGCAAGTAATTAGGAAGGCAAATGGAATGTTGGCCTTGATTCCAAGGGGGATGGAGTATAAAAGTAGGGAAGTCCTACTACAACTGTACAGGGCATTGGTGAGACCACACCTAGATGACTGCTTACAGTTTTGGTCTTCCCCTTTGCAATACAGGCCAACATTCTATTTGCCTTCCTGATTACTTGCTGTACCTGCATATTAACTTTGTGTGTTGCATGCACAAAGACCTCCAGGTCCCTCTGTATTACAGCATTTTGTAATTTCTCTCCATTTAAATAATAATTTTAAAAAAAAATTCTGCCAAAGTCGATAACCTCACACTTTCACACATTATAATTCGTCTGTCAATGTTTTGCCCACTCACTTAGCCTGTCTCTAACCTTTGCAGATTTTTTGTGTCCTCCTCACAACTTGCTTTCCCACCCAGCTTTGCATCATCAGCAAACATGGTTACAATACACTCGGTCCATTCATCCAAATCATTAATATAGATTGCAAATAGTTCAGGCCGCTGCACGGGTCCTTGTGGCACCCCACTAGCTACAGTTTGCCTCCCGGAAAATTACCCATTTATCCCGAATCTCTGTTTTCTGTTAGATAGCCAATCCTCAATCCATGCTAATATATGACCCCCAACCCCGTGAACTTGCATCTTGTGCAGTAATCTTTTATGTGGCACCTTTATCGAATGCCTTCTGGAAATCCAAATACACCACATCCACTGGTTCCCCCTTATTCACCCTGCTCGCTACATCCTCAAAGAACTCCAGCAAATTTTTCAAACATGATTTCCCTTTCATTAAACCATGCTGACTCTGCTTGACTGTATTCGGCTTTTCCAAATGTCCTGCTACTGCTTTCTTACCTGATATTGGAAAAGAGTTTGCTCACAGTACTTGTTCTGAGAGGTTGCTTCACACTTTGGAGGTTTCATCTGCACATTCGTGGTCTGATCTATGACATCAGGATGGATGTCGCTTATGCTGTCATACATTGGACTTCAGATGAGAATCAAGATAGCCAGTAACAGCACCAATAACAACAGTAGCAACAGCCTGCTGGTCACAGACCTGTAACTCCACATGCAAGAGGAGAGCTGCATAGAGGGCAGCAGCAGAGTGGTTTAGCTCGCAGTAGGCCATTCCCGTCACACAGGGTCTACAGGCAGAGGATAAGCTTCCTTGACAAATCTTCTGGAATTTTTTGAGGATGTTTCCAGTAGAGTGGACAAGGAAGAACCAGTTGATGTGGTATATTTGGACTTTCAGAAGGCTTTCGACAAGGTCCCACACAAGAGATTAATGTGCAAAGTTAAAGCACATGGGATTGGGGGTAGTGTGCTGACATGGATTGAGAACTGGTTGTCAGACAGGAAGCAAAGAGTAGGAGTAAATGGGGAATTTTCAGAATGGCAGGCAGTGACTAGTGGGGTACCGCAAGGTTCTGTGCTGGGGCCCCAGCTGTTTACACTGTACATTAATGATTTAGACGAGGGGATTAAATGTAGTATCTCCAAATTTGCGGATGACACTAAGTTGGGTGGCAGTGTGAGCTGCAACGAGGATTCTATGAGGCTGCAGAGCGACTTGGTTAGGTGAGTGGGCAAATGCATGGCAGATGAAGTATAATGTGGATAAATGTGAGGTTATCCACTTTGGTGGTAAAAACAGAGAGACAGACTATTATCTGAATGGTGACAGATTAGGAAAAGGGCAGGTGCAAAGAGACCTGGGTGTCATGGTACATCAGTCATTGAAGGTTGGCATGCAGGTACAGCAGGCGGTTAAGAAAGCAAATGGCATGTTGGCCTTCATAGCGAGGGGATTTGAGTACAAGGGCAGGGAGGTGTTGCTACAATTGTACAGGGCCTTGGTGAGGCCACACCTGGAGTATTGTGTACAGTTTTGGTCTCCTAACCTGAGGAAGGACATTCTTGCTATTGAGGGAGTGCAGCGAAGGTTCACCAGACTGATTCCCGAGATGGCGGGACTGACCTATCAAGAAAGACTGGATCAACTGGGCGTGTATTCACTGGAGTTCAGAAGAATGAGAGGGGACCTCATAGAAACGTTTAAAATTCTGACGGGGTTAGACAGGTTAGATGCAGGAAGAATGTTCCCAATGTTGGGGAAGTCCAGAACCAGGGGACACAGTCTAAGGATAAGGGGGAAGCCATTTAGGACCGAGATGAGGAGGAATTTCTTCACCCAGAGAGTGGTGAACCTGTGGAATTCTCTACCACAGAAAGTTGTTGAGGCCAATTCACTAAATATATTCAAAAATGAGTTAGATGAAGTCCTTACTACTAGGGGAATCAAGGGGTATGGTGAGAAAGCAGGAATGGGGTACTGAAGTTGAATGTTCAGCCATAAACTCATTGAATGGCGGTGCAGGCTAGAAGGGCCGAATGGCCTACTCCTGCACCTATTTTCTATGTTTCTATGACATGTCTGAACAGCAGTGTGACAGGAGGCTCTGGGTGTCACATCAGGTTGTGGCAGACATTTGCAGCTTATTGGAATAAGACCTGGTGGCCATGCTTTACCAGTGGCTGTCAAAGTCACCACCGCCCTCAACATTTTTGCTTCTGGCTCCTTCCAGGGCTCTGCCAGAGACATTTGCAGAATCTCCCAGTCAGCAGCACACAAATGCATAAGACTGATGACTTGTTCACCAGGGCCAAGGATTGTGTCAACTTTCCCAGTGATGACGCTAGTCAGAATGAGCGGGCGCTGAGGTTTGCGGCTCTGGCTGGATTCCCACAGGTGAAGGACATCATCGACTGTACACACGTGGCAATTAGGGCACCCACAGATCCACTCTATCAATGTGCAACTGGTGTGCCACCACAAAATGATGTTTATGCAGGTGAGCGCTTGATTTCCGGGAAGCTGCCATGAAGCTTTCATCCTGCCACAGTCCAACATCCCTGTGTCTTCACACCTGGAAGCAGTGTTACCAGCTGGCTGCTAGGAGACAAAGCACACCAACTTAAAGTGTGGCTGATGATACCCCTCAGAAACCTGAGGAATGAGGCCCAAGAGCACTACAATCAATGCCATATCACCACCAGATGTGTCGTCAAACAAGCCATCGGCATGCTGAAGATATGCTTCAGGTGCCTGGACTGATTGGAAGGTGCTCGTCAGTACGCACCAGCTAGGGTCTCCAGAATGGTGGTGGTGTGCATTACAGACGGCTTAAGGCCAAGGTCGAACAAAAAACCCATGACCTAAAGAATAGATAGTGGGTGGAGAAAGCACAGGAGATTCAGCAGCTGGCCGACAGCCAAGATGTGCGAGGATTCTTCACCGCAGTCAAGCCCACCTATGGCCCAAGCATCCAAGGCCTCACCCCACTGCAGGCCAAGAACGGGGAGACACTCATCAAGGACACCGAAGCAGTCAGGACCCGCTGGAAGAAGCGCTTCGAAGATCTCCTTAACCGAGACTCTGTCTTTGACTCGAGTGCCCTCGACTCCATCTCAGCAAATTCCCAGCCCTGCACGAGGTGGAAAAGGCCATCCACAAGCTCAAGAACAACAAGGCAACGGGAATGGATGGAATCCCCGCTGAGGCACTAAAGTATGACAAAGAGCTACTATTGGCACGAATGCATGACGTCATCTCTCTCATCTGGAAGGAGGAGAGCATGCCGGGAGATCTCAGAGATGCAGTAATTGTGACCATCGTTAAAAAAGGGGACAAGTCCGACTGTGGCAAACACAAAGGAATCTCTCTCTTATCAGCCACTGGGAAAGTCATTGCTAGAATCCTCCTCCACTGTCTTCTCCCTGTGGCTGAGGAGCTTCTCCCGGAGTCACAGTGCGGATTTCGTCCTCTAGGGATACAATGGACATGATCTTTACGGTGCGATAACTGCAAGAAAAATGCAGGGAACAGCACCAAACCTTGTACATGGCCTTCTTTGATCTTACAAAGGCCTTTGACACTGTCAACCATGAGGAACTATGGAGCATCCTCCTCCATTTCGGCTGCCCCCAAAAGTTTGTCGCCATTCTCCGCCTGCTCCACAACGACCTGCAGGCCGTGATCCTGATCAATGGATCCATCACAGACCCAATCCATGTCCAGAATGGGATCAAGCAGGGCTGCGTCATCGCGCCAACCCTCTTCTCAATCTTCCTCGCTGCAATGCTCCACCTCACAGTCAACAAGATCCCCGCTGGAGTGGAACTAAACTATGGAACCAGTGGGAATCTGTTCAACCTTCGTCGTCTCAGGCCAGATCCAAGACCGTCCCAACCTCTGTCGTTGAACTGCAATACGCGGACGACGCATGCGTCTGCGCACATACAGAGACTGAACTCCAAGTCATAGTCAACATCTTCACTGAGGCATACGAATGCATGAGTCTTACACTAAACATCTGTAAACAAAGGTCCTTGACCAACCTGACCCCGCCACACAGCACTGCCCCCCCAGTCATCAAGATCCATGGCGCAGCCCTGGACAATGTGAATCACTTTCCATACCTTGGGAGCCTATTATCAGCAAGGGCAGACATCGTCGACAAGGTTCAACACCGCCTCCAGTGCGCCAGCGCAGCCTTCGGCCGCCTGAGAAAGAGTGTTCGAAGATCAGGTTCTTAAATCAATCACCAAGCTCATGGTATACAGGGCTGTAGTGATACCCACCCTCCAGTATGGCTCAGAGATGTGGACTTTATACAGTAAATACCTCAAATCGCTGGAGAAATACCACCAACGATGTCTCCGCAAGATCCTGCAAATCCCCTGGGAGGACAGGCGCACCAATGTTGGCGTCCTCAATCAGGTCAATATGCCCAGCATCGAAGCACTGACCACACTCGACCAGCTCCGTTGGGTGGGCCACGTTGTTCGCATGCCTGACACAAGACTCCCAAAGAAAGTGGTCTACTCAGAACTCCTACACAGCAGGCGATCCCCAGGTGGGCAGAGGAAACATTTTAAGGACACCCTCAAAGCCTCCTTGATAAAAATGCAACATCCCACGGCACCTGCAAGTCCCTAGCCAAAGACTGCCCTGAGTGGAGGAAGAGCATCTGGGAGGGCACTGAGCACCTCGAGTCTCGTCGCCGAGAGCATGCAGAAAACAAGTCAAAACAGCAGAAGGAGCATGCAGCAAACCAGTCCCACCCACCCTTTCCTTCAACGATTGTCTGTCCCACCTGTGACATAGACTGTAATTCCCGTATTGGACTGTTCAATCACCTAAGAACTCACTTAAGGAGTGGAAGCAAGTCTTCCTCGATTTTGAGGGACTGCCAATGATGGTGTGCTGTGCGCTGCATAACATTGCACAGCAGTGAGGTTTGGACCTGCAAGAGGACCAAGGCACAGAGCACAGAGCCGCTTTGGAGGATTCTGAGGAGGTGGAGGAAGAGGAGGATAAGGAGGAGGAGGAAGGTGATTGAGAGCAATGCACCACCAGCTGCGCACATTGCTGCCCAGGGTGTCCGGGATGTTCTGAGTATTGCAAGGTTCACATAGGTTCCACCAGTGTACCCAGCTAACAACCACATGCAAAAGCCGCTTTTCATCGCTTTCTCCCCACCCCCCCAGTGCCACAATACAATACAGTCCTCCCAAAAAAAGCATTCCTCTCTTACCCCACATTGGTCGTCATCAATTCATGTATTCCCATTCATCATTAAACAACTGAACAGATAACTTTCCAGCCAGCCAGCAAGGGCAAGACTGGAAAATAATAATATTTATGTGCTTCAAGTAAAGAACAGAAACTTAACAATGTAACAATGTTTAAAACACCCCTGTTCATACTCTTGTGCAACTCAAATCTTTAATCTTCCTTTTCCGAGCACTTCTATGTGTTGCAACTCCTATTGCTTGAGCAGAGGTAGAGACAGGCTGCTAACATCCCTGCTCTGACTGCTGAGTTGCTCTTGGCTGGCATCCTCTGGGCTTTGAAGCCCAATAGGACCCCGACAAAGACAGCTTCAATTACACCTAGTGCAGAGACAATCAGGACAGACGACAGCATGTCAGATACTAACTAAATTGGGTGGGGATGGGGGGGGGGAAATCGGATGGGAAGTGGAAGCACATTGAGTGGAGTCCCCACTTCCATGTCCCCTTTCACCATCTTCCTACTCTTGGCCCAACTGCACTTCACTACCACTATGCTGGAGAACACTTTGATGCAGATCAGTGGGGAGTTGCAAGGCCAAGGCTAGCATATTGTTCATCCTCTTTAAGATGGCACCCAGACTCTGCAAGCCCTTATTTAAGGCCTGCATGCACTTGTTTGCTGCATTTGATGTTCCATGCTTTTGGCCACTCCATCCATGGAAGAAGAGAGCATCGCACTTGCCTGTGACAGGAACCCACTCATGCTTGAGGCAGACTCCTCCAATCTCTCTGCAATTGTGGACAGTATGCTTGGAATTACTGTCTGTACTCTGCACATTCTCTGCTGCTGCTCAATGATTATCACTTCATCCACAGCATCTGTGTCCAGCTGGAAGAGGCCTGCGCCCTCCAATGTGGATTCTCCACTGCTGTCTCTGACTCCACCATCTGCTCTTGCTCATTTGAGAAGTGTAAGTCATCAGGTGAAGACCCAAATATCAGGCTAACTGATCCCACCGAAGTGCGAGTAGTTAAGCAGGTGCAAACCAGCAATAACTGTAAAAACAACACTCAAACCACCCCAGCACCCTCCCACGATTCTACCTGCGGTCACCTTTCCCAATGCCTTTCCTCAACAATCCCCCCCTGACACTTGGCCCTGACCCCCTCCTCCTCCCACTATCAATACCCCTGGCCCTGCCCACATCAGGACCAGTACGTCATGCAGCAGAGCACCTCGATTGTGACTGCTGAGGTGGGTGGGGGGGCGACAATGATTCCCGATTTTCAAGTACTGTCACCATTGGTGGTGTGCACCTTGGGGTGCAGTGCCATATCCCACAACCATCGATTGCCGCATAGCATTGGCATTGGCGGTCTGGGTATTCTCCCTCTCCGCTGCAATCAGCTCCGCCAGGTCCCCCGATTGACGGGCTGCTAAAGCCGCGATGTTTGCGGACAACCCAGCAATGGCCTGGAGGAGCTCTCAACTCAAGTCGATGCTCATCCTAGATAGTCCCATCATGTCCAGGTTCGCATTTACCTGTCTCGCAGCATTCCCACATTGTCGGATCAGCCGCCGCAGATTCAGCATGTGTGCCGTTGCATGCCGCTTGTTCCCGCTTCCTCGGACCGGACTCCAGGAAAGTCGGATTCCGACGAGGAACCGGTTGCCACAGGTAGAAAGGACCCTTCAAGTCCTGCCACCGCTCCCTCCTCCTGCACCACCACGACAACATTTTGAGGAGTGTTCTCCTCCTGCTCTTCAACCATCTGTTGCATCACCATCTCTTCATCACTTCCAACACCATCTCCTCATTCCTCATTCTGCCCTTTGGAATACCAAAGGGCAGAAAATGCTGGTGGGAGTTGTGTACAGGCCACCAAACAGTAATAGTGAGGTGGGGGAAAGCATAAAACAAGAAATAAGGGATGTGTGCAATAAAGGTACAGCAGTTATCATGGGCGACTTTAATTTACATATAGATTGGGCTAACCAAACTGGTAGCAATGCGGTAGAGGAGGATTTCCTGGAGTGTATTAGCGATGGTTTTCTTGACCAAGATGTGGAGGAACCGACTCGAGAGCTGGCCATCCTAGACTGGGTGATGTGTAATGAGAAGGGACTAATTAGCAATCTGGTTGTGCGAGGCCCCTTGGGGAAGAGTGACCATAATATGGTAGAATTCTTTATTAAGATTGAGAGTGACATTTAATTCAGAAACTAGGATCCTAAACTTAAGAAAAGCTAACTTCGATGGCCTGAGGCGTGAATTGGCGAGAATAGACTGGCAAATGATACTTAAAGGGTTGACGGTGGATAGGCAATGGCAAACATTTATAGATCACATGGATGAACTTCAACAGTTGTACATCCCTCTCTGGAGTAAAAATAAAACAAGGAAGGTGGTTCAACCGTGGCTAACAAGGCAAATTAAGGATAGAGTTAGATCCAAGGAAGAGGCATATAAATTGTCCAGAAAAAGTAGCAAACCTAAGGACTGGGAGAAATTTAGAAATCAGCAGAGGAGGACAAAGGGTTTAATTAGAGGGGGAAAATAGAGTATGAGAGGAAGCTTGCCGGGAACATAAAAACTGACTGCAAAAGCTTCTATATATATATATATATATATATATATATAATATATATGTGAAGAGAAAAAGATTGGTGAAAACAAATGTAGGTCCCTTGCAGTCAGACTCAGGTGAATTAATAATGGGGAACAAATAAATGGCAGACCATTTGAACAAATACTTTGGTTCTGTCTTCACGAAGGAAGACACAAATGACCTTCTGGATGTACTAGGGGACCGAGGGTCTAGTGACAAGGAGGAACTGAAGGATATCCTTATTAGGCAGGAAATTGTGTTGGGGAAATTGATGGGATTGAAAGCCGATAAATCGCCAGGGCCTGATTGCCTGCATCCCAGAGTACTTAAGGAGGTGGCCCTAGAAATAGTGGATGCATTAGTAATAATTTTCCAACAGTCTATCGACTCGATCAGTTCCTATGGACTGGAGGGTAGCTAATGTAACACCACTTTTTAAAAAAGGAGGGAGAGAGAAAATGGGTAATTATAGACCGGTTAGCCTGATATCAGTAGTGGGGAAAATGTTGGAATCTATTATTAAGGATGAAATAGCAGCGCATTTGGAAAGCAGTGACAGGATCGGTCCAAGTCAGCATGGATTTATGAAAGGGAAATCATGCTTGACCAATCTTCTGGAATTTTGTGAGGATATAACTAGTAGAGTGGACAAGGGAGAACCAGTGGATGTGGTGTATTTGGACTTTCAAAAGGCGTTTGACAAGGTACCACATAAGAGATTGGTGAACAAGATCAAGGCACATGGTATTGGGGCTAATGTACTGGCGTGGATAGAGAATTGGTTGGCAGGCAGGTAGCAGAGAGTCGAGATAAATGGATCCTTTTCAGAATGGGAGGCAGTAACTAGTGGAGTTACCCCAGGGCTCAGTGCTGGGACTCCTTCTCTTCACAATATACATTAATGATTTGGATGAAGGAATTGAGGGTAATATCTCCAAGTTTGCAGATGACACTAAACTGGGTGGCAGTGTGAGCTGTGAGGAGGATGCTAAGAGGCTGCAGGTTGATTTGGACAGGTTAGGAGAGTGGGCAAATGCATGCCAGATGCAGTATAATGTAGATAAATGTGAGGTTATCCACTTTGGTGGCAAAAACACGAAGGCAGAATATTATCTGAATAGCGGCAGATTAGGAAAAGGGGAGGTGCAACGAGTACTGGGTGTCAAGATTCATCAGTCATTGAAAGTTGGCAAGCAGGTACAGCAGGCGGTCAAGAAGGAAAATGGCATGTTGGCCTTCATAGCTAGGGGATTTGAGTATAGGAGCAGGGAGGTCTTACTGCAGTTGTACAGGACCTTGGTGAAGCCTCACCTGGAATATTGTGTTCAGATTTGGTCTCCTAATCTGAGGAAGGACATTCTTGCTATTGAAGGGGTGCAGCAAAGGTTTACCAGATTGATTCCAGGGATGGCTGGACTGACATATGAGGAGAGACTGGATCAACTGGGCCTTTATACACTGGAGTTTAGAAGGATGAGAGGGGATCTCATAGAAATGTATAAGATTCTGATGGGATGGGTCACATTAGATGCGGGAAGAATGTTCCCGATGTTGGGGAAGCCCAGAACCAGGGGACACAGTCTTAGGATAAGGGGTAGGCCATTTAGGACTGAGATGAGGAGAAACTTCTTCACTCAGAGTTGTTAACCTGTGGAATTCCCTGCAGCAGACAGTCGTTGATGCCAGTTCATTGGATATATTCAAGAGGGAGTTAGGTGTGGCCCTAAGGGATCAAGGGGTATGGAGAGAAAGCAGGAAAGGGGTACTAAGGTGAATGATCAGCCATGATCATATTGAATGGTGGTGCAGGTTCGAAGGGCCAAATGGCTTACTCCTGCACCTATTTTGCATGTTTTTATGTTTCTATATTTCTATTCCCCATTCCCTCCAATGACTCCTCTCTGGGAGGGGCAGGGGAGGGGAGGGGAGGGAGGGGAGGGGTCAGAGGTAACATGAGAGCAATTCACTTTGCGCACGCTTATGAGGAGAACAAACATTTTACCGAGAATCATTACATGAAACTATCATAAGCAAAGTAGACAGAAACTACATGATTTAACAAAACTTGAGTGCTAAACAGTATGTTGCTTTCCAAGTGGCAGAGTGTGATCAACCAAAAGTTCATGGCAGAACTAACATTTCGTGCTCCCAGCATTACATTACATTCTACATTTTATTGACATAACATGACCACAGTACAGCCGAGGGATTATGCAGACTTACCCTCCGTGAGAACTGGCTCGGCACTAACACACATGGCGGTGCGATCATATGCTCCCAGCAGGGCTGCAGTGCGGTCCTCTCTGTCTGTTAATTGAAGAGTCTTTGGCAGAAGAGTTCCGCCCTATTGCCGGCTAACTTTTTCTGCAAAGGTGACAAAAAATGTGTAAACTAATTTCACAGCTACTAATACGGAACACACACACATACACACACATATACATGTATAGGTAGACATCCCCAATTAACCAGGAATTCCAAGCATATTGTCCTTTCGTCAACGAGGGCACCATTTAAGTTCTATTAGTACACAAGTGTTGCATGATGAACACATGAAAATACAGAGGACTAACAAAATGAGATTGATGATGGGAAATAAAAAATGTCACCAAGCTTTACAATATAATAAAATGTGGCACAACTTAAGAGTAATTAGTGAGTGCATGATAACAGTTATTTCTTACTCTCGCAGACCCAACGATGTCATTCCACCGTTTGTGGCACTAGTTCGGCCCCCGCATCACGGGTGCAACAGGCGACATCGCTTCAGCGATCTCTCGCCATAATCTTGGATACACATTTGATGCAGGTTAGTTGATCCCAGTGGGCCTCCACTTCATGAACCAATGATTCCTGGGCTTCTTGAGGGAAACGAATGGCCCTCCTTCTCCCACCTACCTCCCTTTTCACTTGTTTTTCCATCTTATTTATATTGATTTTTATATTTAAATTTAAATGTATTAATAATTATTTTTATGTACTATTATTAATAAAAGTTATATTATATCAATTATTACTGAAAATAATCTTAAAAATCCTTATGTAAACAGATCTTATTAAACAACTCTTCTCTCTCTCAAATCGGCCCACCTCTGCACTCTCAAAATATACAACACTCAGTGTTCTCTGTGCATGCTCAGGGTCACCTTTTACCCCCAAATTGCAGGAGAATGCTCGCGCATGCACAGAGAAGAAAAAAATGCACGTTTTCTAGGGAGGCTTCTTTCCATTAGTAAGGCAAGCAGATCGATGACTTTTAGGCCCTATGCCACCACCCGCTCCGGCCCGCTACCGCTACACACCGCGACCGCCGAGACTCACCCATCGAAAATCGCGGGAGCGCGCAGCAACGGTATTCCAGCAGTTCAAAAGACCCAACCGCTGGAGTACCGCTAAGAATCAGGTGGCAGTGATCCCGATGGAAATTCTAGCCCTTAGAAACCAGCAAAGGATGACAAAAAAATGTGATAATACAGAGAAAATATAATATGGGAGTAAATTAGCAAGAAATATAAAAGAGATTGTAAGATCTTCTCCAAGTATGTATAAAGGAAGAGAAGAGCAAAAGTAAGCAGTGGTGCCTTAGAGGCTGAGACAAGAGAAATTGTATTTGGGAACAAGGAAATGGCAGAGACTTTAAACAAATATTTTGTATCTGTCTTCATAGTAGAAGACACAAAGTGTACAAAAGTAGTGGGGAATCAGCGGGCTAATCAAAGCAAGGAATTTAATATTAGTAGAGAAAATGTACTTGAGAAAGTCAGGAAAATGCTGGAATCCATTATTAAGGAAGTGGTAACAGGGTACTTAGAAAATCATTATAGGATTAGGCAGAGTCAGCATGGTTTTATGAAAGATAAATCGTGTTTGACAAATTTATTCAAGTTGTTTTGAGGATGTAACTAACAGTGTAGATAAAGGGGAACCAGTTGATGTAATATACTTGGATTGCCAAAAGACATTCAATAAGGTGCCACATAAAAGGTTGTTAAGCAAGATAAGGGCACATGGGGTTGGGGGTAATGTATTAGCATGGATAAAGGATTGGGTAATGATCACAAAACAGAGAGTAGGGATAAACGGGTCAATTTCTGATTGGCAGGCTGTAACTAGTGGGGTGCCATAAGGATCAGCTATTTACAATCTATATTAATGACTTAAATGAAGGGATCAAGTATCCAAGTTTGCTGGTGATAAAAGCTAGGTGGGAAAGTAAGATGTGAAGAGGACACAAAGCCTGCAAAGGAATATTAACCATTTAAGTGATTGGGATAGAAGGTGGCAGATCGAGTATAATGTGGGGGAATGTGAGGTTATTCAATTTGGTATGAAGAATATAAAAACAGAATATTTTTTAAATGGTGAGAAACTCTTAAATATTGGTGTTCAAAGAAATTTAGGTTGTCCTAGTATAAGCAACACAGAGAGTTAGTATGCAGGTACAGCTAGCAATTAGAAAGGTAAAAGTGGCATGTTTGCCTTTATTGCTGGAGGGTTGGAGTACAAGAGTAAGGAAGTTTTATTCCAATTGTACAGGGGTTTGGTGAGCCCACATCGGGAGTACTGTGCACAGTTTTGCTCTCCTTATTTAAGGAAGGATATACTTTCTTTAGAGGTGGTGCAACAAAGGTTCATTAGATTGATCCCGGTGATGAGAAGGTTGTCCTTTGAGAAGAGATTGAGTAGATTTGGCCTATACTCTCTGAAGTTTAGAAGAATGAGAGGTGCTCCTGAAGAATAAGATGCTGAGGGGGATTGATGGGAAAATTGCTGAAAGATTGTTTCCCCTGGCTGGAGAACCTAGAACTAGGGGGCATAGTCTCAGGATAAAGGGCTGGCTTTTTAAGACTGAGATGAGGAGAATTTCTCTGCCCCAGTGCTGTGGATGCTCAGTCGTTTAGTATATTCAAGGCTGAGATAAATAGATTTTTTGGACTCCAGAGGAATTAAGGGATATGGAGATAATATGCAGAAAAGTGGAGTTGAGGTTGAAGATCAGCCATGATCTTATTGAATTGCGGAGCAGGCTCAATGGGCCATTTGGTCTACTCCTGCTCCTAATTCTTATGTTCTAAGAGATTAATTAGCAAAAATGAAAAAATGGAATTGGGCATAACCTTGTGATATGAGTTGGTAGATAGGAGAGAGAGAATAGGGATAAAAGGTTCACAGGCAAGATGTGACAACTAATGTTCCCCAGGGATCTCTACGTGTGCCTTAGTATTTCACCATATTTATTAACGACTTAGATGAAGCAATAGAGAGTTGGAAATCCAAGTCTGCAGATGACAGTAAGTTAGGAGACATCGGAATGGAAGCAGGAAGTTGCGAAGGAACATAGACAGATTAAGTGAGTGGACAAATCTATGACAGATGGAGTTCAATGTGGGGAAGTGTGAGTTCATCCACATTTTATACAAGAAAGACAAATCAGAATATTCTCTTAATAGTGAGAGATGAGGAGCTGTGGAGGTGCAAACGGATTTAGTGTCCATGTACACAAATCACAAAATGATTCCAGGTGCAAAAGGTAATCAAAAAAGGCTAATGGAATGTTGGCCTTTATCTCAAGGGAATTGAAATTGAAAAGTAAGGAAATCATGCTTCAGTTGTACAGAATCTTGGTCATACCCCATTTCGAGCGCTGCATTCAGTTTTGGACACCGTACTTCAAGATATATTGGCCTTAGATGGGGTACAGTGCAGTTTCATCAGAGTAATACCAAGGGGCCGATTTTCAGCAAGGCCTCCGCCCACCCAAGTGCCGCTCCTGGCCGCCGAGGTAATGGACGGTACTTTGGGCGGGATATTTATGAAGAAGGTCCCTCGAAGGTCGGCGGATGGCAAATAGAAGACGTATGCTGCCAATCTGGGCAGCAGCAGGCAGGAGGTCACATTCTTGGTGGCAGAGGCGCTTGCTGGCTAAGAGCCGCCGAGGATGGAGTTGGGCCCACGGAGGGTCGAAGACCTATAAAAAAAAAAATCACAAATAAAACATTTTAAAAGTATCCGAAGACCTTCAGGGGACCCCATCCAGGTAAGTCGCTGTTGAAAAAAAGTATTAAAATGTTCACTTATCTTTTTTTCAGGTTCTTCATACTCACTGTCGGGGACAGACCAGCCTCCAGTCAGTGGTTCACCCTGGTTGTGCTGCCGAGTCCCTCCGCCTCCCGCCCAAAGGAATCTGGGAGCTCGGGGCGGGAGCTCAATTGCGCCACTCGGCTGTCCGCTGACGTCAATGGGCGCTTCCCGGCGGCTCTCCCCTCCCGCCCGTTCCAGGCCACCCTGAAAGTGGAACTGGGCAGAGAACCCGGGGACTGGGAGAAATTTAGAAATCAGCAGAGGAGGACAAAGGGTTTGATTAGGGCAGGGAAAATGGAGTACGAGAAGAAGCTTGCAGGGAACATTAAGACGGATTGCAAAAGTTTCTATAGATATGTAAAGAGAAAAAGGTTAGTAAAGACAAACGTAGGTCCCCTGCAGTCAGAATCAGGGGAAGTCATAACGGGGAACAAAGAAATGGCGGACCAATTGAACAAGTACTTTGGTTCGGTATTCACTGAGGAGGACACAAACAACCTTCCGGATATAAAAGGGGTCGGAGGGTCTAGTAAGGAGGAGGAACTGAGGGAAATCCTTATTAGTCGGGAAATTGTGTTGGGGAAATTGATGGGATTGAAGGCCGATAAATCCCCAGGGCCTGATGGACTGCATCCCAGAGTACTTAAGGAGGTGGCCTTGGAAATAGTGGATGCATTGACAGTCATTTTCCAACATTCCATTGACTCGGGATCAGTTCCTATGGAGTGGAGGGTAGCCAATGTAACCCCACTTTTTAAAAAAGGAGGGAGAGAGAAAACAGGGAATTACAGAACGGTCAGCCTGACATTGGTAGTGGGTAAAATGATGGAATCAATTATTAAGGATGTCATCGCAGTGCATTTGGAAAGAGGTAATATGATAGGTCCAAGTCAGCATGGATTTGTGAAAGGGAAATCATGCTTGACAAATCTTCTGGAATTTTTTGAGGATGTTTCCAGTAGAATGGACAAGGGAGAACCAGTTGATGTGGTATATTTGGACTTTCAGAAGGCTTTCGACAAGGTCCCACACAAGAGATTAATGTGCAAAGTTAAAGCACATGGGATTGGGGGTAGTGTGCTGACATGGATTGAGAACTGGTTGTCAGACAGGAAGCAAAGAGTAGGAGTAAATGGGGACTTTTCAGAATGGCAGGCAGTGACTAGTGGGGTACCGCAAGGTTCTGTGCTGGGGCCCCAGCTGTTTACACTGTGCATTAATGATTTAGACGAGGGGATTAAATGTAGTATCTCCAAATTTGCGGATGACACTAAGTTGGGTGGCAGTGTGAGCTGCAAGGAGGATTCTATGAGGCTGCAGAGCGACTTGGATAGGTTAGGTGAGTGGGCAAATGCATGGCAGATGAAGTATAATGTGGATAAATGTGAGGTTATCCACTTTGGTGGTAAAAACAGAGAGACAGACTATTATCTGAATGGTGACAGATTAGGAAAAGGGGAGGTGCAAAGAGACCTGGGTGTCATGGTACATCAGTCATTGAAGGTTGGCATGCAGGTACAGCAGGCGGTTAAGAAAGCAAATGGCATGTTGGCCTTCATAGCGAGGGGATTTGAGTACAAGGGCAGGGAGGTGTTGCTACAATTGTACAGGGCCTTGGTGAGGCCACACCTGGAGTATTGTGTACAGTTTTGGTCTCCTAACCTGAGGAAGGACATTCTTGCTATTGAGGGAGTGCAGCGAAGGTTCACCAGACTGATTCCCGGGATGGCGGGACTGACCTATCAAGAAAGACTGGATCAACTGGGCTTGTATTCACTGGAGTTCAGAAGAATGAGAGGGGACCTCATAGAAACGTTTCAAATTCTGACGGGGTTAGACAGGTTAGATGCAGGAAGAATGTTCCCAATGTTGGGGAAGTCCAGAACCAGGGGACACAGTCTAAGGATAAGGGGGAAGCCATTTAGGACCGAGATGAGGAGGAATTTCTTCACCCAGAGAGTGGTGAACCTGTGGAATTCTCTACCACAGAAAGTTGTTGAGGCCAATTCACTAAATATATTCAAAAAGGAGTTAGATGAAGTCCTTACGACTAGGGGAATCAAGGGGTATGGTGAGAAAGCAGGAATGGGGTACTGAAGTTGCATGTTCAGCCATGAACTCATTGAATGGCGGTGCAGGCTAGAAGGGCCGAATGGCCTACTCCTGCACCTATTTTCTATGTTTCTATGTTTCTATGTTTCAGGAGGAATGTTGGTGGCAGTGGGCGGCAGTCGGTGGCAGCGGGCGGTGAAGTGCTGAAAATCAGCCCCAAAGGGTTAAATTATGAAGATAGGTTGCTTAAATGCGGTTTGTATTCCCTTGAGTTTAGAAGGTTGAGGGGTGATCTAATCAAGATGTTTAAAATAACAAAAGGATTCAATAGGGTAGATACAAAGAAATGATTTCCTTTGATGGGGAATCCAGAATAAGGGGCCATAAACAAAATTAAAATCAGGTCATTTAGTAGTGAAATCAAGAAGCACTTTTTCACACAATGAGTTGTGGAAATCTGGAAATCAATATGCTGTGAATGCTGGATCAATTGAAATTTTTAAGACAGATTGTTAGATTTTTATTAGGTCAGTGAATCAAAGGATATGGTGCAGAGTTGAGGTACAGATCAGCATGATCTAATTGAATGGCATCACAAGCTCAAGGGGCTGAATGGCCTATCTTCCTATGTAACTAGCAGGGTGCCTCAGGAATCAGTGCTGGGGCTGTTGTTTACAATGCACATAAGAGACTTAGAAGTGGGGACAGAAACTAATCCTCTGAGTTTGCAGATTATATCAAACTGGAAGGGACTGCAAACAAGTGAGAACAGGCTATTCAAATACAGAAGGATCTAGATTGACTATAAAGCTGGGCTGATGAGTAGCAGATCTCATTTAATGTGGATAAATGTGAAGTCATGAGATTGGGAAAGGATAATAAACAAACAGTGGCAATACAAGCTAAATGGTATTATCCTAAAGGACACGACACAGGAGAGAGATTTAGGGTACTGATGGAAAGAAGCTAACAGCATATTGTACAGTAGCAATAATAAGAGCAATTGGGATCTTGAGCTGTCTAGCCAGAGAAATAGAGCACAAGTCTCAAGAAGTGATTGAGATTGTACAGAGCTTTGATCTGAGCCCACCTGGAGCACTGTGTACACTTCTGGTCACTGTATTATGAGAAAGATATCCAGGCATTGGAAAGGGTGCAAAGGGCAACTAAATTTATAGCTGGGATTAAGCTTCTCAATTGAGGTGAGAGTGCAGAAGCTGGGAACATTTACACTGGAGAAGAGAAGACTCAAGTATTCAAGATCCTAAAGGGCATTGACATAAAAAACATCAATATATATAATCACAGATTCTACAACAAAAGGGCATAGCCTCAAATTTAGAAGAGTGAGGGTGAAAAGACAGTGTACATTTAACTATTTACACATGAGGTGGTTAATATATGGGATTGTATCAGCAAATTCTAGAGAGAATTGGATAGGAACCTGGTGAAAAATTTGATAGAGGAGTATTATAGGTATTATGGGATATCGTATGATATTTGCAAACACTGGGATCAGCCAGATAGGCCATAATGATCTTTTCTGCTGCTTGCTATCCTATGTTTCTAGCCTGGGGGGTTGGGAGTATGGGGGTGTGGAGCATGGCTTACTAGCTGATTCAAGGAAAGGGTCACAGGGTTTTGCATTTGTGGCAGGTTCCCAGTGGAGGCAGCACTAAGGGAGGGTATTGTAGGTTCTGGATATATTAGGGAAAGATAAGGAAGTCTGTTACTATAGGGTTTGGAGGACCATAAAAGGGGGCCCAGCAGTCAGAGGTAGTTGCAGGGGCAGAAGGTAAAAATAAATCAAAGTGTGACATCACAACCAAGAGGGTAAGTGATTGGCTTGTGGATTGGTGAGTATTTAATCTTTTTCTTTTTCTTTTCTGATCAGTAAGAAACCTTTTGGCATTCTTATCAATTAAGTTAATTTAAGGGTTAAGCCATGGCAGGAGAGCCCAGACTCATGACATGCTCCTCCTGTGCTATGTGGGAAATCAGGGATGCATCCAGTGTCCCTGACAACTACATGTGCAGGAAGTGTATCCAGCTGCAGCTCCTGACAGACCGCATTGAGGCACTGGAGCTGTGCATGGATTCACTCTGGAGAATCCGCGATGCTGAGGATGTCGTGAATAGCATGTTTAGCGAATTGGTCACACCGCATGTAAAGGTTACACAGGCCAATAGGGAATGGGTGTCCATCAGACAGAGCAGTGGAAAGAAGGTAGTGTGGGTGTCCTCTGCGGTCATCTCCCTCCAAAACAGATACACCACCTTGGGTACTGTTGGGGGAGATGACTCATCAGGGGAAGGCAGCAGCTGCCAAGGCCATGGCACCAGGGGTGGCTATGCTGCACAGGAGGGCAGGAAAAAGAGTGGGAGAGCTACAGTGATAGGGGATTATATTGTAAGAGGAATAGATAGGTGTTTCTGCGGCCGCAAACGAGACTTCAGGATGGTACGTTGCCTCCCTGGTGCAAGGGTCAACGATGTCTCGGAGCAGCTGCAGCGCATTCTGGAGGGGGAGGGTGAACAGTCAGCTGACGTGGTACATATAGGTACCAACGATATAGGTAAAAAATGGGATGAGGTCTTATAAGTTGAATTTAGGGAGCTAGGAGTTAAATTAAAAAGCAAGACCTCAAATGTAGTAATCGCAGGATTGTTGCCATGCCACATGCGAGTCAGTGTAGGAATTACAGGATAGCTCAGATGAATATGTGGCTTGAGGAATGGTGCAAGGGGGAGGAATTCAAATTCCTGGGACATTGGAACCGGTTCTGGGGGAGGTGGGACCAGTACAAACCGGACGGTCTGCATCTGGGCAGGACCGGAACCAATGTCCTAGGCGGAGTGTTTGCTAGTGCTGTTGAGGAGGGTTGGGAATCTATGCAGGGAGGCAGAGGGGAGTAAAAAAGGGGCAGAAGCAAAAAGTAGGAAGGAGAAAAGCAAGAGTGGAGAGCAGAGAAATCAAGGGCAAAAATCGAAAAGGGCCACATTACAACATAATTCTAAAAGGATAAAGTGTGTTTAAAAAAAACAAGCCTGAAGGCTTTAAGTCTCAATGCGAGGAGCATTCATAATAAGGTAGATGAATTAACTGCACAGGTAGGTGTTAATGGATATGATGTAATTGGGATTACGGAGACATGGCTCCAAGGTAACTAAGGCTGGGAACTCAACATCCAGGGGTATTCAATATTCAGGAAGGACAGACAGGAAGTAAAAGGAGGTGGGGTAGCGTTACTGTTTAAAGAGGAGATTAACGCAATAGTAAGGAAGGACATTAGCGTGGATGATGTGGAATCTATGTGGATAGAGCTGTGGAACATCAAAGGGCAGAAAACACTCGTGGGTGTTGTGGACAGACCACCAAACAGTAGTAGGGAGGTTGGGTTTGACATCAAACAGGAAATTAAGGACACGTGCAATAAGCGTACAGCAGTTATCATGGGTGACTTTAATCTACATATCGATTGGCCTAACCAAACTGGTAGCAATAGTGTGGAAGAGGATTACCTGGAGTGTATAAGAAATGGTTTTCTAGACCAATATGTCAAGGAACCAACTAGAGAGCAAGTCATCCTAGACTGGGTCTTGTGTAATGAGAGGATTAATTAACAATCTTGTTGAGCGAGGGCCCTTGGGGAAGAGTGACCATAATATGGTAGAATTCTTCATTAAGATGGAGAGTGACACAGTGAATTCAGAGACTAGGGTCCTGAACTTAAAGAAAGGAAACTTCGACAGTATGAGACGTGAATTGGCTAGAATAGACTGGAGAATGATACTTAAAGGGTTGATGGTGGATAGACAATGGCAGACATTTAAATATCACATGGATGAACTACAACAATTTTACATTCCTGTGTGGCGTAAGTATAATTAAGGGAAGGTGGCTAACAAGGGAAATTAGTGAAAGTGTTAAATCCAAGGAAGAGGCACATAAATTGGCCAGAAAAAGCAGCAAATCTCAGGATTGGGAGAAATTTAGAATTCAGCAGAGGAGGACTAAGGGCTTAATTAGGAGGGAGAAAATAGAGTATGAGAGTAAGCTTGCTGGGAACATAAAAATTGACTGCAAAAGCTTCTATAGATATGTGAAGAGAAAACGATTAGTGAAGACTAATGTAGGTCCCTTGCAGTCAGAATCAGGGGAATTCATAATGGGGAGCAAGGAAATGGCAGACCAATTGAACGAATACTTTGGTTCTGTCTTCACTAAGGAAGACACGAATAACCTCCCGAAAATACTCGGTGACCGAGGGTCTAGCGAGAAGGGGGAACTGAGGGAAATCCTTATTAGTCAGGAAATGGTGTTGGGGAAATTGATGGGACTGAAGGCCGATAAATCCCCAGGGCGTGATAGTCTGCATCCTAGACTCTGGTTCAGTTCCTATGGCTTGGAAGGTAGCTAATGTAACCCCACTTTTTAAAAAAGGAGAGAGAGAGAAAACAGGGAATTATAGACTAGTTAGCCTGACATCGGTGCTGGAATCAATTATTAAAGATGTAATAGCAGCGCATTTGGAAAGCAGTGATAGGATCAGTCCATGTCAGCATGGATTTATGAAAGGGAAATCATGCTGACAAATCTTAGAATTTTTTGAGGATGTAACTAGTAGAGTGGACAAGGGAGAACCAGTGGATGTGGTGTATTTAGACTTTCAAAAGGCTTTTGACAAGGTCCCACACAAGAGATTAGTGTGCAAAATTAAGGCACACTGTATTGGGAGTAATGTATTGACGTAGATAGAGAACTGGTTGGCAGACAGGAAGCAAAGAGTGGGAATAAACGGGTCCTTTTCAGAATGGCAGGCAGTGACTAGTGGGGTGCCGCAGGGTTCAGAGCTGGGACCCCAGCTATTTACAATATACATTAGTGATTTAGATGAAGGAATTAAATGTAATATCTTCAAGTTTGCAGGTGACACTAAGCTGGGTGGCAGTCCTAGCTGCAAGGAGGATGCTAGGAGGCTGCAGAGGCACTTGGACAGGTTAGGTGAATGGGCAAGTGCATGGTAGATGCAGTATAATGTGGATAAGTGTGAGATTTTCCACATTGGTGACAAAAACAGAAAGGCAGGATATTATCTGAATGGTGACAGATTAGGAAAAGGGGAGGTGCAACGAGACCTGGGTGTCATGGTATATCAGTCATTGAAGGTAGGCATGCAGGTACAGCAGGCGGTGAAGAAATCAAATGTCATTCTGGCCTTCATAGTGAGGGGATTTGAGTATAGGAGCAGGGAGGTCTTAATGCAGTTGTACAGGGCCTTGGTGAGACCAAACCTTGAGTATTGTGTGCCATTTTGGTCTCCTAATCTGAGAAAGGACATTCTTGCTATTGAGGGAGTGCAGCAAAGGTTCACCGGACTGATTCCCGGGATGGCAGGACTGACATATGAAGAAAGACTGGATCGACTAGGCTTATATTCACTAGAATACAGAAGAATGAGAGGGGATCTCATAGAAACATAAAATTCTGACGGGATTGGACAGGTTAGATGCAGGAAGAATGTTCCCGATGTTGGGGAAGTTCAGAACCAGGGATCACAGTCTAAGGACAAGGGGTAAGCTATTTAAGACCGAGATGAGGAGAAACTTCATCACTCAGAGAATTGAGAACCTGTGGAATTCTCTACCACAGAAAGTTGTTGAGGTCAGTTCGTTAGATATATTCAAAAGGGAGTTAATGTGGCACTTACGGTTAAAGGGATCAAGGGGTATGGAGGGAAAGCAGGAATGGGGTACTGAAGTTACATGATCAGCCCTGATCATATTGAATGGTGGTGCAGGATCAAAGGGCTGAATGGCCTACTCCTGCACAGATTTTCTATGTTTCTATGACCTCATGAGGCGGATGTAGATCACTATGGAAAGTCAAAACTGGGAAGGTTGATGTAGTAGAATTGGGGAGGGGATCATGGCGTATGGTGGGGAAGGCAGGGGTCTGGCTTCATTGCATGGATATGTTGGAGTCTGGGAGGGTTTTCCAGGGTTGACAAGCAATGGAGAGTGGATCCCAGAGGCCTTAAAGTATTTGGGGTCTACTGAGGTCTGGCAGCATCAAAGTGGTCTGATTGTATGATAAAGCTTTGCAGTGGAAGTTCCATAGTCTCAAAGCATTGGGGTGGTATTGGAGTCTGTCAGGACATGAGTGAAGGGTATGGCGACACTCATTGGGTATGGGGTGGCTTGTGGAGCAAGGTTCGGCACCGGAAGTGTGTCAGAACTGAGGAAGTCGGCGTGGGGGGGGGGGCGCGGGATGGGAATTACTGAGGTTTACATGTATGAGAAAGGGTCTTAGGGTCTGAGCACTGGGAGGAGCATGCTGGGATCTGAAACAACTGGGAGAAGGGTTCTGACATCTGGGAGGAAGGATCTGGGGTCTGGGAGTACTAAGGGGATGGTCCCAGATCTGAAAGCATTGGTACGAAGTGCGAAGGTCTGTTAGTACTGCGGATGGAGAGTCTCGGGATGTAGCAGAACTGCGAGTAGGATGCTGGCCAATTCCAGAGACTCTATCACGTAATGTAAGCTGACTCTTCAGTGCAGTACTGAGAGGGTTGCGCACTGTCTGAAGTATCTTTTGGATACAACGTGAAACTGAGGCACCATCTACCTTCTCAGGTTTACGTCAAAGTTTCCATGGCATTTTTCAAAGAAGAGCTACAGAGTTCTACTGGTGTCATGGCCAAACAAACACCTTAAAATACAAATTATCTGGTCATTTAACTCATTATTGTTTGTGGAACCTTGCTGTGCATAAATTGGCTATTGTGTTTGTTATGTCTGCAACACCTTGTAACCAGCATTCTACCGCTACCAGAGGGCGCATCTGTTGGAGTCCCAAGGGATCCCAGCATCCTTTGGGAGCACTGCATATAAGCAGGCCTCTCATGCTGTGCCAGTACTCTGGAGTCAGAATGAAGAGACTAAGGTCATACTTACTCAAGTCTACAGTACTCCGTCAAGTTGCTTTATTTGATCCTAACAATTGGCGATGAGTAATAGATAACAAACCATCATGCTAAAATGCAGAGAACTGTTGGTATCCTGAAGAAATTCTCAGAAGGTGATGATTGGGAAGCCTTCGTGGAGCGACTCGACCAATACTTTGTGGCCAATGAGGTGGAAGAGAATGAGAACGCTGCCAAATGAAGGGCGATCTTCCTCACCAGCTGTGGGGCAACAACCTATGGCCTCATGAAGAATCTTCTTGCTTCGGTGAAACCAACAACCAAATCGTATGAAGAACTGTGTACACTGGTCCGGGTGTACCTAAATCCGAAGGAGAGCGTTCTGATGGCAAGGTATCGATTTTACACATGTCAACCGTCTGAAGGCCAGGAAGTGACGAGCTACGTCGCCGAACTAAGGCGCCTTGCAGGACATTGCGAGTTTGGTGGATTCCTGGAGCAAATACTAAGACTTTTTTGTGCTTGGCATTGGCCATGAGGTTATCCTTCGCAAACTATTGACTGTTGAACCACCAAACCTGAGCAACGACATAACGATAGCCCAGGCATTTATGTCCACCAGCGATAACACCAAACAAATTTTGCAGCATAAAAATGTATTGGCAAGTACTGTACACAAAGTAACGTCATTTTCAGGCAGGAATGCATATGGCAGAACATACATGCCTGCAGCTGCACGACCTCAGAATGACTCAGAGTCCAGCATCAAGTGTGAATGCGAGGCAATTAACACCTTGTTGGTGCTGCGGAGGTGATCATTGAGCCCATCAATGCCGCTTCAAACCCGATACGTGCAACGGCTGTGGAACAATGGGACACCTCCAGCGAATGTGCAGACGAGCTGCAAACTCTGCAAACCACCATATTGCAGAGGAAGACTGATCCATGGCGGATCAAACTGAACTAGAGACTCAAACCGAGGAGGCAGAAGTGTACGGGGTATACACCTTCACCATGAAATGTCCACCACTTATGCGTCCAGGAATTTGTCCAAGGCCGAAAGGGCCTACAGCATTATTGAAAAAGCAGCTCTGGCTTGCGTTTAAGGGGTGAAAAAAATGCACCAGTATCTGTTTGGACTTAAGTTCGAGTTAGAAACTGACCATAATTGCTATTCTCAGAGAGCAAAGGTATTAATACCAATGCCTCTGCTCGCATCCAAAGATGGACGACGACGCTGTCTGCATATAACTATGTAATTCGCCACAGGTCAGGCACAGAGAACTGCACTGATGCTTTCAATCGGCTACCATTGCCCACCACCGGGGTGGAAATAGCACAGCCTGCAGACTTGTTCCTGGTGATGGATGCATTTGAAAATGAAAAGTCACCCATTACGGTCCACCAGATCAAGACCTGGATCAGCCAGGATCCTTTACTGTCCCTTGTAAAAAATTGTGTCATCCATGGGAGCGGGTCCAGCATCCCAGCGGAGATGCAGGAAGAGATCAAGCCGTTCCAGCGGCGCAAAGATGAAATGTCCATACAGGCGGACTGTCTTTTGTGGGGTAATCACATGGTTTTGCCTAAGAAAGGCAGGGAAACGTTCATACGCAAACTACACAGTACCCACCCAGGCATAGTAATGATGAAAGCTATAGCCAGATCCCATGTGTGGTGGCCCGGCATCAACTCAGATTTGGAGTCTTATGTGCGCCAATGCAACACTTGTTCTCAACTGAGCAATGTACCCAGGGAGGCACCGCTAAGTTTGTGGTCATGGCCCTCCAAACCGTGGTCTAGGATCCACGTTGACTTCGCTGGCCCATTTCTAGGCAAAATGTTTTTGGTTGTCGTGGATGCTTATTCAAAATGGATTGTGTGTGTAATAATGTCTTTAAGCATGTTCACTGCCACCATCGAAAGCCTACGAGCCATGTTTGTCACGCACAGCCTGCTTGATGTCCTTGTCAGCGACAATGGGCCGTGCTTCACGAGCGCTGAATTCAAGGAATTTATGACCCAAAATGGGATCAAGTGCATCACACCTGCCCCGTTCAAGCCCGCATCTAACGGGTAGGCAGAACGGGCACTCCAAACCATCAAGAAAGCTCAGTAGGCACCCTGCAAACCCACCTGTCCTGTGTCCTGCTCAGCTACCGCACAAGACCCCACTCGCTCACTGGGGATCCCCCTGCCGAACAGCTCATGAAAAGGGCACACAAAACAAGGCTCTCGCTAGTCCACCCTGATCTCCATGATCATGTCGAGGGCAGGCGGAATCAACAAAGCATGTACCATGATCGCGCAAATTTGTCACGTGATATTGATGTCAATGACCCTGTATTTGTACTCAACAATGGACATGGTCCGAAATTGCTTGCTGGCACTGTCGTAGCCAAAGAAGGGAGTAGGGTGTTTGAGGTCAAACTTGCAAATCGACTAACTTGCAGAAAGCATTTGGACCAAACCAAACTGCGATTCACAGACAACCACGAGCAACCTGAAGAGGACACCACCAACTTTGACCCTCCGATACACACACAAGTGGCAACCCACATCACGATTGGCTACGAAGCTGAACTCATCATCCCCAGCAGCCCAGCAAGGCCAGCTTCGCAGCAGCCCAGCAAAGGCCCAACCAACTCACCTACACCTGTGTTTGTACCAAGACGATCGATGAGGAAGCGGAAAGCCCTAGATCGTCTCGCCCTGTAAATAAGTATACTATTGACTTTGGGGGGGGAGTGATGTTACGTATACAACACCTTGTAACCAGCATTCTACCACCAACAGAGGGTGCATCTGTTGGAGTCCCAAGGGATCCCAGCATCTCTTGGGAGCACTGCATATAAGGTCACACTTACTCAAGTCTACAGTACTCAGTTACATTGCTTTATTTGAGACATCAGTGTTTGCTTACATTACAACAGTGATTACTTTTCAAATGTTGGCTGTGAAGTGCTTTGGAACATCCTGGAGTCATGAAAAATGCTATATGAATGCAAGTTATTTTCTTTTTTTATAGGATTTGGTAGCATTTGGAAGTGTTACCCTGGGTCCTTCAAGGGTTTGGCAGAGGAAGAGGTCCAAGCATATGGATGCACTACTGGGGACTCGGTCTAGAAGCATTGTGGCGCAGTATTGGGCTCTTTCAATACTGTGGCAATTCATCTTGTGTGAAACTATTGGGAGTTAACAGAGTACAGCAGATTGAAGGTGCTCAGGGAGCAGCCACCTTAGATCTGAGGCAGGTCTCCTGATCTGAGAACACCAAGAAGGAGAAGGGTCCATGGGTCTGGGAAAAGCGGCTCGAGAATTCTGGGATTTGGGAGCACTGGGGTGAGATAATGGGGTCTGTTAGTACTGGAGTCACGGTGTGTTTGACAAAGTCTGGTGCACAGTGGGGGGGGGGGGCGCGGGCGGATGGCGGGTGGGCTGGTGGGGGGGCTTGTTTGTGTCAGAGTTGGAAGAGAGTTCCTGGAGGTGGGAGTGGGTTTCTGGATACATGGGGGAAGAGTTCTCTTACTCAGAGGCATATATGGGGCTGACAAGTTTTGGGGTGGGTCTGGAGCCCGGGAAGGAAAATCCTGGAACCTAGTACCAATAGGAAGGGGGTCATATTCTAACAGCAGTGAGGGTGAGAGGTGGAGAGGATGGTGGTGGAGGGACAGTGTTGAGGTCTAGTAGCACTGGTTGGTAAGTTTCTAAGAGATGTCCTTTGGGGTGGCTGGCTGTAAGACAGCAAGGTGGATTTCAAATCATGGTTAGGGGAAAGGGTTTTGAACAGAGCTGCAGATAGATTTCGGGTGACAGGTGGGCAGGATTTGACCAGGGCTCACAGTATTTCAACCCCTGTCCCTTCCCACTACCCTCTCACCGCCTGCATCCTATACTGCCATTTGCTCCTCTGTTGCATTTATTCTCCCAATCCTTCTTAATTCCCCCCACCCATTTGCTCCCATCACCTCTTTAGCCCTTCCTATTATCACCACCATTCTGTCCCATCTCACCACTCCCTGTCTTCATCTTAATGCTTTCCCTGTCTGCTCAACTCAAGAGTTATCCCCTTCCCATCACTCCCCTCACTCCCCTCTCTGTGTCAACCGCATTAGCATAAAAAATCACTAAGCATGGCAGCGTGCGACTTACATCTACTGATCTCTGGTGCCCTAACTCTGTCAGTAGGCCATTAGTGATGTAAGCCAGCCATTGTGGTCAAATGCCATCTGCTCTGGACAAGGATGCATATGTGTTAGCAGAACTAGCATTTTCCAAAATTGCCAGAATCTTGATAGAAACCAGTATTTCCAAATTTGGTGATGTCTGTTTGCACCAGGATATGGTCTGGACAAGTAATAAAAATGTAAAATGCTGGAAATACTCAGATCAGGCAGCATCTGTGGAGAGAGAAACAATTACCGTTTCAGGTCGATGACTTTTCATCAGAATTGTTTTTTCTCTCCACAGGTGCTGCCTGACCTGCTGAGTATTTTCTGCATTTATTTCAGATTTCCAGCATCCGCAGTATTTTGCTTTTGAAGTAATGTACATGTGCTTGATATGGATGCGCATTGTGCTGGGGTTACTGGAGTTCAGACTGGCAGGAATCCTGTTGGATAACGTCATCCCACCAGCCCTGCCTCTTTGCCTAATGTCATCAACAAAGGGGGGAAATTCAAAACCCACCTTAGGACTCTCCGGTACAGCCCAAATGGAGCAGAGATTCAGCTTAACTGGGTCCTGTCCCAAAACCTGCCACTGCCTGTTGCAATTGCACCCCAGATCCACCTGAATATTGCTCATTTTTGAGCTAACTCTGACCTTCCTCTCTACCTTAACCCCAACCTTCCCAGATCCCCTATTCCCAGCAGGCCAACCTCAACACTAGTAGAACTTTAAGGAATACATTGCCTTGTGCTCGAAAACCATCAAAGATTGAATAGGCCACAAGATCAGGGACCAGTACAGAGATGGCATTTTGAGGTCCACAGAAGTTGAAGGTGGCAAATGACAGAGTCAGCAGCAGGTGTGGGCAGATGAATCAAGGCAGGATGAGCCAAGACTTACAGGTGCTTCAGCAACAGGTAGGAAAGGTGGCTGCGTGAGGGCAGATGGTGGGGTATCAGTGGGTACGAGTGGCTGGCTGGTCGAGGCATCATGTCTAAAGACCATAACAGCAGTTGTCGTAGCAGTTATGAATGGCCAGAGTCTCAAGGCCCCACCACAGTGAAGGTGGGCAGCCCCAGGAGGGAGAAACAAGGCTGGGAGGGGAGCAGGGTCAGTCAATTAAAAAAAGGTTAAAAACAAATCTGTGAAATGGAATTAAAATATTAAAATAAAAAAAATTGTCTGCAGGGAACAAGAAGTTAAAACTAAATGAAAAATGGCAAATTATCTGCAGTGCCAACTAAAGGAACTCTGTGGAAGCAGCACCCAGCATTGGAAGGACTGAAAGTTTAGCGTAAAGGTAAGTGTACATATGCAAGTGTTATACAAGTGTGCGACACCTAGCGATGAAGGACAAATAAAATGTGGTGCAGGAAGTACACATTAGATAAAAGACTTTTTTTTATATACTATTAGTCAATCTCCTGTGGCATTGCACACAGAATTTGCTATAAGGTTTCATCTGCATACTGATTACCCAAATCTGTAATGTCTTTATATTTATAAAGAATCAGGTTAAAATAATGAAATTAACTCAGCACTGGAAATGAACAAGAAGAATAAAGTGAATTAAGTAAAATTTGGCAATAAATCGGTGTGGGTGAGGGGGGGTAAAATTAATTAAATAAATTGGGCAATGAATGCGCTGAAGCAATGCAGAATGGAAAGTGGAAACTGGGAAAGTGGTTGACAAAGAGAGCAAGCAGGACAGATTCAGGAGTGGGAGGTATTTTGAAGGAGCCAGACAGAGTGGGACAGAGCAGAGCAGAGTTGCCCTCAGCAGGTTAGACATCCACAGGAGTTATTCCAGGCACAAACTATTTTTGAGAGTGGGCCATAGCAGGGAAGAAGTCCTCAGCAGCATTGAAGTGTTTCAGAGCAGGCAGAGGCAGCGCAAAACAGCAGGAGGTACATTTCAGAGAGGATGGTTAGTGGAGTGATGAGAAAGCTTGACTGAATGAAGCAATCCTATATTACAACAGTGACTACACTTCAAAAGTACTTCATTGGGTGCAAAGCACTTTGGGACATCCTGAGTCATGAAAGGCGCTATATAAATGCAAATCTTTCTCTTCTGTCTATCTTCAGTGGACCGGGGGGCAGGCTTCATGAAATGTGAGCAGGTCTAGTGTCGTGGAAACCCTTCTGGAGAGGTATGTGGAGCAGTCTTTTGTTGTTCGGAGGGAGTCAGATGAGTCGAGCATGGACAACAATGAAAGTAGCATGCAGTGGAACGTATAGCAGGCCAGGACAGGCACAGCAGGTCAGGTTAGCTCGAGGTAGAGCTGCAGATTTACAGGGCAGAAGAAGTGGGAATGGGCAGAGCCAGAGTCTGGCCAGCATGCATTTTAAATTTAAGTAACGGTTATTATGTTCATATATAGAGTAATAGTGCCTTGGCTCAGTGGGTAGCACTGTCACCTCCTGAGTCAAAAGGTTGTGGGTTCAAGCTCCACTCCAGAGACTCAAGTACGTAACCCAGGCTAACATTTCAATGCAGTACTGAAGGAGTGCTTTAAGTAGGTTTCTTGGTGCATTTTCGAGCAAGAGACCTGAGAGTTGCAACTGGGGGGGGGCACATTGCCACCAAATATTGATAGGCCACCAAGGTTATTATTCAAGAAGATGGAAGATTTGAGAGAGCCAAGTATTGACATATGGATTATCATAGACAGATATGACATATTATAAGCGTTGACAGATAAAGTAGACTGAAAAATCGTGACGCAGGAAATAAGATTAATGTGTCCATTAAATGCAAGATATTTAATATTCTAGACATACATTTTGTTTGCCCTTTTAATCATTGCTACACAATGTGATGATGCTTTCAACATATGGTCAGCTATCACTCAAACCTTTTACTTGTGCCATCAATTCACATTGGCAAATCAAATTTGTAATTTAACACTAACATGAATGACTTTCCATTTGCTAATATTAAATGCAGTGTGTCATTCATCTGTGCAGTTGCGAAGTCTCCGTACATTTTTGAATGATTCTCTGCTATATCTTCAAAGTATTCCAATAAATTTGTTAGGCACCATCTGCCTTTCATAAACCAGGTTAGCTTGAAATTATTGCCGTTGCTCTCATTAAATGCACTTGAATTGCCTCCTTATAATAGACTCCAATATTTTTACCACTATAGATGTCAAGCTAACAGACCTATAATTCGCAGGATCATGCCTCTGACCTTTTTTAAAGATGGAATCACATTATACCAATTAATCGAGATTGGGTACGTGGTTTCCCTATTTATGTGGGTTAAAGTCAGATCCTGATACAGGAAACAAATCAGAATATTTAATTATTTAATGTGAATGGTTCATAAATTGGCCATGTATTGCCATGATAATATATAATAATGCTATGCTGTACTTCACATTTACTCAAGACAAATGCATTTCTCATTTGTTTTAAAAATTTTAATCACATTAGGTACTTTTGCCACCCATATGCCAAGTAAAGTTTTCAATATTTCTGCCCTAGCATTATATACTGGGCAAATTTCATCTGAATTAAGTTTCAAAGTGTTGCAGATAGCTATCTTAGCTTTTATTTTGTTTTGAAAAAAATCAAGATTTGGATGATTTTCCGAGTTACAGTTATGAGAGTTGAGTGAAAATCAAAGTACCACTGAAAATGATCATAAAATGATCATAGATTAAATGCAATCTTGTCCAGACGAAGAAGTTGGAATATCAACGTATAGATTAATATTGCCTATTATGTATTGCGTTTTATGTTGGTGATAATTGGGAGAGAAACTGCAGGACAACTGCAGGTGTAGTTTAGCACATGGTGCCCAATCAATGGCTTCTACATTCCATATTGCTAGCAGTAGGAGATTTATGCTGTGTGCTAAAGTGCATAATGCAGTCATAAGGCTAATTAATAATATTAATGCCAGCATTAGTAGCAGTTAGGGGGAGCGAACCATATTGCTGAACTTGCACATCAGACATGCAGTACATTCTTTCCACCTAAATAATTTGGCCCTTGGGAGCTAAGATATCATCTGAAACAGTGGACAGTCCCAAAATAGCATCTGTTTGAGCGATCAGTGAGGAGTCTTGTAATATCAGCTGTTTGTGACAGAACGTTATCATGTAAACACTGCATAATGAGTATTGCATTCAGTGCTCCCCTGGCACTGGACTTGGCTGAGGAAGATAAACAAGAGAATGAGCAGGAAAGGATTGGCAGATATACTGATGGTATTAAAGGTGCACTGTTCGAACACGCCAGGATGCTGCCCATAAGTGTATCCTCCCAGGCACAGTTATCTAGGATTAAATGAGGAGAAATGCCTTTGGAGGCTATGGTTTAACAGGGAGTCAGTGATGAACTTTCAGCTAATATTTGCTTTATGAATAGCATTGCCAATATCATCAAGTGCCCCTAATTCTATGTTTTTAGCTCTTTCCACGCTAGCATGGCCACATCTGTAACATTGTCCAGTTCATTGTCCACAGATACACAAAGGAGATAACTAATGCTTTAATTAGTTTAATGCTTTGCAATACAAAGATGTCTAACTATTGAGAAGGAGGAGGACAAGCCAGAATCAAGCACAGGACACAGACAGTGACTATGAGAAAGTAACTCACTAATGCAGTGTGACACTCAGCCAAGATACATTTAACTGTGTCTGAGTTGTCCCTTTCAGGAAGTCTGCTGTGCACATTTACCAGTAGCCCAAAACACCTTCAGCAATACAGTCCTCAGTGATGGTCATGGATGAACTCCCTTATTACTGTCTACTTTCAAAGAATTTCTTTTACCATTGTACAGCTGTGGTTCGACACACAAAGCACACACATTGTAATCCCCATCAAAGTTCTACTTGATGCTATCACTTGGAATATTTCGACCACCCTACCCAAAAAACAGATAACATTCAAAAATGAAAAGATGGAATTATTGGATGCCTTTTACATACTCCTATGTGCTCTCTGCTCATTATTACAAGTTTTGGGTCTGCCTGAGATATCCCCTTGAGTATATATGTACTCGTCACTCCAGTTGAGTGGTTTGAATGGCTTATAGTCACCAGGAGTGTACTTGTACTGCCCAATATCTAGCTATATGATAGTATAACTCAGGGCTGCACCAACAGGGCCCACCTTGTGATCTGAACAGGATATCATGCCTTTCACACAGGCCCTTCTCCAATCGTTCTGACGGCAGACTGAAACACTTAGTGAGACAAGGCCAGATATGAACTCTTAAACAGCTTTACTTTACAGGCAGCAAGTGAAAATATAGACTAACAAATGTAATCAAATCTTACCATGATTCAACTATACAGAATACAGCTGGAGAACAAGAAAAATAATTTAAAAATATGTCACACTATCGCTTACTTAAGTTTTCCCAGCCAGACTTCAGCTCCGGGATGGAGAACACCCCTTCACTAGGGCAGGCTTCCTCTCTGGACTAGCTGGCTGGCTGCCCCATGTATCCTTTTGTCCTTCCCAGTCAGTGGAAGGGCTGTCCCTCTGACTACTTCTCCATTCAGTGATTCATCAGTCAATAAAAGCTGTCAATAAAACTGACTACTTCCCCTCTCCTCCTAAGGTTTGGGTTTAAAGATAACGGGGGCAAAATTTGGTTATGCCCCCTTTGGGGCCGGTAACCGAGGGGAGGTGCAACTTCCTGTGCCCGGTGAAGAAATCCTGCCCCGGCCGCGAAATTGCGGTTACCGTCCCTCACAGGAAGTGGAGCGCAATGTCACGCGCTTCACTTCTCTTTGGGGCGGATTCAGGGGGGCAGCTCTGGCGGGTTCGGCAGCACTACATAGCTTCTCCACGTGGCACCAATGTGTCTCAATGCCCCTCCCCTTCCGTTAAAGGGGAGGGATGCTGCAAACTCTGCACGGCTATATCAAGGCCTCAACTGAGCCACCAGGGCTACGTGGTGCCGTGGTCGCAGACCGGCACCGAGACGAGGTGCCGGGCTGCAAGATCACGGCCCAGACCACGCGACAGTAAAGCAGAACGGATCGAGCGGCGCAGCACACTTCCCCTTTTCCTTCTGCCCATGAGCGGAGGTCGGCCTGGTTCGTGATACGCAAGGCTGGTTATGGATGAAAGTTAGCCAACAATAAGGATGAGACACGGGGGAGAAATTGGGCTCCTTAGCACCTCCAGCGATCGATAACGGGGCGCAAATGGGTTTGCGACCACGCACGGCGAGATCAGCAACTCCCGCTAAATTGGGCATGAGTTTTGCAGTGGCGGTACGGTGTTGCGCCCCGATCTCCTTCACCCGGAGATCGTGATGTCATCGCCACGCGCATCACCCCGGTAGCGACCCAGACCCGAACTTGCATTCCACCCCCTGCAGCATCGCCGGGCGAAAACACTGACAGCTGCAGGAGGTGTTCATCAGGAGGCCGAGCGCTTCGGGGCGATGCTTGAAGGCGAGGTGACCAAAGTTTAAAAAAAAAAATTCCAATCTCAATTTCCTGCCAGCGATCAATCACCCCAGCACTCTGCTGCAGTGCATCCAGGTAAGTCTTCTTTCGCAGAGCCTGCAGCGATTGCATTTTCCTTTTAAGGGAGGGAAGTGTTGTGTATGGAGAAAGAGTCAGACTGAACACTGTGAGCTCAAAGTAAAGTGTGACCTTAGTCTTTTCTTGCAGGTCTCCAGAGTACCTCTCCAACCTGTGAAGCCTTCTTAAATACCTGTGCTCCCAAGGGATTATGGGATCCCTTGGGACTCCGGGGAATGAGCCCTCTGGTGGCTGTACAGAGTAAATACAAGTCCACGTATATAACAGAAAGGAGCCTCCGAATGCGGCAACGCTGCACGGCCCAGTGTGCACCGCTGCACAGCTACCACCCTGCCTGCTGCTTCTTGTGTTCCAGGAAGGAAGTGGAGTGCTTGATTTAGTGCTCCACTTCCTTCCTGGCGCACAAACACCGAATTTTTAAAAGTTTGAAAACATTAGCATCTGATGGTGGGGAACTTGACGATTGTGGTGCCATTTTAGGTCAAGAGAACATGGTTGGGTTTTCTCTTGTTCAAGGTACTGATTATCTGGAATCCAGTTGGCCAGAAGCAATGTTCTGTTTAGCAGCGATTCTCAAACTTTTTTGGTTGAAGGACACCTTTTCAAATTGATTAGTAATCATGGACCCCACCATCTAAATTATAATGCTATCTAATGCTCATAATATGAAAGTGCTGCATGTTAAAAGTGTTTTAATAATGCTTTTAAGAAAATAGGTATTTACTTATCTATATCAGTGAGCATGTTTTCACTGCAGAGTCTGTCTATACTTGGCATGATGTTTGACAATTTATTTAAAGTTCACTTTCCTACTTGTTATATTAATTTTAAGTACCACCCTAAAAACTACTGCTCATCTACAAATTTGAATTACAAATCATTTTTTTAAAATATATTTTGAAATTAGCAGAAGCCTCAATTTTAATTCAATACTAAAGAGCGGAAGAAGTGAAATGAAAAAGAACTCAAGTTGAGAAAAAAAAACTCCCAAAATATGTAACTGCTGGAGTGACTGGGATCGTCTGCTTCACACCCGTCCGCCGCTATCCACATCAAACAAACTGGTTCTTCTGGCAGTCAGGGCGTTCCCAGCGGGTCAGGAACCAAGTCCTCGCATTTCCGGTTCTCAGCCAGTCCGCACCCTGCCGTCTGCAGTGAACCCCAACCCTCCTTTCCCCCCCCAAAAAAAAACAACAGCTGGCAACTTGACGGGCCCCAAATCTCCAATAGCCCTGCTCCATCCATCGCGCAACTTTGCCAGAACTTTCCGGCTCAAATCAATGCGGCCGCTGTAATGGGATTTCGGCTTGTTTCAGCCCAGTGGTGGTTTCAACTTGCCAATATTAATGATCCAAGATTATCCCCGTGACAGGTTCGGAAAATGTTTGCGCAAGGGATAACAACCTTCCAGCAGACCGCATGAAGCCAGCAGGAGACTTGCGGTGTACAATGGCGACTCACTCTTGGTTGATCTTTAAAACTTACCGACTCAGAATAGTACAGCACAGAGGAGGCCATTCGGCCCATCACATCTGTGCCGGCTTTTTCGAAGAACAATCCAGTTAGTCCCACTTCCCCGCTCTTTCCTCATATCCCTGCAATTTTTTTCTCCTTCAAGTTTTTATCTAGTTCCCTTTTGAAGGCTATTATTGTGTCCACCCCACTAGTGCATTCCAAATCCTAACCACGCGTTGAGAGAGAGGGCCTTGGTCACACATGCGGAACAGAAAAGAACCTGAGAATCGATGACATTATGAAGACCACAATTTCTAAATGTTACATGTTGCTGGGCACGGAGCACTGAGCCAGGTCAATGGATCGGCAAACTCTCTGCTGAATATATCTGCACTATTGGCTTGAGGGCAAAATGAAAGTGGAACGAAGCAACTTATCACACATTCGTTCTGGAGCCTCAAGTGGTCTCATCCACTTTCTCCACTGCTCAGTGCCCAAAATTTAACACAAAAGGACTCGCCCATTGCAACATTTCTTTATCCGCTTGCAGTGTTGTAAACTGAAGGCCACTCGACCTCCTGCACCATTATTCACTCTGCTCTTCTCAGCCATATCTGTTCTCTCAATGATTCTGAAAAATAAACCATGCTGAGCCCCAATGGAAAGCCTTTCCAAATCCCTTTCACTGCGTTACCAGCTGGCCAATCTCTGCTCTCCTCCCACAAACACCAATGAGGTCATTGGAAGGAACCCGAATATGAACACTCTGGTCCTGCCTCTACTCCGATCCTCATTTGTTCATTTTCACAGTCTTCAATTTTTCAAAGAACTTATCCAACTAATAATTGGTCAATGCTTCGTGGACCCAGTTGAATGTCTCCACAGATATGGAATTTTTATCTCATTGAAGCATATAAGTTTCTGAGGGTGAACAGGGTGGATGCGGTGAGGTTGTTTGCCCTGGCTGGAGTGTCTAGAACTAGGGGGCATCATTTCAGGATTGGGGCTGGCCATTTAAGATTGAGATGAGGATTTTTTTCACTCAGAGGGTTGTGAATGTCTCCACAGACATCTGTTTGAGAACCACCGCCCTAAAGAGATTACTGGAAGCAGCTGTGGAACATTAAAAACAAATATTTGGCACTTTCCGGACAGCAGGATGAGCATGATGGCTCTCCCTGCATCTCGCTGCTAATCCTTCCCACTTCAATATTGCTCTGTCACCCCACGGACCGGCTGAGCCCTGTGGCCTGTGGCAAGCCGCCCAAATTTTCCACCCCTTCCAAAACAGTGAGCTGCCCATCAACAGTTGGAAGGTGCTGGAACAAAACAATAAGAACTTAAGAATTAGGAGCAGGAGTAGGCCATTCAATAAGAACATGGCTGATCTTCGAACTCAACTCTATTTTCTCATCTGTTCTCCATATCCCTTTATTCCTCTATCTATCTATTTAAACCTTGAATATACTCAAAGACTCAGTATGCACAGCCCTCTGAGATAGAAAATTCCAAAGATTCACAACCCTCTGAGTGAAAAAATTCCTCATCTCAATCTTAAATGGCCAGCCCCAATCCTGAAATTATGCCCCCTAGTTCTAGACACTCCAACCAGGGGAAAAAACCTCACCGCATCCACCCTGTTCACCCTCAGAAACTTATATGCTTCAATGAGATAAAAATTCCATATTTTAATTCCATTGGAAAGATTTAAAGATTAGAGGTTTTTTTTAAAGTGAGGTTTGGCTCCTGCATCCACCAGTGGATAGTCAAGGGGTTAGAGGGAGGGAGGAACTTAATACAATCACAATCACTAAGGAGGCAGTGCTCAGTAAAATAATGGGACTAAAGGCAGATAAATCCCCTGGACCTGATGGCATGCATCCTAGGGTCTTAAGAGAAGTAGCGGCAGGGATTGTGGATGCATTAGTTGTAATTTACAAAAATTCCCTGGATTCTGGGGAGGTCCCAGCAGATTGGAAAACTGCAAATGTAATGCCCCTATTCAAAAAAGGAGGCAGACAAAAAGCAGGAAACTATAGACCAGTTAGCCTAACATCTGTGGTTGGGTAAATGTTGGAGTCCATTATTAAAGAAGCAGTAACAGGACATTTGGAAAAGCAAAATTTGGTCAGGCAAGGTCAGCATGGATTTATGAAGGGGAAGTCATGTTTGACAAATTTGCTGGAATTCTTTGAGGATATAACAAACATGGTGGATAAAGGGGAACCAGTGGATGTGGTGTATTTGGACTTCCAGAAGGCATTTGACAAGGTGCCACACAAAAGATTACTGCACAAGATAAAAGTTCACAGGTTTGGGGGTAATATAGGAACATGAATAGAAGATTGCCTGACAAACAGAAAACAGAGAGTCGGGATAAATGGTTCATTCTCTGGTTGGCAATCAGTAACGAGTGGGGTGCCGCAGGGATCAGTGCTGGGACCCCAACTATTTACAATCTATATTAACGACTTGGAAGAGGGGACTGAGTGTAACGTAGCCAAGTTTGCTGATGATACAAAGATGGGAGGAAGGGTATTGTGTGAGCAGGACATAAAGAGGCTGCAGGAGGATATAGACAGGCTAAGTGAGTGGGCAAGAATTTGGCAGATGGAGTATAATATTGGAAAATGTGAGGTCATGCACAGAAAAAAATCAAAGAGCAAGTTATTATTTAAATGGAGAAAGATTGCAAAGTGCTGCAGTACAGTGGGACCTGGGGGTACTTGTGCATGAAAGATAAAAGGATTGTATGCAGGTACAGCAAGTGGTCAGGAAGGCCAATAGAATCTTGGCCTTTATTGCAAAGGGGATGGAGTATAAAAGCAGGGAAGTCTTGTTGCAGCTGTACAGGGTATTGGTGAGACCACACCTGGAATACTGCGTGCAGTTTTGATTTCCATATTTACGAAAGGATATACTTGCTGTGAGAGCAGTTCCGAGAAGGTTCACTAGATTGATCCTGGGGATGAGTGGGTTGACTTATGAAGAAAGGTTAAGTAGGTTGGGCCTCTACTCATTAGAATTCAGAAGACTGAGAGGTGATCTTATAGAAACGTATAAGATTATGAGGGGGCTTGACAAGGTGGATGCAGAGAGGGTGTTTCCACTGATGGGGGAGACTAGAACTAGAGGGCACGATCTTAGGATAAGGGGCTGCCCATTTAGAACTGAGAGGAGAAGAAATTTCTTCTGAGAGCTGTGAATCTGTGGAATTTGCTGCCTCAGAGAGCTGTGGAAGCTGGGACACTAAATAAATTTAAGACAGAAATAGACAGTTTCTTAAACAATAAGGGGATAAGGGGTTATGAGGAGCGGGCAGGGAAGTGGAGCTGAGTCCATGATCAGATCAGCCATGATCTTATTCAATGGTGGAGCAGGCTCGAGGAGCCTTATGGCCTACTTCTGCTCCTATTTCTTATGTTCTTATGTTCTAATCAAAGTGCTATTGTGGAAAACCAGGTGATGTATCAGTAGTGTCTCAAGTTTGTGGATTGGGGCCTGAACCCACCACCTTCTGACTCAGAGCAAGAAACCAAGGTTGACAACTGGAAACTCAGCAGTTAAAGGCAAATAAGGCCCGAACATCAAAATGGTTCAGGCCATTGATTAGTGAGGTTGGATAGGCACTGTAATTGCTCCATATACCACCCACCTGATGTATGCCAACAATGAAAATCAACCCCGACATTTTGAAAATAAAATAAGTTAACTTTCTACTTTAATTTTTACTGCCTCCTAAAATACAGCTAGCCACGGAAATCCAAAGTGACAGATTAGACGGAATGTATGGCTGCTGGAAGCCAGCTATCCCACTGTGTTGTCTGTAAAAGTGAAATCAGCTTGTGTTTGATCATTTTCCATGTAATTTTTGTCCCTCACAATCTCCAAACATGCCTTTATTGAAAATTACAGTACTGTTTTTGTTATCAAGTTATCCCTTATCTTTTTGGAAAGATTTAAAGGTATAAACCTAAGTATGATGGTTTAAATAAAATAATCATTCTATATACACAATACTTAATCAAGAATATAGTGTGAAATTTTTCCACATATTTTGTACCTTCTACTTTAGTTACATATAGATTAAGCACATGGGGGAAAAATGTGTCCCCTTAGCACCTCCTGTTAGTGCCAATAGATGGTGCGAATGGGGTGCTCGACCAGTATCACCAGGGTGAGGCGAATACAGTGCCGCATGCCAAATCTGGCACCCTGTCGGTAAGAGGCAACACCGGGAATGTCAATGCCAGGTATATTGTGAGGTCAGAGAGTGTGCAACGCTCACTGACTGTGCTCTTTTCAAAATTGATTCTTGCCACTTACCTCACCACCTGGAGTAAACACCGACAGGGAGAGCTGGCGAGCAGCACCAGGAAGCGGGCTCCAGGAGCGTCATTTAAAGGGATCATCAGTAATCACTCCAGCTGTCAGGTTAGTGCAGTTTGTGTGTTTTGTTAGTTTCCCCCACTGCAATAACTTCATTCAGTAATTTCAAGATTCTTTTCTATCAGGAGTCTTCTGGCACCTAAAAAGTAGCCACAATTATTCTTCAGAGTCAAACTGCTGCTCTTGGAAACATTAATGAGGTCTGTACTGGCATGCCACATTGTCCTCCAGGATCTATGGCAGAGGGAGCATAGGCAGCAAGAAATACAGGAACTCTGACACCTCCTCCAAACAGACCTCCAGCCTCATACCAGAATGACTTAAATCCCAGATCCCCTTTGCTTACCACATGCCCATCATTCCATCCTTCTCAGGCCATATCACAGCGCAACACTGAAAGGAGAGACACCACAAAAGAACTGAAAGTAAAGTCATAAATCTATCAAAAAGTAGTGGACACATACTTACACCAAAAAATTTAGTTTTCACCCCGTCTAATCCCTTAGTGCCTGTTGTTACTGTGCCTTTTCCTGCTCTAGAGCTCTTACGAAGTGTTGGCCCAGTGGCTGCAGCAACGCTGGGAGAAGGCTGCTGAGTGCCCATGTGGGAAACTTCAGATGGCCTTGCAGGATGTACTAGACCAGCTGTGGACTAGGAAGGACCGGCTGTAGACTGCAACACCTCAGCATGGGCGGTGGCAGTCTGGGCTGTCTGGATGACAGGCAACGACAAGGGCAATGGCAGAATAGAAACACAGAAATATAGAAAATAGGTGCAGGAGTAGGCCATTCGGCCCGTCGAGCCTGCACCACCATTCAATATGATCATGACTGATCATGCAACTGCAGTACCCCATTCCTGCTTTTTGATCCCTTTAGCCGTAAGGGCCACATCTAACTCCCTTTCGAATATATCTAACGAACTGGCCTCAACAACTTATTGTGGTAGGGAATTCCACAGATTCACAACTCTGAGTGAAGAAGTTTCTCATCTCGGTCCTAAATGGCTTGCCCCTTATCCTCAGACTGTGACCCCTGGTCTGGACTTCCCCAACATCGGGAACATTCTTCCTGCATCTAACCTGTCCAATCCCATCAGAATTTTATATGTTTCTATGAGATCCCCTCTCATTCATCTAAATTCCAGTGAATATAAGCCTAGTCGATCCATTCTTTCATATGTCAGTCCTGCCATCCCAGGCATCAGTCTGGTGAACCTTTGCTGCACTCCCTCAATAGCAAGAATGTCCTTCCTCAGATTAGGAGACACAATATTCAAGGTGTGGCTTCACCAAGGCCCTGTACAACTGCAGTAAGACCTCCCTGCTCCTATACTCAAATCCTCTCGCTATGAAGGCCAACATGCCATTTGCCTTCTTCACCACCTGCTGTACCTGCATGCCAACTTTCAATGATTGATGTACCATGATACCCAGGTCTCGTTGCACCTCCCCTTTTCCTAATCTGTCACCATTCAGATAATATTCTGTCTTCCTGTTTTTGCCACCAAAGTGGATAACCTCACATTTATCCACATTATACTACATCTGCCATGCATTTGTCCAAGTCCCCCTGCAATCTATTAGCATCCTCCTCGCAGCTCGCCCTGTCACCCAGCTTAGCATCATCTGCAAACGTGAAGATATTACATTCAATTCCTTTGTCTAAATCATTAATGTATATTGTAATAGCTAGGGTCCCAGCACTGAACCCTGCGGCACCCCACTCGTCACTGCCTGCCATTCTGAAAAGGACCTATTTATTCCGACTCTTTGCTTCCTGTCTGCCAACCAGTTCTCTATCCACGTCAATACATTACTCCCAATACTATGTGCTTTCATTTTGCACACTAATCTCTTGTGTGGGACCTTGTCAAAAGTCTTTTGAAAATCCAAATACACCACATCCACTAGTTCTCCCTTGTCCACTCTACCAGTTACATCCTCAAAAAATTCTAGAAGATTTGTCAATCATGATTTCCCTTTCATAAATCCATGCTGACTTGGACCGATCCCGTCACTGCTTTCCAAATGCGCTGCTATTACATCTTTAATAATTGATTCCAACATTTTCCCCACTACCGATGTCAGGCTAATTGGTCTATATTGCCCTGTTTTCTCTCTCCTTTTTTAAAAAGTGGGGTTGCATTAGCTCCCCTCAAATCCATAGGAACTGATTCAGAGTTTATAGAATGTTAGAAAATGACCACCACTGCATCCACTATTTCTAGGGCCACTTCCTTAAGTACTCTGGGATGCAGACTATCAGGCCCTGGGGATTTATCGGTCTTCAATCCCATCAATTTCCCTAACACAATTTCCTGACTAATAAGGATTTCCTTCAGTTCCTCCTTCTTGCTAGACCCTCGGTCCCCTAGTATTTCCGGAAGATTATTGTATCAGTGGTCGGAGCAAGAATGCTGTCGTCGTGACTGAGGACAGCAGGTTCCTGCTCCATTGATAAACTGCCACTGGCCCGAGGCAGCACCTCATCATCCCTAGCAATCTCTTGGAGCACCGTGAAATCTCTGGTCGACGGTTGTAGATCCTGCCACGATGGCAGCAGTGAGAGCTTGCGTGGCATCAGGTTGAGACTGCATGAGAACACACTAACATTGGATGCTACCAAGCATAGACTGCATTACAGCACTAAAACGTTGTATCGCTTCTGCCTGTGCTGCAATGGAAGCTGCCAGATCACCCATCACACGTGGCATCAGGTCTGGGTCACATCCTTTAAGGACTGGAAATGATGGGTTCCATGGTGTGTGCAGAGCCTTGTGCAATGTTGGAGGTGGACTCTTCCACGCTCCTTTGCATTAACAAGAGGTTCTCAGGCACCCTTGCTATTGCACCCAACATCTCCGTGTGCATGCCCACCACCCTTCTTCTAAATGCTTCCCCATCGATGTCCTTATCCAAGTCCTGTGCGGCAGAACTTGCACGCGAACTCGCCCTCTGGGAGGCTGGCCCCAGAACTACCCTTCCCCCCTGGCCTTGATGCCTCACACTATGCAGGTCCTGCTACTAAAGTAGCCTCTAAACAAAGTGTAATATCAGTATCTGAGCTGGTGCCTTCAGGTGAGACATGCAATGACGCGGTGCGTTCTTCCTCCTCCTCCTCCTCTTCTCCTGCCTCGCTCTCTACAATGCCCTCGGGACAGGATGCTCAGGTGTTTGCTGATTATTTGAAAGCATAAATGCACAAGAGTCGGGCGAAGGTGAGGGGAAGGGGTCAGGAAGGGGAAAATGCTGAGAATGAGGTTCTGCAGCATCAATGAACCTTCCCTTTAAGAACTGGAAAAAGCCTGTGGTAATGATGATTGCGATCAGACTGCACCTGATATTGGTCCACCCTTTGAGTGTAATGCCAATGAACTTGGGCTTAAGACTTGAATTAGGACTTCAATCATTTCTTTGAGCAGTGAGCATGAATTTTACGTGCAGTCTAAAGCATTAGCGCCTGGTGCTAATTCTCCAACTTTTCGAATTATACTACCCATTTCTGGGCTATAAATGAATTTCTCCCTAATAGTTTAAGATTAATCTGCACTTATAATTGAAAGTTCAACATTAAACTTAAGGTTTTTAAATAAAACTTGCATTTTCAGTCAAAAGCAAGAGTGTAATGCCAGAATAAATCACAAAGGGGGTGAAAATGCCCCTTTTTTTACAGGCTGGCTATTGCCTTCGGGGGGCAGAGGAGCAGAGACGGGGTGGGGGGTGGGGGGGAGTGGGTGCCACCGGCTCCCGGGAAATTGTCCGTTAGCACCTCAAGCCGCCATGCTACCGGTGATAGAAACATAGAAACATAGAAAATAGGTGCAGGAGTAGGCCATTCGGCTCTTCGACCCTGAACCACCATTCAGTAAGATTATGGCTGATCATCACCTCAGTACCCCTTTCCTGCTTTCTCTCCATACCCCTTGATCCCTTTAGCCGTAAGGGTCATAACTAACTCCCTCTTGAATATATCCAATGAACTGGCATCAACAACTCTCTGCGGTCGAGAATTCCACAGGTTAACAACTCTGAGTGAAGAAGTCTCTCCTCATCTCGGTCCTAAATGGCTTAACCCTAATCCTTAGACTGTGTCCCCTGGTTCTGGACTTCCCCAACATCGGGAACATTCTTCCTGCATCTAACCTGTCCAGTCCCGTCAGAATTTTATATGTTTCTATGAGATCCCCTCTCATCCTTCTAAACGCCAGTGAATACAGGCCTAGTCGATCCAGTCTCTCCTCATATGTCAGTCCTTCCATTCCGGGAATCAGTCTGGTGAACCTTCGCTGCACTCCCTCAATAGCAAGAACGTCCTTTCTCAGATTAGGAGACCAAAACTGAACACAATATTCCAGGTGAGGCCTCATCAAGCCCTATACAACTCCAGTAAGACCTCCCTGCTCCTATACTCAAATCCTCAAGCTATGAATGCCAACATGCCATTTGCCAACACACTGCCTGCTGTACCTGCATGCCTACCATCAATGACTGATGTACCATGACACCCAGGTCTCGTTGCACTTCCCCTTTTCCTAATCTGCCGCCATTCAGATAATATTCTGCCTTCGTGTTTTTGCCACGAAAGTGGATAACTTCACATTTATCCACATTATAGTGCATCTGCCATGCATTTGCCCACTCACCTAACCTGTCCATGCAGCCTCTTGGCATCCTCCTCACAGCTCACACCACCACCCAGCTTAGTGTCATCTGCAAACTTGGAGATATTACACTCTATTCCTTATTACAGTGAATTCTATCTAAATCATTGATGCATATTGTAAATAGCTGGGGTCCCAGCACTGAGCCCTGCAGCACCCCACTAGTCACTGCCTGTCATTCTGAAAAGGACCCGGTGATGAAGTCATCGCCGTGCGCGGTGACCCCTCACCTCTCCGCGCCCACCCCTTATCACCCTGCAGGGGAAATTGCCCCCCGAGCCGCGAGGATAGTACGAGCGGATGTCAATACCAGCTTCATTGACTCTTTTTTGGATTGCCGACTCTCAGGTCGGCTCCAAGATGGCGGTCTTAGCGTGGCTGGGGCACCATCATGCAGCCCAATACTCCGTTTTGGGTGCCAGGCTGCAGGCTTGTTCCCATGTTGTCCTGTCGAGACCATCGGAGGCCTTGCAAAGTACCTAGCAACCCTTCCCTTTAAGTGAAGGGGAGGGGCATTGAAGCGATTCAGCGCTATGCGGAGCAACCACGTGGCGCTTAACTCACTGCCCCAGCCACACCCCGGGAACCACCCCCAAAGGAAATGGAGCAGGCGAAATTGCGCTCCACTTCCTTTGAGTGGCGGTAAGCCCAATTCCGTGGCCAGGACGGGACTTCTGCTGGTTACCGCACCCAATCCGGGTGCAGGGAAATTTCGGCCCCAAAATATCAAATTATAAAAATTCAGCTACATGGGGGAAGGGTTGGGCAGGTGTTGTGGACGCGATGGTAAACTCTACAGCTAGAGTTATGAACAAGATGATAAATGTTATGCGTGTGTGCAGGAGTTATTAACAGGATGGTAAATTCTATGGCGGTTGGGCAGTGGAACAAATGCTGGAACTGTTTCATGGAGCTGATTCCTCAGAGACAGGGGTCCACAAGGTGGAAATACTGCTCAGTGGAAGGGGTGGGGTGCATTGTGCAATTGATGTTTATTGGGGGTAGGGTTTCTGAAGATGCTACTCAGTGGTGGAGATGTATAGAAGATTTGGCATTGAGGCACTGCATCCAAGTGGGGGTTGGCATGTAACTGATTTCTTGGCAGAAATGGATACAACAACTTGCATTTATATAGCGCCTTTAATGTAGTAAAACGTTCCAAAGGCGCTTCACAGGAACTGCAAAAGGACATAGATAGGTTAAGTGAATGGGAAAAAATTTGGCAGATGCAATATAATGTTGGAAACTGTGAGGTCATGCACTTCGGCAGAAAAAAATCAACGGGCAAGTTATTATTTAAATGGAGAGAGATTGCAAAGTGCCGCAGGACAGCAGGACCTGGGGGTACTTGTGCATGAAACACAAAAGGATAGTATGCAGGAACAGCAAGTGATCTGGAAGGCCAATGGTATCTTGGCCTTTATTGCAAAGGGAATGGAGTAAAAAGCAGGGAAGTCTTATAAGAACATAAGAAATAGGAACAGGAGTAGGCCATCGAGCCCCTCGAGCCTGCTCTGCCATTCAATAAGATCATGGCTGATCTGGCCATGGACTCAGCTCCACTTACCCGCCCGCTCCCCATAACCCTTAATTCCCTTATTGCTTAAAAATCTATCTATCTGTGACTTGAATACATTCAATGAGCTAGCCTCAACTGCTTCCTTGGGCAGAGAATTCCACAGATTCGCAACCCTCGGGGAGAAGAAATTCCTTCTCAGCTCGGTTTTAAGTTGGCTCCCCCGTATTCTCAGGCTGTGCCCCCTAGTTCTAGTCTTCCCGAACAGTGGAAACAACCTCTCTGCCTCTATCTTGTCTATCCCTTTCATTATTTTAAATGTTTCGATAAGATCACACCTCATCCTTCTGAACTCCAACAAGTAAAAACTCAGTCTACTCAATCTATCATCATAAGGTAACCCCCTCATCTCCGGAATCAGCCTAGTGAATCGTCTCTGTACCCCCTCCAAGGCTAGTATATCCTTCCTTAAGTAAGGTGACCAAAACTGCACACGGTACTCCAGGTGCGGCCTCACCAATACTCTGTACAGTTGCAGCAGGACCTCCCTGCTTTTGTACTCCATCCCTCTCGCAATGAAGGCCAACATTCCATTCGTCTTCCTGATTACCTGCTGCACCTGCAAACTAACTTTTTGGGATTCATGCACAAGGACCCCCAGGTCCCTCTGCACCGCAGCATGTTGTAATTTTTTCCCATTCAAATAATATTCCCTTTTACTGTTTTTCTTTTCCATGGTGGATGACCTCACATTTTCCGACATTGTATTCCATCTGCCAAACCTTAGCCTATTCGCTTAACATATCTAAATCTCTGTGCGACTTCTGTGTCCTCTACACAACCCGCTTTCCCACTAATCTTTGTGTCATCTGCAAATTTTGTTACACTACACTCTGTCATCGATGTATATTGTAAACAGCTGTGGTCCCAGCACCGATCCCTGTGGCACACCACTAACCACTGATTTCCAACCTGAAAAGGACCCATTTATCCCGACTCTCTGCTTTCTGTTAGCCAGCCAATTGTCTATCCATGCTAATACATTTCCTCTGACTCCGCGTATCTTTATCTTCTGCAGTAACCTTTTGTGTGGCACCTTATCGAATGCCTTTTGGAAATCTAAATACACCACATCCATCGGTACACCTCTATCCATCATGCTCATTATATCCTCAAAGAATTCCAGTAAATTAGTTAAACATGATTTCTCCTTCATGAATCCATGTTGCGTCTGCTTGATTGCACTATTCCTATCTAGATGTCCCGCTATTTCTTCCTTAATGATAGCTTCAAGCATTTTCCCCACGACAGATGTTAAACTAACCGGCCTGTAGTTACTTGCCTTTTATCTGCCCCCTCTTTTAAACAGAGGCGTTACATTAGCCGCTTTCCAATCCACTGGCACCTCCCCAGAGTCCAGAGAATTTTGGTAGATTATAACGAATGCATCTGCTATAACTTCCGCCATCTCTTTTGATAACCTGGGATGCATTTCCTCAGGACCAGGGGATTTGTCTACCTTGAGTCCCATTAGCCTGTCCAGCACTACCTCCCTAGTGATAGTGATTGTCTCAAGGTCCTCCCTTCCCACATTCCCGTGACCAGCAATTTTTGGCATGGTTTTTGTGTCTTCCACTGTGAAGACCGAAGCAAAATAATTGTTTAAAGTCTCAGCCATTTCCACATTTCCCATTACTAAATCCCCCTTCTCATCTTCTAAAGGACCAACATTTACTTTAGTCACTCTTTTCTGTTTTATATATCGGTAAAAGCTTTTACTATCTGTTTTTATGTTTTGCACAAGTTTACTTTGGTAATCTATCTTTCCTTTCTTTATTGCTTTCTTAGTCATTCTTTGCTGTCGTTTAAAATTTTCCCAATCTTCTAGTTTCCCACTAACCTTGGCCACCTTATACGCATTGGTTTTTAATTTGATACTCTCCTTTATTTCTTTGGTTATCCACGGCTGGTTATCCCTTCTCTTACCGCCCTTCTTTTTCACTGGAATATATTTTTGTTGAGCACTATGAAAGAGCTCCTTAAAAGTCCTCCACTGTTCCTCAATTGTGCCACCGTTTAGTCTGTGTTCCCAGTCTACTTTAGCTAACTGTGCCCTCATCCCACTGTAGTCCCCTTTGTTTAAACATAGTATGTCGTTTGAGACACTACTTTCTCACCCTCAACCTGTATTACAAATACTACAGCTATATAAGATATTGGTTAGGCCACACCTGGAATACTGCATGCAGTTTTGGTTTCCATATTTACGAAAGAATATACTTGCTTTCGAGGCAGTTCAGAGAAGGTTCACTGGGTTGATCCGGGGATGAGGTGGCTGACTTATGAGGAAGTGTTGAGTAGGTTGGGCCTCTACTCATTGGAATTCAGAAAAATGAGAGGTGATCTTATCGAAACGTATAAAATTGAGGGGGCTTGACAAGGTGGATGCAGAGAGGATGTTTCCACTGATGGGGGAGACTAGAACGAGAGGGCATAATCTTAGAATAAGGGGCCATCCATTTAAAACTGAGATGAGGAGAAATTTCTTCTGATGGTTGTAAATCTGTGGAATTCGCTGTCTCAGAGAGCTGTGGAAGCTGGGACATTGAATAAAAATAGACAATTTCTTAAACGATAAGGTGATAAGAGGTTATGGGGAGCGGGCAGGGAAGTGGAGCTGAGTCCATGATCAGATCAGCCATGATCTTATTAAATGGCAGAGCAGGCTCGAGGGGCCATATGGCCTACTCCTGTTCCTATTTCTTATGTTCATATGTTCTTATGTATAAATTACATCCAGATTAGATTTCTGGTATAGTTTCTTTTTTCTGAAAATCATTAAGGATTAACCAGGTAATTAGGCTAGGTCAGTGCAGTTATGCTTGTTTGGTCGAAAGCAGCATTAATGGTTGAGTCATGTGTTCATTCATAGAGATTGGACCATGTGATGTGTAGGAATCCTGCCAGCACTATTTGAGGCATTTGTTTTGAAGTCTGAATATTAGCCTTGGAACATAGTGGGTTTTATCTCTTTTAGAGTTTGGATATTGTTAATGAAGCACTGATATTGAGAATGTATATTGATTATATTTTCTAAAAAATAAGTTTTGATTTTGAATATTAAAATAATTATATTTAAATATTTGTTATTTAGGTAACTAGCATTCCCTTTACCTACCTAAGGAAGGTCTCTGTTTTTATCACCATTGGTAGAAGGCTTTCTGCAAATTATTTGAATGCAATTTAATTTATTTTGTAGCATTGTTAGTGTCTGAATTTTGTCTTGCTGAATTATTTTGTGGCCTGATTGTGCATTGTAGGTGGTGTGCATTGTAGGTGGTGCATTGATTGGTTGGTTGTTGTCGTGGCAACACTGGAAGGGAGACTGACTGAACTGGGATTTAACCATTTAAGGGAATATTAATGATCCTGTCAGGTCATTTAAATTAGTCTCTTAATTATGCTAGCTGTGCATGCTGTGAAAATAGTGCAAGAAATAATAATATCCAACAGATGTTATCTGGTGTGTTTTTAAACTGCAACAAATTGCATTTTTATAGTTCCTTTAACATCGAAAAATGTCCCAAGATACTTCACTAAGGCATCAGGAAATAAATCGATGTTGAACCAAAAAAGGAGATATTAGGAGAGGTGACCAAAAGCTTGCTCAAAGAAGTTTGTCTTAAAGAAAGAGAGAGGTGGAGGGGTTTAGGAAAAGAAGTCCATCGTATTGGGGCACATGTAGGTGAATGCACAGCTGCCAATGTGGGGAGTGAAAGATGGGATGGAAGTCCAAGAGTCAGAGAAATTGAGAATTTGGGTGGGAGGGGGGCACATTGTATGACTGGAGGAGGTTACAGTGAATCCGGGAAGGATTTGAACATGTGGATGAACATTTCTAATTGGAGGTGTCAGGAGACTGCGAGCTGATGCAGGCCAGCAAGGGGTGATGGGTGAGTGGAACTTGGTGTGGGATAAGATATGGGCAGCAGAGTTTTGGATGAGTTGAAGTTTATGGAGGGCATTAGAATAGTCAAGTCTGGAGATGGCAAAGGTATGGATGAGGCTTGATATGGTTCAGTCAGATCTGGTAATTGATGGCTAAGCCAGCTGTACCAGGACATGACCAAGATGAGAGACAGTGAAGGTTTTGCTGGGAATAAGGTCATTAATGGTGGAGGTAAGGGATTGGTTGAACAAATCAATGACTGCTGGTGAGGGATTGGTTGAACAAATCAAAGCTGCAGAGGTATCATGGGGGAGAGTGCAAACCTAAAAATGGGAAGGGGGTAATTTTTAAGTACACTGCCTGGGCAATACCTGGTGCACCCATCCTTTACAGAACATGACCATATTTTTTTATCCCATTTCCTAACATTACCTGAATAATCTATCACTGAAATTCATCTGGAAGTGAGTCTCTCTGGAAAGTGGAACAAATGGACTGTCTTGTGTAACATTAAAATGCCAAACACTACATTAAAATACATTAAAGAGGAGCGCCAAGCTGCAGATTCTGCGGGGGACCTACCTGGACCACGGGGAGCGTGGTGCCGTGCCTGCAGCCGGCAGTCAAACAGAGTACCGGGCTGCCAGTTCGCGTTCAAGGAAACATAGAAACATAGCAACATAGAAAATAGGTGCAGGAGCAGGCCATTCGGCCCTTCGAGCCTGCACCACCATTCAATAAGATCATGGCTGATCATTCCCTCAGTACCCCTTTCCTGCTTTCTCTCCATACCTCTTGATCCCTTTAGCCATAAGGGCCATATCTAACTCCCTCTTGAATATATCCAATGAACTGGCATCAACAACTCTCTGCGGCAGGGAATTCCACAGGTTAACAACTCTCTGAGTGAAGAAGTTTCTCCTCATCTCAGTCCTAAATGGCCTACCCCTTATCCTAAGACTATGTCCCCTGGTTCTGGACTTCCCCAACATCGGGAACATTCTTCCCACATCTAACCTGTTCAATCCCATCAGAATTTTATACGTTTCTATGAGATCCCCTCTCATTCATCTAAATTCCAGGGAGTATAAGTCTAGCCGATCCAGTCTTTCCTCATATGTCAGTCCTGCAATCCCGGGAATCAATCTGATGAACCTTCGCTGCACTCAATAGCAAGCACGTCCTTCCTCAGATTAGGAGACCAAAACTGCACACAATACTCAAGGTGTGGTCTCACCAAGACCCTGTACAACTGCAGCAAGACCTCCCTGCTCCTATACTCAAAACCCCTCGCTATGAAGGCCAGCATGCCATTTGCTTTCTTTACTGCCTGCTGTACCTGCATGTCTACTATCAATGACTGATGTACCATGCCATCCAGGTCTCGTTGTACCTCCCCTTTTACTAATCTGTCACCATTCAGATAATAATCTGCCTTCCTGTTTTTGCCACCAAAGTGAATAACCTCACACTTATCCACATTATACTGCATCTGCCATGCATTTGCCCATTTACCTAACCTGTCCAAGTCCTCCTGCAGCCTCTTAGCATCCTCCTTGCAGCTCGCCCTGCCACCCAGCTTAGTGTCATCTGCAAACTTGGAGATATTACATTCAATTCCTTCGTCTAAATCATTAATGTATATTGTAAATAGCTGGGGTCCCAGCACTGAACCCTGCGACACCCCACTAGTCACTGCCTGCTATTCTGAAAAGGACCTGATTATTCCCACTCTTTGCTTCCTGTCTGCCAACTATTTCGCTATCCACATAAATACATTACCTCCCAATAATATGTGCCTTAATTTTACACACTAATCACTTGTGTGGAACTTTGTCAAAAGCCTTTTGAAAGTCCAAATACACCAATCCACTGGTTCTCCCTTGTCCATTCTGCTGGTTACATCCTCAAAAAATTCTAGAAGATTTGTCAAGCATGATTTCCCTTTGATAAATCCATGCTGACTTGGACTGATCCTGTCACTGCTTTCCAAATGCGCTGCTATTACATCTTTAATAATTGATTCCAGCATTTTCCCCACAACCGATGTCAGGCTAACCGGTCTACAATTCCCTGTTTCCTCTCTCCCTCCTTTTTTTTAAAAAAAGTGGCATTACATTAGCTACCCTCCAATCCATAGGAATTGATCCTGAATCCATGGAATGTTGGAAAATGACCAGCAATGCATCAACTATTTCTAGGCCCACTTCCTTAAGTAAGACTACCAGGCCCTGGGGATTTATCAGCCTTCAGTCCCTTCAATTTCCCTGACACCATTTCCAGACGAAAGAGGATTTCCCTCAGTTCCCCCTTCTCGCTAGACCCTCGGTCCTCTTGTATTTTCGGGAGGTTATTCGTGTCTTCCTTAGTGAAGACAGAACCAAAGTATTTGTTCAATTGGTCTGCCATTTCCTTGTTCCCCATTATGAATTCCCTTGATTCTGACTGCAAGGGATCTACAATAGTCCTCACTAATCTTTTTCTCTTCACATATCTTTAGAAGTTTTTGCAGTCAATTTTTATGTTCCCTGCAAGCTTACACTCATACTCTATTTTCCCCTTCCAAATTAAAGCCTTTGTCCTCCTCTACTGAATTCTAAATTTCTCAGTCCTCAGGTTTGCTGCTTTTGCTGTCCAATTTATATGCCTCTTCCTTGGATTTAACACTTTCCCTAATTTCCCTTGTTAGCCACGGTTGAGCCATCTTCCCTTTTTTATTTTTACGCCACACAGGGATGTACAATTGTTGTAGTTCATCCATGTGATCTTCAAATGTCTGCCATTGCCTATCCACCGTCAACCCTTTAAGTATCATTCGCCAGTCTATCCTAGCCAATTCACGTCTCATTCCGTCGAAGTTTCCTCTCTTTAAGTTCAGGACCCTAGTCTCTGAATTAACTGTCACTCTCCATCTTAATGAAGAATTCTACCATATTATGGTCACTCTTCCCCAAGGGGCCTTGCATGACCAGATTGCTAATTAATCCTCTCTCGTTACACAAGACCCAGCCTAGGATGGCCTGCTCTCTAGTTGGTTCCTCGACATATTGGTCGAGAAAACCATCCCTTATATACTCCAGGTAATCCTCCTCCACAGTTTTGCTACCAGTTTGATTAGCCTAATCAATATGTAGATTGAAGTCACCCATGATAAATGCTGTACGCTTATTGCACACGTCCCTAATTTCCTGTTTGATGCCATCCCCAATCTCCCTACTACTGTTTGGTGGTCTGTACACAACGCCCACTAACGTTTTCTGCCCTTTGGTGTTTCGCCACTCTACCCATATAGATTCCACATCATCTGCGCAAATGTCCTTCCTTACTATTGCATTAATCTCCTCTTTAACCAGTAATGTTACCCCACCTCCTTTTCCTTCCTGAATGTTGAATACCTCTGCATATTGAATTTCCAGCCTTGTTTACCCTGGAGCCATGTCTCCGTAATCCTAATTGCATCATATCCGTTAACATCTATCTGTGCAGTTAATTCATCCACCTTATTACGAATGCTCTTCACATTGAGACACAGAGCCTTCAGACTTGTCTTTTTAACACTCTTTGTCCTTTTAGAATTCTGTTGTAATGTGGCCCTTTTTTATTTTTACCCTTGTTTGCTCTGCCCTCCACTCTTGCTTTTCTCTTTCCTATCTTTTGCTTCTGCCCCCTTTTTACTTCCCTCCACCTCCCTGCATAGATTCCCAAGCCCCTGCCCTTTTAGTTTAAACTCTTCCCAACAGCACTAGCAAACACTCCCCCTAGGACATCGGTTCCGGTCCTGCCCAGGTGCAAACTCTCTGGTTTGTACTGGTCCCACCTCCCCCAGAACCGGTTTCAATGTCCCAGGAATTTGAATCCCTCCGCCTTGCACCATTCCTCAAGCCACGTATTCATCTGAGCTATCCTGCAATTCCTACTCTGACTAGCATGAGGCACTGGTAGCAATTTTGAGATTACTACCTTTTGAGGTCCTACTTTTTAATTTAGCTTCGAGCTCCCTAAATTCAGCTTGTAGGACCTCATCCCATTTTTTACCTATATCGTTGGTACCTATATGCACCACAACTGCTGGCTGTTCACCCTCCCCCTCCAGAATGCGCTGCAGCCGCTCCGAGACATCCTTGACCCTTGCACCAGGAAGGCAACATACCATCCTGGAGTCTCGTTTACAGCTGCAGAAAGGCCTATCTATTTCCCTTACAATCAAATCTCCTATCACTATAGCTCTCCCACTCTTTTTCCTGCCCTCCTGTGCAGCAGAGCCAGCCCTGGTGCCATAGACTTGGCTGCTGCTGCCTTCCCCTGATGAGCCATCTCCCCCAACAGTATCCAAAGTGGTATATCTGTTTTGGAGGGAGGTGACCACAGAGGACCCCTGCACTACCTTCCTTCCACTGCTCTTCCTGATGGTCACCCATTCCCTATCTGTCTTTGAAACTTTTACCTGCGGTGTGACCAACTCACTAAATGTGCTATTAACGACATCCTCAGCATCGCGGATGCTCAAGAGTGAATCCATCCACAGCTCCAGTGCCGCAATGAGGTCTGTCAGGAGCTGCAGCTGGATACACTTCCTGCACACATAGTAGTCAGGGACACTGGAAGCGTCCCTGATTTCCCACATAGTACAGGAGGAGCATGACATGGGTCTGGGCTCTCCTGCCATGACTTAACCCTTAAATTAACCTATACTCACCAACCAGCCAATCACTTACCCCCTTGGCTGTGATGTCACACTTCGATTTCTTCTTACTTCTTTGTTTACCTCCTGCCCCTGCACAAGCTGGCCTCTCCCCAAATTGGCACTCCTCCAACTGCTGCCGCCGCCCTTTATGCTCCCGCTCTCGTGATGCTGTGGCTGCTCCCCGAACTGCGATCGGTCCACCAGCCACTCAACCTATGTGTTCGAAAGCAGAAAAAAGTAATGGCCAACAGAAATTTTGTTTCAAGATGGTGCCTTTAAGGATCATACCAGAAATACTCAGCCAATTCCTGACTTCAACTCGACAGCTGAAGCTATTGTGCTCACCGAGTGAAGGTGCGCGGCCGAATTTTACATCCGGGGCGGTAACGTGGTGATGTGCATGGCAATGAAGTTATCATTGCCATGCATGGCTGAGCAGGGCACACTCAGCAGGAGCAAGGCGCCAAAGCGCCTCTGCAAAACCCCCGCCCAATTCCGTGGTGTGCGGGGAGGGGGGTTGCGATTTTAACGTCGCACCTGGTCGAATACCATTTGCTCTCCCGGAGGCAGTCGCAAAACAGGGCAAATTTGGCCCCCCTGTTGCCAATATTGCCTGGTGCGCTGCCCGCTACTGGGCTCACATGCACCCTTCCCACTACTCCTCCCCACCCCTCTAAAAATCATTTGATTTCCATATTTACGAAAGGATATACTTGCTTTGGAGGCAATTCAGAGAAGGTTCACTAGGTTGATTCCGGGGATGAAGGAGTTGACTTATAAGGAAAGGTTGAGTAGGTTGGACCTCTACTCATTGGAATTCAGAAGAATGAGGGGTGATCTTATCGAAACGTATAAGATTATGAGGGGGCTTGACAAGGTGGATGCAGAGAGGATGTTCCCACTGATGGGGGAGACCAGAACTAGTGGGCATAATCTTAGAATAAGGGGCCGCCCATTTAAAACTGAAATGAGGAGGAATTCCATCTCTCCAGAGGGTTGTTAATCTGTGGAACTCGCTGCCTCAGAGAGCTGTGAAAGCTGGGATATTGAATAAGTTTAAGACAGAAATAGATAGTTTCTTAAACGATAAGGGGATGAGAGGTTATGGAGAGCGGGCGGGGAAGTAGACTTGAGTCCATGATCGGATCAGCCATGATCGTATTAAATGGCGGAGCAGGCTCGAGGGGCCGTATGGCTTACTCCTGCTCCTAATTCTTACGTTCTTATAATGTCTGTGAAGGCAGCTGGCAGGAGGAGACATTCCTGATATTATAGATTTGACCTAAGGAGCAGGCCATAGCTGTTGGGGGGACATTCAGCTCTAGCTGTAAGAGATGGCAATGTCTGATACTGTACAAGCTGCAGGTTAATGTGTACTGACCTAAACATTTACAATGTCATCCCTGTAAAGCATCAAACTGCATTACCTTTAACTATCACCTCAATCTCCAGGGGCTGTGCTTATCCACTCTTCGCTTACACCTTTTACAGAGGATTACATTGGATGTACAGAAACTGGCCATTCAGCCCAACCAGTCCAGGCCGGCATTTATGCTCCACTCGATCCTCCTCATGTCTTTCATCATCTAATTATTTCAGCATAACCCTTTATTCCCTTCTCCCTCATATGCTTATCTAGCGTCCCCTTAAATGCATCTCTACTTTTTGCCTCAACTACTACCTGTTGTAGTGAGTTCCACATTCTCGCCACTCTCTGGATAAAGAAGCTTCTTCTGAATTCCCGATTTGATTTCTTGGTGACTTTCTTATATTTTCTTTCCCAGAAGTGGAAACACTCTCTCTTTATCTCCTCTTTCATAATTTTAAAGACCTTAATTAGGTCACCCCTCAGCCTTCTTTTTTCAAACAAATCGTGACCCAGCCTGTTCATCCTTTCCTGATATGTATACCATCGCATTTCTGGTATGATCCTTGTAAATCTTCTCAGCACTCTTCAGTGCTTCGATATCCTTTTTATAATATGGTGACCAGAACTGTATGCAGTACTCCAAGTATGGTCTAATCAAGGTTCGATACAAGTTTAGCATAACGTCACTACTTTTCAATTATATCCCTCTATTCATTAGTCTATTATGTTGGACCTTATCGAAGGCCTTTTGAAAATCTAGATAAATTACATCTACTACATTACCCTTGTCTATTCTCTCTGTTACCTCTTCAAAAAATTCAATAAGGTTAGTCAAGCAAGATTTCTCTTTTGAAATCCATTCTGGTTATTCATTATTATATTTTTGGCTTCTAGATGTTCTTCTATTTTCTCCTTTAGTTGGGATTCCATTATTTTTCCTCCCACCAATGTGAAGCTGACTATAGTTACCTGGACATGTTCTATCTACCTTCTTAAATATAGATATTACATTAGCTATCCACCAGTCCTCTGGCACTATATATTTTTCTAATGAATTATTAAATATGTGCAGCAATGCCTCTACTATCTCTTCGAGATTATTTTAAAATGCATGGATGCAATCCATCCAGACCAGGGGTTTTATCCTCTGAGTTTGATTAGCTTATTTACTATATCCTCTCTTTTTTTAAATTTTAAATGCATTTATCTCATCACTAATCTCATCATCCTATGGCATGTCCACCTGTTTTATCTCCCCGATAAATACTGAGGCAAAGTAATTGTTTAATATTTCTGACATTTCTCTATCGTCACCTGTGGTACTATCCTGTCCATCCCTTAGTAGCCATAATCCCATCCCGACCGTCCTTTTTTTTTTAAATTGATGTGCCTGTAAAATATTTTACTATTTTGTTTTATATTCCTTGATAATTTAATTTCATAGTTCCTCTTTGCCTTCGTAATTGTTGTTTTTACTTCTTTCCTAATCTCTTCGTATTCTCCCTTGTGTTCTGCCCTATTGTCCATGTACTTAATGTGTGCCTTTTTCCTTACCCTCAATTTTTCCCATGGGCTTTATTCATCCATGGTGTCTCATTAGTATTTAGTTTGTTCTTTTTTTTTTAGTGGAATATATTTTTCCTGGACTCTGTTGAACAGAATCCAGGAAACATTATTTTTCTGCAGAGCCACCACAAGAACAGAGGGCAGCGGAAAAGAGGATGAGGAGGAGGGAATACATTTATGCCTCATAGATTATGATGTAGAAGAGAATGATGAGAATCAACCCACCCAAGTGTCCTTGGATCAAGATCCTGCCCCATGTTCTCTTGCACCCATCCCCTCGATATTACCCTATGTGTCACATGCTTTCTTTCTTCCATGCACTAGCTCAGATACCTTCACCTAATGGGCTGTAGATAGTGTAAGTGAGGATGCAGCACCAGGCGATTCGCAGAGCATGAGGAAGCCAGAGTTGGCTGGTTTGATGCCAGCTCCCCAGTGGAGTCTGCAATGACAGATACCGTTGCATATGGAGTCAAGAGACTTGGACCTCATGGATCCTCACCTGAAAAGAAGGATGCTGAAGAAACATCATATCTATCTGCAGTTTTCCAGAATGTGCAGTAACAGAAGTGTGCTCCTGGAGTCTACAGCCCTCATGATAACATCAGAGAAGCTCTGCTCCAAATAAGGCGCGTAGAAATGGGCGGGAAAGGCCAGGGTCCAACTCATCCAGGTTCTAACCTAATTTCCGAGCCTTCCAATATACTGCCAACAGATCTAAACAGAGAATATGCTAGAAGAGCCAAGGATTTTATACTCCTTAGCCTCTGCAATCTTTCTGATAAGCTGTTCTAATAACCTATTACCACAGAAATGTTTCTTTACATCTTATTTGAATCTATCTCTTCTCACTTTAAAGTCGTTTTCCATGTTCTGCTGTCTTATGCTAATACAAATAGCCTTGACTGGTCTTCTAAATCTCTGAATCTTAATACTTTGAATACCTCATTCATATCCCCCACTTGTCTTTCCAACTAGAACAGTCCAGATCTTGGAGTCCATTCCATATGTTTTATTTTCCAACACCTTTGTTGTTTTAATAGTTCTTTTTGTATTTCCCCAGCTTAGCTACATCCTTTCTGTAGTGTGGGTTCCAGAACTGCACGCAATACATCAATGCTTTACATAAAAGCAATGTTACTTTATTTGATCTATGCTCCATTCCTCTTTTTATGCAACCTAATATTCCATTCATTTTTTTGACAGTTGCCAGACAGTGGCTTAATGTCTTGAGGGATCTATTATGACTGCAAGATCCTTTTCCAGATCCATCTTAATCAGTATTTTCCATTAATCTTGTAATCCTTCTGCCTGTTTCATGTCCCTAAATGCATTACTTTACATTTATCCACATTAACATGTTGCCAATTGTCTGCCCATTTCCTTCAAACAGTCTGGGTCCTCCTCTAGCTTTTCCCCACTTTTTACCATATTAACTTAAGGGACTCCGTGGAAAAAAATTGCAACCCATTAAAAAATGTACAGCCTTACTGATTGTGTACTGAGGTACATTCAACTAGAGCATTTTATTATGAATTGAAAGAAGTTATTCGAACCTTAAATAAAACATTGGTGAAGCCAAATTTGGAACATAGTGCGTAATTTTAAACATCCTGGCTCTGAATTTCCTGTGCTGTTACACGTGGAAAGCAACATAACCACATCCAGGATCGACTGCCAGAAGTGACATCAGGATAATAATACTTCCATCCAAACATGGGTGGGCATATTACAATAGAAAACAAGTGAAGGGATGGCATTATATGACTTATTTCACAATATTTTGTTTCCCAGTAATCCTGGGTGCAAGGGATGCCTGTGAGTCCTGCCATCCAGCACCACTATGGGCCGCTGGTGTGTGGATTTAAAATTTCCTGGTGCAATCGAGGGCAGAGTATGGTAAAAATGCTGTGAGTTTTTAAAAATCTTCTGCTGGCACCATTGACCAATCTATTTACCTTGCTGCAGCAATTTCCCAAGCCCATCTGAATTGAGTACTGCAGCGGTGATGTAAATGGCTTCCAGCACCTGCCCTCAGACTGGATTGGCCAGCAATAGCAGCCAAACATTAAAAGATCTCAGTTGATGACTATGACCCTACTCAGCCTTCTATTTTTAGAGTTTGGAGGGGTGGGGGAGTTATTGCCCCAGTAATAAGCCTACTCATTCACAGTTACAGAAAGAGAGAAATTAAAGGAACACAGACAATTTTACTTGGCAACTTTACATTAATTATGGGATTTGCTTTGAAAGTAACCCTGTGAGATGGATCAAAGACATCATGCCAGGAGATCATCTGTCTCCAGGGCTGCATTTACTGCATTCACCATTATACCACAAATCATATCTATATCTCCTGTGGCTTTTGTTACATACCTAACTGGCAGAGTAAAACTGTCTCCTCAAGCTCTGGACCAGCATGGAGGCAGTTGCAGCGCTGTGCCATCAGCTGTAAGGATACCTGCAGCTAGCTTGCACCATAGGTACACTGCCAGTGACAATTGATGTCACATCTACCCTCAATTATTAGGCCTCTTATTATTATGCACTTTGCAGGCTAACACGTGAGACATCTGTATTATCAGACAATCTGTTGTCCAAAAATCATTGCTAATGATGCCTTTGCACCAGCCATGGACAGAAGCAGAGCACAGGTACAAGAGCAGCCATCCAGCTATCAGCATCATTCTGGAGCATGTCATTGCCACCTTGAGGCAGCATTTCAGATGCCTCGACAGATCGGGGTCCACCTTACAGGGTAGCTTTGCTATGATTTCCAAGATCATTGTAGTCTGTTGTATACTGCATTACTTTGCAATATAAAGAGATGTAACCATGGAGGAAGAGGCGGCCCACGCAGCAACCAAGCTCAAAGCTGGATGCAGACAATAACAGAGAATGTTACTACAGAAACACTTTGCAGCCTATTTCCCCAAGCATTCACACAGGGCAGATTCAGCTAAGGGTCTGAGCCGCCACTTTAATGAACTGTCCTGACCACATGTATTCAATCAAAACATCATCCCAACATTATGCTCTTCTATTTCAACGACAATGAGGTGTGATCATCAGTGTTAAGAAAAACTGCTAGGATTTTACATTTTCCATTGAACATTTACTCAGTACTTTTTGCAGCTCTCTACTAAGATGCAAGCATTACATACAACACCAGAGGGGGGTGTTTTCCTTCAAATGAAGATTTACTTATAATAGCAAAAGACACAGTGGGCCGGGTTTTCCGTCTCTGCACTCAGCAGCTGGCAAGTTAACGCCCATTCACTTTAATGGGCATAAAATCACAGGCTGGCAAACACAGAGCGGAAAACCCTGGTCATTAAGGATCGTACAAAAATTACATGCTATTTGAACATTAGCTTTGGTATTTTCATCTCTCAGTAGGAAATTATTCACCCATAAAGGTGAAGGCCTAATATTGACAAGATTTTCAAGCTTGGCTCAATTAAAAAAAAAATTAATTCCTGAGCAGCAGTTTCTAAATAAACCACAATTTTTAAAACAGTGAAGCTTACATACACTTAGCCAGGTAGGAGCTTACAAGATGATGACCCTGAAATTGCAGTCGGAGGCTTCCTGCGGGCAATTGCCTCCGACCTGAAACATTTCTACGAATTTACCTGGTAGTCCTGGAGGAACCTGTGATTCCGGTGGGGAGGACTTCTCTTCCCGCGCTGCGAAGCGTGCTCCCGTCCTCCAGGTTCCCACGCATAAGGTGCAGTCACATGTGATTGCTCAGCCAATCAGGTATAGTATTCGACAGATTTCTCATTAATAACAATGACAACTCCGTATCTACGAGTTCTCATTACTATTAATGAGACAAAAAAACAAAACACATGTAATAAAAAATAAAAAACACACCTCATATAATTAAATTAATTGAAATTAAAGTTAATAAATATCCGAGAGAGAGAAAAAAAAATTTCCGAGTTTTTAAAAAGTTTTTTTTAATTATGGTTAAAAATAAATGTAACGTGGTGGGCAGAGTTTTAAAAAATACTGTGCTTTTTTGAATTTAATTTAATTATTTTTGTATGTTTTTAAACTCTTATGCCTGTAAAAATAGGCTATGCGCCTGCTTTTATCAGGCGCAAGAATTTTGAGGACATTTGCTGGGCAAGATATGGGTAAATACTGCAATCTTGCCCTTGCAAATGTCCTCACTCCCGATATGCGGGAGATTGTGCGCTGAAAACCGGCTTTTCGGATGCCTTCCTGGGTCCGTACACACACCGTACGGACCCGAGGAGGCCGGAATTTCAGGGCCAATAATTTAGTCTTTTATCACCCAGTCATGAAAAAAGTTTTGTAGTAAGTGGGGTATGATAGTGCAGTGTTACTGGACTAGTATTCCAGGGGCCTGGATTACGAAGCCAGTAGAACATGAGTTCAATCCAAACATGGTGACTTGAGAATTTGAATTCAATTTTTTAAAAATCTCAAAATAAAAAGCTTGTGTCAGTAAAAGAAATGACCATGTGTAATGAGACAGGAATAATAAACGATCTCCTAGTAAAAGATCCTCTCAGAATGAGTGATCACAGTATGGTTGAATTTGTAATACAGATTGAGGGTGAGGAAGTAGTGTCTCAAATGAGCGTACTATGCTTAAACAAAGGGGACTACAGTGGGATAAGGGCAGAGGTGGCTAAAGTAGACTGGAAACACAGACTAAACGGTGGCACAATTGAGGAACAGTGGAGGACTTTTAAGGAGCTCTTTCATAGTGCTCAACAAAAATATATTCCAGTGAAAAAGAAGGGTGGTTAAAAAAAGGGATAACCGGCCGTGGATAACCAAGGAAATAAAGGAGAGTATCAAATTAAAAACCAATGCGTATAAGGTGGCCAAGGTTAGTGGGAAGCTAGAAGATTGGGAAAATTTTAACCAACAGCAAAGAATGACTAAGAAAGCAATAAAGAAAGGAAAGATAGATTACGAGGGTAAACTTGCGCAAAACATAAAAACTGATAGTAAAAGCTTTTACAGATATATAAAACGGAAAAGAGTGACGAAAGTAAATGTTGGTCCCTTAGAAGTTAAGAAGGGGGATTTAATAATGGGAAATGTGGAAATGGCTGAGACCTTAAATAATTATTTTGCTTCGGTCTTCACAGTGGAAGACACAAAAACCATGCCAAAAATTGCTGGTCACAGGAATGTGAGAAGGGAGAACCTTGAGACAATCACTATCACTCGGGAGGTAGTGCTGGACAGGCTAATGGGACTCAAGGTAGACACGTCCCCTGGTCCTGATGAAATGCATCCCAGGGTATTAAAAGAGATGGCGGAAGTTATAGCAGATGCATTCGTTATAATCTACCAAAATTCTCTGGACTCTGGGGAGGTACCAGCAGATTGGAAAGCAGCTAATGTAACGCCTCTGTTTAAAAAAGGGGGCAGACAAAAGGCAGGTAACTATAGGCCGGTTAGTTTAACATCTGTAGTGGGGAAAATGCTTGAAACTATCGTTAAGGAAGAAATAGCGGGACATCTAGATAGGAATAGTGCAATCAAGCAGACGCAGCATGGATTCATGAAGGGGAAATCATGTTTAACTAATTTACTGGAATTCTTTGAGGATATAATGAGCATGGTGGATAGAGGTGTACCGATGGATGTGGTGTATTTAGATTTCCAAAAGGCATTCGATAAGGTGCCACACAAAAGGTTACTGCAGAAGATAAAGGTACGCGGAGTCAGAGGAAATGTATTAGCGTGGATAGAGAATTGGCTGGCTATCAGAAAGCAGAGATTCGGGATAAATGGATCCTTTTCGGGTTGGAAATCAGTGGTTAGTGGTGTGCCACAGGGATCGGTGCTGGGACCATAACTGTTTACAATATACATAGATGACCTGGAAGAGGGGACAGAGTGTAGTGTAACAAAATTTGCAGATGACACAAAGATTAGTGGGAAAGCGGGTTGTGTAGAGGACACAGAGAGGCTGCAAAGAGATTTATATAGGTTAAGCGAATGGGCTAAGGTTTGGCAGATGGAATACAATGTCGCAAAGTTTGAGGTCATCCAGCTTGGGAAAAAAAACAGTAAAAGGGAATATTATTTGAATGGGGAGAAATTACAACATGCTGCGGTGCAGAGGGACCTGGGGATCCTTGTGCATGAAACTCTTTTGAGTTTACCTGCAAAAACATAAACATTAAAACCATGCCACCCGACCTGGGTGACACAGCAGACATTTTCAAGGCCCCTTTTTTTTTTTTGGTTTTTTTTTTTGGTTTTTCTGGGGCGCTAAAATCAAATTTTTCCAGTGCCCCCTATAAAAGTGGAGGGGGACACTAAAAGCACCGGCAATGAAAACAAATTAAACTTTAAAACGTAAAATCAAATTAAAATTTGGTTGCCGGGCGTGATGATGCACTCCAGTCCCTCCGGTGCCCACCTCTCGCGGAAGGCCGCGAGCGTACCGGTGGACACCGCGTGCTCCATCTCCAAGGACACCCTGGACTGGATGTAAGAGCGGAAGAGAGGCAGGCAGTCAGGTTGAACGACCCCCTCGACCGCCCGCTGCCTGGACCGGCTGATGGCACCCTTGGCCGTGCCCAGGAGCAGTCCTACGAGGAGGCCCTCGGACCTACCCGCTCCCCTCCGCACAGGGTGCCCAAAGATCAGGAGAGTGGGACTGAAGTGCAGCCAGAATTTCAGGAGCAGCCCCTTCAAATAATGGAACAGGGGCTGCAACCTTGTGCACTCAATAAAAACATGGAACACGGACTCCTCCAGACCGCAGAAATTGCAGGCGGCCTGGGGATCCGTGAACCGGCTTAAAAATTTGTTGCACGGCACTGCTCCGTGCACCACCCTCCAGGCCAAGTCCCCGATGAATAGTGGGAGGACCCCTGCGTAGAGTGCCCTCCATCGGGGACCCCCCGCCTCCTCCGGACGGCAAGATGGTACGCCATGGCGTGTCCGGACAGCCGGCGAGGATGGCAAAGTTGAGGGTGTGCAGGAGCAGCCCATACAGGAAACCCCTCCGCGCGGAATTGAAAGGCACGGAGGGGATTTCCCCGAGGCGGCTCAAGTTGTGAGGCGCCGGCCCCCGAGGGAGGTTCCGGGGTTTGGCGCCGATGAGGAATTCCGTCCGGACGGGGGTCAGTTCGGACGGGATCTCCCCACGTGCTTGAGCCTCCTCGATGCACCTAACGGAGTCAGGGCCCAGAGCTGTTTTTAGCGACTTGATGGCATCGGCCGCGTGGCGGACGTTGGCAGAATTTAGGCACCCCGCCAGCATGTCTGGCGCCATCCAGCCCGCTCCTCCGCCATCGAGCAGGTCCCTGACCCTGGTCACCTCACCAGCCACAGCCCTCTCTTCCGACCGCCACATAAAACCTCGGCCGTGGAGGTACGGATTCCCGAGCAGCGGTTCCTGCAGGACGGCCGCCACTCCAGCCGGCGGAGAGCTGCGCTTGGTGGAGACTTTGTTCCAGACCCTGATGAGTTCCCTGTAAAAGACAGGCAGCTCCCGGAGGGTGGTCCTGGCACCCCCCAAGTTCACAAACAGGAGCTGCGTGTCATAATTGAGGTCGTGCTGCTGGCGGAAGAAATACCTCGCCAGAGCACACCACCTAGGAGGGGGCTCGACGTAAAGGTATCTCTGCAGGGTCTGAAGACGGAAAGTCACGAGCTGGGCGCTGACGCACACCAACGACTGACCGCCCTCCTCAAGCGGGAGACTCAAGACCGCGGCAGAGACCCAGTGCTTCCTGTTGTTCCAGAAGAAGTCCACCAGCTTCTTCTGTATCTTGGCGACAAACGCAGGGGGAGGGGTCAAAGTGACCAGCCGGTACCACAGCATTGCGGCCACCAGCTCGTTTATGACTAGCGCTCGACCCCTGTAGGACAGCACTCGGAGCAGTCCTGTCCAGCGCCCTAGGCGAGCGGCGACCTTGGCCTCCAGCTCCTGCCAGTTCGCCGGCCAGGCTCCCTCGTCGGGGCTAAGGTAGACTCCCAGATAGAGGAGATGGGTCGTGCTCCAGGCAAAAGGCCTGAGCTCCTCCGGCAGGGAGTCCACCCGTCACTGACCCACCAGGAGTCCGGAACATTTCTCCCAGTTGATCCTGGCGGAGGACGCGGCCGAGTAAATCTCCTGGCACTCACGCATCCTCCGCAGGTCAGCGGGATCCTCTATCGCGAGGAGCACGTCATCGGCGTAAGCCGAGAGGACGACCTCCACGCCCGGCCCTTGCAGAGCCAGTCCCGTCAACCTCGTCCGCAAGAGGCGCAGGAAAGGCTCCACACAAACGGCGTATAACTGGCCGGACATGGGGCATCCCTGGCGCACCCCTCTCCTAAAGCGAAGGGGCGCCGTCAAGGACCCGTTAACCTTAATCAGACACTCCGCGGCGGCGTACAAAAGTCGGATCCGGGCGACGAAATGCGTCCCGAACCCGAAAGCGCGCAGAGTTCCGAGCAGATAGTCGTGATCCACCCTGTCGAACGCCTTCTCTTGGTCGAGGGATAGGAAGGCGACCGACAGACCAGCCTCCTGGGAACAATGGATGAGGTCCCGGACCAGATGGATGTTATCGTGGATTGTCCGGCCCGGGACCGTGTAGGACTGGTCGGGGTGGATCATGTGGTCCAGCACGGCACCAAGGCGAGCAGACATCGCCCTGGCGAAGATTTTGTAGTCCGTGCTGAGGAGGGAGACCGGGCGCCAGTTCTTAAGGAGGCGGAGATCGCCCTTCTTAGGCAGCAGGACGATGACTGACCTGCGCCAAGAGCGGGGCATCTCCCCGGTCGCCAGACTTTCCCCCAGGACCCGCGCGTAGTCGCCCCCCAGGACGTCCCAGAACGCCCTGTGGAACTCCACGGTCAGCCCGTCCAGCCCCGGGGATTTTCCCCTCGAGAGCCGGGCGAGGGCACCGGTCAGCTCCGCCAGGCTTAGCGGAGCTTCCAGATTTTCGGCGCCCCCCGGGCTGACCTTCGGCAGGTCCTCCAACAAAACTCTACGCGCTTCCTCGCTGGACGGATCCGGAGAGAACAGAGCCCCGTAATATTCACGGGCCCTGTTGTTGACGCCCTCCGGATCCGAGACGAGAGAGCCGTCGTCGGCCAGCAGCGTCAAGAGCTGCTTACGGACACTCTGCCTTTTTTCCAGCGAGTAGAAGAAGGGGGAGCCGCGGTCCAGATCCCGCAGGAACCGGATCCGCGACCTCACGAACGCGCCTCGGGACCCGACGAGCTGCAGGTCTTTCAGCGCGGCCTTCTTCGCTTCGTACACCGTCCGCAGGGCCGGGTCCTGGACGACTTGACCGAGACGGCCTTCCAATTCGAGCACCTCTTTTTCTAGGCGCCCGACTCTGGCCTCCCGCCTCTTGGTCGACCCCCTCGCGTACTCTTGACAGAAGACGCGGACATGAGCCTTGCCCACGTCCCACCATAGCCTCAAGGAGGGGAAGCCCCCCTGCTTCCTTCTCCAGTCGGACCAGAATCGACGGAACGAGTCCTGGAACCGCACGTCCTCCAGCAGCCGGTTGTTAAAGTGCCAGTACGCGGACCCCGTCCTCGCGCGGAGCGAAGCGAGCTCCGCCCACACCAGGTGGTGGTCCGAACACGGCACCGGCCGCATGGAGGCCGCCGGGACGCAGGAAACGTACGCCCGAGACACGTAAAGGCGGTCGACTCTAGACCATCCAACTCCAGGCCTCACCCAAGTAAAGGCGCTGGAGTCGGGGTGGAGATTTCGCCAGACGTCCACCAAGTCGAAGGACCCGACCAGGTCCCTCAACTTCTCCATCGCCGTCATGCACTGCGGGGCACCGGAGCGGTCCCTCGCCTCGAGGGTGCAGTTAAAATCCCCCCCGAGGACAATGCAGTCGCCGACGTCGACGGAGCCAAGAAGAGCGGACACCTCTTCAAAGAAGCGCGTTTGCTGCGGGCCGGGCTGAGGGGCGTACACGTTCACGAGATGGAGCGGCACGTCCCCCAGGCGAACCGTTACGTGCAGCAAGCGGCCTGGCACGGGCTCCTCGACCCCCAAGATCTCCGGCTGAAAATGCGGGCCCAGCAAGATGGCCACCCCACTAGAAATGGCGGTGAGGTGGCTCATGCGGACCTCTCCTTGCCATTCCAGGAGCCACGTGGCTTCGTCTCCCGGAACGGTGTGGGTTTCTTGCAGGAAGCACACCGCATATTTCCCCTCCCGCAGGAGCGAAAAATTGTCAAATCTACGGCGTGCCCCTCTGCCGCCGTTGATGTTGAGGCTGGCTATGGTTATCTTCATGGCAAAAGCATAGTGCAACCTCTACCTTAACCTATTGTGGGGGAGGGAGCGGAGTCTTTTGTTGAACTCCGCTCCCTCCGTAGCCCAGCGAGGAGTCCCTCGAGCTCGCGCAGCTCAAGGTGTTGCGCCTTTGTCAAGGGCCCGCCCGCGGCCAAGGTTTTGACGGCGGCGCGGACGGACCCCTTGATCAGCTCTGGCTCGGACCATTTTTCCAGGGCCAGTCGGGCTTGGTTGCGGCGACCCCGGCTCTGGGCCAAAAAGTCCCGGAGTTCCTTTGCAGGAATGAGGATGGTCTCGGCGGCGGCCGCGAGCAGATCCACCGCCTCACTGGCGGTGGTCTCTAGGTCTTCACCCGCGTCCCCCAACGAGTCCCCGTCCTCCTCCGGGAGGTGGCCGCCAGCAGCCGGCCCATCGACCGCACAAGGTACGGCAAATGAACCGGCCGCTCCAACCGGCCCTGGCTCTGCCCCGATCCCACCCCCAGGATCGTCGGCAGAGGAGTCCCCACTGGGCTCTTTTAAAAATGGTGCTGGGTCGGGAAATGACAGCGGAAGGGGTTCCCCCCCCGCCCCAGGAACCGGGGAACAAGGAGAGACCCCGCCATAGGAAATCCCCAGGCTCCCCAAGTGCTCCAGCTCCACAGCAAGAGGCGAGGGTGGGTGTTCCTCCCCCTCCCCGCTGCCACCCTCCGGCCCAGCATCTACAGTGTCATAATAAACATTAATTTGTGTTTCTGCCGGGTCGAGCGACTCCCGGGGGAAGTTGAGTATTGGCTGGGCGGGCTCAGGTTCGGCCTTTTCGGCCCCGCCCGCCTCAGTCCCCGGGGCGCCCGGCCCGGCGGTAATGCATTCCTCCGCGGTCCCCACGCCCCCCCCGACAGGCAGATCTTCCACGCCATCCCCGGGAGGCAGAGGCTGGGCAGCCTCGACTGTCTCACCCTCCCCGGGGACAGACTCCTCCCGCCTACGGCGCTGCTTGGGGGCGCTGGTGGGGGACGCGGGACACGCGGCGGGCACCGACTCCTCCGCGGAGGGATGTTGTTCCCCCTCCGCCTCATCGGAGCTGTGCCTCCTTTTGTTCCTGGGAGCGCGCGGAGTCAGGGAGACCTCCATGTCTGCCGAGGCCTCCCGCTCCGCCCCCCCCTTTTCCTTTTCTTGCCCACGCCCGGGCCCCTCTGTGGTGTTGTTCAAGGGCTCGGGCACGGGCTCGGGGCACCCCGCGCTCGCCGGTGACGGGGTTGGGCCGAGCGCGGTAAACAAATTGTCTGGCGCACCGAGGGGACCCGCCTCTAGATGTTTCTCCTTGTTCCGCGCCTTCTTTCCGTTCGGACGCTCTCCCTCCCCACCGCCGGAGGCCCTGAAAACAAAGGCCTCCGACGCTGCCCGCGCACCTATGGCTCCCGGCACGCGGACGCAACTAGGGGGAGGGGTGGCGGCGGCGCCAGCCTTGGCCGCCTTCGGTGGTTTGGCGACCTTGGAGGCGGGGCAGTTCTTGCGAATGTGCCCCACCTCTCTGCAGGCATGGCACCGCACGCCGTCCGACGTCCAGAAGACGTGGTAGGCAGTCCCCTCGTGCACCACATTAAAGTGCCCTTCTGTCATGTCCTCCCGCGCCAGCCGGACGAAGAGCTGGCGGCGGAAGGAGAACACGTGGCGCAGGCTGTTCTCCCTGAGGCCGAGCGGTATGGGGTTGATCCCCGACCTTACCTCCCCCAGTTGGTGTAGGTGAGGGAGGAGGAGCTCAGCGGAAACAAAGGGCGGGACGTTTGACACGATGACCCTCTGCGCGGTGGCCTCGAGAGGGTCCACCGGCAGGAACGTCCCGCCCACCGTGAGCCCCTTTTCAAGGGCCAGGGACACCGCCCGCTCCGACCCCAGGAAGAAAACAGCCTTCCCAGACATCTTGGAGGCCGCGACAATGGCCGAGGGGCCGACTACCCCAGCCATCGCCCGCACGCACTCCTCAATGCTCATTGTGGGGTGAGTGTAGCTCTTGACCCCGTGTTTCCTGGTTATAAGTTGAAAAGGTGGCAGGGCAGCGGGTGGCGCAGGAGGTGCCGTGGAAGCGGTTGCCACCTGCGCATACGTCTTCGCTGGCCCTGCCACCGGCGTGGATGGGGTCGCCATCACGGGGTCCCTTTAAGGGCTACACCCACCCCAAAGTCACAGGCCTTAATGGTCTTTATTGGCCTTGTATATTTAACTGAGCAGAGGAGCCCTTAACGAGGCACCACTCCCCTAGTTGGCAATTGGGGAGGGGCCTTGCTCCCTCTGCTCAGTTGTCTCAATTGTTTTTTTTTTAAATTAGGAGAAAGGGGCCTCAGAGAGAGAGGGGAGAAACAGAGTAACAGAGAAAGAGAGAGGGGGGTGGGAAGAGGGGGGGGGGAACTGCGAGGGCAGGTCTCCCCTCGCAGCTGTGGGTGGGTGCACTCCCCAGATGGCAAAAACACACTAAAAACACAGTCTTTGGGTTGGTCTTCAGGTGGGGGGAGAAGACGTCTTCACCTGGGGCAGCTCGAGCCACCAGGCACACACTCCCAACGATGTTTAAATAGGGTGATTAATGGATTTCTTGAGCCTGGTAGCTCCAGCTATCCCAGGCAAATGTGGGGGGGTGGGGGGGAGTTCCAATTGTGGGGGGGGCCTAGTTGTAAGCAAGGCCCCCACGCACACTTCCACACACACACACACCCCCCGCGATGTTCCGGCCCTCAGTGGTCTTCTTTCCTCCCCCCACCGATACAGCAAAGTCTGTTTGGGAAATGCACCCACACCCACCTGTAGAATGGTAGAGTCCCCCTCCTTCCACACTGGATGTTGTTGTTGTTGGTCTTTTCCCCATCTCTCCAACTGTTTGTAGAATGGTAAAAAGATGTACAAAGTTTTCTTTTCTCCTCCTCTCCCTCTGGGTGAAAGTTGGTGATGAAGCCCCTTCCTTCCTTCTCTTCCTGGGCTGGTCTCAGGGCTCTCCAGGCAGGAGCAAAAGTTGATGGCTGCTCCTCTCTCTGCAGCTCAGCTCCTACTGTGCAGGACACGCCTCCACTGCTCCACAATTGGTCCTTGTGCATGAAACTCTTTTGAGTTTACCTGCAAAAACATAAACATTAAAACCATGCCACCCGACCTGGGTGACACAGCAGACATTTTCAAGGCCCCTTTTTTTTTTAATTTATTTTTTTTGGGGTTTTTTGGAGCGCTAAAATCAAATTTTTCCAGTGCCCCCTATAAAAGGGGAGGGGGACACTAAAAGCACCGGCAATGAAAACAAATTAAACTTTAAAACGTAAAATCAAATTAAAATTTGGTTGCCGGGCGTGATGATGCACTCCAGTCCCTCCGGTGCCCACCTTTCGCGGAAGGCCGCGAGCGTACCGGTGGACACCGCGTGCTCCATCTCCAAGGACACCCTGGACCGGATGTAAGAGCGGAAGAGAGGCAGGCAGTCAGGTTGAACGACCCCCTCGACCGCCCGCTGCCTGGACCGGCTGATGGCACCCTTGGCCGTGCCCAGGAGCAGTCCTACGAGGAGGCCTTCGGACCTACCCGCTCCCCTCCGCACAGGGTGCCCAAAGATCAGGAGAGTGGGACTGAAGTGCAGCCAGAATTTCAGGAGCAGCCCCTTCAAATAATGGAACAGGGGCTGCAACCTTGTGCACTCAATAAAAACATGGAACACGGACTCCTCCAGACCGCAGAAATTGCAGGCGGCCTGGGAGTCCGTGAACCGGCTTAAAAATTTATTGCACGGCACTGCTCCGTGCACCACCCTCCAGGCCAAGTCCCCGATGAATAGTGGGAGGACCCCTGCGTAGAGTGCCCTCCATCGGGGACCCCCGCCTCCTCCGGACGGCAAGATGGTACGCCATGGCGTGTCCGGACGGCCGGCGAGGATGGCAAAGTTGAGGGTGTGCAGGAGCAGCCCGTACAGGAAACCCCTCCGAGCGGAACTGAAAGGCACGGAGGGGATTTCCCCGAGGCGGCTCAAGTTGTGAGGCGCCGGCCCCCAAGGGAGGTTCCGGGGTTTGGCGCCGATGAGGAATTCCGTCCGGACGGGGGTCAGTTCGGACGGGATCTCCCCACGTGCTTGAGCCTCCTCGATACACCTAACGGAGTCAGGGCCCAGAGCTGTTTTTAGCGACTCGATGGCATCGGCCGCGTGGCGGACGTTGGCAGAATTTAGGCGCCGCGCCAGCGTGTCTGGCGCCATCCAGCCCGCTCCTCCGCCATCGAGCCGCCACCCTGGTCACCTCACCAGCCACAGCCCTCTCTTCCGACCGCCACATAAAACCTCGGCCGTGGAGGTACGGATTCCCGAGCAGCGGTTCCTGCAGGACGGCCGCCACTCCAGCCGGCGGAGAGCTGCGCTTGGTGGAGACTTTGTTCCAGACCCTGATGAGTTCCCTGTAAAAGACAGGCAGCTCCCGGAGGGCGGTCCTGGCATCCCCCAAGTTCACAAACAGGAGCTGCGTGTCATAATTGAGGTCGAGCTGCTGGCGGAAGAAATACCTCGCCAGAGCACACCACCTAGGAGGGGGCTCGACGTAAAGGTATCTCTGCAGGGTCTGAAGACGGAAAGTCGCGAGCTGGGCGCTGACGCACACCAACGACTGACCGCCCTCCTCAAGCGGGAGACTCAGGACCGCGGCAGAGACCCAGTGCTTCCTGTTGTTCCAGAAGAAGTCCACCAGCTTCTTCTGTATCTTGGCGACAAACGCAGGGGGAGGGGTCAAAGTGACCAGCCGGTACCACAACATTGCGGCCACCAGCTGGTTTATGACTAGCGCTCGACCCCTGTAGGACAGCACTCGGAGCAGTCCTGTCCAGCGCCCTAGGCGAGCGGCGACCTTGGCCTCCAGCTCCTGCCAGTTCGCCGGCCAGGCTCCCTCGTCGGGGCTAAGGTAGACTCCCAGATAGAGGAGATGGGTCGTGCTCCAGGCAAAAGGCCTGAGCTCCTCCGGCAGGGAGTCCACCCGCCACTGACCCACCAGGAGTCCGGAACATTTCTCCCAGTTGATCCTGGCGGAGGACGCGGCCGAGTAAATCTCCTGGCACTCACGCATCCTCCACAGGTCAGCGGGATCCTCTATCGCGAGGAGCACGTCATCGGCGTAAGCCGAGAGGACGACATCCACGCCCGGCCCTTGCAGAGCCAGTCCCGTCAACCTCGTCCGCAAGAGGCGCAGGAAAGGCTCCACGCAAACGGCGTATAACTGGCCGGACATGGGGCATCCCTGGCGCACCCCTCTCCTAAAGCGAAGGGGCGCCGTCAAGGACCCGTTAACCTTAATCAGACACTCCGCGGCGGCGTACAAAAGTCGGATCCGGGCGACGAAATGCGTCCCGAACCCGAAAGCGCGCAGAGTTCCGAGCAGATAGTCGTGATCCACCCTGTCGAACGCCTTCTCTTGGTCGAGGGATAGGAAGGCGACCGACAGACCAGCCTCCTGGGAACAATGGATGAGGTCCCGGACCAGATGGATGTTATCGTGGATTGTCCGGCCCGGGACCGTGTAGGACTGGTCGGGGTGGATCATGTGGTCCAGCACGGCACCAAGGCGAGCAGACATCGCCCTGGCGAAGATTTTGTAGTCCGTGCTGAGGAGGGAGACCGGGCGCCAGTTCTTAAGGAGGCGGAGATCGCCCTTCTTAGGCAGCAGGACGATGACTGCCCTGCGCCAAGAGAGGGGCATCTCCCCGGTCGCCAGACTTTTCCCCAGGACCCGCGCGTAGTCGCTCCCCAGGACGTCCCAGAACGCCCTGTGGAACTCCACGGTCAGCCCGTCCAGCCCCGGGGATTTTCCCCTCGAGAGCCGGGCGAGGGCACCGGTCAGCTCCGCCAGGCTTAGCGGAGCTTCCAGATTTTCGGCGCCCTCCGGGCTGACCTTCGGCAGGTCCTCCCACAAAACTCTACGCGCTTCCTCGCTGGACGGATCCGGAGAGAACAGAGCCCCGTAATATTCACGGACCCTGTTGTTGACGCCCTCCGGATCCGAGACGAGAGAGCCGTCGTCGGCCAGCAGCGTCAAGAGCTGCTTACGGACACTCTGCCTTTTTTCCAGCGAGTAGAAGAAGGGGGAGCCGCGGTCCAGATCTCGCAGGAACCGGATCCGCGACCTCACGAACGCGCCTCGGGACCCGACGAGCTGCAGGTCCTTCAGCGCGGCCTTCTTCGCTTTGTACACCGTCCGCAGGGCCGGGTCCTGGACGACTTGACCGAGACGGCCTTCCAGGTCGAGCACCTCTTTTTCTAGGCGCCCGACTCTGGCCGCCCGCCTCTTGGTCGACCCCCTCGCATACTCTTGACAGAAGACGCGGACGTGAGCCTTGCCCACGTCTCACCATAGCCTCAAGGCGGGGAAGCCCCCCTGCTTCCTTCTCCAGTCGGACCAGAATCGACGGAACGAGTCCTGGAACCGCACGTCCTCCAGCAGCCGGTTGTTAAAGTGCCAGTACGCGGACCCCGTCCTCGCGCGGAGCGAAGCGAGCTCCGCCCACACCAGGTGGTGGTCCGAACACGGCACCGGCCGCATGGAGGCCGCTGGGACGCAGGAAACGTACGCCCGAGACACGTAAAGGCGGTCGACTCTAGACCATCCAACTCCAGGCCTCACCCAAGTAAAGGCGCTGGAGTCGGGGTGGAGATTTCGCCAGACGTCCACCAAGTCGAAGGACCCGACCAGGTCCCTCAACTTCTCCATCGCCGTCATGCACTGCGGGGCACCGGAGCGGTCCCTCGCCTCGAGGGTGCAGTTAAAATCCCCCCCGAGGTCAATGCAGTCGCCGACGTCGACGGAGCCAAGAAGAGCGGACACCTCTTCAAAGAAGCGCGTTTGCTGCGGGCCGGGCTGAGGGGCGTACACGTTCACGAGATGGAGCGGCACGTCCCCCAGGCGAACCGTTACGTGCAGCAAGCGGCCTGGCACGGGCTCCTCGACCCCCAAGATCTCCGGCTGAAAATGCGGGCCCAGCAAGATGGCCACCCCACTAGAAATGGCGGTGAGGTGGCTCATGCGGACCTCTCCTTGCCATTCCAGGAGCCACGTGACTTCGTCTCCCGGAACGGTGTGGGTTTCTTGCAGGAAGCACAGCGCATATTTCCCCTCCCGCAGGAGCGAAAAATTGTCAAATCTACGGCGTGCCCCTCTGCCGCCGTTGATGTTGAGGCTGGCTATGGTTATCTTCATGGCAAAAGCATAGTGCAACCTCTACCTTAACCTATTGTGGGGGAGGGAGCGGAGTCTTTTGTTGAACTCCGCTCCCTCCGCAGCCCAGCGAGGAGTCCCTCGAGCTCGCGCAGCTCAAGCTGTTGCGCCTTTGTCAAGGGCCCGCCCGCGGCCAAGGTTTTGACGGCGGCGCGGACGGACCCCTTGATCAGCTCTGGCTCGGACCATTTTTCCAGGGCCAGTCGGGCTTGGTTGCAGCGACCCCGGCTCTGGGCCAAAAAGTCCCGGAGTTCCCGTGCAGGAATGAGGATGGTCTCGGCGGCGGCCGCAAGCAGATCCACCGCCTCGCTGGCGGTGGTCTCCAGGTCTTCACCCGCATCCCCCACCGAGTCCCCGTCCTCCTCCGGGAGGTGGCCGCCAGCAGCCGGCCCATCGACCGCACAAGGTACGGCAAATGAACCGGCCGCTCCAACCGGCCCTGGCTCTGCCCCGATCCCACCCCCAGGATCGTCGGCAGAGGAGTCCCCACTGGGGTCTCTTAAAAATTGTGCTGGGTCGGGAAATGACAGCGGAAGGGGTTCCCCCTCCGCCCCAGGAACTGGGGAACAAGGAGAGACCCGGCCATAGGAAATCCCCAGGCTCCCCAAGTGCACCAGCTCCAAAGTAAGGGGCGAGGGTGGGTGTTCCTCCCCCTCCCCGCTGCCACCCCCCGGCCCAGCATCTACAGTGTCATAAAAAACATTAATTTCATTTTCTGCCGGGTCGAGCGACTCCCGGGGGCAGTTGATTAATAGCTGGGCGGGCTCAGGTCCGGCCTTTTCGGCCCCGCCCGCCTCAGTCCCCGGGACGCCCGGCCCGGCGGCAATGCATTCTTCCGCTGGCCCCACGCCCCCCACGACAGGCAGATCTTCCACTCCATCCCCAGGAGGCAGCGGCTGGGCAGCCTCGACTGCCTCACCCTCCGCGGGGACAGACTCCTCGCGCCTGCAGCGCAATTTGGGAGCGCTGGTGGGGGACGCGGGACACGCGGCGGGCACCGCCTCCTCCGCGGAGGGATGTTGTTCCCCCTCCGCCTCATTGGGGCGGTGCCTCTTTTTGTTCCTGGGGGCGCGCGGAGGCAGGGAGACCCCCATGTCTGCCGAGGCCTCCCGCTCCGCCCCCCCCTTTTCCTTTCCTTTCCCGCGCCCGGGCCCCTCTGTGGTGTTATTCAAGGGCTCGGGCACGGGCTCGGGGCACCCCGCGCTCGCCGGTGACTGGGTTGGGCTGAGCGCGGTGGTCAAACTTTCCGGCGCACTGAGGGGACCCGCCTCTTGATGTCTCGTCTTCTTCCGCGCCTTCCTTCCGTTCGGACGCTCTCCCTCCCCCCCGCCGGAGGCCCCGAAAACAAAGGCCTCCGACGATGCCCGCGCACCTATGGCTCCCGGCACGCGGACGCAACTAGGGGGAGGGGTGGCGGCGGCGCCAGCCTTGGCCGCCTTCGGTGGTTTGGCGGCCTTGGAGGCGGGGCAGTTCTTGCGAATGTGCCCCACCTCTCTGCAGGCATGGCACCGCACGCCGTCCGACGTCCAGAAGACGCGGTAGGCAGTCCCCTCGTGCACCACATTAAAAGACCCCTCCGTCGTCTCCTCCCGCGCCAGCCGGACAAAGAGCTGGCGGCGGAAGGAGAACACGTGGCGCAGGCTGTTCTCCCTGAGGCCGAGCGGTATGGGGTTGATCCCTGACCTTACCTCCCCCAGTTGGTGTAGGTGAGGGAGGAGGAGCCCAGCGGGAACAAAGGGCGGGACGTTCGATATGATGACCCTCTGCGCGGTGGCCTCGAGAGGGTCCACCGGCAGGAACGTCCCGCCCACCGTGAGCCCCTTTTCAAGGGCCAGGGACACCGCCCGCTCCGACCCCAGGAAGAAAACAGCCTTCCCAGACATCTTGGAGGCCGCGACAATGGCCGAGGGGCCGACTACCCCAGCCATCGCCCGCACGCACTCCTCAATGCTCATTGTGGGGTGAGTGTAGCTCTTGACCCCGTGTTTTCTGGTCATTAATCTGAAAGGTGGCAGGGCAGCGGGTGGCGCAGGAGGTGTCGTGGAAGCGGTTGCCACCTGCGCATACATCTTCGCTGGCCCTGCCACCGGCGTGGATGGGGTCGCCATCACGGGGTCCCTTTAAGGGCTACACCCACCCCAAAGTCACAGGCCTTAATGGTCTTGATTGGCCTCGTGTGGTTTGACTGAGCAGAGGAGCTCTTGATGAGGCACCTCTCCCCTAGTTGGTAATTGGGGAGGGGCCTTGCTCCCTCTGCTCAGTTGTCTTAATTGTTTTTTTTTTAAATTAGGAAGAAAGGGCTCTCAGAGAGAGAGGGGAGAAACAGAGAGTAACGGAGAAAGAGAGAGGGGGGTGGGAAGGGGGGGGGGACTGCGAGGGCAGGTCTCCCCTCGCAGCTGTGGGTGGGTGCAATCCCAGATGGCAAAACAAAAAGTCTTTGGGGTGGTCTTCAGGTGGGGGGAGAAGATGTCTTCACCTGGGGTAGCTAGAGCCACCAGGCACACACTCCTAACGATCTTTAATAGGGTGATTAATGAAAATCTTCAGCCTGGTAGCTCCAGCTATCCCAGGCTAGGCAAATGTGGGGGGGGTGGGGGGGGGTTCCAATTGTGGGGGGGGCCTAGTTGTAAGCATGGCCCCCACACACACTTCCACACACACACACACCCCCCGCGATGTTCCGGCCCTCAGTGGTCTTCTTTCCTCCCCCCACCGATACAACAAAGTCTTTTTGGGAAATGCACCCACACCCACCTGTAGAAGATGTAGAGTCTCCCTCCTTCCACACTGGATGTTGTTTGTCTTTTCCCCCTCTCTCCAACTCCTTGCAGAAATGATAAAGTTGTTGCAAATTTTTCTTTTCTCCTCTCCCTCTGGGTAAAAGTTGAAGGTGAAGCCCCTTCCTTCCTTCTCTTCCTGGGCTGGTCTCAGGGCTCTCCAGGCAGGAGCTAAGGTTGCTAGCTGCTCTCCTCACTGCTCACAGCTCCAACTGAGCAGGACACGCCTCCACTGCTCCACAATTGGTCCTTGTGCATGAATCCCAAAAAGTTAGTTTGCAGGTGCAGCAGGTAATCAGGAAGGCCAATGGAATGTTGGCCTTCATTGCGAGAGGGATGGAGTACAAAAGCAGGGAGGTCCTGCTGCAACTGTATAGGGTATTGGTGAGGCCGCACCTGGAGTACTGCATGCAGTTTTGGTCACCTTACTTAAGGAAGGATATATTAGCTTTGGAGGGGTACAGAGACGATTCACTAGGCTGATTCCGGAGATGAGGGGGTTACCTTATGATGATAGATTGATGGAGTTCAGAAGGATGAGGGGTGATCTTATAGAAACATTTAAAATCATGAAAGGGATAGACAAGATAGAGGTAGAGAGGTTGTTTCCACTGATCGGGGAGACTAGAACTCGGGGGCACAGCCTCAAAATACGGGGGAGCCAATTTAAAACCGAGTTGAGAAGGAATTTCTTCTCCCAGAGGGTTGTGAATCTGTGGAATTCTCTCCCCAAGGAAGCAGTTGAGGCTAGCTCATTGAATGTATTCAAGTCACAGATAGATAGATTTTTAACCAATAAGGGAATTAAGGGTTATGGGGAGCGGGCGGGTAAGTGGAGCTGAGTCCACGGCCAGATCAGCCATGATCTTGTTTAATGGCGGAGCAGGCTCGAGGGGCTAGATGGCCTACTCCTGTTCCTAATTCTTATGTTCTTAGGTATTCACTGGAGTTCAGAAGAATGAGAGGGCATCTCATAGAAACATTTAAAATTCTGATGGGTTTGGACAGGTTCGATGTAGGAAGAATGTTCCCAATGTTGGGGAAGTCCAGAACCAGGGGTCACAGTCTAAGGATAAGGGGTAAGCCATTTAGGACCGAGATGAGGAGAAACTTCTTCACCCAGAGAGTGGTGAAGCTGTGGAATTCTCTACCACAGGAAGTTGTTGAGGCCAATTCACTAAGTATATTCAAAAAGGAGTTAGATGTAGTCCTTACTACTAGGGGGATCAAGGGGTATGGCGAGAAAGCAGGAATGGGGTACTGAATTTGCATGTTCAGCCATGAACTCATTGAATGGCGGTGCAGGCTCGAAGGGCCGAATGGCCTACTCCTGCAGCTATTTTCTATGTTTCTATGTTTCTAACTCTGGAATTGTCATTAAAAACTAAACTGGTTCCCTGATGTCCTTAAGAGAAACATAGAAACATAGAAAATAGGTGCAGGAGTAGGCCATTCAGCCCTTTGAGCGTGCACCACCATTCAACATGATCATGGCTGATCACTCACCTCAGTACCCCTTTCCCGCTTTCTCTCCATACCCCTTGATCCCTTTAGCCGTAAGTGGCACATCTAACTCCCTCTTGAATATATCCAATGAACTGGCATCAACGACTCTCTGCGACAGGGAATTCCATAGGTTAACAACTCTGAGTGAAGAAGTTTCTCCTCATCTCAGTCCTAAATGGCCTACCCCTTATCTTCAGACTATGTACCCTGGTTCTGGACTTCCCCAAAATCGGGAATATTCTTCCCGCATCTAACCTGTCCCGTCCCATCAGAATCTTATACGTTTCTACGAGATCCGCTCTCATCCTTCTAAACTCCAGTGTATAAAGGTATAGTTGATCCAATTTCTCCTCATATGTCGGTCCACCCATCTCTGTAATCAGTCTGGTGAACCTTCGCTGCACTCCCTCAATAGCAAGAATGTCCTTCCTCAGATTAGGAGACCAAAACTGAACACAATATTCCAGGTGAGGCCTCACCAAGGCCCTGTACAACTGCAGTAAGACCTCCCTGCTCCTATACTCAAATCCCCTAGCTATGAAGGCCAACATGACATTTGCCTTCTTCACCGCCTGCTGTACCCGCAAGCCAACTTTCAATGACTGATGAACCATGACACCTACGTCTCGTTGCAACTCCCCTTTTCCTAATCTGCCGCCATTCAGATAATATTCTGCTGGAAACCTGCTGTCCTTTTCCAGTCTGGCCATGACTCCAGTGACTAATAAGCCACATGGTTGTACAGGGCAGTTAAATGCCAGTCTTCCTAGTGAGACCCACAACCCAAGAATTAATAATAATAAAAAAACATTGGGGGAGAAATTCCCCAGCACCAAAAGTCAGGGAGCGACTTCCAGTGCCCGGTGCGAAAGTCCCATCCCGGCCACAAAATTGGGGTTACCCCCCCTCACAGGGAGTGGAGCACAATGACACGCTCCACTTCCTGTTGGGGAGGTATCCGGGCCGCTATTGGGCAGGGTCGGCTGTGCTACATGGCTTCTCCGCTGATGCGTTTCAACGTCGCTCCTCTTCCGTTAAAGAGGAGGGCTGCTGCGCACTCTGCACAGCCTCTGATGGCCTCCACTGGGCCACCAAGGCGGCGTGGTGCCGTGGTTGCAACCTGGTACCGAAACTGAGTGCTGGGCTGCACTATGGTGGCCACGGAGCACCAAGATGGGCCGACCAGTGAGTTGGCCAAAACAACAAAATGGCAGTGCACAGTGCAGCGCACCGCCGCTTTAACTTCCACCCCGGGAGCGGAGGTTGGCCCGGTTTGCGACCCGCGAGGCTGGCACTGACACCGCTTAAGGCAGCCTCACAGGGCACTGGGCAATTTCTGTCACTGGACGCAAAGGGGTTACCGTGCACAGCGATGACATCATTGCCGGTTGCATGGCGGTTTGGGGCGCTACTAGCAGGGAGGCGCTACTGTGTTCGCGCCTCCACTAACCCCTGTGCAATTTTGCGTGAGCCGTTAGCGCACTCCCCACCCACCTGGACGAAAACAGGTTATGCCCAGTTAGGCGCTAACAGAAGGCGCACAACGGGGACATTTTGCCCCCATTGAATTCAAAAAACAGCTTGTTGCAAATGAGAAAAACATTAGAATAGAAGATACAGGATAAAAATAACTGGGAAAATAACTAGAATGATTATTGATAATTTGGTTCCATTCTCCTAAAAAAAATTGTAATGAAAAATATTTCTCAATATAATACAATTGGTTAGGAGTTATATCTGTTTCAAACAGTCCTTGCCATATAATTCAAGACACTAATGTATGATCCTGTTATATTTGACATATACATCAAATGTAATATTTCATACTGACTGTACAACTGTCAAATATTTTAACTTCTGTATTAAAATACCCTTTATTTTATAAGCAATATTAAAGACGCAATTCAGAACCATCTAAAATGAATATGATGGATGAAAACCAATATGGATTTATGAGTAGAAAATTATGCCATACAAAGTCACTCAGTGTCTATGAATATCACCAAGCTCGGAATAATCTAATGGGTACTGCCTACTCTTGATTTTCTAAAGGTGTTTGATAGCTATCTCATTATTAAAGGTTAGAAACCATAGAATTAAGGAAGTAGAGAAGTGCTGGTTGGACACTAGGGAATTTATGAAAAGAGTTGAAATTACAGTTAGTGTACAGTGTATTCAATAGAATTTAAACATTTTTCCCATTTTTACACTTTTACTAGAATACAGAACTTTACTCTATACTCTTTGGAAGCTCAGGTATATGGGGTGTGCTGAGATGCTTAGCTCAGTGGAAAATACAAAAGCACGTTCAAGAATGTTGCTCAATTAGCTAGTCAGCCATTTGACTGTAACTGATGTAGATCAGTATTCTGAGGGGCAAAGCCATGGTGAAAAATTGAGGAAAAGCATAAAAGTTATAAAACATATATAGATCAGAATGTGCAGATCATAACAGTTGGCATGAGAGCATGATAAATTGCTCCCTATGAAGTGGAAGGGCAAATCACGAATGCCCAGAGAGTGAAGATGAGAGATGAGTTGAAAGTGCGTAACGTTCAGGAAAGATATCTAGACGGAGGTGTCAGACTTGAAATACCAAGATGAGGTATAAGAGTGATTGTGAATAAATACAGCCTACCATATACTGATGTCAAGCAAAGTATGGACAAGTATTAGATGAATGCCTTAGTATATGTAATCAATTGATTTAGTAATCTTTTGCATATATCAACCAAACACGAAGTCACAAACATGATTGAGAACTAGTGCAGCAGGAATAAAAAAAGAACGTAGAATGTTGTAGCTCAAAAAGATTGAAGACCGATTAAAATCATTCACACATACAGCCAACAATAGCATTGAGTCTTAACTCAAAAGACGTCACAAATTTCCCATAGGCAAAGTGCTTGATATTCAGATAAGCAATTGATGCGCTGGAACTTTCAACATCGGCAGGGGTTTAAAAAAGACATTATCAGATCATCTGCCCATTGAACACCCTGCCTGATTTTTCTTTCCAATTAAGTCAATGGCATGGAAAATGGGACAGGATGTGTAATGGGCAGTTAATTTGCTACTGCCTATTTTGGCCCCTGTCATAGTTGAAAGTTCCACATAAGTCTTAAAACTAATGAAGCTGCCTAAAATACACAGCACAAAGGCCCCAAAATTTGACAGTTCCATTTATGCTGGTGTTGCACTCTTCAGCTGGGGCTAGCATTCACTGATGGTGTCCATACTGACCCAGCAATCATTTGTGGGCCCAGCTAATTTGGAGGTTCCTTGGTGGTTTATTAACACAATTTCAATGTAACACAGGAGTATTGCAGAAGGGGAGCTTCACAATTAGCAGAGGAGCCTATAAAGAGCCAAGAATGGCAGACGGTCACAGTAATTGAGTATTGTAGACTTGAGTAAGTGTGACCTTAGTCTCTTTATTCTGACTCCAGAGTGCCGGCACAACATGGGAGGCCTGCTTATATGCAGTGCTCCCAAGGGATGCTGGGATCCCTTGGGACTCCAACAGATGCGCCCTCTGGTGGTGGTAGAATGCTGGTTACAAGGTGTTGTATACATAACATCACTCCCCCCGCAAAGTCAAAAGTACACTTATTTACAGGGTGAGACGATCTGGGGCTTTCCACTCCCTAGTCGATCGTATCGGTACAAACACAGGTGCAGCTGAGTTGGTTGGTTCTTCGCTGGGCTGCTGCGCAGCTGGCCTTGCTGGGCTGCTGGGGATGATGAGTTCAGCTTCATGGTCAACCTTGATGTCGGTTGCCACTTTTGTGTGTATCGGAGGATCGAAGTTGGTGGTGTCCTCTTCAGGTTGCTCGTGGCTGCCTGTGAATCGCAGTTTGGTTTGGTCCAAATGCTTTTTGTACGTTAGTACATTTGTAAGTTTGACCTCAAATATCCTATTCCCTTCTTTGGCTATGACAGTGCTAGCAAGCCATTTGGGACCATATCCATAGTTGAGTACAAATGCAGGGTCATTGACTTCAAAATCGCGTAACAAATTTGCGCGATCATGATACATGCTTTCTTGATGCCGCCTACCCTCGACATGATCATGGAGATCAGGGTGGACAAGAGAGAGTCTTGGTTTGAGTGCCCTTTTCGTGAGCAGTTCGGCAGGGGGAACCCTGGTGAGCGTGTGGGGTCTTGTGCAGTAGCTGAGCAGGACTCGGGACAGGCGGATCTGCAGGGCGTCTTCCGACAAGCATTTCAAGCTTTGCTTGATGGTTTGGACTGCTTGTTCTGCCTGGTCGTTGGATGCGGGCTTGAACGGGGCAGATGTGACGTGCTTGATCCCATTGCGGGTCATGAATTCCTTGAATCCAGCGCTGGTGAAGCATGGCCCATTGTCACTGACAAGGACATCAGGCAGGCCGTGCATGGCAAACGTGGCTCATAGGCTTCGATAGTGGCAGTGGACGTGCTTACAGACATTATTACACACTCAATCCATTTTGAATAAGCATCCACAACAACCAAAAACATTTTGCTAGGGCCAGCGAAGTCAACGTGAATCCTAGACCACGGTTTGGAGGGCCATGGCCACAAACTTAGCGGTGCCTCCCTGGGTGCATTGCTCAGTTGAGTGTAAGTGTTGCATTGGCACATGCAAGACTCCAAATCTGAGTTGATGCCGGGCCACCACACATGGGATCTGGCTATAACTTTCATCATTATTATGCCTGGGTGGGTACTGTGTAGGTCGCGTATGAATGTTTCCCTGCCTTTCTTAGGCAAAACTATGCGATTTCCCCACAAAAGACAGTCCGCCTGTGTGGACATTTCGTCTTTGCGCCGCTGGAACGGCTTGATCTCTTCATGCATCTCCGCTGGGACACTGGACCAACTCCCATGGAGCACACAGTTTTTACAAGGGACAGTAAAGGATCCTGGCTGGTCCAGGTCCTGATCTAGTGGGCCGTAACGAGTGACTTTTCATTTTAAAATGCATCCATCACCAGGAGCAAGTCTGCAGGCTGTGCCATTTCCACCCAGTGGTGGGCAATGGTAGCCGATAGAGAGCATCAGTGCAGTTCTCTGTGCCTGGCCTGTGGTGAATGACAGTTATATGCAGACAGCGTGAGCGCCCATCTTTGGATGCGAGCAGAGGCATTGGTATTAATACCTTTGCTCGCTGAGAATAGAGATATGAGCGGTTTATGATCAGTTTCTAACTTGAATTTAAGCCCAAACAGATACTGGTGCATTTTTTCACCCCGTAAGCGCATGCCAGAGCTTCTTTTTCAATTATGCAGTAGGCCCTTTCGGCCTTGGACAAACTCCTGGACGCATAAGTTGCAATGTTCCTGATTTGTTTGCTTGTTGTAACACACACCCGACCCCGTATGAAGACGCATCGCAAGCTAGCACTAAATGTTTACATGAGTCATACAGAACAAGCAGTTTGTTGGAACATAACAGATTTCTGGCTTTCTCAAAAGCAGTCTCCTGTGATTTCCCCATACCCAGTCATCTTCCTTGCGTAGCAACACTTGTAGAGGTTCTAGTAAGGTGCTTAACCCAGGTAGGAAATTACCAAAATAATTGAGGAGTCCCAGGAACGACCACAGCTCCATCACGTTCTGTGGTCTCAGCACGTTCTTGATGGCCTCCATCTTGGCGTCGGTGGGTCTGATGCTGTCTGCCGTGATTCTTCTCCTTTAGAACTCGACTTCTGGTGCCAGGAAAACACACTTCAAGTGTTTCAACCTGAGTCCCACATGATCTTGCCGACTTAGAACCTCTTCCAGGTTCTGCAAGTGTTCAATGGTGTTCCGACCGGTGATCAATATGTCATCCTAGAAACCACGGTGCGCGAAACCAACTTTAGCCGATTCTCCATGTTCCTTTGAAAAATAGCCGCGGCCGATTGAATCCCAAACGGGCATCTGTTGTAGATGAACAGACCTTTGTGCATATTGATGCAGGTGAAGCCTTTCGAAGATTCCGTCAGCTCTTGAGTCATGTAAGCCGAGGTCAAGTCCAACTTGGTGAATGTTTTCCCTCCTGCCAGTGTCGCAAATAGGTCGTCTGCCTTGGGTAGTGGGTACTGGTCCTGCAGCAAAAAACTGTTAATTGTTACTTTATAGTCCCCACAAATTCTGACCGTGCCATCGCCCTTGAGAACCGGAACAATCGGACTGGCCCATTCGTTGAACTCAACTGGCGCGATGATGCCCTCTGGTTGCAGCCCGTCCAACTCGATCTCCACTTTCTCTCGCATCATGTATGGCACTGCACGTGCTTTGTGGTGGATGGGTCATATACCAGGAACCAAGTGGATCTGCACTTTCTCCCCAGAGAAATTTCCAATGCCTGGCTCAAACAACGACGGGAACTTGCTCAAAACCTGGGCACATGAGGCGGCATCAACGGACGTCGTCCCAGTTCCAGCAGATTTTTCCCAGCCAGCTTCTGCTGAACAGTGTGGGGCCATCTCCCGGTACAATCCATTGTGGTAGTTCATGCACCGCTCCATCATTAGGAGACTTTTACTGCTGCACTGCCAATTGCAGAGATCAGCTCTTTAGTGTAAGTTCTCAGCTTGGTATAAATAGGGCTCAGCTTGGGCCTTTGTGCCATGTTGCACCTCAGCCTGTTGAAGGCCTTTTTGCTCATGATGGACTGACTCACACTTGTGTCCAGTTCCATGGATACTGGAATTCCATTCAGTTCAACTTTTAACAGGATTGGTGACCATTTTGTGGTGAAGGTGTGTACCCCGTACATTTCTGCCTCCTCGGTTTGAGTCTCTAGTTCAGTTTGATCCGCCATGGACCAGTCTTCCTCTGCAACGTGGTGGTTTGCAGGGTTTGTAGCTCATCTGCACATTCACTGGAGGTGTCTCATTGTTCCACAGCCTTTGCACGCATAGTGTTTGAAGTGGCATTGATGGGCTCGATGATCACCTTCGCAGCGCCAACAAGGTGTTAACTGCCTCGCATTCACACTTGATGGCAGATTCTGAGTCATCTGAGGTCGTGCCGCTGCAGGCGTGCACTTTCTGCCATATGCATTCCTGCCTGAAAATGACGTTAAGTTATGTACAGTACTTGCCGATGCATCTTTATGCTGCAAAATTTGTTTGGTGTTATCGCTGGTGGTCATAAATGCCTGGGCTATCGTTATGGCTTTGCTCAGGTTCGGTGTTTCAACAGCCAATAGTTTGTGAAGGATAACCTCATGGCCAATGCCAAGCACAAAAAAGTCTCTTAGCATTTGCTCCAGGAATCCACCAAATTCGCAATGTCCTGCAAGACACCTTAGTTCGGCGACGTAGCTTGTCACTTCCTGACCTTAAGACCGTTGACACGTATAAAATCGATACCTTGCCATCAGAATGCTTTCCTCCGGATTTAGGGGCTCTCAGTCCAGCGTACATAATTCTTCATACGATTTGGTTGTTGGTTTCACCGGAGCAAGAAGATTCCTCATGAGGCCATAGGTTGTTGCCCCGCAGACAGTGAGGAGGATCGCCCTTTGTTTGGCAGCGTTCTCATTCCCTTCCAGCTCATGGGCCATGAAGTATTGGTCGAGTCGCTCCACGAAGGCTTCCTAATCATCATTCTGAGAATTTCTCCAGGATACCAACAGTTCTCTGCATCTTCGCGTGGTGGTTCATTATCTATTTCTCGTCGCCAGTTGTTATGTCTCAAATAAAGCAATGTGACTGAGACTTGAGTAAGTGTGACCTTAGTCTCTTTATTCTGACTCCAGAGCGCCGGCACAGCGTGGGAGGCCTGCTTATATGCGGTGCTCCCAATGGATGCTGGGATCCCTTGGGACTCCAACAGATGTGCCCTCTGGTGGCAGTAGAAAGCTGGTTACAAGGTGTTGCACACATAACAGTACTACCTAAGGAGCAGTAGTTAAGTCGCAACATTTTTCCCGACTCAGTTCACGGTCAGCTGTATGTCAGAGGGCAGTATGATATTGTCCCACTTTTCAAGAATGAATACCACTGCAGGATCTGGTGCTGACAAGACAAGCCAGAGCACTGCAAAGTGGAAGAGCTCACTATTGTAGTGAGAGTGACTCCCAAATCCACCTGCATAATGATGAATAATGGAGAGACAGACTGTTTTGTTTTCCATTGGAGGCAACTGCAGAAAAATGTGTGCCATCTAGAAGGAGGTGACACTGGCTCAGTGCCAACTCTCACCCATAGAACTGCAGATCAGTGTCACAAGAAGATTAATGACCTGACCAAGGATGGTAAGTTAACAGTCAACTCTACTTTCTTCCTCCGGCAGACTGGGCATCCTTTAGAATTAAGAGCTACTCCACTAATCAATCACAAGACACCCTGGTTAAGGGGGCACTAATCTCCATCTCCCCCAACAGTAATTACTTGCATGTACAATCTTCAAACCCCTTCCTCCATTTTAACAGAGTAGTACCACCAAATCTATAACTTTGGCTGCCTGATGCCACCTGGGAAACAACAGCCTTCAAATGCCAGGCAAAACCCAATGACTGATCCTTGTTACAAGAGAAACTTGTACACAATGTCATGAGAGGCAGAGGACTGGAAGTGTCTTCGCCGATATAATGAGGAGCAAACTTGGACATGCTGGGGAGACACTCTTCTATAGCTATGGCAAATTGTGAGGTCAGGAGCAAAGTGCAGGATGTAGGTTAATGGCAGCACCCCTAGCTGTGGTATCCCTGTGACACAACAGACAGCCACAAACTTCTACATCCTTTTCAGTCTTCCGAATCCCAAGGGAGTAATGACTCTTAGCATGTACCCTCCTTTGCTATAGAGCCATTACAGCAACAGGAGGTAGAGGAGGAGGAGGATAATGATGGTGAGGAGAAACAAGAGTCCAGACATTTCTTCCTCATCAATTATAATGACAATGATGAGGAAGAGAGTGACCAGGACAAGCCCACCCATGAGTTCCTGCAGAGAACTCTGTCCCCACATTCCTCTGCCACAGCCGCCATGATCTCCCTCCTTGCGTTAGCTGCATTCTACATCCCATATGCCACTTAAATACTGTCAACTGGGCGAATTTAGTGTTGGTGAAGATATAGTGTCAGGTGATCCACAGAGCACGAAGGAGCTAGAGGAGTTGGTGAAGGTGTGTCACTTTCTCAGCAGAGGCAAAGGAGATCGCTGCCCATGGCTTCAGAGTCATGGGATCCAGATTTAATGGGTATTAATTTCAAAAGAAACATGTTTAAAGAGCATCACACCTGCATGCAACAATAACTTGTATTTATATAAGGCCTTTAACATAGAAAAATGGCGGAAAGGCAGACGGAAAGGTTTCGGGAAGGAATTCCAGAACTTAGGGCCTTAGCAGATGAAGTCTCAATGACCAATGATGGATCAATTGAAAGCAGGGATGCACAAGAATCCATAATTAGAGGAGCACAGATATCGTGGAGGGTTGTGGGGCTGGAGGAGATTAGAGATAGGGAGGGACAAGGCCATGGAGGGATTTGAAAACAAGGATGAGAGTTTTAAAATTGAACTGTTGCTTAACCAGGAGCTAATCTAGATCAGTGAACACAGGAGTGATGGGTAAACAAGACTTGGTGCGTTAGGACATGGGCAGCGGAGTTTTGGCTGATATCAAGATTTTGGAGGGGTGAACGTGAAAGGCTGGCCAAAAGTGAGTTGGAATAATCAAGTCTAAAGGTAATAAAGACAATACAGCAGCAGATGAGCTGAGGCAGAGACGGAGTCGGGCGATGTTCCAGAGTTGGAAATAGATGGTCTTAGTGATGGCTCTGATATGTGGTCGGAAGCTCATCTCGGGGTCAAGTATTGCAAATGCTACACCCTTGTTCAAAAAAGGGTGTAAGGATAAACCCAGCAACTACAGGCTGGTCAGTTTAACCTCGGTAGTGGGGAAGCTTTTAGAAACAATAATCAGGGACAAAATTAGCAGTCACTTGGACAAGTGTGGATTAATTAAGGAAAGCCAGCACGGATTTGTTAAAGGCAAATCGTGTGTAATTAACTTGATTGAGCTTTTTGATGAGGTAACAGAGAGGGTTGATGAGGGCAATGTGGTTAATGTGGTATACATGGACTTCCAAAAGGCGTTCGACAAAGTGCCACATAATAGGCTTGCCAGCAAAGTTGAAGCCCATGGAATAAAAGGGATAGTGGCAGCATGGATATGAAATTGTCTAATTGTCAGGAAACAGAGAATAGTGGTGAACAGTTGTTTTTTGGACTGAAGGAAGGTATACAGTGGTGTTCCCCAGGGGTCAGTGCTTGCACCACTGCTTTTCTTGATATATATTAATGACTTAGACTTGGGTGTACAGGCTTTTAAAATTTGCAGATGACATAAAACTTGGAAGTCTAGTGAACAGTGAGGAGGATAGTGATAGACTTCAAGAGACATAGACAGGCTGGTGGAATGGGCCAACACGTAGCAGATGAAATTTAACGCAGAAAAGTGGGAAGCGATACATTTTGGTAGGATAAACGAGGAGAGGAAATATAAACTAAATGATACATCCCCTTTAGAATTGTAGGAACAGAGAGACCTGGGGGTATATGCACACAAATCGTTGAAGGTGGCATGGCAATTTGAGAAAACGGTTAAAAAAAGCATACGGGATCCTGTGCTTCATCAATAGAGGCATAGTACAAAAGCAAGGAAGTTATGATGAACCTGTATAAAACGTTGGTTCGGCCTCAACTGGAGTATTGTTGGGCACCGCACATTAGATGTAAAGGCCTTAGAGAGGGTGCAGAATGTCTTTACAAGAATGGTTCCAGGGATGAGGGACCTCAGCTGTGTGGATAAGACTGGAGAAGCTGGGGTTGTTCTCCTTAGAGCAGAGAAGGTTGAGAGGAGATTTGATAGAGGTGTTCAAAATCATGAGGGGTCTAGACAGAGTAGATAGAGCAAAGCTATTCCCATTGGCGGAAGGGTCGAGAACTAGAGGACACAGATTAAAGGTGATTGGCAGAAGAACCAAAGGCGACATGAGGTGAGTGGTTAGGATCTGGAATGCATTGTCTGAAAGGGTGGTGGAGGCAAATTCAATTGTTGCTTTCAAAAGAGAATTGGATAAGTACCTGAAGGAAACCAATTTTCTGGGCTACGGGAAAGGATGGGGGAGTGGGATGAGCTGTAGTGCTCTTGGAGAGCCGGCACAGGCTCAATGGGCCGAATGGCCTCATTCTGTGCTGTAACCATTCTATGATTCTAATGATTCAACAACACAAAGTTGCAAACAATCTAGTTTAGCCTCAGACAGTTGCCAGGGTAAGGGATGGAGTCAGTGCCTCGGGTTTGTGTTTGTGGCAGGGACCGAAGACAATGGCTTTGGTCTTTCCAATATTTCTGCTCATCCAGTACTGGATGTCGGATAAGCAGTCTGACAATTTAGACACTGTGGAGGGATTGGTGTGGTAGAGCTGGGTGTTGTCAGAATACATGTGGAAACTGATCCTAGTTTTTGGATGATGTTGCCAAGTGGCAGCCTGTAGATAAGAAATAGGAAGGGGCCAAGGATAGATTCTTGGGGACACCAGAGGTAACGATGCGGGGGCAGGAAGAGAAGCCATTTCAGGTTATTCGCTGGCTATGATTCGATAGATAAGGATGGAACCAGGTGAATGTAGTTTCACCCAGCTGGACGACGGTTGAGAAGTGTTGGAGGAGGATGGTGTTGTCAACTGTGTCAAAGGCTCTAAAAGGTTGAGGAGGGATAGTTTACTTTTGTCACAGTCACATAGGATGTCATTTGTGACTTTGATGAGAGCCGTTTCAATACTGTGGCAGGGGCGGAAACCTGATTGGAGGGATTCAAACGTAGATTTTCAGGAAAGTTGGGCACGGATTTGAGAGATGGCAACATGTTCAAGGAGTTTGGAGAGGAAAGGGAGGTTGGAGATGTTCCCCAAAGCCGGAGGGGGCTCAAAAGTTTTTTTTTTGAGGAGGGTGATGACAGCAGATTTGAAGGAGGGGGGCATAGTATCTGAGGAGGGAGAACTATTAACTGTATCAGCTAATGTGGGAGCCAGGAAGGATGGCTGGCTCTTCAGTGAGTCACGGAGGACATGGCATAACTGGCAGCTGTAAATCTGAAGTCCACAACTCACAACAGCATAACTTGGGACTTTTAGGTTCAAATCCACACAATTCACTACGTAGAATTTTGGTGCCCATGTATTGAGACTGGATTTAAAGGAATAGCCACCTAGCCAAAGCCAGGTAAAACTGCTTCCATCACAATGATAACGGTCAGGTTCAACACACTTTGAGACAGATTGCTGAACATGATGAATGTAGCATCCAGGCACCTCATGGCAATGTAACACTCTGCTCGAATAGTTCATTGGTCACTATAAGGACTTGACCTCCACCAATCGCACACAACTAAAGCACAGGAACAGATGGGTTTGTCCCAAAATACTACCAGTTCACATATCTGCCTCTGGATAGGTGACAGGAGAAGCCCCCAAAACACAACCGTGGCATTCTTGGCACACAGGCAGAACTGTCTGGGTCTGTCACCTGTCAAGATTAGCAGGCAGTTGAATCACAAGGACTGCAGCACTCACAAAGCTGCCAACTCCACTCCTCACAGCGGTACATCATGTAGGAGTAGCAGAGTAGAAATACCACAGTGCACTAATTCACATACTGCAAGGTGGCACAGCAGCATGTCATGTTAAAACACTTCACCTCCACTTCTATTTTCAATAAATACACAAAACATAACCTATTTATTTTCAAAATTAATGATTTCCACATAAACAGTGCTACTAAGGCATAGATGTTTATTAAAAAAAGAAATGAAACGTAAACACTATCTGTGCTTCATGCTGCATGCCAGCACTGACTTTAATGTATTCATTAGCATGTTGCAACAGAGCATCTGTAGCCTAGGTACTGTAGCTTTGAACCTTAAATAGACTCTCCTTTGCTAAGACCCTGCTGTTGTCAGGTCGAGGTCTAGCACTCTGGCAGCACATTGCTGGTGTTGCTGTCTGGTTGCAGATCCGATTCCAGGAGATTGCACAATCCATCTATAGTCCCTTTGTTGAGGCGCAGTCTGCTCACAAACTCCTTTGGTGAGGTGAGCACTGTTGGTGGAAGACAGTTGCTTGTCTTGATCCTCCTACTAGGGGTCTACGACGCCCCTGGCCCGACTTTGCTCCTCTTTCTCCTGCTCAGCAAAGTAAGCCTGCTGATGCACCCGTGCTTCTGTGTGAATTGCAAGCATTGAGTTGCCCTTTACATTGTTTGCTACTCTGCTGTCTATTAGAACGTTTCTTGCTCTGCTCTATCTGCTGTCTTTATTCCAACTTTATAACGCAATATGGGCTGGTCGGCAAGCTGGTGAACATTTGCATATTTGGCTTAATTGGTGCACAACAAGTCCCTAAAAACCAAAAGAAACCTTTAACTTCAGGTTTGAGTTAAATTGGTTCAGTCATGGGAGGAAGTTTGCAAGTGTTAGCAAAACTGTGCTATTGCTATTTTAATGCTAGCAAACCAAATGATTACAATTAAGTACATTTGGAGTGTGTGTTAGCTGTAATGGTTATTTAAATAGTCATTATTTAAGCATGCGGTGATATTGGTAGAATCCTATTGGAATCAAAAAGCCTATTTTTCAGAACCTACATAAACCACTTGGATACCAAGACTAGAACAGACAAACGGAAAGGACGCACACAAGGCGCAAAACTTGATTTAATGCAGGTGACAGTTGTTGATGTCTGGATTGGACAAAATGCTCTCTACGGTACAAAAGCGCAACCCCTATCCCCCCACCCCCCCAGAAGCAGAGGCCCAACACGTGTGGAGGCAATGAGGCAGTGAAGGTGGCGTTGTAAATCTGATGAACCTAATCTGACAAAAAGTGTAACAGTAAACCAAAGAAGATGAGTATGAATAAGCAGAGGGCAGTCTTATTGCTTGAATAACTTAGTATCCTTATTCCGAATTGATTCTGTCGTGGTTTGAACAATTTAGTGAGGTTTGCTGATAAGAGTAGAGCAGGTTATAAGAGGAAAGCATGGGATGATGCAGGTGATAAAGATTGCTGATTGTCTCTCATTCGTCGCACCTTCACCCAACAGTTCCAGTGCACTCAGTCAGCTCCTGAACATAGAAACATAGAAACAGAGAAAATAGGTGCAGGAGTAGGCCATTCGGTCCTTCGAGCCTGCACCGCCATTCAATGAGTTCATGGCTGAACATGCAACTTCAGTACCCCATTCTGCAGCTGAGGTACTTTACATTTAGTTAAGCAATGCAGAAGGCTAAAAATGCAAAATATCTGCTCATTCACTGCATATTGGCTCCGAAAATACGCTGGTCTCCTGTAGTAATTCCAGTTGGCTGCATCCGGGGCACATTCAATTGCGAGGCACAATGAAGATGAAAAGGGGCGGAGAACTGTTATGTCAGGTATCCACCCCACAATGCTGCTGGTGAATTCCAGAGCTTCCACAAATGGGTCCAGCATTCCCATGTTATTGTGGCTGGCCTTCAGACTCACTTCCTTATCTGTGCATCCAAGGGGCGCTCAGACACCAGTGACCATCCTCAAACTGCAGCATTTGGGTGGAACAATCTGAAAAAGGCATCTCGCCTCTTTTTCCTTCCCCAGCATGATCTTCAGGCCCTGGGGTCTTTTGGCTGTTACTCTTCTACATTGTTCCAATGAAGCATCATGCAAGCTCGAGGAACAGCACCTCCTGTTTCTATTAGCCAGTTTACAGTCCTCTGGCCTTAACATTGGCTTGACGAACGTCAGACCTTAACCATATCTCCCATTTTTTCTCCGAAAGCTGTTGTTGATAATGTAGGATGAGGGCAGCAGTGCTTCCAGGATTGGGTGAAGTAGTGAGCTGGTGCTGGGGATAGGGATCCCGCACAAGGCCGATGGGGTAGTTTGCACCCCTGGTGTTTACCTGCCTTCTTCCATCACATTCCCTGGCCAAAATCTTGGGCCACTGGAGCCATCTCTGCTTTGCCAGATTTTCCATCCTTCCCTCCCCCTCTGCAATTGTGCTGTAACCATTCATACATTTTTCTGGGTCTTTAATACATCTATTATTTTCTAATTTCTAATGATTAGTGTCTCCTTTTGTCTTTTCCCATTATCACTTCTGTCATTTAATCATCTTTTTTGTCCCGGTCCCCTTTTCCCTGGTTCTGTTGCTCCTGATATGCTGTTCATCTGTAATATCTTCTAGTTTGACAAAGGGTCATAGACTTGAAACATTGGCCCCGATTTTAACACCGTTACCCTTCCCCCACCTGGTATAAACTTGGTGGGGAGGTGGGGTGGGGGGTGCAGTTAATATGAGGGGAACAACTTCCCTCCACTGGACCGATCTGGCGGGTCCTGTCTGCGGTCTTCCGCACCCATCCGCCAGCCAGGTAGTGTGTCTGGCCGGTTTCAAGTGGGACTCTGATGAAAGTTATGATAATGAGGCCCAGTCATTAAGATTGGTTAGGCATCCACATCCCTGGAGTCGCCACTTACTTCAGGGCTCACACGCACCATACCCACCCTCCTTTAAAATTGGAGTAATTGGCTCTATTTTGCTTTCTTGCAGATGTTGCCTGATCTGCTGACTGTTTGCAGCATTTCCGATTAGCTTGAAGTTGTTCTGGAGAAATTGTGCATTTCTGTCATACTCAAGATTTTGTCAGCAGTTGAATAAATTTACTAGTTGCTATATGCTGGTAATGTCTGGTCTGTGTGGTAATATGGGACATTTCAAAGACTATGGCCCCAAGTTTTCACACGCGACAAAACAGGTGCCCCTTCGAGCTGGGCGCCCGTTTTTCGCGCCGAAAACGGCGCCTGAAAAAAAAACGCGGTATTCTCGAGCGCCTTGCAGCTCGATGTCTGCTTGGCACGGCGCACTGGGGGCGGAGCCTACCACTCACGCTGATTTTGTAAGTAGGAGGGGGCGGGTACAATTTAAATGAGTTTTTTTGGTGCCAGCAACCCTGCGCGTGCGCGTTGGAGCGTTCGCGCACGCGCAGTCTGAAGGAAACATTGGCACTCGGCCATTTTAAAAAGTGCTGCAGAAAAAGTGAAAATTTGTTTATTGAATCCTTGCAAAGGCTTGCATTTTAATTTTCTTGATATTTCTGTGTGTGAGGGAGTGCATTCTGTAATTAAAGATAGACTGTGATAAACGGGACACATGCACTTGTTTGAGACTATTCACATTTTTTGTAGCTGTTCAATTTTTAACATTTTTTAATAAAACCACATTGCCCTTCCATGATCAGCACTGAGGCTTCTTGCAGCTTTCTCCCTCCCCCTGCCATCGGTCGGTCCCAACGGCAAACCGCTGCCTGAAAGGCCTGCCTGAAGCACTTTCACACAGGTAGGAACATGGTTTATTTAATCTTTTCTTTGCTTATAAATTTTTATTCAGGTTGGATTGATTTGTATAATATTTGTATAAGTATAACTAAGGATTTATTGTAGAATTTAATGACTTCCCTTCCCCCCCTCCCCCCCCCCCACCTCGTTCCTGACACCTAATTTGTAACCTGCGCCTGTTTTTTTAATGTGTAGACAAGGTTTTTTCAAGCCTACAAAAATCTTCACTTGCTCCATTCTAAGTTAGTTTGGAGTACGTTTTTAATGTGGAAACTTTCAAATCAGGTGTCAGTGGCCGGACACGCCCCCTTTTGAAAAAAAATTCTGTTCAAAAGTGAAACTGTTCTACCTGACTAGAACTGCAGAAAACTTAAATGTGGAGAATTGTGATTTCTAAGATACTCCGTTCTCTACCAGTTGCTCCTAAAAATCAGGAGCAAATCATATGGAAACTTGGGGCCTTAATGATAATATGGTGCCAAACTACATTAAACTAAAGAAGCAGTAAGTGGTGTAATTGCACATCCCTGCAATGGTTGAGTATAGAAAAGTGCACTCATTCTGGATCAGCGGGAGAAAAACCCATTTGCAGTAATCTTTGTTTCAGATTGAAGATGGCACTAAAAACCTGAAATTGTAATACATACAAAAGCCAATTTTTCTATCAATACTGCTCTACTTGCCAGTTCACAGGCTGCAAAACCTACCATCTAGTAAAGCCAATCTATGTCAATCCTTCACCCTGTGGCAGAGAGGCTCAACATTCAAGTGAGTTGTGAAATGCTTCTGATGGGTACATATAGAGCTATGATCACAACGGTTGATCCATGAAACTCAAATTTATCACAGATTCTGCAGCCAGATGAATTGTTTGAGTGTTGAGAAATTGGTGAAACATGACTGTGATGTAGACATCAATAGTTTCATTGGAGATAATTGAAACTGATGAGTAAAAGGACCATGTTGCTCTTGTGATTTTACTGTTTGTCATCAATCTTTTTCAGCAGATATAATGCGAGATATAGTGGATATAGTACAATGATATATGGCCTTCCTGTCTGCAGTAAACACAACAGAAAATTTAAACGGGAACATGAGCAGAAAGATTTTCTTAAAAATATTATAAGTTCATTCCATCTGGTATGGTTATGCAAAAAAGGTTTATGTATCGTGTTTTGAAAAATCCACAGTCCCAACATCGTGATTTAAATGTCATGATATAGTATGCAGGCCCCTAGCATTGACCTTGCCAAAGTTGATGAAGGCAAGTGGAGGTCACCCTATTTGAATTTCTTGGGCAGGCACTGTACCACTAAGGTCTTGACTGCCTGTTTTCCCGAGGAGGCTAGAAAAAGCGGATAACACTGTCAGATCCAGGAGAACAGTGCCGTCCCATCACCTGAAAGTCAACCCACATTCTTCATTGGCCCTCTTAGTCAAGGGGCCAAAATGACCCCAAAAATGTCACCAAGCTGCCAGGGTCCAGACAAGGATCAAGACCTGGACTGCAAGGTGAGCTCCACTGAGTGGGGCCATTATCCCTTCTCCCACCCGACATACCAGCCCGCCAATACTTTGCCAGAAAATCTCAGCCAGGAAGTCCCCGCCCCTGGTCGCATCTCTGACACCAGTTTTCTTGTTTAGGGACAGGTGGAGGTTCTTCCCTCAGCAAGATACATTGGAAAATGCAGGGGAAGGCTTAGACCTGGCATATCCAAGCCCTCAGCTAATTTGGGCTCTTCTGCTGATCTCCCACCAAAGTATGGCAGCGGTGAGCTGGAAAACCTACGGATTTTCAGACTCAATTTCCATAGGAATAATCTTGAATCAGAATCTACAGACAGTACCAAACCTTGGTTTTACATGACCAACAACAACTTGTATTTATATAGCACCTTTAACATAATGAAACATCCTAAGGTGCTTCACAGGAGTATTATGAGATTTAAAAAAAATATTAAGATAATTATATATTAAATAATTCTTCATTTTACAAAAATCTAAAGTCCTTGACCTTGGAATTATGCGGTGGGATTATAACATATAAATGCTTGTTTGTTCGCCTGCAGCTCCTCTCCACTGTTTTAACAGAGGCTTTAACTAATTTATTTCAAATGGGTTAATGTCTGCATTAGAGTAATGGAGAATAGGATTGTACATGAACACATTAAACATTCATATGTTAGTATCTCACGGTGTAATTTCAAGGCCCTTGATTTTTGCAGTTGTACAGAATGCTGTAAGTAGCACAGTGGGGATGTGTGCATTGCTGTATATTTGGCACATTACGCAGGCAAATGTCTCACCCTTTGATATGGTTAACCAGTTTCCAAAATAATGCATTGGAAAACTATTTAAATATTGTCATTAAAATTATTGCAAGTTCTTAGACTATATCATATGAACTACACTAGACATTACATACTTTGTAAATTTAGGAACTACAAAATCCAGTAAATGAAAGAATGTGCATTTACAAAGCACCTTTCATGACCTCAGGACATTCCACAGTGCTTTACAGCCAATTAAATACTTTTTGAAGTGTAGTCACTGTTGTAATATATGAAAAGTAGGTAGCCATAGGAGGGCTCATGGATAAACAACATGGCCTTCCCCACTATGTCTGGGAATATACAAATTGCACAGGTACCTCCAAATGAGATGGTAATTAATATGTTGGCAGCTCCAGGGAATTGTATCTTCTCTATTATAGCTAAGTTTTTAAAGATTCACCAATCTTTCACCACCCAACTAAACATCACAACAAATCTCAAGTCATGATATCACTAACACTGGCACTCCTGTCAAGTGGTAACTCTGCCCTGGATTGTGTAGTTCCTAGATCTATAAAGTATGAATGTTGTTCAAATTGACTGCAGTGTTTGTGCACTCGTATCCAATTATCCATGCCCTCTAATTCCATTTCACTTGAAAATGATGTTTGTGGTTGAGTTACCGCAACGTCGGTAGAAGATCTGCGGAAACCTAGAGAAAGGCCATTGTTTCTCCAGGATTTCCATGGATCATTATATGCCATAAATTTAGTGTATCAGGATACAAAGAAATTCAACCCCTTGGTCTGAACTCCCAGTGTACAATATCACAGGAGATGAATTAGTTTCGATTACTTGTAATGCCAGCATCTAACATTGAAAATAGCTGCATAATCAGTTATATGTAAACATACAGTGACACTGTAATCACAAGCTGTAATCACTGGGTGGCATTATAACTCCACTGTGTCTGGCACTATTTATCCTCTGATGCATTATGAGCAATGCCACAGAAAATCTATTCATTGGTTAAATAAGTGCGTTAATAAAAAAAGTTACATTAAGTGTAAGTGAGCTCAGGCCAAACTTTTGGTGGAATCTCATATTTTCTGTCTTGTTCAGTCTGTTTATTAGACATTTACAAGTATTTTACTTTTCCATAACATTATTTTTGATTTTTAATTGTCCCCACTATACTGGGATTTTTTTTTGTCTTCAGGCCCAAGTCAAGTCTAAATGATTTAGAATTGCAGCAAATCCCACCCCAGTGCAAATAGCACTCAATTCTCCAATCTAAGCTAAATTTACTCAATATTCAGATTGGCCTATGGAAAACACTAATGGTGCTCTATAAAGTTTGAGCATGATCTTCTCTGACTTGTAATATTTTATGATATTTATTTTAATATTTTGGTCCTAAGATTTGTATATCTTCATCCCTTGTCTTTGTCATTCCTCCACACCATTGAAAATATTAATGTTCAGGGAACATTTCCATTCTCTGTTCTTGTTCCAGAAATGTACACCTGCACACTTACCTCTGGTGAACTACATTTGCCATGTACTAGCCAGCCATGACTATGTTGTTAATTATATCCACACGTCAGGCTGACCAGATAACTAACAAGTGACAGCCATAAGAGGAATTGCAATGTCTGATGAGTGGTAATATTTTCATATTATATGATTAATTATGACACTGACACTTGCTGTCAGCTTTCAACTGAAAATATTCATTTTAAGGAGTATTTCTGTAATCTAGAAAATCAGTAATGTGATGTCACTGTTATGTATGTATACCTTACCAAAATGTAAAACATGCCACTAGGGGGCACACCTGTGGGAGACCTAAGGGTCACCTGTGCACCCTGGGGCAAGCAGGTATAAAAGGCGATTCACCATGCTGCTTCCTCACTCTGGAGTCTGAAGAAAGAGACCAAGGTCTCAACAGTTTGAGCTTGCGATATAGTCCTGTGGATTTATTCTGAACATAACTGTCATATCATACCTTTGCAAATACTCAGCTGCCACAGTGCAGTTATCAGCTCTATTTATATCAACATTTCCAAGTCTCTGGATATGATTGCTGGACATCAGAACATTTAGTGGGGGAGAGGGGGGTGCAGCTGCAGAAATCCATTTAATCGAAACAAAGTTAAACATTTTAGGCAAAAAGAAAATGTTTTTCAAAATAATCCAACTCTATAGCTTGAGTGGAAGGTAAATTCACAAAGGCTGTGAGGGGACAAATCAGCTGGTGTATTAGTTGTGCAGATCTAGCTAATGTGTCTCGCAGAAACAACAAAGGAAAGTGCTGCTGAAAATGAACATTTGCCTCCACATTTTAAGGAATTTTATTCCCTTTTGCAAAGTTGAAAAATCAACTTACTTTTCATTTGGAGTGACATTGTTCTATTAAGCAAATCTCATGATTTTTGAGTGCATTTTCTATAACAACACCGCCACCGCCCCTCCTCCCTTTAGCTTCCCATGCCATAATGGTATGTTGGCCTTCAGAGCTAGGGGATTTGAGTATAGGAGCAGGGAGGTCTTACTGCAGTTGTACAGGGCCTTAGTGAGGCCTCACCTGGAATATTGTGTTCAATTTTGGTCTCTTAATCTGAGGAAGGACGTTCTTGCTATTGAGGGAGTGCAGCGAAGGTTCACCAGACTGATTCCCGGGATGGCCGGACTGACATATGAGGAGAGACTGGATCGACTGGGCCTTTATACATTGGAGTTTAGAAGGATGAGAGGGGATCTCATAGAAACATACAAGATTCTGACGGGACGGGACAGGTTAGATGCGGGTAGATTGTTCCCGATGTTGGGGAAGTCCAGAACCAGGGGACACAGTCTTAGGATAAGGGGTAGGCCATTTAGGAGAAACTTCTTCACTCAGAGAGTTGTTAACCTCTGGAATTCCCTACCGCAGAGAGTTGTTGATGCCAGTTCATTGGATATATTCAAGAGGGAGTTAGATATGGCCCTTATGGCTAAAGGGATCAAGGGGTATGGAGAGAAAGCAGGAAAGGGGCACTGAGGGAATGATCAGCCATGATCTTATCGAATAGTGGTGCAGGCTCGAAGGACCGAATGGCCTATTCCTGCACCTATTTTCTATGTTTCTATGTTTAATAAAGGTGAAATATTTTACCCAACCAATGTGTATCGGAAAGTCAGGGACATGTTGGCAGTGATTTTCTGATATGTACCGGAGAACTGGCAAGGTATCTCACTGTGGGCATGGACAAGGACTGGGAAAATCATACATCACTTTCATTATCATTTTATAGTGATGCCTTATGGTATAGCAATGGTCTTCTGCTGACTGTACTGACTTGAATATTGTGTGCTATGAATTCTTTCACAAGTACGGAAATAGTAATGTAAGCAAATCCAGAAGGAGAAAAAACAAATCTATCATTAGGTGGTTCCATCCAACGTCCATGTACATCCATTCTATCATGTATTTGTATACCCTCCAACTGCCTACATTATCATCATCCCTATCACCTGTTGATTTCTTACTTAAAATGAACAATATGTCCTTTTCCCTATTTCCCTTGAAAGAATCAAAGCTTTTTGCTTAGTAACTGGTGTTGCATTCAGTGACAAGGGCCTGTGATACAGTGCTGTGTTTTGTTGTTTAAAATGTTCGGTTTATAATAGAGCAGTTAAGTAGCCATCTGGGATGGTGATTTTAATCATATTATGCTTGGGTGGCAAAGCAGGTGTTTCCCGGCTGGTCACTAAGGTTACAGGGATGGGTGGCCTCCCAGCATGCAAATAATTCCTTATTTCAAAAACAGTAATACAGTAAAACTGGGCTGGATTTTCGGGGGGTTTGTGACTGGGTTTTGACTCTCCGTGGTGAAAAATGGGGCGGTGAGCACGTTTGCGTCCGGATGCAATCCACCGGTCGGGTTTTACAGCGGCCCTTAGAAGCACCGCCGGGGAGAGCTGCGCCGGGTCTGCAACGGCTCACATTGTGACACCGGCAGAAATTTCAACACACACCTGGCCCGTACGCCCTGTAACGCGCCTCGCAATGACCGCCAGGGAAAACACAGCCCTGTCAGCGACGGTGAGTTGGATAAACTGCAAAAAAGGCAAGTTCCAGTTTTTATTCTTTTATATTTTTGTAGCGGTTTGTGTGGTAAGGGTGTTGGCAATGTTTTTGTGAATTTCTTTTTGGGTGGGGGGGTTCCCATCCCAAGGCCTCTCAGAGTGCTCCCGGCCCCGCACTAACGTTGTCGACATTCGCGTTTTTACGTCGCAAAGGTCATACAATGCCTCCCTTTACACCTGGCGCAGGGGCCAAATGACAAAACTTGCTGCATACAGTGCAAATGTTAATCAGGCGGTAAATTTTCCACCCGCCGCCGTTTTCACCCTGAAAACGGAGAAGCCAAAAAATCTCGCCCCAGGAATTGCTGTGAAGAGTTAACGAGTTCCCAAGCTAATCCACTGGGAAAACTAGATGATAGAATGTGATGAAGCCTTGTGTAATTGTATTATATATACTTGACTATATCCTACATCAAACTTATATTTATGACATTACTGCATTTACTTAGATATTAGGGTTCAAGTTGATAGCACTTCTAATTCTGTTCTTCTATATTCGTGCTTCAAACATTCCTTTTTGATTTAATATTTTTATCCATTCCAATTCAGAAAGTCAATACAAAGTGACTAAGTTTCCACACGATATCAAGCTAGATGGAGGAGGTCGACTTGGATAAAGCTGTTAGGGCCTACAAAAGCATTTAGATAAGTTCTGTAATTGGGCGGCACAGTGGCAGATTATATAAGCATAGGGTACTGCATATTGGCTGAAAAAAATGGTGACATACATATTTCATGAACAGTGTAGAACCAACGAGAGGTAATGTTGAAGATGAAGATATTCAGCATTCTGGAGCAGTCATTAATAAAGCAAACAAAGCGCTGCCAAACAATAGATCTATGTCAGATGCGGTTCTGGTAAAACTCTACTTTGAGTACTGCATCGCAGGTTTGGTCAAAAGACACAAGTTTAATGTTCAGGCTCCAGTTGCGATCTTTTCCGTTGACCCAAGAGGAAAGAGGGGGCTTCTGAGTGCAAGAATTCCTCAGTACTGCATGAGATGTCAGCCGAAATTAAACCATGTACTCAAGTCTCTGGAGTGGTGTTCAACCCATCAGACCACAGCTAGTTAAAAGAAACTGGAGTTCTTCAGCTTTGAAAGAAAGCAACTAAGAGGACCTTCTGGAAGTATATGATATTAACTAATACAGAAAGGATGGGCCTGCTACATCACTTCAGGATAAACCAAAACAGTAGGACAAAGGGCATAGGTTCATACAGATGAAGGGAAAATTCAGAACCAATGTCAGGAGGAATTTCCTCATGCAAAGAGTAATCAACACTTCTAGGAGGAGAAATGTAGGTAAAAAATCTTATGCCTAGAAATTGGATATGGCCCAAAAACGGGCAGTGTCATGGCCCATCGCTATTAAGCTGCGCCAGGTGAAACTGGTCTAGGTAGCACGTAAAATTCATGCTGTCAGTCATCATTAGCATGATTATAGTGCTGATCTCAGCACTAAAACTGCTGCTCAGTGGCTTACCTCTCAACAGGTGGGCCAATATCGGATGCAGTCTAATTCCAAGTCATGTTTGGTCTAGGCTTTATTTAGTACTTAAAAGTGAGATGCATTGGTGCAACAGCACCTCTTTGTCAATCCAGTTTCAACCTATGCCCTTTGGAAGCAGATGGCAGTGGAACTAGATGGCTGAGCCTCAGCACAGGGAGAGAGCAGAGAGGGAGCAGCTGTCCTCTTCCAAAAACTGGCAGGAAGCCATCGGCCCATACATCCAGAAGGTTGTGGCGGGAGACAGCCGATTATGTGATGGCCACCAGTGTGGTCCTCAGGTCGTCCATACAATGCTAAAAGAGTTTTAATGACCTCACACAGCAGGTCAAGCTGAGTGAAGGCTTAAGCAAATGTGACATCCCACCATCTGCACCACAACCCTCACACACTGCTCAATACACCACACCCCCAGCAGTCACCTACCAACAATATCTACCTATCACCACTCAGACCTCACAATCATAGTTTACCATTCTCACTACCTTATCACTGCTGCAATACTCACACCCACATTTCATAACTTGCACACACTGACAGTCATTCAACCATGGCAGGTATATCATCCAAACACCTTGCATCACACTCACTCACACACATCCCTTTCTCTTGCAGGCCAAGGTGGCACATAATCGCTGGGTTGAGCAGAAGACAGGCGGGGGGGGGGGGCAAGCTGCCATCCAGGACTCGAGCCAACTGGAGGAGAGAGAGCTCGACATCATTGGAGGGGATGTCACCGAGGCCGTGGCAATGGGCGAAGTTGAAGTCCCCAAGGGGACAACAACAGTATGCTCATTCCTAATCCTTCTTCTCACATCTCACTTCCCCCTCATCCCACAATCTCTTACACTGACAAGCTGCTGATGCATGCATAATCTTGCTTTCCCCAGCATTCCCCGCACCATAACCAGAGGCTTGTGCCTTCCTGCTATCAGATAATCAAGAACAAGGAGCAGCAGAGCCTGTCACTGAAGCCGAAGGACGAGTTCATGCGCGAGTTCTGCTGCACACGACTCAGATGGGGACCTCGATGGGACGGCCTTCAGAAGAAAGGTGATGGGCCTGCGCACAGAAATGCAAAGGCAAGCCTGCCAGAGAGCCTCTTGGTAATGTCAAGGAGCATGGAGGAGTCCACCTTCATCATTGGCCAGTGCTTTGCACAGATCTTGGAGCCCATGATTTCCAAGCTAGAAATGATGAAAAAACTCCCAGAGAGACCGTTTCAACAGAGACATGTGATGAGCGATGTCGTGGCTGCCATTGCAGCACAGGCAGAAGTGGCCCAATGTCTTCGTGCTGCAGCGGAAGTGCAAACAGCTGTCCTGCAGTCTCAGCTTGTTGCCACCCAAGCTCAGTCGACTGCCATTGTGACTGGGTTTACCACTGTCGTCCGGGGCTTGCAGGGTGTCGCAGCAGGCCTCCACCAGATTTCTAGGAATGCCCCGGGGAAATGAACATAAGAATTAGGAACAGGAGTAGGCCGCCATCTAGCCCCTCGAGCCTGCTCCGCCATTTAACAAGATCATGGCTGATCTGGCCGTGGACTCAGCTCCACTTACCCGCCCTCTCCCCATAACCCTTAATTCCCTTATTGGTTAAAAATTTATCTATCTGTGATTTGAATACATTCAATGAGCTAGCCTCAACTGCTTCCTTGGGCAGAGAATTCCACAGATTCACAACCCTCTGGGAGAAAAAATTCCTTCTCAACTCGGTTTTAAACTGGCTCCCCCATATTTTGAGGCTGTGCCTCCTAGTTCTAGTCTCCCCGACCAGTGGAAACAACCTCTCCACCTCTATCTTGTCTATCCCTTTCTATTTTAAATGTTTCTATAAGATCACCCCTCATCCTTCTGAACTCCAACGAGTAAAGACCCAGTCTACTCAATCTATCATCATAAGGTAACCCCCTCATCTCTGGAATCAGCCTAGTGAATCGTCTCTGTACCCCCTCCAAAGCTAGTATATCCTTCCTTAAGTAAGGTGACCAAAACTGCATGCAGTACTCCAGGTGCGGCCTCACCAATACCCTATACAGTTGCAGAAGGACCTCCCTGCTTTTGTACTCCATCCCTCTCACAATGAAGGCCAACATTCCATTCGCCTTCCTGATTACCTGCTGCATCTGCAAACTAACTTTTTGGGATTCATGCACAAGGACCCCCAGGTCCCTCTGCACCGCAGCATGTTGTAATTTCTCCCCATTCAAATAATATTCCCTTTTACTGTTTTTTTTCCCAAGGTGGATGACCTTACACTTTCCGACATTGTATTCCATCTGCCAAACCTTAGCCCATTCGCTTAACCTATCCAAATCTCTTTGCAGCCTTTTGTGTCCTCTACCCAACCCGTTTTCCCACTAATCTTTGTGTCATCTGCAAATTTTGTTACACTACACTCTGTCCCCTCTTCCAGGTCATCTATGTATATTGTAAACAGTTGTGGTCCCAGCACCGATCCCTGTGGCACACCACTAACCACCGATTTCCAACCCGAAAAGGACCCATTTATCCCAACTCTCTGCTTTTTGTTCGCCAGCCAATTCTCTATCCATGCTAATGGCTGTGGGTCAGTGGAGCAGGAACCTACTGTTGTCACTCAGGATGACAGCATTCCTACTACCACCACTGCCACTCTGCCATTGCCCTTTGCCACTGTTCGTTAGACAGCCAGTCCAGACCACTGCCATCCATGCTGAGGTGGTGCAGTCTACAGCCGGGCCTTCTAGGTCTAGAGCTGTTCAAGGTCATCCTCCAAGGCCATCTGCCATCTCCCCCATGGAAACTCAGCAGTCTTCCATCAGCCACGCTGCAGCCACTGGGGGAACACTTCATTGGAGCACTCGATCACGAAAGGGCACCTGAACGACAGACACTAAGAGATTGTACATGGGTGATTAGTTGATATAATATTTGTGAATCGATTGTTGATGAATTTAATCATTTGGTTTGGAATCTATTTGTGGCGGTGCTCATTTAAGCTTTGTGCCCAGGAGGACGCTGTAATATCCCACGAAAGAGAGATGGTATGATGGGGATGTGGTTGATGAGGATGTGATGAGCAACGGGGATCTGGGGTTTCATTAACTGGAATCGGAGTCTGATGAGGCGTTCACGGACAGCTTGTGTCGAAGGGGGATTTGTTGCCTGCCTCCTCCCTTTCTCCTCATCCATATCCTCCTCCTCCTCCTCCTCTTCCTGAGGTGTTCCGCAATTTGGAAGGATCCACTAGTAAAGAAATTGAGGACTGCTGGAGTTGCAGAATGTCACAGAGCCATTTAAACTGCAGAAACATGTCAGCTGAAAGTTGTTGCTGATGATCCTGTTCAATAATGTTGCTGGAGCCTCCTTCCTGCTTTTCAACTCTTGCTCAGCTGGTCGCAGTTAAGGCATTTCGGTAAGTGGAGCGGCGAAGTTGAAAATGGCAGATGGGGCATCAAGCGAGCATTGCACACTCACTGACATCACGATCTCCATCATCTACATAATTCTCCCAAGCGCATATATTGGAGATGCTGCCGCCCAGCCGGAAACAGCAGCCGCCGTGGGACCCGCCAGCAGCGGGGGGAAATGTGGCAGTTGCCATTTTTCCCCGAATCGGGCGGTAACGCCCGGCGCTAAACCCTCACATTTTTAACCCCAGGAGTCCTTCAAAGGATGATTGGATGACATGTTAGTAGAAGAAGAACTTGCATTTGTATAACGCTTTTCATTACATCAGGATGTCCCAAAGCATAGCAAGGTCCCACAAACAGCAATGAGATGTCACCAAACCATCTATTTAAGGTGTTGGTTGAGTGATAAGTGTTGGCCAGGACACTGGGACACCTAGTTACACTCATAATAAATGGTCAGACTGAGTACTGTGTGTAATGAGCAAGTGTGACCTTAGCTCCTTTATTAAGGTTCCAGAGTGCAGGTACCTCGTGGGTGGCCTGCTTATATACTGTGCTCCCAAGGGATGCTGGGATCCCTTGGGACTCCAACAGGTCGGCCCTCGAGTGGACAGGTGTGATGCAGGTTACAAGGGGTTAGATACATAACACACCTCCTCAGCTCTTCTTCGAATAGTGCCATGCGATCTTTTACGTTCACCCCAGAGGGAAGATGTGGCCTTGGTTTAATGTCTTATCCAAAGGATGACATCTCTAACAGTGCAGCAATCCCTCAGTACTGCATGAGGTGTCAGCCTAGATTAGACTTTGTGCTCAAGTCTCTGGGGGGAGTAGAGGATTGTAGGTTTTTCTCTTTTGAGTGTATTTTTTTTAATCAAGATCAGCCTACTTTAGAAAGACATCAAAGAGGCAACCGGCCATATTCTGGTTTCCTAATTATCAATTGAAATGAAAACACTTAACTTTATGTAAAGGCATAAATTCATTTTCATTTAATTTAGGGAAGAAGAGAGAAAACTTAAAGGTAAATGTTATGAATCTGCTCCGTTTGATAGGGACATGTATCGAAGACATCAAGTGCAGAGGTTCTCAGCCTCAGGAAATTTACCCATTGTCAGAAACCTCTAGGCCTAAATTTTCTGAGTACAAGCTACATAAAAGATCCTGCCACAGCAGAAAATCAAGGTGAATTTTCTGAAATGTACTGGCAGCAGGCGAGGTTGTTCACTGCCAGCATGTACATTTTTTTTAATTCGCTCATGGACGTTGCAGGAAAGGCCAGCATTTATTGCCCATCGCTAATTGCCCTTGAGAAGGTGGTGGTGAGCCGCAGCCCTGAACTGCTGCGGTCCAGGTGGCAGAGGAACTCTGAAAACCTCAGCTTTGATCTTTTCCGTGACTTTGAACCGTTTTATTTTACTTTGTGTAAGCTGAAATTTTACCACTAGGTGGAGCCTGAGTATTACAATATAATTTTTTGGATCAAGTGGTTCACAACAACTTGTATTACTATTTACAATACGATCATCTTTTGCTGTGATTAGCTTTTCAGCTGTGACTTGAAATTCAATTCAGATCCTCCCATGTGGTTTTCTCTGGATATTTACCAGAAGTAAAGGAACAATTAAAACTGAATTTTTCTAACAATATAAATAAGCACAGACATAACTACACTACAATATAACAGATTCTTAGGAAATTATAATAAGCATCACATCAAGTAACTGCATACAAGATTACTTTACAGCTATTTTATTGAGCTTTTGGAATTCCTATACAGAGCTGCAAATGCATGAAAGCTGGGGGGCCGACTTTGGTCACCGCCCATTTCTCGGCGGCCGCCGAGCGGCTCCTACCTTTTTGACGCCCGCTGCTGCCGGGTCCCGTCAGGAGCCACTTTCAGCTCCGTTGTGTGGGAGTGTGTGGCAGTCGCCGAGCAGGAGTGAGCGACCAGCGTCAGTGTGCGGCAGTTGGAGGTCTCTTCACTCGGGGATCTTCTGAGGGCCTCCAATGCACATGCACGAGATTTCGATTTTTTTTTTGTAGTTTTTGTCTTCCGACATGTCGTCATTTCGGGGCCATATGGCCCCTCGAGCCTGCTTCATCATTCAATACGATCATGGCTGATCCGATCATGGACTCAGGTCCACTTCCCTGCCCGCTCCCCATATCCCCTTATTCCCTTATCAGTTAAGAAACTGTCTATCTCTGTCTTAAATGCATTCAATGACCCAGCTTCCACCTCTGAGGCAGCGAATTCCACAGATTTACAAGCCGCTGAGAAGAAATTCCTCCTCATCTCAGTTTTAAATGGGTGGCCCCTTATTCTAAGATTATGCCCCCTAGTTCTAGTCTCCCCTATCAGTGGAAACATCCTCTCTGCATCCACCTTATCAAGCCCCTCATAATCTTATATGTATTTGAGACGAGAGAGTTGGAGGTTGCAGAGGAGAGAGTTGGAGGTTGCAGAGGAGAGAGTTGGAGAAATTGAGACCCACAAACTGTTCAACACCCATTCGTTTCATCATTGACGATGAGTGGCCAGAAATCAGCAATGAAGACTGGCAAAACCAGGCCCAGAGCTCCATGGTTTAATGAGGAGGAATTGGAGGAGCTAGTAATGGAGGTGGAGCACAGGTACAAAGACCTCACCCGGGATGGTCGTGGCAAGCCTCCACCACCCCAATACTGACGCATTTGGAGGGAGATCACTGAGATCATGTCCGCAATGGGCAACGTTGAGCAGGATGGGGATCAATGCCGGAAACGTCGGAACAATTTGGTGGCGGCAGCAAGAGTGAATAAAATTTATTCGCCCCCTCCTATCAAATGCCAAAAGGCTTGTGCACCAGATGTGTGTGTGTGTGTTGTATGTATGGGGGGCATCAGCAAAGGGGCTAAATGCTGCGACATTTCTTTGTGCAGAAGAAAAACGCATCCAAGACAGCAAGCCTGCATGCGACGGGAGGGTGCCCAGCAGAGGTGGTCGAATTGAGCGGGCTGGAGGAGCGTGCGTTTGCATTGGTGGGTGACCACCGCCGTGCAACCACAATGGTTGATGCAGGTCCGGTGCTACAGCATAGTAAGGTTATACTAATCTGCAGTCTGAGCCATTCTCGTGGCATCAAAGGTCATGCAATGTTAAGGCACTCGCGGTTTAACGCACATTTTGTCGCCCAGTATTGGTGTGCCCATGTAGAGATGGAACTCCTTGCTGGCAGAATGTGAGATGGCACGGCCCACATCTCAGCTTGACCAGCACCACAACCCCCTCCACTCATCCTCCCTACAGACTGAAATGTTGTCCTCTACTTACTGATGAAGACTTGGACAGCACAGATCAAGGCACACCATCGATGTCTGGCCTTCAGAGAAGCCGGCAGACCCCAATGTCTCCCACCCCGACGTTGCCCCCAGACCAAGACAGCGAATCCTTCCTCCATCCCACCCCCCTCTCCGCGCCCTGCAATTTCCACCCCTCCCATCTCCGCCACCCAGAGCCATGAAGAGGAGGAGAGAGAGGAGGGTAGAAGGGCCTGACTTTGTGGTCCTTGAGCTCGAGGAGCCGGAACAGGATGACAACAGCCTCCTGCCATGTGAACCGTCTGTCCACAGAACCTCGGCGTCAGGCTCCAAGTTCCTGGGGTTTGGAACGGACTCCACACTGGCAAGCTATACCAAGAGCAGAGGCCGTGGCGCGAAGGCAAGCAAGGCGCCAGAACCACCAGAAACGAGCATCCACCTGAGGATTCACCACAGCTCTCTGCAATTCTGGAGATGGTTCAGCTATCACGGACGAGTGTGCAGATAGGTCACGATATGCTCCAGACCATGGCTGGGATCACTGGCAGCATCGCCACTTCACCGAGCAGCATGATGACAGGATGCACCAGCTCATTACTGTGCTGGAGCGCACAACCAAGACCGTTGAGGCGATGAGACGAGAGATGGCTTCTGGACATGTAGTGCAAGCCCCCGAGCCCATACCCTCCTGGCAGACAGATCCGGAGGAGCAGGAGATCCCGGCACTTCGGCCGTGCCTCCTGCCTTCTTACCAAGATGCACACGTCTGCAGACATCCCGCTGCCCTCCTGCATAACCTCGTCAACCAGAGGTAGTGAGGGGCAGGGGAGCGGCACGCCATGGTGTAGGCGGGGTGAGGAAGAGGACCTTGCACGTCGCTTCAAGTGGGGTGGGGGGGAAACAAGAGAGGTGGTGGTGCCAGGTAGAGGGGTGGTTGTTGGTGGTATAAAGGTAATAATTCATGGACTCACTGAAAAGGAAATTTGATTTGTGCCTATTAAACAAAGCTTGGGATCCTAAAATGCATATGGAAGAAATCTACGAGTCTTAACCATGTTTGGTATTTTAAAAGGCATGTTTGGGCCTGTGGGGAAACGCTGCAGAAACAGAGGGGTGGGATCAACATTTACCTTTAGAATTTGGATATTGCAGCTAATCAGTTTGTCTGGGGGAGCTGTTTAACCATAGTCAGGCTCCCAGCAAACATTAGCATTTAAACAATTGACCACGGAAGAAACATTATCCACCCTACCCACAGGACCCAAATATAACATACATATTCCAACACCTTTTCAACATGCATAGAAATATCTGGCTCAGCCCAGACTTCCTGAAGCAAAAGCAGTGCTATTACAATGGACAAGAGCTCATCAGCTCATAAATCCCAAAGTCTATCAACGCCAGAACAAAACATTTAATCAAGTTCAGTTAGCTAGCCCGCCAAAACTTAAACAAAGAAGACCACTTAAAATCAATGGGCAGCAAAACTTAAACAAAAGAAACGTTAGATTTGGAGCGGAGATTAAGCAGCCTCTCAGTATAACTGAGAGCCTATCGTACCAAAAGAGGGGAACTATCTGACCATCACTTCGGAACAACAAGATCAAGATCGAGAGCACATGGCAAGAAAACACGGGAAGAAACATACAGGGGTATCTGACGATTCGGAAAGATAGACAAGAAGGGAAAGGAGGTGGGGTAGCTCTGTTAATAAAGGATGATATCAGGGCAGTTGTGGGAGACGATATTGGCTCTAATGAACAAAATGTTGAATCATTGTGGGTGGAGATTAGAGATAGTAAGGGGGAAAAGTCACTGGTGGGCGTAGTTTATAGGCCCCCAAATAATAACTTCACGGTGGGGCGGGCAATAATGGAGGCATGTGAAAAAGGAACGGCAGTAATCATGGGGGATTTTAACCTACATATCGATTGGTCAACTCAAATCGCACGGGGTAGCCTAGAGGAGGAATTCATAGAATGCATACGGGATTGTTTCTTAGAACAGTATATTACAGAACCTACAAGGGAGCAAGCGATCTTAGATCTGGTCCTGTGTAATGAGACAGGAAAAATAAACGATCTCCAAGTAAAAGATCCTCTCGGAATGAGTGATCACAGTGTGGTTGAATTTGTAATACAGATTGAGGGTGAGGAAGTTGTGTCAGAAACGAGCATACTATGCTTAAACAAAGGGGACTACAGTGGGATGAGGGCAGAGTTAGCTAAAGTAGACTGGAAACACAGACTAAACGGTGGCACAATTGAGGAACAGTGGAGAACTTTTAAGGAGCTCTTTCATAGTGCTCAACAAAAATATATCCCAGTGAAAAAAAAGGGCGGTAAGAGAAGGGATAACCAGCCATGGATAACCAAGGAAATAAAGGAGAGTATGAAATTAAAAACCAATGCGTATAAGGTGGCCAAGTTTAGTGGGAAACTAGAAGATTGGGAAAATTTTAAACAACAGCAAAGAATGACTAAGAAGCAATAAAGATAGATTACGAGGGTAAACTTGCACAAAACATGAAAACAGATAGTAAAAGCTTTTACAGATATATAAAATGGAAAAGAGTGACTAAAGTAAATGTTGATCCCTTAGAAGATGAGAAGGGGGATTTAATAATGGGAAATGTGGAAATGGCTGAGACCTTAAACAATTATTTTGCTTCGGTCTTCACAGTGGAAGACACAAAAACCATGCCAAAAATTGCTGGTCACGGGAATGTGGGAAGGGAGGACCTTGAGACAATCACTATTACTAGTGGGGTAGTGCTGGACAGGCTAATGGGACTCAAGGTAGACAAGTCCCCTGGTCCTGATGAAATGCATCCCAGGGTATTAAAAGAGATGGCGGAAGTTATAGCAGATGCATTCGTTATAATCTACCAAAATTCTCTGGACTCTGGGTAGGTACCAGCGGATTGGAAAGCAGCTAATGTAACGCCTCTGTTTAAAAAAGGGGGCAGACAAAAGGCAGGTAACTATAGGCTGGTTAGTTTAACATCTGTAGTGGGGAAAATGCTTGAAACTATCATTAAGGAAGAAATAGCGGGACATCTAGATAGGAATAGTGCAATCAAGCAGACGCAGCATGGATTCATGAAGGGGAATTCATGTTTAACTAATTTACTAGAATTCTTGGAGGATATAACGAGCATGATGGATAGAGGTGTACCGATGGATGTGGTGTATTTAGATTTCCAAAAGGCATTCGATAAGGTGCCACACAAAAGGTTACTGCAGAAGATAGAGGTTACGCGGAGTCAGAGGAAATGTATTAGCATGGATAGAGAATTGGCTGGCGAACAGAAAGCAGAGAGTCGGGATAAATGGGTCCTTTTTGGGTTGGAAATCGGTGGTTAGTGGTGTGCCACAGGGATCGGTGCTGGGACCACAACTGTTTACAATATGCATAGATGACCTGGAAGAGGGGACAGAGTGTAGTGTATCAAAATTTGCAGATGACATTAAGATTAGTGGGAAAGCGGGTTGTGTAGAGGGCACAGAGAGGCTGCAAAGCGATTTGGATAGTTTAAGCGAATGGGCGAAGGTTTGGCAGATGGAATACAATGTCAGAAAGTGTGAGGTCATCCACCTTGGGAAAAAAAATAGTAAAAGGGAATATTATTTGAATGGGGAGAAATTACAACATGCTGCAGTGCAGAGGGACCTGGGGGTCCTTGTGCATGAAACTCTTTTTGGAGTTCATCTGCAAAACAAAAAACATTAAACAGTGCCACCCGACCTGGGTGACACACCAGACATTTACAAGGCCCTTTTGTTTTACCCTTTTTTTTTGTGTTTTTCTTTTTTTGGTTTTTTTTTTGGGCACTAAAATCACAATTTTTCCCCAGTGCCCCCTATAAAAGGGAAGGGGGACACTAAAAGCACCGGCAATTAAAACAAATTAAACTTTAAAACGTAAAATCAAATTAAAATTTGGTTGCCGGGCGTGATGATGCACTCCAGTCCCTCCGGTGCCCACCTCTCGCGGAAGGCCGCGAGCGTACCGGTGGACACCGCGTGCTCCATCTCCAAGGACACCCTGGACCGGATGTAAGAGCGGAAGAGAGGCAGGCAGTCAGGTTGAACGACCCCCTCGACCGCCCGCTGCCTGGACCGGCTGATGGCACCCTTAGCCGTGCCCAGGAGCAGTCCTACGAGGAGGCCCTCGGACCTACCCGCTCCCCTCCTTGTGCATGAATCCCAAAAAGTTAGTTTGCAGGTGCAGCAGGTAATCAGGAAGGCGAATAGAATGTTGGCCTTCATTGCGAGAGGGATGGAGTACAAAAGCAGGGAGGTCCTGCTGCAACTGTATAGGGTATTGGTAAGGCTGCACCTGGAGTACTGCGTGCAGTTTTGGTCACCTTACTTAAGGAAGGATATACTAGCTTTGGAGGGGGTACAGAGACGATTCACTAGGCTGATTCCGGAGATGAGGGGGTTACCTTATGATGATAGATTGAGTAGACTGGGTCTTTACTCGTTGGAGTTCAGAAGGATGAGGGGTGATCTTATAGAAACATTTAAAATTATGAAAGAGATAGACAAGATAGAGGCAGAGAGGTTGTTTCCACTGGTAGGGGAGGCTAGAACTAGGGGGCACAGCCTCAAAATATGGGGGAGCCAATTTAAAACCGAGTTGAGAAGGAATTTTTTCTCCCAGAGGGTTGTGAATCTGTGGAATTCTCTGCCCAAGGAAGCAGTTGAGGCTAGCTCATTGAATGTATTCAAGTCACAGATAGATAGATTTTTAACCAATAAGGGAATTAAGGGTTACGGAGAGAGGGCGGGTAAGTAGAGCTGAGTCCATGGCCAGATCAGCCATGATCTTATTGAATGGCGGAGCAGGCTCGAGGGGCTAGATGGCCTACTCCTGTTCCTAATTCTTATGTTCTTATGTTCTTAAACATCGGAGAAAAGAACTTCAAAAAAACCAATCAGTGGAGCATCAATACCAACTGACTTGGTAACAGCCATCAACCGGACCACCGTGACCAACGAAACCAACCAGGAAAATCAACCACCAAGAAAACCGGGGTCTGCGCAAGTTTTCCACTCTACAATTTGTGCCTAGACTATCCAGCGGGTAAAAATTACCTAAAGAAGTTAAAACCCTACTGATAACAAAGAAAATTGGGTACTTACCAGAGATAAATCCAAACGCGTCTAACTGCATCAGCGGACTCGCCCCAACTGGCTTCAATACGCAGCAGAGGTCTTCTATCACGTCCAGGGTACGGCAAGGCAAACCGGCTATAACCAAAGAACCCCAAAACCGCGAAACAGCCCTAGCGGTCAAAGGAAGGATCTGGTGAGCATAAATCCCTGAAGTTCTAGAGTTTGACTTAGTTAAAGTATAAGTGGGAGGTGGGAGGTATCTGTTGTGTTTCTTACCTGTAATAAAGTATTCCCCATTGTTTAGAACCCTTTTGTAAGATTTTACAGTTTTATTGGTGTATTTGTTTTATTTGCTTTCCTTCTTTGTACAAAACAGTTGTCTGCTTTATCATACCCTGATTAATAAATCCAAGGTCGAGAACCAGGGAGTGGGAATGACTCGAAACCGCTCTGGTCAGGAAGGCAAGCTGACAGACCCACCACTCCCTACAGAATGGCGACTGCGGCAGGACCTTGGTCAAAAGGGTGTGATGCAGTAAACACTGTTTTTGAGGAAAGAAGCAAAATGGAAGCGAGGATTTCCTCTTACATATTCAAGAAAGTCAATATAACACAGAAATGGGTACTGAACCTGTTGCGCGCTGAGCATCCTGTGGACGCTGCAGTCAAATTGATTGAGTGTAAGCACCATAAGCGCTCTGTGGAGAAAGCAATATGGTTAGTCTGCCTACAGCGACAGGTCCAGCAATTGGACAAGAAAGTCAAGTCACTGGAGGCAGACCTCAGGGAGTCCGAGGAACACTCGAGTGCCAGATCTATCATGGGGAGAGATTATTTCAGGAGTTAGGAACCCTGCTTGACAAATCTGGAATCCTGCTTGACAAATCTTCTAGAATTTTTTGAGTATGTAACTAGTCGAGTGGACAAGGGAGAACTGGTGGATGTGGTGTATTTGGACTTTCAAAGGGCTTTTGACAAGGTCCCACACAAGAGATTGGTGTGCAAAATTAAAGCACATGGTATTGGGGGTAATATACTGACATGGATAGAGAACTGGTTGGCAGACAGGAAGCAGAGAGTCGGGATAAACGGGTCCTTTTCAGAATGGCAGGCAGTGACTAGTGGGGTGCCGCAGGGCTCAGTGCTGGAACCCCAGCTCTTTACAATATACAGTAATAATTTGGATGAGGGAATTGAGTGTAATATCTCCAAGTTTGCAGATGACACTAAGCTGGGTGGCGGTGTGAGCTGTGAGGAGGATGCTAAAATGCTGCAGGGTGATTTGGACAGGTTAGGTGAGTGGGCAAACGAGTGGAAGATGCAGTATAATGTGGATAAATGTGAGGTTATCCACTTTGGTGGCAAAAACACGAAGGCAGAATATTATCTGAATGGCGGCAGATTAGGAAAAGGGGAGGTGCAACGAGACCAGGGTGTCATGGTACATCAGTCATTGACGGTTGGCATGCAGATACAGCAGCCGGTGAAGAAGGCAAATGGTATGTTGGCCTTCATAGCTAGGGGATTTGAGTATAGGAGCAGGGAGGTCTTACTGCAGTTGTACAGGGCCTTAGTGAGGCCTCACCTGGAATATTGTGTTCAGTTTTGGTCTCCTAATCTGAGGAAGGACGTGCTTGCTATTGAGGGAGTGCAGCGAAGGTTCACCAGACTGATTCCCGGGATGGCAGGACTGACACATGAGGAGAGACGGGACCTGTATTCACTGGAGTTGAGAAGGATGAGAGAGGATCTCATAGAAACATATAAAATTCTGACGGGACTGGACAGGTTAGATGCAGGATGAATGTTCCTGATGTTGGGGAAGTCCAGAACCAGGGGACGTAGTCTAAGGATAAGAGGTAAGCCATTTAGGACTGAGATGAGGAGAAACTTCTTCGCTCAGAGGGTTGTTGATGCCAGTTCGTTAGATATATTCAAGAGGGAGTTAGATATGGCCCTTACGGCTAAAAGGGATCAAGGGATATGGAGAGAAAGCAGGAAAGGGGTACTGAGGGAATGATCAGCCATGATCTTATTGAATGGTGGTGCAGGCTTGAAGGGCCGAATGGCCTACTCCTGCACCTATTCTCTGTTTCTGTTTCTGTTTCTAAAAGCAAGGGAAACTACGGTTAGTGGAAACACATAGAAACTGCCAAGATTACCTTCAGTACCGAAGTGAAGAGACAAGAACTGGTGTTGCGGGAAGAAAACGCCCACCTCACCAGGACAATTAAAGAGCAGGAGGAGAAGTTAAGGGATGTACAGGCTGCTTATAAGGTAGCAAGCAGAGACTGGAGACCACGGCCCCTGCCAAAAGCAAATTGAGAGTCTGAACCTTGCTCTTTCCAAGGCCAAAGGCACGTTCTGCCTAATAAACCCGAGTACGGCTCTGCAGACCTGGAAGAGCAGGAGGAAACCATTCGACCAGTACAAGTGACACCGGGGCTTAGCCCGGTCAGGCAGCAGGAGGGGCGAATGGAGAGGGACATTCACCCAGTATCTGTGGCGCTGGGGCCCAACCCGGTTCGGCAGCAGGAGAGGTGAACAGTTTGCGGGCCAGACAGGGATGGTGCACCACCACCTCTGGCGTCGGGTTGTAACTCAGCTTGGCAGCAGGGAGAGGAGAGAGCGACACCAGTACGACAAGGGCTGGGACCGAGGCCGATGTGCCCGGTACGGCAGCAGAAGTACAGTGCACCCACTCTCGGTGGGGCAGCAGGGCCCCTCGAAAGTAACTTCGTAGTTCCCCAGCATTCAGCAGCTTAGAACCATGGTAGCCCACCTGGACAAGCTCACCCATAAAGGGGACCCTTCGGCAAAAATGCTCCTATTCTCCCTAGACAGTAGAGTATACCAGTCTCTCTCTGCGGAAAGCAAGAGAGGGCAGAGTACATTCGCTACTGTCAAGGAGGAAGTCTTGGAAGTTATGGGCCTAAATGACGGGAGTCCCTTCTCCCGAGTGGAGAAGATGATGCAACAGGCAGGGGAAACCCCACAAGCTTTCGCAGACAAGCTGTGGCCCGTCTACGAGAGTGCCTGCAGTGGGACCCTCGACTGGGATCACTTGATCCGGGATGAAAGGGCCCACTGGTTCCTGAGCCTGGTGGCAAACAGTTTGCCATGGGTGAAGATCAAAGCCGAGCTGTGGTTCGATCCCAAGGATCCCAACGCCACCGAGGAGTCAGTGGTTAGGCAACTAACCCTGGCTTTTAGGAGCGGCCGAGGGACGGAGGAGAACCCACCCTAGGGGAGGGTACATGAGTTAAGGCCCCACCAAGCAAAGAGGGAATGGCACCAGGATGGGGGTATCTCTTCCGACACAAAACGTAACTGCTTTGGGTGTGGGAAAAGTGGGCATTGGAGAAAGGATTGTAGGAACCCTTGGAAAGATAACATAGCTAAGGAACCCCCAGCACCTGCCCAAAAGGCCGGACCCGGAGCGCAGAACTCTCCCTCTTTCTTTGAAGAGTTCGTGGCTGTGCTCCAGTCCGTATTGGGCGGCCCAGGGAAGGTAGCTACGGCCATCGGGAGGGAAACCCCATCCGCCTCATACAACACCGAGCAATGACTAGAACCGGCGCAGCCTGCCTACCTGTGTCCCTTGGAGTATGATGCATGGAGGAGGCCATGCGTCAAGATGGAGGTAGAAAAAGTAAAGGGGACTTATCTGCTGTGCACTGGAACTTCGGGCACCATTGTCTATGCAGATAGCCCAGCCACCTCACCTCCAAGGTCGAGAACCATGGAGTGGGAGCGACTCGAAACCGCTCTGGTCAGGAAGGCAAGCTGACAGACCCACCACCCCCTACATATGTAACCTTTGCTATTGTGCACTTGTAAATACATACATTGTTGATCCTGTCTTGGCGAGTGTCAGATTTTAACGTCATGTGTGGTGTCTTGTGAGAAACACTCATCTGTCTCTCAGGTCATCTGCTTTATCAGGAATATTTTCCCATCCACATATGACTGCACTGTATAATGGGTATGATCATCAGGCCATCGCAACACGCTTTGTGCTGTGAGGGTTATTCGATGTGTCAGATTAATTACAACTCTCAGAGTAGACTTATGTCAGTCACCACAACGAGGCACACTAGGTACAGGTCTTTTGTGATGAATCAGAACAGTTTTTATGAAGTAGTTTCCTTGCAGCACAAAGAAAAACACATTAACAAGGCGATAGTGACAGTCTAGTCATTGAAACCTCAACGGTAGGCTAATGAGTCACCGCGGTGCTTGTCTCTTGCTATGTTCTATTGATCGTAGTCCTTCCTCAGTTTGGTCTGTAATCGCGCTGTCCCTAAAGTCAAATAGCTGTAACTTTATACCCTTTTCCTCCCATACAAATGTTGTCAGAGTCTGCAGCTGTCTCAGGCTTACAATAGATCATTCTAACCCTAACCCTCTGTGAAATGTAGTGCTTCCCTGAGAACTTCTTGAAGGACTGTGTCACAGAATTAATTAATCAGCTTGGTTGGACAAAATTTGACTTTTCACTTATTCATAATTATTTTGCCTTCGCCATTGGGCTTCTCAATGAAGGTCTTTCAGCAAGGTCAAAGAAAAAAAGTTTCCATCAGCCTAGACACTTTTATCACATCCAAATTAAACATGACCATCAGCAATAAAGTAAAGCAACATCCACCTAACTTTTTTCCAGCAGTCCCATTCATGATGGTGCAGCATCTGCACCATAGCCGCGATGTTCAGCACTGCAGCACTCGGAGCCCTTCTCCCTGCCGCCCGACTCATGGCCAGGTCAGACCTGCTTTTGCAAGCGGTCCTTCTGGCGGGCAGCAGGTCGATCTGAGGTCAGCATCCCCCACCAAAATGGCCGATTTGCAGCATCCGGCATGGGCGGGCGGCATGAAGTCACATTGGTGGAACCCTCCGCAACCAATCTCACTCCGGGCGGAACCTGGCAGTTCTGGAGCAATCGCCCGGAAAACATACATTTTCAGCGAATCCTCGGTGACTGCGGGCGCAACCTGCACCAAATTCGGCCCTTTATTGTCTTAGATTTGATCATTTGTGTTATGGTGGAACCAACTTTGGTTTATGGTCAAGAAAATTGCCTTACCTTTTTTTTGTTCTATGTATGTGGACGACACTGGCAAGGTCACATATATTGTCCATCCCTAGATGCCCTTAGAAGGTGATGGTGGGCTTTCTCCTTGAACCACTGCTGTCCTTGTGGTGAAAATGTTCCCACAATGGACTAGGTAAGGAATTCCAGGATATTAATCCAGCAATGATGAAAAAACTGTGATATACGTCTAAATCAGGATGGCGTGTGACTTGGAGAGAACTTGAAGGTGATGGTGTTCCCGATGGCCTGGCTGCTCTTGTCCTTCGAAGTGGTCAAGGTCACTGGGAATAGAAGTGCTGCCGAAGCAGCCTTGTTGAGTTGTTGTAGTGCATCCTATAGATTATACATACTGCAGCCACAGTGCATTTACGATGGAAGGGGTGGATATTGAGTTTGGTTAACTGCATTGTCCTGGATGGTGTTGAGCTTCTCGAGTGTTGCTGCACCCATCCAGGCAAATGGTGTATTTTCCGTCACACTCCTGACTTGAGCCTTGTAGATGGTGGCTAGGCATGAGGGATCAGGAGGTGAATACATATCACAAAGAACTCGACCTCTTCCCTCCTTATGTAGGAAGGAAAGTCAACGATAAGGCAGGTGAAGATAGTTGGGCCATGGCTGCTTTTCTGAGGAACTCCTGCAGTGATGTTCTGGGGCTGTAATGATTGGTCTACAACTACTATAATCTTCCACCCTGATTAACCACTTTTACTAAAAGATATTGAACAGATTGCCTTGTTTACTACAATGTCAGCAGATCCTTGGTGGAGCAGGACTTCTGCCATCCCATACCTGTGCCCCTGACCCCAGGGAATTTTTCAGAGTCAGGGTAATTATAATTTTGGACAAGCCCTAAGTCTATTTATTCCACCCCCTTGGGTAAACTAGGAGAGAAGGAAATGATGACAGGGCCTTCCTTCTGTGTGTAGTGTGGTGAGTGGTACCAGCTAAAGATTATAAAAATTATTCTGTAAATTTAAATTGCCTCATGCAATTAATTACTCGCTAATCAATTGCATGAGGTTTAAGCAGCTCAGACCTTAGCCCTCCCCCCACACCTCATGGAAAAGCTGGACCCCAAAAATGCACCAGCACTTCTGCACCCAGCATTGCAAAATGACAAACAACAGAAAATATATCATAAGATGTATTCCTCTCATTTATGACTATTAATAATACGTCCGCCTGCAGTTGGGCAATTGCATTATACCCTTAACTTCACTCTAACACATAATCCTGGAAATAACTTCAGGCAATGGGAGCTGATGGAACATTCCTCGCCTACTTTTCCACCTCCCCAGACCAAGTTACATTAGTTAATTATAGAAGAAATGTAGCCCCAGTACAGTAACATTACACCAAGCGATTGCTGTCCATTTTGCATTCAGCAGCACTTACCTTGGTTGTTCCTGCCAGATATTCCCCAAACTTTTCTAGTTGAAGCTCCTGGTATACAGAGTTACTGGGATCTGGAAAATGATCTCAGTGGCATTGGACAGGTGACCAATCTATACCATCCTCTTCTCCCAGTGCAATTTCATGCCAATGAAATTTTAAATATTATTAGTGAGATTCTAGTAACAGCTCAAAGAACAATGCAACTCAAAAACCAGGCAGGTTGTCACACTTGAGTCGGGAAGGTATGCACTGTCTCATTCAGTGTGCTCTGCCCAATAATTGCATCAGTTCGTATCGCAGAATAACGTACATTTGCTGTTTTTAGGCTTTGATGAAAACAAGCAGATGGTTTTAGAGAATTCAACATTTCTTATATGTATCAAAATATCACAGGTAAACATCCAGAAAGGGGGCCTCACTGTGTGGAATAATGAAAGCATCGGAATTGGAAAACTCAATTCAATGAAGACAAAAAAATTAAGCATATTTTAGGATTCCGGCACAAAGTCCCAAATCCCCATGAAATACTAACTGGAGTTAGTAAAAAAAATATCCACAGAAGTAGAACATGAAGGGTAATAATGAAAAGCTTGGAATTAGCACCCTCTGAAAAATGTTCCCTTTCTTCATTGTCAGGTTCAGGGTTCTTTTCAATGACCCAGCCTCCACAGCTTTAATGAGATAAGCAAACCGCAATATTCACAACTGAAAGCAGATATGAGCATGTAAATTGTAAATCTAAATGACTTAAGACAAGTTTTTGTGTTGTGGCCCTTGGTTGTACGCCTCCGATCCGCACAGGCCACAGATAAAGTGTAAGTTCCATATATCACATGTACGAACACATCTCTGTGTGTTCTGATTAAAATTGATCTGAAGTAACAGTGCTAAGAACAGCACTTTCCAAACCTCGAGGCCCACAAAATTCAAACAAAGCAAACTTCCAATAATAAATATCGACCCTTAATCTCATTGGGGATCGGAGCAGGCTGCTGGCACAGTTGAGGTGGGCAGGAACTCCACTCTACGACTCTCTGTTCGGTGGGATGCATGGTAGTTGCGTCTTCCCACTTGCAGCCCGATGGAGTAAAAGGAGGTGAGACCATTGGGATGTTGTCACCTGCCAGAATTCCCACTAATTCTACTTCCTTTGTATATTCAAGTCTGAGATCTATAGATTTTTGAATATTAAGGGAATCAAGAGATATGGGGACATTGCAGGAAAGTGGAGTTGAGGTAGAAGACCAGCCATGATTTTATTGAATGGCGGAGCAAGCTCGAGGGGCTTAATAGCCTACTGCTGCTCCTACTCTTGTGTTTCTGTGATCCCAGTATACCTGTAAAATACATTTCTTGGGTAAATAAATAATGACACAAGACTCCCAAAGCAGGCGCTCTACTCGGAACTCCGACACGCAAGCGAGTCCCTGATGGGCAGAGGAAACGTTTCAAGGATACCCTCAAAGCCTCCTTGATAAAGTGCAACATCCCCACTGACACCTGGGAATCCCTGGCCAAAGACCGCCCTAAGTGGAGGAAGAGCATTCGGGAGGGCGTTGAGCACCTCGAGTCTCGTCGTCGAGGGCATGCAAAAAACAAGCGCAGGCAACAGAAAGAGCGTGCGGCAAACCAGTCCCACCCACCCTTTTCTTCAATGACTGTCTGTCCCATCAGTGACAGAGACTGTAATTGGACTGTACAGTCACCTGAGAACTCACTTTTAGAGTGGAAGCAAGTCTTCCTCGATTTCGAGGGACTGCCTATGATGATATATTCCAATGAGCAGGAAAGACTTTAAGAGAAGGGATAACCATCTGTGGCTAACTAAGGAAATAAAGGATGCTATCAAATTGAAAACAATGGCATACAAAGTGGCCAAGATTAGTGGGAGGCCAGAGGATTGGGAAAGTTTGGGAAAGTTTTAAAAACCAGCAAAGAATGACTAAAAAAATAATAAAGAGAGGGAAGAAAGAAAGTAAACTAGCAAGAAATATAAAAACAGATAGTAAGAGTTTCTACAGGGGTATATAAAAAGGAAGAGTGTGGCTAAAGTAAATGTTGGTCTCTTAGAGGTTGAGACTGGGGAATTAATAATGGGGAACAGGGAAATGGCAGAGACGTTGAACAATTTTTTATAACGGTCTTCACGGTGGAAGATACTAAAAACATCCCAATAGTGGATAATCAAGGGGCTATAGGGAGGGAGAAACTTAAAACAATCACTGTCACTAAAGAAGAAGTACTCCGCAAAATAATGGGAGTAAAAGTGGACAAGTCCCCTGGACCTGATGGCTTGCATCCTAGTGTCTTAAAAGAAGTGGCTGCAGAGATAGTAGATGCATTGATTGCAATCTGCCAAAATTCCCTGGTTTCTGGTGAGGTCCCAGCAGATTGGAAATTGCAAATATAAGTCCCCTTTTTAAAAAAGGAGGCAGACAGAAAGCTGGAAACGATAAACCAGTTAGCCTAATATCTGTTGTTGGGAAAATGCTGGTGTTCATTATTATGGAAGAAGTAGCAGGACATTTGGAAAAGCATAATTTAGTCAAGCAGAGTCAGCATGGTTTTATGAAAGGGAAATCACATTTGACAACTTTGCTGGAGTTCTTTGAGGATGTAATGAGCAGGGTGGATAAGGGGGAACCAGTGGATGTGGTGTATTTGGATTTCCAGAAGGCATTCGATAAGGTGCCACCTAACAGTAGCAATTCTGTTGGTCGGTGTATAAACCAGGAAATAGTGGGGGCTTGTAAAAAGGGAACAGCAATAATCAAGGGTGATTTTAACCTCCATATTGATTGGATAAATCAAATTGGTCAGGGTAGCCTTGAGGATGAGTTCATAGAATGCATAAGGGACGGGTTCCTCGAGCAGTATGTAACGGAACAAACCAGGGGCAGGCTATCTTAGATCTGGTCCTATGTAATGAGACAGGATTAATAAACAATCTCCTAGTAAAGGATCCCCTTGTAATGAGTGATCATACAATGATTGAATTTCAAATTCAGATGGAGGGTGAGAAAATTAGATCTCTAACCAGCGTACTAAGCTTAAATAAAGGAGACTATGAAGGCACGAGCGCAGAGTTGGCTAAAGTGGACTGAGAAAATAGATTAAAGTGTAGGATGGTTAATAAACAGTGGTGTACATTTAAGGAGATATTTCACAACTCTCAAGAAAAATATATTCCAGTGAGGAGGAAAGGGCGTAAGAGAAAAGATAACTAAAGAAATAAAGGACGGTATCCAATTAAAATCAAGGGCATACAACATGGCCAAAACTAGTAAGAGTACCAGAAGATTGGGAAGCATTTAAAAGCCAACAAAGAATGACTAAAAAAATGGTTAAGAAAGGGAAGATAGACTATGAAAGTAAACTAGCATAAAATATAAAAACAGATAGCAAGAGTTTCTATAGGTATATAAAAAGGAAAAGAGAAGCTAAAGCAAATGTTGATCCCTGAGAGGATGAGACTGGGGAATTAGTGATGGGGAACATGGAGATGGTAGAAACTCTGAACAAATATTTTGTATCAGTCTTTACGGCAGAGGACACTAACAATATTCCGACAGTGGATAGTCAAGGGGCTATGTGGGGGTGGCGGGGGGGTGGGGGGTGGAGGAACTAAACACAATCACAATCACTAAGGAGGTGGTACTCAGTAAGATAATGGGACTAAAGATGGATAAATCCCTGGAGCTGATGGCTTGCATCCTAGGGTCTTAAGAGAAGTAGCGGCAGGGATAGTGGATACATTGGTTGTAATTTACCAAAATTCCCTGGATTCTGGGGAGGTCCCAGCAGATTGGAAAACTGCAAATGTAACGCCCCTATTTAAAAATGGAGGCAGACGAAAGCAGGAAACTATAGACCAGTTAGCCTAACATCTGGCATTGAAAAAATGCTAGAGTCCATTATTAAAGAATTTGGCAGATCGAGTATAATGTTGGAAAGTGTGACGTCATGCACTTTGGCAGAAAAAATCAAAGAGCAAGTTATTATTTAAATGGAGAAAAATTGCGAAGTGCTGCAATACAGCGGGACCTGGAGGTACTTGTGGATGAAACACAAAAAGATAGTATGCAGGTACAGCAAGTGATCAGGAAGGCCAATGGAATCTTGGCCTTTATTGCAAAGGGGATGGAGTATAAGAGCAGGGAAGTCTTGCTACAGTTGTACTAGTTATTGGTGAGACCACACCTGGAATACTACGTGCAGGTTCACAAGGTTGATTCCGGAGATGAGGGGGTTGACTTTTGAGAAAAGGTTGAGTAGATTGGGCCTCTACTCATTGGAATTCAGAAGAATGAGAGGTGATGTTATGTCTTTAGATGCTCTGATAATGATTCCACAAGGTAATGTGTTGTACTTGAACTGTAGTGACCTTCGTCCTTTATTGATAACTCCAGAATGAGGATCACACCTGGTGGCCTGCCTTTTATACTAGGCCTGGCACACCTGTACAGGTAACCTAAAAGTCTCCCACTGAGGTGCCCCCTGGTTGCACACCTTGTAATAGTACAAGCAGTAACCAAGACAGGTGATCTTATCGAAATGTATAAGATTATGAGGGGGCTTGACAAGGTGGATGCAGAGAGGATGTTTCCACTGATAAGGGAGACTAGAACTAGAGGGCATAACCTTAGAATAAGGGGCTGCCCATTTAAAACTGAGATGAGGAGAAATTTCTTCTCTCAGAGGGTTGTGGATCTGTGGAATTCGTTGCCTCAGAGACCTCTGGAAGCTGGGACATTGAACATATTTAAGACAGAAATATACAGTTTCTTAAACGACAAGGGAATAAGGCGTTATGGAGAATGGGCAAGAAAGTGGACCTGAGTCCATGATTGGTTCAGCCATGATCGTATTAAATGGCAGAGCAGGCTCGAGGGGCCGTATGGCCTACTCCTGCTCCTATTTCTTATGTTCTTATATTCTAAAAGGTTACTGCACACAATGAAAGTTCACGAGGTTGGGTGTAACTTATTAGCATGAATAGACGATTGGATAACTAACAGAAAACAGAGAGTCGGGATAAATGGGTAATTTTACGGTTGGCAAACAGTAACTATTGGGGTGCCACAGGGATCTGTGCTGGGCCTCAACTATTTACAATCTATATTAATGACTTGGATGAAGGGACCGAGTGTAATGTAGCCAAGTTTACTGATGATACAAAGATGGGTGGGAAAGCAAATTATGAGGCGGACACATAAAAATCTGCAAAGGGATATAGACAGGCTAAGTGAGTGGGCAAAAATTTGGCAGATGGAATATAACGTGGCAAAATGTGAGGTTATATCCATTTTGGCAGAAAAATTATTATTTAAATGGAAAAAAATTACAAAATGTTGCAGTACGGAGGGACCTGGGGTCCTTGTGCATGAAACACAAAAAGTTAGTATGCAGGTACAGCAAATAATCAGGAAGGCAAATGGAATGTTGGCCTTTATTGCAAGGGGGATAGAGTATGAAAGCAGATAAGTCCTGCTACAACTGTACAGCGTATTGGTGAGGCCACACCTAAAGTACTGCATACAGTTTTGGTCTCCTTATTTAAGAAGGGATATATTTGCATTGGAGGCAGTTCAGAGATGGTTCAATCGATTGATTCCTGAGATGAAGGGGTTGACTTATGAAGAAAGGTGAGCAGGTTGGACTTGCACTCATTGGAGTTCAGAAGAATGAGAGGTGATTTTATTGAGACATATAAGATAATGAGGGGGCTCATTAAGGTAGATGCAGAGAGGATGTTTCCCCTCGTGGGGGAATCTAGAACTAGGGGGCATAATTTTAGAATAAGTGGTCGCCCATTTAAAATTGAGATGAGGAGGAATTTCTTCTCTCAGACAGTTGTAAATCTGTGGAATTCTCTGCCCCAGAGCGCTGTGGAGGCTGGTCATTGAATGTATTTAAGGCGGAGATAGACAGATTTTTGAGCAATAAGGGAGTAAAGGGTTATGGGGAGTGGGCAGGGAAGTAGAGCTGAGTCCATGATCAGATTGGCCATGATACTGAATGCAGGAGCAGGCTCGAGGGGACAAATGGCCTACTCCTGCTCCTATTTCTTATGTTCTTATGTAAGTGAATGAGAGATTCAGGCTGTCAAACGCAGGTGAACTTTATGAAGGTGGATTGTTGTAGGGTATAATACAATTTAATACACACGAACACAGAGTTTTTTTAGCACCAAGACACTCCTTATAAAAAGGAGCCAATTTGTTATATGACTCTCCTTTTTTGATTAATGTTTATACCTCAGCCCATTTTATCATCGATGTTGCAACTGAATCAAATTAAGACAGTGCATTTAATAAAATATGTTTGCCAAGATTTTGTTAGTGCGTGAAATAACTGAGGCCCAAAATTGATGAAGATTTCTGCCCACCCAAGTGCCGCCGAGGTACCTGACGGTTCTTTGGGCGGGATATTCATCAACAAGGTCCCTCGAAGGTCGACGGGCGGAAAATGAAGGACTTCATCTTGGTGGCTGCCAGCGGGAGCTCCCAATCTCGGCGGCAAAGGCACTTGCCACCCAAGTGCCGCCGAGGGTGGAGCCGGGCCCACGAAGGGTCAAAGACCCGCAAAGAACAATCATCAGTAAAAAAAAACCATCAGAAGACCTTCAGGGGACCCCATGCAGGAAAGTCACTGTGATAAAAAAAATGTTCACTAACATTTTTTTCAGGATCTTCGTACTTACTGTCGGGGACAGACCAGCCTCCAGCCAGCGGTCCACCCCCGTTCTGGTGCCGACTCCTGCCCGCATGAATATGGGAGCTCGGCGGGTGGGAGCTCAGTTGTGCCACTCGGCTGTCTGCTGATGTCAGTGGGCATTTCCCGGCGGCTCTTCCCTCCTGCCCACTTCAGCCAACCTCAATAGTGGCACTGGGCAGATCTTCCAGAGGAATGTTGGTGGCAGTCGGCAGCAGTGGGCAATGAGTTCATCTATTTTGGGCCCCTGGCATGTAGCAGGCTGACAATATGTAGTGTCCCATAGCAAGGAAAACATAATTTATTACTAAACATTTTATTTTTGTATCAAGATTTTGGGGTCGAAATTCGGTATCACCGATTTTGAGACGGTGACATCAGCTGAGTGCAGACTTTAACGGCAGGCGGCATTTGCATTTGGGAAATTCAGTTTTGCTGCCTGAAAACTGGATTGCAGTGTTAAATCAGGTATTGCACGCTACTCTGGAGGTTGTAAACGGCGTTAAGTGGGGAGGCAGCAGCAGCATTTTTACAAAATTGCACGTTTGCCACGTTTTTCGGTTAATGATTTGTCACTTATGGACAATGCATTGAGCAGCATTTGGAACTACGCCAATTAAGGTGGTAATTGGGCCTCGTGGTTATATTCACTTCCTACGCACTCAGTCAGATGGTGAAGATGGTAGATGCAGCAGAAGCAGACCAGTGAGCTCACTGCTTCTCGGACGCTGCTGTCGATGCATTCCTTCAGGCCCCGGAGAGGCCACATTGTTCACATGCCAGGCATGAGACTCCCAAAGCAAGCGCTCTACTCGGAACGCCTTCACGGCAAACAAGCCAAAGGTGGGCAGAGGAAACGTTACAAGGACACCCTCAAAGCCTCCCTGATAAAGTGCAACATCCCCACCAACACCTGGGAGTCCCTGGCCAAAGACCGCCTAAGTGGAGGAAATGCATTCGGGAGACGCTGAGCACCTCGAGTTTCATCGCTGAGAGCATGCAGAAACCAAGCGCAGGCAGCGGAAAGAGCGTGCAGCAAACCAGTCCCACCCACCCTTTCCCATAATGACTATCTGTCCCACCTGTGACAGGGACTGTGGCTCTTGTATTGGACTGTTCAGCCACCTAAAGACTCATTTTTAGAGTGGAAGCAAGTCTTCCTCGATTCGCGAGGGACTGCCGATGATGATCATGCCCTGGAGAGGTGGCGGGAACTACTGAGGACAGTAGCTGGGAGGAGTCCACCGCCACAGGTCTTTCGATGCCTATGGAGGGAAATGGCTGAAAGAGTGTCAGCAAGTGACACGGTGCACAGGACAGCCACTCAATGCCACAAGTGTAAAGTCCTTACTCTACAGCATGAAACCACACGAGACACATTCTGGGGACAAGGTCACTCTGTGACTTTAACTCTTTATTCACAGGAATCCAAAGACGATGACCCTGCGTGGGACCTCCCTTTTTATACCTGTGTGATCAGGTAAGGAGTGTCTCCCACAAGTTCACCCCTTGTGGTCAATGTGTGCATCTAGGTTGAGTGTATACAGTAATACTGTGGTGTTACATTGTGGTTACATGCATGACATCACCTTCCCCCCAAAGTCTTATTGGGATCATAGGTTTAGTCTTTCAGGTGGTCTACGCTCCCTCGTGGAGCGCCACAGTTGGGGCTCTGGTTGTTGGACACTGACGTGAGTGTCTGTCACCTGTGGTGATTCCGGCCTGTCTGGGCTGACCGCAGGGACTGTGCATTCTTCTGATTGCTCTTGTTGCTCGTTCACTGGTGGTGTTGTGAGTTGCATCTCATGGTTTTCTTCAGGTTCCTTCGTGTCGATGCTGAACCTTTTTTTTACTTGGTCCAGATGCTTACGGCATATCTGACCATTGTTGAGTTTTACCACGATGACCCTATTCCCCTCTTTGTCAATTACAGTGTCCTCAAGCCATTTAGGCCCCATGGTGTGATTGAGGACAAATACAGGATCATTTATTTCTATACATCTCCCCCTCGAATTACGGTCATGGTACTCGTTTTGTGACTTGCGCTTGCCCTCAACTATGTCGGTCAGGACTGGGTGAATGAGCGACAACTGAGTTTTGAGTGTCCGTTTCATAAGTAGCTCTGCGGGCGGGACCCCCGTGAGCGAGTGCGGTCGGGATCTATAGGCCAGCAGGAGACGCGATAGGCGGCATTGTAGGAGGGTCCTTGAATCCTGAGCATACCTTGCTTAATGATTTGGACCGCACGTTCCGCCTGGCCATTGGAGGCTGGCTTGAATGGTGCAGTCCTGATGTGGTTGATGCCATTGCCCGACATAAACTCTCGGAATTCGTAGCTTGTGAAACATGGGCCATTATCACTAACCAGGATGTCCGGCAAGCCATGGGTTGCAAAGATCGCACGTAGGCTTTCCACGGTGGTGGATGACGTGCATGAATTCAGAATGATGCACTCGATCCATTTCGAGTACGCATCTACCAATAAGGAACATCTTACCCATAAATGGGCCCGTGTAGTCAACATGAATGCGTGACCATGGCCTGGTGGGCCACGGGCTGAGCGGGGCCTCCCTGGGGGCATTACCCAGCTGGGCACACGTCGTGCACCTGCGAACACAGTGTTCCAGATCTGAATCAATTCCAGGCCACCAAACGTGTGACTGGGCAATGGCCTTCATCAGCACAATGCCTGGGTGCTCACTGTGAAGTTCCCTGATGAATGCCTCCCTGCCCTTCTGGGGCATAACTACCCGGCTGCCCCATAATAGGAGTCGGCTTGGATGGAGAGCTCATCCATCCATCTGTGGAACGGCCTGACCTCCTCAGGGTATGCTCCATGTGCGGGCGCCCAATCCCCAGTCAGGACACATTTCTTAATCAGGGATAGGAGGGGATCTCTGTTTGTCCAGGTTTTGATCTGGCGTGCTGTGATGGGGGAGCCTGCGCTGCCAAAGGCAGCGACTGCCATGACCATCTCGGCGCTTTGCTCCACTGCTCCCTCAGTGGTGGCCAGTGGAAGCCTGCTGAGCGCGTTAGCACAATTTTCAGTGCCGGGCCGGTGCCGGATGGAGTAGTCATAAGCAGCCAGCGTGAGAGCCCATCGCTGTATGCGAGCTGATGCGTTGGCATTGATAGCCTTGCTGTCTGACAATAGGGATGTTAATGGCTTCTGGTCCGTCTCTAATTCAAACTTCCAACCAAAGAGGTACTGATGCATTTTTTTTAAACTATAGACACATGCAAGCGCTTCCTTCGCGACCATCCCATATCTCCGTTCTGCTTGAGAGAGCGACCTGGAGGCATAAGCCACAGGTTGTAGTTGGCCCTCAGCATTGCCCTGCTGCATCACGCACCCAATCCCATAGGACGATGCATCACATGTCAGAATCAAATTTTTACAGGGGTCATACAGGGTCAACAACTTGTTTGAACAAAGTAGGTTTCGCGCCCGATCAAAAGCCCGTTCCTGACAGTCCCCCCAAAACCAATCACAACCCTTACGCAGGAGCACGTGTAGCGGCTCCAACAATGTGCCAAGTTCGGCAGAAAGTTCCCGAAATAGTTCAACAGTCCCAGGAATGAACGCAACTCCGATGTGTTGCAGGGCCTGGGTGCTCGTCGAATCGCCTCTGTTTTGGATTCGGTAGGCCGAATCCCATCTGCAGCAACCCTCCTGCCCAGAAACTCAACCTCAGGAGCTAAGAACGCACATTTAGACTTCTTGAGTCGCAGGCCTACCCGGTCCAGTCGGCATAGCACCTCCTCCAGGTTGTGGAGGTGCTCCTCGGTGTCTCGACCCGTGATGAGGATGTCATCCTGGAATATGATCGTTCCAGGAATGGATTTAAGCAGGCTTTCAATGTTTCGTTGAAAAATCGCGGCCGCTGATCGAATGCCAAACGGGCACCTGTTATAAACGAACAGTCCCTTGTGCGTGGTGATGGTGGTCAGTAGTTTAGATTCAGCAGCCAGTTCCTGGGTCATATAGGCTGAAATGAGATCTAACTTGGTGAACAGCTTGCCTCCTGCCAGCGTGGCGAAGAGGTCCTCCGCTCTCGGGAGAGGATATTGATTTTGTAGGGACACCCGATTGATGGTGGCCTTGTAGTTGCCACAGATCCTGATAGAGCCATCCGCTTTTAGGACGGGAATGATGGGGCTCGCCCAGTCGCTGAATTCAACAGGCGAGATGATGCCCTCTCCCAACGGCCGGTCCAATTCGCTCTCGATCTTTTCCCGCATCACATACGGCACCGCTCTGGTGCACTGGCCTGGCGTCCGGGGTGATGTGTATCATTACTTTAGTGCCTTTGAAAGTCCCGACGCCAGGTTGGAATAGTGAATCAAATTGTTGTCGGACTTGTGAGCACGAACTTCGCTCCACAGATGACATTGCGTGAACATCCCCCCATTTCCAGTTCATCTCAGCTGACCAGCTCCTCCCCAACAGTGCGGGACCATTGCCCAGGACAATCCAGAGCGGCAGCCAATTCACTATCCCATTGTGTGTGACAACCATCATTGCACTGCCTAGCACCGGAATGATTTATTTAGTGTAAGTCCGTAATTGTGTCTCAGTAGGTGCTAATTTGGGTCTACTGGCTTTAAGTGGCCATAGCTTCTCAAATTGCTGAACGCCATGAGTGACTGGCTGGCCCCAGTGTCCAGCTCCATGCGTACAGGGATACCGTTTAATAAAACTCTCATCATCATTGGTGGCGTGCTGGTGTATGAACTGTGACTATTCGCCACATGGACCCGCTGAACCTCGGCATCCATCGATTTGCCCCAAAAGTCATCCTGCTTCAAAGAACCCTCTTCTGGTCCATCCGTCTCATATTTTAGTCTGGTTGCAGACTTCCTGCACATGCGAGCTAAGTGGCCACTGAGATTGCAGTTCCTGCAGCCAAACTGTTGAAATCTGCAAGATCTCGCTGAATGTTTTCACCCACACCTCCAGTATGAGTTAAAGTTTCCATTGTTGGGAACAAAGGGACTATGGCCAGGCATTCCGCACTGACTGCCCCTTTGACTGCTCTTAATTACCCTATTAGTGGGTGTCAATGGCCCCATCGTGGGCCGCATTGTCCACTGTGATGGCGTGAATGTCCGTTCAGCCTGCCATTGTCACTGTTGAAGTCCTACTCTGGGGGCTATTGCTGCCTGGGGAGTGTCGGACTGCCCCTGCCTGCCTGCGGGGCTCTGTCGTATTGATGATGTTGACTCCCTGACCTATCGCCGCGTTAGAGGCAGAATTGCGCACGTATATTATTTTTGTCTCTTCCTCCCCCGCCATGAAAGTTTGAGCCATCAATGCCGCCGCTTCCAAGGTGAAATCCTTGGTCTCAATTAATTTGTGGAAAATTCCCGCATGACCGATGCCCTCGATAAAGAAGTCCCTTAGCACCTCCCCCCTGCAGGCGTCTGTGAACTTACAGAGGCTGGCCAAACGCCGGAGGTCCGCTACGAAGTCCGATATGCTCTGTCCTTCACGACGTCGGTGGGTGTAGAATCTGCATCGGGCCATATGTATGCTACTCGCTGGTTTGAGGTGCACCCCAATCAATTTGCTAAGTTCTTCAAAGGTTTTGTCCACCGGCTTTTCAGGTGCTCGTAAGTCCTTCATGAGCGCGTAAGTCTTTGGTCCACAGCTGGTCAAAAGGTGAGCCTTTTGCTTGTCGACCGCTGCATCCCCCAGCCATTCTTTCGTAATGAAGCTTTGCTGAAGCCTCTCGATAAAATTGTCACAGTCTTCCCCAACACAGTACCGTTCCTCTGTGCTACTGGTGGCCATTCTCGTGGGTCGTGAATTCCCGTTTCTCGTCGCCAATGTAAAGTTCTTACTCTACAGCATGAAACCACACGAGGCACATTCTGGGAACAAGGTCACTCTCTGACCTTGACTCTTTATTCACAGGACTCCAAAGGTGATGACCCTGCGTGGGACCTCCCTTTTTATACCTGTGTGATCAGGTAAGGAGTGTCTCCCACAAGTTCACCCCTTGTGGTCAATGTGTGCATCTAGGTTGAGTGTATACAGTAATACAGTGGTGTTACATTGTGGTTACATACATGGCAACAAGAGTGCTGCTGAGGGTGAGTATCTTTAACATTAACCTGACCATGCCATGCTGTCAGCTTCATGTGCAGTCTGTCCTCAATGTGAATGTATCGGGCCCCATGCTCTATGTGGGTGAGGCAAGATGTAACATTCAGATTTACATCCACTCCAAGGGCCTGGAATGCTGGTAACCTTCCTCGTCCATTCTTCACACCCACCCCTCACCTTGTTACCTCCTCACTTTTCATATGCCTGTGGAAGACGATTGCCTCACCGTTACTGTTAGGTCCTGGCCCCCTCATTCAAGCATTGGCAACTCAAGGACATACAGCTAATCAAAGTTTCCTCGACCTGTGAAGGCTCTCATACAGTAACATATACTCAACTATGTAAGGCACTTGGGACAGACCGATAGAAGGGCACTAACTCTGATGTTCCCTTTAATCTTGCAGGCCAAGCTCACCCACAATTGAATGGAGCAGATGAGGACCAGAGGAGAGGACCCTGACCTCCATCCCATTATTGTGTTGGAGGAATGCATCTCAGCCCTGATGGGCGCTCAAGTTGGTGCGGTGGCGGTGGGTGAGGCCGAATCCCCTTGGGACAGTGACCGTGTGTTGAGTTCTTTTGCAGCATTTAGCCGCCCATTTAGCCTTAACACCACAATCCTTCAGCTCTTTCCATGAGACTGGTATTTCCAAATTACTTTCCCGGTCCTGGACCCTCCCCTGCAGCTAAACACACTTTTCTGGCTTTGTGCTTTCAGTTGATCAACCAGACAGACCGAGCCTGCATGTCAGCCTTCGACTACGGGAAATGTTGCACAGGAGGAGGAGGAGGAGGAGGAGGAGGAGGAGGACACCTCTATGGACGTCGCACAGGAGGCAGCGGCCTCAGAGAGTGGAGCCAGCAGCTTTCGGGAGGAAGGCGTGGTCGGGGAGGTGGAGGTGGGTGATGCTGCGGGACCCAGTGGCCTGCATCAACGCCACGGGGGAGGGGAAGTCTGGGGGCCAGCTCCCCAGAGGGTGAGTGTGCACCTGGGTGATGCTCAGCAGCACTCTGATAAGGAGGCCGAATTATAGGTTGGCGCAAGACAAACATTGCGGTTGCACCGCGATCTGCTGGGTGCACTGGCAAGGGTGCCTGAGAGTAGCGATGCACTAGTTGTGAGAATGGAGGAGTCCGCCTCAAGCTTTGCACCTACCTCTCAGCAGCCCACAGAGCCCATCCTTGGGAGAGAACAACAGATGTCAGATAAAACAAGTGACCATGGGATCTCAGACATGGTGGCACGGGCTATGGCTGATGTTGCAGTAGCCATTGAGCACCAGGCAGACACTATAGGAGGCCTGCATAATGTAATGTCATCAGTGCGTGGTGGCATCAATCAGCTTTGTGGTGTGCTGCAGTCGCAATCTGTGTTAACGCAGAGGAAATTGATGCCACGGACGCACTGACTGCTGCCATCGTGTCCGGGGCCCCATCAGTTCAACAGGGACCTAACTTTGCCGAAACAGGGCAACAATCTGTGCTCACCCAGATTGCTCCAGATGCTGAGGCTCTGCCCCAGGGGAGTAGGAGCGTGTTTGGCTTGTTGGAACCCGATGCTCTCTCTCAGGTTGACATCATTCCACCTTTACACCTGCTGCTCTCTGCAACCCATCCACAACAGAGTGCTGCCGCCCATGCTGAGGTGATGCAGGCCGCTGCCGGGCCCTCCAGGGCCCTAGCTGGTTGGGGACATCCTGCTGGGTCATCATGTGTGGCAGCAGCTCAAAGTGAGGAACCGACCACCAGTCTTGCTGTAGGCTCTGAGACCCCATTGAGGAGGAGCAGTAGGCATGGGAGGGGGGAGAAGGGAAGAGGTGGGAAAGCACATAGCAAAACCCATTAAACAACTGGGAGATGGTGGCCACAGATGCTGGCCTTGTTTAAATCTGAACTCATGCAAATAGTTTCACTTGGATGAACCAGCAAACAATTGTTTGATAGTCTCCAGAGATGGCTACCTTGTTGGAAAATGAACTCGTAAATAGTTGCACTTGGATGTCGCTGGGAATGTTTGAAGGGGTCTTGTGGGTTTGATTATTTGCTGAGGATTATGGCGTTATGTTGTGTTATTTTACAGCACACTATGGTTTTTTGTTAAAAAAATGAATTTTTGATTTTTGACTTTATTGTGTTGAGAGTTATATATAGGGAAGCTTGCAGGGTGGGGAACAATGTGTTCAGCAGATGCCAAGGTGTATAGGGTGGCCATTCAGCTCATCTAGCATCATTCACTGGAATCGATGCGCGATGAGTCTCTGATGAGCAGCCCTTCAAGCCTCACCAGTGTTAGGTTCCGTCACCACCTCTTTGCTGAACCTGAATCGTCTTATGCATTGTTCCTCGGACATATCAAGGTAAGAGTAATGCGCACGGTAAACTCTGCATGTGTACGGCCTCCTGCCCTGACATCTGGGGCCTCTCCTTTGGTCTGGACCCACATTCACCATAAGCCAACTCTGTAGCCGGTGCCTTTGAAGTCTTCACCATAGGACGGCGTGGTGTGCCATCACTGCCCCCATTGAGTTGCAGAGGTAACAGCGAGATGCAAGTTGCCAATGTCAATGACCTGAAGCCCACCAATGTTTGGGAATCCTGGTAGTCAAGCTGAGTAGTCAGCAGATGCAACACGCTAACACCTACGCACTGTGCAAGGACCAAACGCTGCACTGACCGTGACCTCTGTGCCCCAGCTGCAACTTTGTTTAAATGCCGCCCCAGAATCCTTGTGAACACCAACTTTTTGTGGCGTGTTGGCCGCCAGCCGGTAAGTAAGGCGGCAAAAGTGAATTTGGTGAGACTGGTGCCAACGAGGCATTGCACGTGAACTGGTGCCATAATTTCTATAGCAGTAGTCAGCAGGACGGCAATGCTTTATGCCCTTGAAAACCCAGAATCGAATTTCGCACCGGGCGTCAACGCTGGCGCGAAGCCAGCCCAGTCAAGGCCTAACGCCTGCGTTATCAGCTGGCATAGCAACCGAATTTCAGCCCCTATATATTTAAGAGATATCCCTGAATTGAGCCTCACATATTATGGGGTTGAAGTAGAATATATATGGTCCTGTCAAATTCTGTACTTGGATTAGTATTATGATTAAATCTTATCTGAAACCAATTGCACAAATAAAAGTTATAAATTTGATGGTCTAAAACAATATAAAATATCATACTTGAGTACACCTGTGCACAATCCTGCATTCCGATGGCTCCAGACTAACCTCTACATTTTATCTCAGGACATCTGAAAGCACCATAATGAAACCAGCTGATGCAGTAAACCCTGTACTGACCCCACCTTAGATGAAACCAGTGCTGCTTTTGAAACAAGAAAATATTTGCTTTCTGTACTAAAGGAATAATGGGGTATATTTTCTTCTGTGTAAAAAAAATTAGACGTGAGTAAGTACCACTAACGATATACGATTGCATTCATGCCTTTTACATTGAAGTGTCTCAAAATGATTCGCAGACTGAGTTACTTTTCTAAGCACAGTGATATGTAGGAATAAACAGGTAAGACCCAATAAGTGGGAGTGGATTAAGAAGTTTTGTTACTAAAGCTACTTTGCGCATTGCTCCCAACATAAAGGTAATTCATGAACAACCAACAACAAAACTGATGTTACAGGCTTATTAGAATGTGAAGATTTCACTTAAGGCTAATCAGATAAAATCATGCAGCAGGGGGAATAGAATCAAAAATGCTGAATATGCAGTCAGAACAAAAGGCACTACATGTGTCTTGATTTCAATGGATATTTAATTTAATTCATAAATTTAAGTAACTAATGCTTAGAACTTCATTACGTCTCATACATGTCCATCCTTTCCATATTAAGAATGACTGACTTGTCAATTGTACGTTAATGTATTTGAGTATGTGTTGGTTTAGGACAAGGCTGTCAGGAAGAGTCAAGTCAGGTTGGGAACGTGAAGGGGAGCACATTTTGATCAAACTGTCTAAGAGGAGCTCTATATTGTGGCTTGTAAAATCTTCATTGGGCCATTTCGACTAAGCTTGCATACTTTACAGCTGGATGAACAAAATATTTACCACTTATGCTGCTTACATGCCAATTTAGCTGCTTGAGGGGTGTGAAATGAGCATTACCACAGGTGTAGCAGGATTAGGTGCTTTTCTGTTGTTCCTTTTCAAATTTGTGTTGGATGAAACTGGCTAAAGTAAACTTGAGCGCTGCACCTTTTCAGCATTACTACATTTAAACTCTTTTTGAGCCAAAGAGGAAAATATAACCAGATTTTCCTGAATATTTTGAAGAGATGATAAGATAGGAATAATGTACTTGAACATGTGCTGTGTGATTAATTGAGGATAAGAAGATCAACGGAAGAACGCAACCTGTGGTCTTGTCTTACCAACTGGCTCATCTTTAATTTCCTGGGACATTGTAGGCAATCTTATATTATAGTTTAATTTCACTTTCTTCGCGTCGTACACAGTGTAGCACTTTTGCTGGACAGTAGATGGCAGCATTGCCCATAAATAGATATTAGTTTTAATGTTTCCCAACACAAAGTATAAATAAAATTTCCAAGTAAAATACTTGACCGCGTCAATTCCAATCTTTTATATGTTGGGAAAACTGGTTCCTTGTAGCCTACAGGAAAATTTCCACAGGGTGCCTGATCCAGACAAGCCAGTTTCTTCATGCAGGCTTCATTCCCAGCTTTCACCTCAATCTGTCACACAGATTTGACACTGCATTATTCCAACTGCACTCTGAAATGACATGTATATAATGTGGAATATTGTGCACATTTAAAGCCAGGATTTTCCTTAGAGCACAAATGGTCTTTTAAAAATGTTTAGCATAAAGCAGTAAACAGAAGGTTCACTTCCATTCTCTGCTCTATAGTTAAAGATGTTTTTTAAGTGCCAAACCCTTAGGCACATACGCACTGCACGTTGATAGAACAACTGTATCAAAAAAAGCACTTTGAAACGGAAGAATACATTTCTGTTTCGAGGAACAGTAGCCATATTCAGCTGACGACTCCACAATATGCTGAGGGTTTATTTAATCAGTGTTGTGATCTTGCGTAGTTTGTTGGATCAAATTATAGCAAACTAAGACCCTGTTAAATAGGAACAAGGACCAATTTGACAACAGTCATAGAGTGCTTTTGAATCTGATGTGTATGGAGTGACTATAAAAGGACACAAGTATCCAAATTCTGTAAGTGAACATGAATACTCATTGCTGGGCTTGAGACAGTGGAGTATTATGTGACTGTAGAGAGCTCAACTGGAAATATATTTGAAAAAAATTAAAAGCATTGCTTATTTGGAGTTGTTCTCAGTGAGAATTGAAAACACACAATCTATTCATATAGTGCCTGATCTGCCCTGAGGGAACAGGTCCTATTAACTTTGAAATGTACCAGGAATGAAATGGTCTACAGAGAAAAGCCTTTTAAAATAGAGCTTGGGTGCCTTTTTAGTGCTTCAATTTACCTGCAACAACTTTCAGATGTTAATATTTAAGCATCTTACAGAGAGAAAAAAATAATCAGTTGACACAAGTAAAGTCAGCAGTCATGAAAAAAGGCATTGCTGTGAAATTGCTTACAAACCACTGTATCCACTTATGATTCCAGAGCACATCTGTTCTGTCAGAACTTTCCCATGAATATTTTGAATACACAGTCTTCCATGTCATCTGCCATTTGTAACAACGCCTCAGAAAAAGAGAGTTTGCTTTACTAAACCACCACCCAATTTTTGAATTCTACCTCCCACTGGTGACTGGTAAGTGGAAAAGCCTTGTTTTATTCAAAGCACTTAAAATTATTTATCTTGCACACATACATACATATACAATGTGAAGTCTCATAGAAATAGGATTCATTTTCAAAACTACCATTTATTTCTAAAGTTAAATGTACTGTGGAAGTACCCCAATTTAAGTGTGAGTAATGTCACGTTATTTTGATTAAAAATGACTAAAATTAAATAACATTAAAATTAAAATAGTTGTAATTGTTTCTGTCAGTTGGTCACCTGAAGTGAATCTGCGCACATTCTGTCACAGCCTGTCTGCGTATTTAAGTGAGTCCGTCACCGACACTGCACATAACAGGCAATGGGGTCCGATCATTGTGAAATGTGCAAATATGTTAAATATCATTATTACCAGTAAATGTGTTCATCACCAACTTCAAACTTTCCTACCATTACAAAATATGTGATTTATTTGATTAATTTCCATAAAGAGTTTTAACTGAACTATATTTATCTTAAGGCATTTAAAACAATGAATCCATACAACATGTTGGAGCTTTAAACTGAGTTGCTTCCACTAAGGCATAATTACATAAGTGTAGACAAACCTCATGATTTCAAATCAACAAAATGTGAAATGACTTAGGTTCTGGTTCTTAATGCTAAAAGATGCATAAATGAATAGTACATCGCAGTCATATTTCTTAATGGGTCACCGATGTTTTCTTCGACCCTTATGAAGCAATTATGCACAGAATCATAGAATGATACAGCATGGAAGGAGGTCATTTGACCCATCGTGCCTGTGCCGGTTCTTTAGTCAAACTATCCAAATAGTCCTACTCCCTCACTCTATCCCCATAGCCCTGCAGTTTTTTTCCCTTTGAGTATTTATCCAATTCCCTTTTGAATGTTACTATTGAATCTGCTTCAAGCAGGGCATTCCAGATCACAATAACTAGCTGTGTAAAAAAAAATTTCCTCATCTCGCCTCTAATTCTTTTGCCAATCATCTTAAATCTGTATTCTCTGGTTAACGACCCTTTTGCCACTGGAAACAGTTTCTCCTTATTTACAGTATCAAAATCTCCCCTTAAGCTTCTCTACTCTAAAGAGAACAACCCCAGCTTTTCCAGTCTCTTCGCATAACTGAAATCCTCATCCCTGGTACCATTCTGGTAAATTTCCTCTACACCCTCTCTAAGGTCTTGACATCCTTCCTAATGTGTAGTGCCCAGAATTGAACACAATACTCAAGCTGAGGCCTAACCAGTGTTTTATAAAAGTTTAGCATAACTTTGTTGTTTTTGTATTCTATGCCTCTATTAATAAAGCCAAGGATCCCATATAACAGCCTTCTCAACTGTCCTGCTACCTTCAAAAATTAGTGTACATACACCCTGAGGTCTCTCTGTTCTTGCACCCCCTTTAAAATTATATAATTTAGTTTATATTGCCTCTGCTCATTCTTCCTACCAAAATGTATCACTTCACACTTTTCTGTGTTAAATTTCATCTACCATGTGTCTGCCCATTTCACCAGTCTGTCTATGTCCACATCCCCACTAACACCAGGAGTCCCTGGCCAAAGTGGAGAAAGTGCATCCGGGAGGGCGCTGAGCACCTCGAGTCTCATCGCCGAGAGCATGCAGAAATCAAGCGCAGGCAGCAGAAGGAGCATGTGGCAAACCAGTCCCACCCACCCTTTCCCTCAACGACTATCTGTCCCACCTGTGACAGAGACTGTGGTTCTCATATTGGACTGTTTAGCCACCTAAGGACTCATTTTAAGAGTGGAAGCAAGTCTTCCTCGATTCCGAGGAACTGCCTATGATGATGATGATGATGATGAATACTATCCTCCTCACCATTTACTACATTTCTGAGTCCAGTGTCATCTGCAAACTTTGAAATTATGCCCTGTATACCTAAGTCCTGGTCATTAATATATACTGTATATTTCCCTCTAAAAAAAGAACATTCACCACTTCTCTCTGCTTTCTCTCCCTTCGTCAATTTTGTATCCATACTGCCACTGTCCCTTTAATCCCATGGGCTTCAATTTTGCGAAAAAGTCTATCATGTGGTACTTTGTCAAATGCATTTTGAAAATTCATATACGCAAAGTCAACAGCTCTACCCTCATCAACGCTGTCAGTTGCTTCATTAAATAACTCAATCAAGTTAGTCAAATACAATTTGCCTTTAAGAAATTCATGCTGACTTTCATTTATTAGCCCATACTTTTCCAAATGCCAATTAATTTTGTCCTGGATTATTGTCTCTAAATGTATTCCCACTACTGACATTAAGCTGACTGTCCTGTAGTTCTCAGGTTTATCCCTCTCCCCTTTTTTAAACGGGGGTGTAACATCTGCAATCCTCCAGTCCTCTGACACCACCTCTATATCCGAGGATGATTGGAAGATTGAGGCCTCTAGAGCCTCCACAATTCCAACACTTACTTCCCTCAGTAACCTAGAAAGCCTCCCATCCAGACCGGGAGACTTTCCTACTTTGAGTACTGCTAATTGTGTAAATACTGCCTCTTTATCTATTTGTATCCTATCCAATTCACTACTGCCTCCTCCTTTACTCCTACATTGGAAATATCTTCTTCTCTAGTGAAGACAGATGTAAAATACTCATGTAGTACCTCAGCCGTAGCCCTCTGCATCCACTAGAATATCTCCTTTTTGGTCCCTAATTGGCCCCACCCTTCCTTTGACTATCCTTTTACTATTTCTCCATTAAGACTTTTTGGTTCCCTTTTATGTTAGCTGCTAATCTATTCTCATACTCTCTCTTTGCCCCTCTTACTGCCTTTTTTAGATCTCCTCTGTACTTTCTATATTCAGCGTGATTCTCTATTGTATTATGTAACTTACATTTATTATACATTACATTTGTTGTACATTACATTCATAGCAATGTGAATAAAAATACTACATGCACGTGAAAATATTACTGAATATCCCTAGCACACACTATACTCTCCATACTCCGTACATATCTCAAACAACAATTTGCATTTCAATTGCAGCTTCAACATAGAAAGCATCCCAAGGCGCTTCACGGCATGTAAGGAAAAAAATGGTGCAGGACGAAAGAAAGAGCTACTCGAAGAAATGACTGAACATTTAGTCAACGAGGTGGATTTTAAGGAGCTGAAAGCACCACAGATGATAGCGGGACAAAGGACAGAGATTCAGGGCTTGGATGGGGGGAGCCAGGGAGAGGCTTGGCTTGGCTGGCAAGGCAAAAGGGCAACTAGCAGTCAGTTGAGTGGATATTCTCTATTTTTGGTGACATAAAAGTCCATGGGATAGAAATTTACATGCTTTGTGCCTATTTTTCAGATGCAGAATGGGTACAAGCATGCCAATTTAGCAGTGAAATGGCCTGTGTCTAATCTGTGTTGGTCCCAGTTAAAATCGCTGGGCCCGTTTTTTAGGTGTCACGGATAGCTACCAATGAAAGGTAAGTTTCAGAATTATTTTCTTTTAAAAAAACCTCTCTGTGGAGCGCGTGCCCCCCCAACTCCACAAGCATCGCATTTGCTGCCCCCCAGCCCACTCCAATGCCTCCCCTCAGACTTACCTGAGGGCCCATGCCGCAGATAGCCCAACATTGATGCTTTCTCTCGGGCGAGCTGCCTGTGGAGGTGCAACCAGCACCAGCAGCTCCCGTCGAACATGCTGATGAGGCCCGACGGCCAATTTCCACCGATCCTCAGACCTCTTGGTTCAGGTGCGCTCTACTCGCGTAGCACCGAACCTGGCCCGAAAATAGGCTCAGACGAATGTGTGTCCCTATGAGCTCTTCATAGTCATTGTTAGAGATGAAAATGGAAGGAGAAAGGGAGAAGGGTTTGTGGAAGTGGCTGAGAGTGGAGAAAAGAAGGCAGGGGTCAATCTACCATAGTAACCTGCAACAGACAAAAGTGGTACCTCATAAACAATAGGATTTGTCGTCTTACATCAGCTATGTCACTCCTTTTGTAAAAACCACACTTTTATCCACAAATTCGAAAACATGTAAGGGTGCAGAGAAATACTAAGGTGGAGAGATTGGCCTCCAGTTAGTGCCTGTGGGGGCGGTAACGGGGTGCTCAGGAGTTACTGACTGGGCGTGGCAAAATCACTGATGCCTGCGAACTTCCCTGGTGGTTTTACACTGGTGCTAACACTTACCACCTCATTCTCTTGCGCTCTGGAGGTCTGCGCAGCACCCCATTACCGCCCCGGATGCAATATTCGCTGCTGCCCCCTTGGAAAATCAGCAGTTTCCCTTTACAGGCATATGCTCCACCCGGCCCAGTGTTCTGATATTCTGCGCCCAAGTGATCCAGTGCACTTAGGTGAAGACCCAGGAAAATCTCCCCTCATAGCTTTTTGATGTCTTCTTGCTGTTCACAAAATTAACATTTAATTTATCTGGGCCTTTGCCTAATTGGTTTAACAAAATATCAACCTCTTAAAGGGATAAATTACTCATAATTAAATATTGAGCTGAGCAATGTTGAGATATTATACAGTAATACTTTACAAAAATGATATTCTGGTTCTTTAAATGAAATATGTAGATTCCCTGCAAAGAGAACTACTAACACTGACTGGTCTGATAATGAATGTTCCAGTGCTAGATAATGTTTGTGCCACTGCTTTTGCCCGTTTGATAACAATCGAGGTTTATTATACTATAAGGCTTTAACATCTCACAGTATCTACCGTCAGGCATATTTCTTCATGGAATAGCATTTATTTGAATGTAATATATTGAAGACCATCATTCTGTTTTGGAAATAATTAGAAATAAATCTACTACTGAAAATAATTCATGATGCATTGTTACACAATAAATATAATGTCATCATCATCATCATCATCATAGGCAGTCCCTCGAAATAGAGGAAGACTTGCTTCCACTCTAAAAGTAAGTTCTTAGGTGACTGAACAGTCCAATGCGGGAATTACAGTCTCTGTCACAGGTGGGACAGATAGTCATTGAAGGAAAGGGTGGGTGGGACTGGTTTGTCGCACGCTCTTTCTGCTGCCTGCGTTTGTTTTCTGCATGCTCTTGGCGACAAGACTCGAGGTGCTCAGCGCCCTCCCTGATGCTCTTCCTCCACTTAGGGCGGTCTTTGGCCAGGGACTCCCAGGAGATGTTGCATTTTATCAAGGAGGCTTTGAGGGTGTCGGTGAAACATTTCCTCTGCCCACCTGGGGCTCCCTTGCCGTGTAGGAATTCCGAGTAGAGCGCTTGTTTTGAGAGTCTTGTGTCGGGCATGCGAACAATGCGAACAATGTGGCCCGCCCAATGGAGCTGGTCGAGTGTGGACAGTGCTTTGATGCTATGGATATTGGCCTGAGCGAGGACGCTAACATTGGTGCGTCTGTCCTCCCAGGGAATTTGTAAGATCTTGGTGGAGACATCGTTGGTGGTATTTCTCCAGCGATTTGAATTTGTATATGGTCCACGTCTCTGAGCCATACAAGAGGGAGAGTATCACTACAGCCCTGTAGAGCATGAGCTTTGTGGCAGATTTGAGGGCCTGATCTTCGAACACTCTCTTCCTCAGGCGGCCGAAGGCTATGCTGGCGCACTGGAGGCTGTGTTGAACCTCGTCGTCAATGTCTGCCCTTGCTGATAATAGGCTCCCGAGGTATGGAAAGTGGTCCACGTTGTCCAGGGCCGCGCTGTGGATCTTGATGACTGGGGGAGGGCAGTGCTGTGTGGCGGGGTTAGGTTGGTGTAGGACCTTTGTCTTATAATGTAAAAAATCTGTAAATAAGCCACGTGGAGCACTTGTGGACTTCAAATTTAGAAATAAAGTGTGTAGAAATTTTCAATTAGTCTACTTTATGTTTTGGAATACTTTAAAATGATTATTAGTTATTTTCCCTCTTTTAGCTTCCTTACGTTTGCCACCAGCTGCCAGGCTTTTGGCTCTAACAGGGAGAGCAACCTGGCTGCCAGGCTCCCCTACAGACACAGTCAATGTTGCACCATAACTGGTCAATAGGAAATGCACTTCCACTGGTCTTGACATTTTTGTTGTCCATCGCTCTAATACAATCCACTATCCCCATGCTCTCCATAATATGGCCCAAGCCAAGAACTGGTTGAAACGCAACCAAAAAGAGGTTTGATATCAATAAGGACTGGCATTCAAACCTAGGCAGCCTGGTTGAGAATTCTCTATTAGTGGAGACTGAGGAAAAGAATTGGCACTTGTTTGACCTATTGTAAACCAGATTTTGCACATCTCTAATGGTTTGATATATACAAGTTGTTGTTGAATGTATTGTCCACCAATTGATTCGCAACAACTGCTATGTACTGTAAAATTTTCACTTGCTGTTTCTAAAAGGTAAAAAAAAAAAATCAGGCCCTCCTTCCAATTAATATTTTCATAGAGACAGTAATTACTTATTTGTTATGGTTACAATATTTATATTTACTAATACAATGTTTATTTTGCCATTCAGAATTCAATTAGCCTGGTTCTGATATCATGTGACACTCCTTTATGCAACATCTGACTTCCATGGCACCACTCCTCTTATTAACATTCATTCAGGGTTCTTAAATACTTTTCAGTTCTGAGAGATTCCATTCATATTTGAACAAATAGATTTTATTTTCAATTTATTCCTTTAGCATCATAAGTTAATATATGCTCTTTTCAAGAACTCGTTTTTTAGACATAATTTCCAGAGACCTTTTAATGTAAAAGAAAAAGAATTTTAACACTGTCGTTAATTTTGCTGTTGTTATTAGATAAGTTGTGACAAAAATAGAAGACATAAGAACATCATTTTCTGGAATAAAAGTCTAGTATTAGTACTGGTGACCATGAAACTATCGGATTGTCGTAAAAACCCATCTGGTTCACTAATGCCCTTTACGGAAGGAAATAAGAACATAAGAACTTAACAAATAGGATCAGGATTAGGCCATTTGGCCCCTCGAGCCTCCTCCGCCATTCAATAAGATGATGGCTGAACTGATAATGAACTCAGTTCCACTTCCCTGTCCGCTCTCCATAATCCTTTACTCCCTTATCGTTCAAAAATCTGTCTATCTCTGCCTTAAATATATTCAAAGACCCAGCCTCCACAGCTCTCTGGGGCAGTGAATTCCATAGATTTACAACTCAGTGAGAGAAGAAATTCCTCCTCATCTCAGTTTTAAATGAGTGGCCCATTATTCTGAGACAGAGGGCTAGAACCTGCACTTTTTTTACCTTCTTAACGCCCACTTAACGCCCATTTTACCGCTGAAATGACGTATAACGCCCAGATATCTCCCATTCTGGCACAAAATGGAAACTGACGGGCTTTTTTACGAGACGAGCATTATTTTCCCAATGGGCTTAACGGCGAGAAAAAATATCACTGCCCGCCCACTTTTTTGGGGCGGAATCAGCAGAATGGGCAAATTCAACGCCCATAATATCGCCCAGCTTTACTTTCCGAATGGAATTAACGCCGAGATTCAATATTAACGGCCGGTGACTGTTTTTTGTCACAAAGAGCATATTTACCCAAACTAGTGGCCATGGAGATCGCCTATCTTCAATTTCACCACCTCGCACACATATCACCCACAATATCGCTCGCTCACAAAAAGTGGAACTAACCAAAACGAACACCAGCGGTGTAGCTGGAATTTGTTAAATCCCTCTATTATGTGAGGAACTAATATTGGAAAGATTTGACTGAAAGAGCGCTGATGTGAGTGACAACGCTGACACACTGCTGTGTGTGTGCAGCTCAGACATCACTGGTGCCCATAACCTTGGTGCCAGTTAAAGCTTACGTTGATTGATGTTAAGTTGTATTTAAATGCTTCGTGGTAAGGAATCACGAGTGTGTAATGGTCCAGCTGTCTGAGACAATGCGTAACAAGGTTATGTTCAATAACAAAAGTTTAATACCAACATTGGTCTGAAATCATAAGTATCACAGCCAATAACACCCAACCCCCGCCCACACCCCGCTTTTTCCATCATTGACCTCAATCACATGTTCAACATGTCCAGCAACACAGAATACAAAGGCAAAGCAGGAGCGTGGTCCCCGGCATCCATACATTACAACAAATTGCATACATCCAGATGGAGATATAACACAGCTATCACCTGCGCACATGCACCTCACTTTCCTTCCCCCCCTCCTTCTTCTCCCCACCTCTACCCCTTCCCCTCCTCGCTCCACGGAGCCTGGCTGAGGAGCTCCTCAGGTGGTGCCTCATTGGGGGGCGGATGAAGACAGATGCGGTGGTTGCACGAGTACGGGAGCGGCGGGTGCCCAGGGGGAAACATTCTCTGATGCAGAAGTAGGATCTTGGTCCTTGCTTTCATCTGTCGTTCGCAGTGGTGGTGCGGAACCTAGGGGTGGAGTGCCGCGCTCGGGGACTACTGGGAGATCTGTGGCAGCAGTGTTCTTGGCTATCGCATCCAGGAACTCCGCCATCCGTGGAATGTACTCGGTCATGGTGGCCAGGTGTCGGGATATGCCCCACAAAGCTTCGATGAGCTGGTCACCAATGTCTACAGTCCTCCTGGACAACTGTACCATCTCTCCGCTGTCATATCGCGCTCGTGGAACAGACCTGCCGTGTCCACGAGACCTCTGCAGGGTTGGCGCCATCCTGGGGACAAATGAGGTGCCCTGTGGAGAGGTGCTTGGGGCTGGCACCTCCAGAGTGGAGGCGGGAATGACCGGAGGACCAATAGATGGCTTTGGGGTGGAATGGATTCTGGAGCGTGGCGATGCAGGTTCTTCGAAGTCCGCGCTCTCAACTGTCGAGAACAAACCCAGCGGATTGACGGCGACAATTGGAGCTCCTCAGCACCAGATGTAGGATCATCCGTCGACTCCTGCCCTGTCCCCCCACCTTCTGGCCTCTGTGGTCTTGCCTGGGGCCGCGCTGCTGGGTGAGCTGCAAAACACAAATGAGGTTATTAGAGGAGAAGGGGGTGTTAGGGTGACATGGTGAGTCCAGCGCTACACACAGCATATGTACGACAAAAGTACCACCACTCATCGCAGACATCTCATTTCATGGCCATGACCATCAACACATTGTGCATTGCAATGATTTTCATGAGGCCAGCATTATTTCTATGAAACTTTTAGAAATCATCTATCATATATGATTGATTGGATATGAGCTGGTGTGGCATCTATTGACTTTACATCGCACTGTCATGTATCTTACATTATGATATATAATTGTATCCTAACATGCTATACATGACTGTAATAAGATATGACCTGTAACCCACCAGCATACCTTATCCTCTCGCAATGAAGGCCAACATTCCATTCGCCTTCCTGATTACCTGCTGCACCTGCAAACTAACTTTTTGGGATTCATGCACAAGGACTGCCTGCCTCTCTTCCGCTCTTACATCCGGTCCAGGGTGTCCTTGGAGATGGAGCACGCGGTGTCCACCGGTACGCTCGCGGCCTTCCGCGAGAGGTGGGCACCGGAGGGACTGGAGTGCATCATCACGCCCGGCAACCAAATTTTAATTTGATTTTACGTTTTAAAGTTTAATTTGTTTTAATTGCCGGTGCTTTTAGTGTCCCCTTCCCTTTTATAGGGGGCACCGGAGAAATTGTGATTTTAGTGCCCCAAAAAAAAAAAAAAAAACACAAAAAAAAACCAAAAAAAGGAAAAAAGGGCCTTGTAAATGTCTGGTGTGTCACCCAGGTCGGGTGGCACAGTTTAATGTTTATGTTTTGCAGGTAGACTCTAAAAGAGTTTCATGCACAAGGACCCCCAGGTCCCTCTGCACCTCAGCATGTTGTAATTTCTCCCCATTCAAATAATATTCCCTTTTGCTGTCTTTTTTCCCCAAGGTGGATGACCTCACACTTTCCGACATTGTATTCCATCTGCCAAACCTTAGCCCATTCACTTAACCTATCGAAATCTCTTTGCAGCCTCTCTGTGTCCTATAAAGACAATAAGACCTTGGGGGAGGGTGATGTCATGTATCTCACATTATTATATATAACTGTATCCTAACATGCTATACATGACTGTAATAAGATATGACCTGTAACCACCAGCATACCTTACTACCAGGGGTGCACTTGCAAGAGACAGGTATATAAGGACAGGTCTCAGGCAAGTGCAGAATTCCAGAGCTGTGAAATAAAGGTGCAGGTCCAGAGTGATCTTGACTTCACGACATGCCTCATGTGAATCTCTACTGAGGGGACAGGACTTTACAGTACGATGGTGTAAGCTTTACTCACGTGGAATCACTTCAGGGTGCATCCGTGGCTGTCTGGGTGTGCTTCCCCATGAGTGCTAGCAGTCGCTCCTCCATCTCTGTGATGTCGCTGGGGACTGGTGACCCCCCACCCATTCGCCCTCTGCATGGACCTCATCGTCGATAGCTTCTTCTGTAAAAGGTGATAGGTTGACATGGCATGAGATCATTGCATGATATCATTGTTAGGTACTGTCACAGAGACTGATACAACACATAACCGACAGATGTAATCATGATTATAATGATTATTATCATTCTTTACCTAAAGACGTGCACCGTGACCGCAGGCTTTGAGTAAAACATTCTCAGTAAAAGTGCAAGACCTCACATCTGCTGATAGTCACTCATGACTGTTACAAATCAAATGATATAAATACATAAGTACATGTAAATCAATGTAATACTTACTCTTGCGGATCCCATAAGGCCGTTCCATCATTTGCGGTATTGGTTGCCCTCACGCACCTCGTTGGTCACCGACGAGACCACCTCTGCTATCTCAGTCCATATCCTCTGATAGGCCTTTGGGGTGGGCTTCCCACACCCTCCCTGTGTCAAATCACCCCAGCATGACTGCATGAAGGAGGCATTTGCCTCGTCCGAGAATGTTCTGGCTCTTTTGCAGCCTCCAATGTGCTCCTCTCCCACCTCACTGTTCTCTCCAGCATCAGTCTCCACAACGTGCTGTGATGTCTCCTCCTCTCTCTCCATTATAGGCCAAATTCGGTCAAATATGTGGCTGTTAACAGCTACTTTTTGTTTGCCTACTTGCTGTGAAGCTCTAAAGTCTCTCTCCTTCCTCCCAAAGCAGCCACACCACACCCAGCCACGCCTTCAGTCCCTCTGAGCTCCCTCTCTCTCTGTCTCCTCTTCTGCGCATGTCATGGTAACCCTTGACCTCCAGAATCACGGGAATCGAGCGTTGCCATGCCGTTGCTAAGGACGGCCACACTTTACGGCAGAAGGTCAAAAAAATGTAATGCTACCTCCTATTTGAGATCGCTTGCGGTAACGCCCATTTTCAAAAATGTAAAGTAGGTGTTTTGATAATGGGCGAGAAGCCGGCGATCTGAAAACCCTTTTTTACCACCCATGCCAGAAATAATGCCCATTTTTGGGCGATAAGCTCAAAAATGGAGGTTCTAGTCCTATGTCCCCTAGTTTTAGTTTTCCCTATGCGTGGAAATATCCTTCCTGACCTTGTTGAGCCCCCTCATTATCTTATATGTTTCAATAAGATCACCTCTCATTCTTCTGAACTCCAATGTGTATAGGCCCAACCTACTCAACCTATCTTCATAAGTCAACCCCCTCATCTCTGGAATCAACCGAGTGAACCTTCTTTGAACAGCTTCCAAGCAAGTATATCCATCCTTAAATACGGAGACCAAAACTGTATGCAGTACTCTAGGTGTGGACTCACTAATACCCTGTATAGTTGTAGCAGGACTTCTCTGCTTTTATACTCTACCCGCCTTTGCAATAAAGGCCAACATTCCATTTGCGTTCCTGATTACTTGCTGAACCTGCATACTAACTTTTTGTGTTTCATGCACAAGGACCACCAGATCCCTCTGTACGACAACATTTTGCAATTTTTCTCCATTTAAATTGTAATTTGCTTTTCTATTTTTACTGCCAAAGTGCATAACCTCACATTTTCCCACATTATACTCCATCTGCCAGATTTTTGCCCACTCACTTAGCCTGTCTATATCCCTTTGCAGATTTTTTGTGTCCTCCTCACAGTTTGCTTTCCCACCCATCTTTGTATCATCAGCAAACTTGGTCCCTTCATCCAAGTCATTAATATAGATTGTAAATAGTTGACGACCTAGAACTGATCCCTGCGGCACCCCACTGGTCACTGTATGCCAACTGGAAAATGACCCATTTATCCCAACTCTCTGTTTTCTGTTATTTAGCCAATCCACTATCCACGCTAATATATTACCCTCAACCCTGTGAACTTTTATCTTGTGCAGTAACCTTTTATGTGGCACCTTGTCGAATGCCTTCTGGAAATCCAAATATACCACATCCACTGGTTCTCACTTATCCGCCCTGCTCGTTATATCCTCAAAGAACTCCAGCAAATTTGTCAAATGTGATTTCCCTTTCATGCTTGATTGAAGCATGCTTTTCCAAATGTCCCGCTACTGCTTCCTTAATAATGGACTCTTGCATTTTCTCAATGACAGTTGTTAGGCTAACTGGTCTATAGTTTTCTGCTTTTTGTCTGCCTCCTTTTTCAAATAGCGGCATTAAATTTGCGGTTTTCCAATCCACTGGGATTGCCCCAGAATCCAGGGAATTTTAGTAGATTACTACCAATGCATCCACTATCTCTGCAGCCACTTCTTTTAAGACCCTAGGATGCAAGTCATCAGGTCCAGGGGACTTGTCCGCCTTTAGTCCCATCATTTTATTGAGTATTACTTCATTAGTGATAGTGATTGTATTAAGTTCCTCCCTCCCTATAGCCCCTTGATTATCCACTATCTGCCATCCTGGCCTATATGTGACTCCAGACCCACAGCAATGTGGTTGAGTCTTAACTGCCCTCTGAAAAGGCCAGTTGTATCAAACCGCTTAAAGAAGTATCACCACAAGGACTGCAGTGGTTCAAGAAGGCGACTCACCACCACCTTCTCAAGGTCAATTAGGGATGGGCAATAAATGCTGGCCTTGCCAGCGATGCCCACATCCCGTGGAATAAATAAATAAATAAATGGGAGCAGGAGTAGGCATACGGCCCATCAAGCCTGCTCTACCATTCAATAAGATCATGGTTGAACTTTGACCTTCACTCCAATTTCCCGCCCAATCCCCATATTCCTTGATTCACCGAGATTCAAAAGATCGATCTATCTCAGCCTTGAATATACTCAATGACTGAGCATCCAAAGACCATGCAAAATTATATTTCTTTCTAAACCAGATAAGGCTATATGATTGTGATATTAAGTTTACCCACAGTCTTCATTTAACTGAACTGATAGCCTATACATTTGGTCTGTTTTTTGGATTCTAACTGACCTACTAAGCCCCCAAGATGGTGGGCAGAAAGTACGTGCAAATTTTCAACCAGAAGTGCGCCACCCGCCATATTGGGAAAGGAGGCTGTGTTGACAGCAGGAGCGCATGCCAGTAAAATTGAAAGTAAAGAATTATTTATATAAATGAAGGTCCTGTGGTTCCTGCAGGAGCCCTTCTCGATTTTTGAACGCTCTAGGGCTTCACTCACTATGTGCTGCACTCGCACAGTATAACGTGGCACTATCTGGCAGGGAGGACCCCATACTTACCTGAATGTGGAGTGGGAGGAGAAGTAATGTTCCTCTCAACACCACATTAATCGAACATGGACCGATACAAGGTCCGGAAGTAAAATGCGTAAAAAAGCTGGGCTGTCAATTCTGTAAAAAAAAATATAAACACATGAAAAGTAATTTCCTTCGCCCTTTCTCTTTTCTCCCAAATCAAATTTGCATTCAGAAATGGTCTGAAGACAAATGTGGGTCCAAAGCTGAGTGCTCTAGTAAAGCAGTGTATCACAACTTTACAGATGTTTGGTCTGCTCTGCCACTTACCCACCATTTACACAAAGAAGCAGATTCACTAAGGTTTAGTTCAGATCTAGCTTAAATTACTACTTTGCTACTTAACACAAGATAATTGCACCATTTTCATTAAAATATTTAATATTTTACATGCTAAACTGAGGGCCCATTTGAATTCTCAAGGAAGCAAATTCCTTCACAAAAATCAAGGGCAACTGGCAGAAAAAGCAACAGACAATCAGGAGGTACATAGTTTTAAATAGCAGTCATACTTTTTAAAATTCCTTACAATGGTCCCAACCTGACAACGAGTAATAGAATTATACGAAGGCCAGATCAGAAGTATCGGGAGATTCGACACTAACTGTTAGGGACATTTGATCAAATCTGCAGCAAGGAGAAAGAAAAGCTTACAGCCAGACAACTGAGCATGAGATAAACTGACTTGAGCTCACTGCAGCTAACAAAAAGACTACCTCTTTCTACCTGATATAGTTAACTCTGGGATAGAAGAAAGGTGAACTAGGAAGTAATCAGTAAGGTCATTAATCATATGACTATGTTTTGATTCAATATGAGTGCTGCTAATTGCTGACAACTCAGATATAACGGCTCGGAATTTGCGGTTGCAATGACAGCGAAACTGTCAGTGTTCGTCGTCATTCCTGTGTAAAACTAACAGCAACCTCTGGCGTCTGCACATGCGCAGTTAAACGTGAAAATCCGGAAGTTGTTGATACCCTGCTCCTCCATAGGGTGCGCTGTTGCAGTCTTCTCAGATGTAATCAACACAGAATCAGTGATTTGACATACACTTCAACTCTTTATGCACTATTCACACTGTAAAAATCATTGAAAAAGTTAGACCTTGTTGAATGAAGTGTAAGTGAGTATTTAACGGCATAATAAGTCACAATTACTGCTGAACAACCTCTCTGGCCCTGAAAACTAATTTTATGTGTGGAGTGTCATTCCCTCCATTTCATGATAAAAATTCCATAAATTATTAAAATAATAAAAACAATTAAAGTTTGCTTATGATATTTCAGTTTCTACCTTAATCCCATCTGTATGTTCCAATCATTATTTTGCTTTCTGTAAAATGATTAAAAAGTGAATGATAAAACCTGCTTTTTACTTCCTGGTTTGCTGTCTGTGGGAATTATTTACTGTGATTGGCTGCTCAATTTGCTTGATGACATCACTGTTGCTCGATACCATAAATCCACTATAGATCGTAGCAGATGGAAAGTCATGTTGGAAAAGGGGAAATCAACACACACAGCCCATGAAAACTTTGGGCAGTTTCTTTGAGGTCAGTGGCGAGTGCCGTCACTTCGCCCCTGACTGTAAAATCCAGGCCAATCTAATCAAGGAATATACAATTCCCTCTTCTATACATTGAACATTTTAATCAATGCTGCTTCTTAATGTAAGTAATTACATAACCAAAGAACAAAATTCTATCAAAGAACACGGAAGAAAAATAATTAATTTAATCAAATCATTGAAGACTGTAATCAGCAGTAAAGTATACATATCAAACAAATATTAGTAACCAGGTAATCAGGAGATATATGGAGAATAAACGTATATTTTCAACACATTGAACTAAATTATAACATATGCTAAAAGGCAATAAAATTAATCAGATATCTCGTGTAGGAGCAACAAGATCTATACAGACATTTATTTCCTCTGACCTTACCTTTGAGCCTTTGAGGCAGTGTGGTACTGGGCCTATTCAGTTGGTTATCAAGGGGGCAATAGGGAATTACTGAGAACCACTCTATGCAGTATAAAAGAAGATAATGAGGAAAAAGCCAGCACTGATAACACACCTCTCCTTAACATCTATTCTTTTAAATGAGCTAATAGCGGAAAATGAAAATTCATATACAGTAAGGAAACCACAAAGAATGTGTGGTGAGTTGAAAGGATAATAATAATATTTCCATTTTTACTTTATCTTTAATACCAAAGGAGAATTTCAAGCCAAAATAAATGTTTTAATACGGTAATTTTTAGGCTTATTCAAAAACATTGGAGAGCTGGGTGGTACATTCACATTGGTCCAGTGAAAGATGTTGTTCTGAGGAATAAGTTTAGACATATTGCTGAAGGATCGCAGAGGTCTAATATGTTTCATTCTATCTGTGCTACACCTAAACAGAATCACTTAATAAATCACTGGAGTGTAAGATTAAGAGAAAGATGTACTGTACTAAATTCAGAAATCACAAATTTATTACTAATCTGCTAGAAATTTTAATAAGTGTTTTGTATATTTGACTAATTTTACATTATAATCAGCTAAGAGCTTTTTTCATTTGCTATTAACGGGCTATTTGTTTTTAAATCAATTTAGGATCACATGCTTAAAATAGTTGAAAATGCATAATATAGAATGCCAATAATTGGCCTTTTGTTTTCATTATGAAATGTATACATTGCAAAATATAAAAGTTCCACTTTGATATTGTTGTTGTATTGTTTTAATTTATAATTCTGACTGTATCTGTCATCTAAAAAAATACTGAACAAGATACACGAAGGATAAGTGAAAGACATAATAATGCCTAAGTCACATTGGATACACCAGTTGTGAAATTCTTTTTGAAAAGTCAGGCAAATTTTTGTAAGTCCTACAGGTAGAAACTGCGATGCGCCCTGTTTGGAAGTGTCAACATCCGGGAGGCAGGACATTCTACGGCAGGCGTGGAAGTCCCGGCCTGCTCTAAAAATTTGGGTTACCGCCCCCGAAAGGTAGTTGGGCACAAAATAATGCACTCCACTTCCTTTCTGGGGTGGTAGTGCAGCGTACAGTCGGGAGCGGGACACAGAGCTACGCACTGGGCCACATAGCGCTGCTGCGTAGGAGGGGCTCTTCCCTTCATTAAAGGGGAGGGCCCAAGCTGCAAACTCTGCAAACCGGGCCTCCATAGACCACCAGGGAGCGGATGTGGCGTGTCAACAGCCCAACACTCAAGCAGAGTGCTGGGCTGAATGATCGCGGCATGGACCATGCAATTGCAGTGCCAACAGGGTGCTGATGAAAAATGGCAATTTGTTTTAACATGGCCGCCACCTTCCCTTTAATTAGCGCCCCGCTGTCGCTGGTATTGTCCGGTGCAGCTTCAGGTGACATCGTCATCACAGCGCAGCAGAGCCGGGTGCTATGGGTTACCGCCGCCACTAAACTCCCGAGGAATTTAGTGGGAGTCGTTAGCGGCGCCACACCTGGGTGCAAAGTCGTTTGCGCCCCAGGGGCGCTAACGGGAGGCATAGATGACCCGAATTGCGAGGCCTAATTTTTAAAGGAACAAGCTCACTGAAAGTTCCTCATTCAACCAGACACATGCTCGCCATAGTTATCCAACATGCACAATAAATTACATCACATTACACAACATGAAAAGCAATGCAGAATTCTTACATGTGAACTATCAAATTAATGATAAACATGCTCATACTGTAGTTTTCTGCATCAAAAATTGGCCATTAATACATTTAATGATTCCAAGGATACTGACTGGAAAATTGGCTTAAATGTATCCCAAATCTACTACTCAGTAGAGAACAAAGCCAGCTAGGCCAGAGGTTCTTGGGCTGTGCTATGCAATCTGACCTCAGCTGGGGCTGATGCTGGAGCACTGCAAGTGGGCTAAGTGACCTGGGTTAAAGAGCAGGAGATCAGCTGGGATTCCAACTCTTGATCATTAACCAGGGTAACCTTGCTGCAACATTTGTGCATCAGACTTAGATAGAATAATAAACAAGTGAGTTTAGTGATACAAAGATGAGAATATTCCACTTTGTGTGCAGCAGAAACCTTCTCTGCTCCGAGCTCCCTATTGTCTGGCGAAGGCAGTCCCCTCTACTCCCTGTTCTCCCTGAACTAGCACAATAACAATGTGTATCAGCACAGCCTTGTAACTTTGATAACCCCACAAAGTAAGAACAAGATTGCGTTTAGCTGTGATGCCCCTATGGTAAAATAGTTTGACAACATCATTGCCTAGGACGATACATCCAGAATAGCCATTAGGCAGGGTAATGGAGGGTGAACAGCACCTGTAACATGTATCCACGAATAAGAGTCAGTAACTTCAGGAGAAGTGGGCGGGGGAATTAATAAAAAATCTTTTAAAAAAAGAGACTAAGTAAACACTAGCTACCAAATTCTGAAAAATAATAAGGCAGCAATACTTTTGACAAACTTTTTACTGTTCCACTCAGGAAGGTAGTTTTCATCCTGCAAAACTAGTTCTTGTTTTTCTGTTGGATTTACAACTAAAGCCTGTCCATCAAAAGAGCACAGTTATTGTAATATTACACGAAGCAAGTACCTTGTGTACGTAAGCAAACTCATGTTGATTAAATTGAGGTGCATTGTTGATGCTTGCTATGGTAACTCTGCTACCCATGAAGAATAACTGTCGAGCTAGGCACCTAAATTCCACAGAAACAGTGCTCTATTCATAGTAGATTCGGAATACAACTTCTGCAGCACTGTTTAAGTGTTGATATTGGGTGGAAATTGCAGTCGGAGGCTTGCTACAGGCAAACGCCTCCAAATCACAAGAAAATTACGCACCTACCTAATGGCTGCAGACCTTCGAAGACATGCACTCCTGGGCCTGCAGGCGTACGCCTACGTAAAGGCCCACGTAGCCCAGGGACGCATGCAGTTCGCAAGCGTCCCTGGGATCACTTGGGCCAGGACAATCAATCACAAAGGGGATTTTCTATTATGCTTATGGGGATTCCATTTATGTACGTAATCCCCATAAGCATAATAGGAATCACACAAAAAACACACTTTCACAGCACTGAAATAAAAATAAATCATCACATGTTCAAAATTAACTAAAATACAATTTAAGTAATAATTTAAAACAAGAATTTTATTTTTTGAAAAATAAATTTAAACATTTTTAAAGAAGCCAAACATAATCTAAACTAATAATAAAGGTTTTTGAATGTTTAAATCATTTTTTTAAATATTTTATAATATTTATTTAAACCCTTATGCTGGTAAAAGCAGGCCATTTCCTGCGGATTCGTACGATCTGTCATACAGAATCTTGACAGATCGCATGTTCTGGGTTTTCACGCATGCGCATCACATGCGAAAACCCAGAACTTGTGGGACACTTATGACCGCGTGTGCTGTATGTATGCCATCATAGGCCCCGTAAAATCCGGGCCATTATCTTATTTACCTTGCTTGAGCTGGCCTCAGTAAAAAACACCTTGAGTTGCCATTTACTTCAGTATTGGCTTGCTGATGTATTTCCAGTTCAGGAGTGGCCTTTTATGTTGTGCCATTTTTAGAAACAGCACAAAGAACTGGCACAAGGTAAAGTGAAAGTTAAGGAATATAGGAATCCAGTTTCAGATCTCATGTGCAATGTTCAGAATTTACTGAACATGCGTTGATTGGAATACGCCAAATCTTTTCCTGGTATTGTCTAATAATATTATATTTGGATTTTCTAGAGGCTTCAGATATATACAACAATGTATTCATATTTCTTCGACATTTATATTAACTACTTATTTTTAGTTTGAATGGGATAAACGTTTAGGTCAGAAAATTCTTTGGCCATTTCATACTGCGCAAGTATAGATTGGTAGCTTTTACTTCTTGCAGTGTAAATATTAGAGTGATAGAAATCTTCAACTTATTTTTCATGCATTTTTGTCATCTCTTCTCATTTAGATCAGAACACCAACCACCTGGTGAAAGTATTATAGGAATTTACAGTAAATCTTTTTACTATGGATAAGCAAAGCATAATCTTCAAACAAACTAAAATCATTCCTGCAAAGGTACTTGATCCAAAATATTCTCATTTTCTTCAAAAGCCTCTTCCTCAGCATTTATTGCTTAAAGGCAGGGAGTAGATGGGAACAGCTGCAGAGAACGATTGAAATCTGCTACAAGTGGACTACTTCTGTCCGACTAAAACTCACTGAGGTCTTTGAGAGGGTCTTACAGAGCTCTCATTAAAAGGTAAACTTTCCTTGGGCCAGGTGTCATGTCAATCAGAGGCGATGTTTTCTCATAAACCCAAAGCCATCCTTTTTCTCTGTCAGAAGCTGTTATCATCTTCAAAGCCATATCAAAACGCTGTTTGTTCTGTGCTTTGATTTCACCCACACACTGAATTCAAAGAGTACAGGTTTATTTGAGGGAGTGTATTTCTGTGACTATGTGTGCATTTGTCTTTGCATGTTTGTGGGCCTATGTTTGAGCAGCAAGTTCCTATTAAAACTTCACATATGATCACTTTAATCTTTTGAAGAATTCTGTTCTTTTGATCCAAAAGATGAACCATGTATTCATTTTTTAAATTACATCGTAATTTATTAAACATAAATTTACCTAGATGAGCATAAGCATGTAATTAATCTATTCATTTACAAATCTGATAAGAAACTGTAACCTGACACGGGTGCAAGGGTTAGTTGGCAGTGAGCTAAAATGTGTTTCAAAAACCTACCCCTCCAGATTCAAGCAAAAGTATTTTTGCTGATGGCCATTAGACATTATCAGCAAATGTTGTTTTAGAAACCTGTATTGTGCAGTAGATACAGTATAAAACTGCCCAAATCCGGCAACTAATTTATCACTTTCAGTTGAAAAGAGCAGGAAAATGGAAATGTCATGTTGGTGCAACAAAGGGTGTTGTTTTCCTGAGCTGAAGGTGAAGGATTACACTGAGGCTATGATTATTCACACTGACATCTGTATTTAAACTGAGCTCAAAATCTGGTCTCACAGAAAGAGATACTTTCAAGAGCTTCAATTAACAGCCTCTGGAGTTCATCAGTAATGTTACTGAACTACAACACGTTATATTGGAAGTGCACCTGAATGAAGTTAATCAACTTATCACAAAACACTGCATGAGAACTAGTGGAGATGGATTAACTATATATTAAAGTAATGAAAATGAACAATTGAACCAATACCCTAACCGTTAAATAAACCTGGAACACACTAAGTCACATTGAATCTGCTATTTACACTATCTTAACTTGATCACGAGCATGCATCAGAGGACAAATATCAAATTACAAGGCTAACTCATAGGTTGTGCACCCATCAAATTCAAACAAGAATGCATTCATTTTCGGACCAATATTAACCGAATATGAGAAGATAAGAGTTTTTAACTACGGCATGAATTGGCAGTAAATAGCGGGTTAGATGTTGATATGGAATATATTCTAGAAGAGAGGAAGGATGGGGGCTAATGCCACTATTACATTACATCAACTGGTTGAGGTCTGACAGCATCGTTAACAGCAGTGAGTGCAGGGAGCAATGGTTATATTGCTAGCTTGCATCCCTGTGGATTGGGGGAAGGCATAGCACCATGCAGGCACATTCAAACATATGCACAGAGCACTGCTTACTGATCTCCAACTGCCAGTGAGGTTTGTAATGATTGAAAAGAATACAGCACAGTAATCAGCTCTGTTCAGTCATTAGAAAGTGAATGGACGTAAAGCAGGCCACCATTCTTTAGTGGGCTTTATACTGGCTGATTTGCGGCACTGGTGATTTGAGACCACCTTTTCTCGGTAATTTTCTATCAGTGCCAAAATTCACATTACTGCTAGAGTTATACGTCATGTTTGCCACTAGTATATCAAAAGACGACACCACATCAATGCTAAATCTGCAGGTTAATTGTGATACAAGTGTCAGCTTTCCCCAGTGGTAGCACTCTCGCCTCTAAGTCAGAAGGTTGTGCGTTCAAGCCCCACTCCAGGGACTTCAGCACGTAAACTAAGTTGACACGTCAGTGTAGTCGTGAGGGAGAGCTGCATGGTTGGAGGTGCCATCTTTCAGATGAGATTTTAAACTGAGTTTGTGTCTGCTTGTTTAGATGGATGGACCCATGGCACAATTTGAAGAAGAGCATAGGAGTTATCCTGGCCAACACCAACACCAACAAAACAAAATAACTGGTCATTTATATTATTGGTGTTTGTAGGACCTTGCCGTAAGCAACTGGCTGCCATATTTTGCTACAAATACCCCAATAATTGCACACAAAAAGCAATTCATTACCTGTGAAGTACTTTGGGATGTCCTGGGGATTTTAAATGCAAATTGTCTCTTATAAATAACTCAAACTATGTATTGTGGCTCCCCTCATGAGTGAGGTTAACACCAAATTTTATTTTTATACAACATATATTGTTTATATTCTTGAAATATGGTACTAATCAAATTACTTTATTACTTTATTTTCCATTTTAATTGGGCACCATTAAAAGGGCAGAGCGTGCTGTTACTCTACACAAAGTGACTATGAATCCAATTTGTTTGACCATCATTAGGCTAACTAACCTCACATTAAAGTGATAATGCATCTGTACTTGAAAATTCTATAAGCAGGGATGGAATTTAAAAACTGGCAGCATGACAGTTAGGACTACCATCATTTTCGCTCTGAAACTTGGTAGTAACTGTGCTAATAGGATATTTCCTGACAGTTCATATTTTCCATTGTACACTAATCACCCTGACCACAAATGTGATTGAGAGCCAACTGAGATCTTAAAGAAAAGGTCTTACAGAGGCAAATATGCCAACTATGTAATTTTCCACAAAAGTGTTTTATGTTAACTATCAATGGTTACATGGAAATTCCAACACAGAAACAGGCCCAACTAGTCCCCATTGGCATTGATCCTTCACACGAGCAGTAGTCCTATTCCCAGATCCCTTTATCCCCAGAGTAAAGTTGAACTAATCTAAAAAATGGCAGTAAACTTTTCCAATCAGTGTAATCAATGACAGAACACACTAGCACTGTTTTAAAAATTGCATCCCACTTGCACACCAGCAGCAGCGGTGAGAAAATGCCAACATTTATTATGAAAAAGCAGTTCAAAATCTCAGAGAGCAAAGTCAAGTCTGCATCGTCTTTTAAAAATAAGTAATACCTAAAATATTAATTAGCATTTATGTGATTTTAGTAGATACAGATATCATGGTGATGTAATAGATATTCTTTTGGCTTCTAAAAACTATGTGTTAAGGCTCCTTAAAGGAGACTCATGACTCATTCTCAATGGATTTAGGATGAAGTAGTAAATAAGATGATCGCATTGATTGGCTAAATGGTATGAGACATAAGGCATCAATGTGAATAGCATTAATAACTGAACAGTTGTGAATAGTGGAGTGTACCAGGGATGATATCTGTCAGTGACTACTGAAGAAAGTATATGAATTACAGAAAGTTGTGCGAGAAAGCAGGAGGTTTTTACGGAGATGGAGATCATTCAAATAAATTTACAATAACTTTATTTATAGTGCAAGTGAATGGTAAATATAATTTAATATTGGGATTGTAGAGTAATATATATGAGCACCAAAATATCACTGCACAATTAAGAGTGTATCATCAAATAAAGTGTAAATAGAAAATATATTTACACAAAGACACACAGTCATTAACAATTGTTCAGAGAAAGGCAATAGAGTGTTATCTAGTCTTTAATCAATGAACTATGAAGAGAAGTTGAAGGACAAAAATCATTTCTCACTTATAAAAATGATTTAGGAAACATGTAAGACAAGCTTTACAGGAAGAGAATATTAATATAGAAAAGTCTTTTCCAAAGAGCCATGATTGTCAGCTAAGGAAACTTCCATCTAATTGTAAATTAAGAAGTAAATAATTCCTGCTTCAAATTGTTAACTGATAGAATAGCATTCCACCTACTGCATAGTGAATGTGGATTAAACTAAAACATTCAAGGAAGAAAAGGAGAGATTCCAGATTTAACTGTCAGGTTTAAGCACGTTCTATTCAGGGACCAAAACGGCAAGTCAAACAAGTTGAACTAAATAATGCTTTTCTTTATTTCTGCATTCTTACATATTCAACAAGTGGCGTCGAGAACACTCAAGTCAAAGGCAGAGTCTCGATTGAGGAGATCTTCAAAGTGCTCCTTCCATCGGGCCCTAAAAAGTTAATGCCGGGGCACTTAGAGACCCAACTAAGAAAGCCCTATACAGCCAGCGCCTCACAGCCAATCTGGCGTGCGGTGATGACCCTGAGATGCTGAATGCCCATAGCGCTTGGTCTGCCTTCCAGGTTTCTATAACCAGTGCCTGTGATGTATGCAGCACTTAAATCACTGACTCCACACAGTCTGGCGTTGTAGTAACTGCTGTGACCTTAGTCCTTTATTGTGTAACTCCAGAGTGCCTCTCAGGTGTGGTGGGCAGCCTTTTATACTCTGTCTTGCAGATACTTTCAGGTCTCCCACCACAGCGCCCTCTGTGGCGCACCATTGTACTTATACATTTAATGTACCTGGACAATACATAACATCTCACTCCCCTCCCAGTTCCAAAAGCCATTGCCGGTAACCTCGGCCTTGTTCGTCCTGGTTGATTTGTGAGTGTGAGTCCATGACCATCCACTTCCCTCTTCTCCATCATGTGGAGATTATGCTTGCGATCTGGTGCAAGCATGTGGTATTAGCAGTCCTTACATGGATGATGAAGTATATATAATATTTGGTACAGATGTTATGTCAAAAGGTTGCAGGTACACTGAACGGTTATTTAATCCCAGCTCCTCTGGGTGAGATACGGTGGTGGTATACTGCCCCTTTTTGCCCGAGGTAATGGGCTGCACTGAGACCGGGTATCGCAACTAGTGCATTGCCTCTGTTCTCAGAAAGTAGTCGCCTTAGCGACTCATCTGCAGCCGCTGAACCATTGCATGAATCATATAAATCGAAAACCCATTAGTCCATTAGTCATGTTAGTCACAGATCCATTAACCCTTTTACTTGTACCTCATGGTATTAACTCTTTTCATAATTCATATCCATTATTTTAAACACAGTAACCATTCAGCATATTAACTCTTATCATAAATCCGTCATCATACAAATCACATTGCTCATTTAGACTCGCTCTTTCCTTACAAAAGTCTCTTTGTGGGGACCGCCAATGGTGTAAGGCCCTTTTAACACTCCCGGGTGCATTTCCCTTTTAAGACGCCATTTTGTGGTTCCCACGAGGCTTCCACTGGGCGCTGCCATTTTAGTTGCTCTGTTTGCCTTTCTCTGCAGAGCTCTGCAGCCACGAGGCTCGTCACCATCTTGAGCTCGCTGGCATGACGTTTTACTCTCTTCGTGCAGTTGTGGATGGAGGTTAAAGAAGGAATAGAAGGAATAAAGAAGAAAGAAGAAAGAAAGAAGAAAAATGGCCAAGAACAATTTGATCTTGAATCTGGCAGAAGTAGTTCTTTGGATTCGATCAGTCATAGTCCCTGTGAGAGCGGCCTCCGTAATTGCTGCCGTATCCGCCGCTCTGGCTCTTGTACCCGCCCGAGTAGCTGTCGTGTTCTCCCGAGTCATACCGGCCGCAGCTGTAGCCTCCTCCGCCGCTGTAGCCTCCGCTCCTGTCATTATCCCAGTAACTGCCGCCTCTCCTGCGGCCGCCGTAGTCGCCACCACCGCAGCCGCGACTGCTGCCCGACTTTTTCTCTGCATGGGCCCCCTGGATTTGTCGGCCACCGATGGATTTCCTGTTCATCACCTGCAGCGCACCGCAGGCTCGCACCTCAGCGATCGGCCCGTACTTAAAAAACTGCTCTTCCCGGGTCTGCTTGTCTGTGTGGGGATTTAGACTGCCGATGAACTGCTTCTTCCTCCTCCAGCTCGGTCGGCGCTGCTCTTTGGGAACCCAGGGGACAGCGGTCTGTGGAGGAATGAAGTCTTCCCAGCTCCCACGGACCTTCCCCATCCATCTCCTGCCAAGTAGCATTGGCCCATCGCCTGCAATGACCCACAAAGGTAAAACCATGCGTCTCGCCACCGTGACATACCTGCACATCCGCTCTGCCAAGAACAGGTATCAGTTCCCTGGTGTCGGTGCGCAGCTTCGCCGTGACCGGGACCATCTTGGGACGTGCAGCTGGGTTGACCCACAGTTTTTCAAAAGTTCTCCGACTCATCAACGACGGACCCGATCCAGTGTCCACTTCCATACTCACTAGGATTCCGTTAATCTTGACTTCCATAATCACTGGGGCCAAATCGTCAGTACACATATACAGTCCAAACAATGCCTCATCTTCTTCTGCCTGCTCCTCGCTGGATGGTGGATCCTCTACCATCTCCGCAGTCACACGGTGAGTCAGGTTTTTTTTGCACGTACACTGAAGGTGGCCTTTCGTGTGGCAGGTGTTGCATGTATACTCCGCAAACCTGCACCGATGAGTCCCATGGCTTCCTCCGCAGCGCCAGCATGGTGCTACTCGATTAGCCCCCCTCGGCGGGCTCTGAGTTCCAGGACCCCGAGGTCCGTGCTCTCTGCCCTGGGCAGAGCCACTTTCTGCAGTTATGTCCGTGGCGGGCGCTATCCTGTGGACAGTGCCTGCCGGGTTCGAGACTGTGTGGATCATCTGCTTGGTGCTGCAAGTCAAGGTCATAAATGCTCGGCTGATGGTGATGGATTGCTTCAGGGTGACTGTAGGTTCAGTGGATAGCAGCTTGTGAAGGAGACCCTCATGGCCAATCCCTATAACAAAAACGTCTCGTAACACCTCGTCAAGGTGTGTGCCAAAATCACATGGTGTCGCGAATCTCCTGAGGTCCGCAGCATATTTGGTGACATCCTGGCCCTCAGGTCTGCAGTGATGGTAGAATTTGTGCCTGACCGTGAGGATGCTCTCCTTCGGTTTCAGTTGGTCACGAATGAGTGCGATCAGCTCCTCATATGACTTATCCCTGGCGCTCGTGGGTGCCAGCAAATCCCTGACAAGACAGTAAACCTCATCGCCACAACTGGAAAGCAATATCCCCTTACGCTTCTCTCTCAGTGCGTCCGTGCCCCCCGTCAGGTCGTTTGCTGTAAAGTAGTATACGAGCCTTTCCGTAAAGACCTCCCAATCATTGCCCTCCGTAAAATCCTTTAACGAGCCCAGAGTAGCCATGGTTGAGTGAAGCTCATCCGTGTCCTCGTCGCCAATGTGATGTATGTAGCACTTAAGTCACTGACTCCACACAGTCTGGTGTTGTAGTAACTGCTGTGACCATAGTCCTTTGTTGTGTAACTCCAGAGTGCCTCTCAGATGTGGTGGGCTACCTTTTATACTCTGTCTTGCAGGTACTTTCAGGTCTCCCATCACAGCGCCCTCTGTGGCGCACCATTGTACTTATACATTTAATGTACCTGGACAATACATAACAGAGATACTTGCTCACTCAACCAGAAAACATCAGGACTGGTTTGATGAAAATTATCAGGAGATCGAAGAACTAATAGATCGCAAGCGCAAAGCATTTCTGAGCCTCAAGCAACAACCCAACTCGGGAGCTGCAAAACAACATTACAGATGACTCAAGGCTCAGGTCCAACAAAAAACCCAAGACTTAAAGAACAGGTGGTGGATGGAGAAAGCACAGGAGATACAACAACTGGCTGACAGCCACGATATGCAAGGATTCTTCACTGCAGTCAAGGCCACCTACGGTCCAAACTCCCAAGGCCCTATCCCACTCCTGACCAAGAACGGGGAAACACTCATCAAGGACACCGAGGCTGTCAGGGCCCGATGGAAGGAACACTTTGAAGATCTTCTCAATCGAGACTCTACCTTTGACTTGAGAGTGCTCGACTCCATCCCGCAGCATGCGACCTGCCACCAACTCAGCGAAGCTCCAACATTGCATGAGATAGGCAAAGACATAAAACAGCTCAAGAATAACAAGGCTACGGGTGCGAATGAAATCCCTGCTAAGGCGCTAAAGTATGGCGGAGAGGTGTTGTTGGCGCGGATACATGACCTCATCTCTCTCATCTGGAGGGAGGAGAGCATGCCGGGAAATCTGAGAGATGCAGTGATTGTGACCATTTTTTTAAAAGGGGACAAGTCCGACTGCGGCAACTACAGGGGAATCTCCCTGCTATCAGCCACTGGGAAAGTTGTTGCTCGAGTTCTCCTCAATCATCTTCTCCCTATGGCCGAGGAGCTCCTCCTGGAATCACAATGCAGATTTTGTCCCCTACGGGGCACAAAGGACATGATCTTTGCAGCGCGACAGTTGCAGGAAAAATGCAGGAAGCAGCACCAGCCCTTATACATGGCCTTTTTGATTTTACAGAGGTCTTTGACACTGTCAACCGCGAGGGTCTATGGAGCGTCCTCCTCCGTTTCGGATGTCCCCAAAAATTTGTCAACATCCTTAGCCTGCTTCACGATGACATGCAGGCCGTGATCCTTACCAATGGATCCATTGCAGACCCAATCCACGTCTGGACCGGGGTCAAACAGGGCTGCTTCATCGCTCCAACCCTCTTCTCAATCTTCCTTGCCGCCATGCTCCACCTCACAATCAACAAGCTCCCCGCTGGAGTGGAACTAAATACAGAACCAGTGGGAAGCTGTTTAACCTACGCCGCCTCCAGGGCAGATCCAAGATCACCCCAACCTCTGTCATTGAGCTTCAGTCTGCAGACGATACCTGCGTCTGTGCACATTCAGAGGCTGAGCTCCAGGATATAGTCAATGTATTCACTGAGGCATATGAAAGCATGGGCCTTACGCTTAACATTCGTAAGACAAAGGTCCTCCACCAGCCTGTCACCGCCGCACTCCAATCATCAGGATTCACGGCGTGGCCCTCGACAACATGGACCATTTCCCATATTTCGGGAGCCTCTTATCAACAAAGGCAGACATTGATGCGGAGATTCAGCATCGCCTCCAGTGCGCCAGTGCAGCCTTCGGTCGTCTGAGGAAAAGAGTGTTTGAAGACCAGGCCCTCAAATCTACCACCAAGCTCATGGTCTACAGGGCTGTAGTAATACCCGCCCTCCTGTATGGATCTGAGGCATGGATGATGTATAGAAGGCACCTCAAGTCGCTGGAGATATATCACCAAGTATGTTGCGGCAAGGTCCTGCAAATCCTCTGGGAGGACAGGCGCACCAACATCAGTGTCCTCGACCAGGCTAACATAAGAACATTAGAACATAAGAATTAGGAACAGGAGTCGGCCACCTAGCCCCTTGAGCCTGCTCCGCCATTCAATAAGATCATGGCTGATCTGGTCGTGGACTCAGCTCCACTTACCCGCCCTCTCCCCGTAACCCTTAATTCCCTTATTGGTTAAAAATCTATCTATCTTTGACTTGAAAATATTCAATGAGCCAGCCTCAACTGCTTCCTTGGGCAGAGAATTCCACAGATTCACAACCCTCTGGGAGAAGAAATTCTTTCTCAACTCGGTTTTAAATTGGCTCCTCCGTATTTTGAGGCTGTGCCCCCTAGTTCTAGTCTCCCCCACCAATGGAAACAACCTCTCTGCCTCTATCTTGTCTATCCCTTTCATGGTTTTAAATGTTTCTATAAGATCACCCCTCATCCTTCTGAACTCCAAGGAGTAAAGACCCAGTCTACTCAATCTATCATCATAAGGTAACCCCCTCATTTCTCGAATCAACCTAGTGAATCGTTTCTGTACCCCTTCCAAAGTATATCCTTCCTTAAGTAAGATGACCAAAACTGCACGCAGTACTCCAGGTGTGGCCTTACCAATACCTTATACAGTTGCAGCAACATCTCCCTGCTTTTGTACTCCATCCCTTTCGCAATGAAAGCCAACATTCCATTTGCCTTCCTGATTACCTGCTGCACCTGCAAACTAACCTTTTGGGATTCATGCACAAGGACCCCCAGGTCTCTCTGCACCACAGCATGTTGTAATTTCTCCCCATTCAAATAATATTCCCTTTTACTGTTTTTTTCCCAAGGTGGATGACCTCACACTTTCCGACATTGTATTCCATCTGCCAAACCTTAGCCCATTCGCTTAACCTATCCAAATCTCCTTATAGCCTCTCTGAGTCCTCTACACAACCCGCTTTCCCACTAATCTTTGTGTCATCTGCAAATTTTGTTGCACTACACTCTGTCCCCTCCTCTAGGTCATCTATGTATATTGTAAACAGTTGTGGTCCCAGTACTGATCCCTGTGGCACACCACTAACCACTGATTTCCAACCTGAAAAGGACCCATTTATCCTGACTCTCTGCTTTCTGTTCGCCAGCCAATTCTCTATCCATGCTAATACATTTCCTCTGACTCCGCATAACTTTATCTTCTGCAGTAACCTTTTGTGTGGCATCTTATCGAATGCCTTTTGGAAATCTAAATACACCACATCCATCGGTACACCTCTATCCACCATGCTCGTTATATCCTCAAAGAATTCCAGTAAGTTAGTTAAACATGATTTCCCTTTCATGAATCCATGCTGTGTCTGCTTGATTGCACTATTCCTATCCAGATGTCCCGCTATTTCTTCCTTAATGATAGTTTCAAGCATTTTCCTCACTACAGATGTTAAACTAACCGGCCTATAGTTACCTGCCTTTTGTCTGCCCCCTTTTTTAAACAGAGGCGTTACACTAGCTGCTCTCCAATCCGCTGGTACCTCCCCAGAGTCCAGAGAACTTTGGTAGATTATAACAAATGCATCTGCTATAACTTCTGCCATCTCTTTTAATACCCTGGGATGCATTTCATCAGGACCAGGGGACTTGTCTACCTTCAATCCCATTAGTCTGTCCAGCACTACCTCCCTAGTGATAGTGATTATCTCAAGGTCCTCCCTTCCCACATTCCTATGACCAGAAATTTTTGGCATGGTTTTTGTGTCTTCCACTGTGAAGACGGAAGCAAAATAATTGTTTAAGGTCTCAGCCATTTCCACATTTCCCATTATTAAATCCCCCTTCTCATCTTCTCAGGGACCAACATTTACTTTAGTCACTCTTTTCCGTTTTATATATCTGTAAAAGCTTTTACTATCTGTTTTTATGTTTTGCGCAAGTTTACCTTCGTAATCTATCTTCCCTTTCTTTATTGCTTTTTTAGTCATTCTTTGCTGTTGCTTAAAATCTTCCCAATCCTGTAGTTTCCCACTAACCTTGGCCACCTTATACGCATTGGTCTTTGATTTGATACTCTCCTTTATTTCCTTGGTTATCCACGGCTGGTTATCTCTTCTCTTGCCGCCCTTCTTTTTCACTGGAATATATTTTTGTTGCGCATTATGAAAGAGCTCCTTAAAAGTCCTCCACTGTTCCTCAATTGTGCCACCGTTTAGTCCTTGTTTCCAGTCTACTTCAGCCAACTCTGCCCTCATCCCACTGTAGTCCCCTTTGTTTAAGCATAGTACGCTCGTTTCTGACACAACTTCCTCATCCTCAATCTGTATTACAAATTCAACCATATTGTGATCACTCATTCCGAGAGGATCTTTTACGAGGATATCGTTTATTTTTCCTGTTCGTTACACAGGATCAGATCCAAAATGGCTTGCTCCCTTGTAGGCTCTGTTACATACTGTTCTAAGAAACAATCCCGTATGCATTCTATGAATTCCTCCTCCAGGCTACCCCCTGTGATTTGATTTGACCAATCGATATGTAGGTTAAAATCCCCCATAACTACTGCCGTTCCTTTTTCACATGCCTCCATTATTCCCTTGATTATTGCCCGCCCCACCATGAAGTTATTATTTGGGGGCCTATAAACTACGCCGACCAGTGACTTTTTCCCCTTACTATCTCTAATCTCCACCCACAATGATTCAACATTTTGTTCATTGGAGTCAATATCATCCCTCACAACTGCCCTGATATCATCCCTTATTAACAGAGCTACCCCACCTCCCTTCCCTTCCTGCCTATCTTTCTGAATTGTCAGATACCCCTGTACGTTTAATTCCCAGTCCTGGCCACCTTGCAACCATGTCTCTGTAATGGCCACCAAATCACACCCATTTGTAATGATTTGTGCCGTCAACTCATTTACTTTATTTCGAATGCTGCGTGCATTTAGGTAGAGTGTTTTCATCCTAGTTTTTAAACCATGATTTTTAGTTTTTACCCCTCCTGCAGCCCTTTTATATTCAGTGGCCCTTTTTGTTTCTTGCCTTTGGTTTCTCTGCCCTCCACTTTTACTCATCTCTTTTCTGTCTTTTGTTTTTGTCTCCTTTTTGCTTCCCTCTGTCTCCCTGTATTGGTTCCCATCCCCCTGCCATATTAGTTTAACTCCTCACCAACAGCACTAGCAAACACTCCCCCTAGGACATTGGTTCCGTTCCTGCCCAAGTGCAGACCGTCCGGTTTGTACTGGTCCCACCTCCCCCAGAACCTGTTCCAATGCCCCACGAATTTGAATCCCTCCCTGCTGCACCACTGCTCAAGCCACGTATTCATCTGTGCTATCCTGCGATTCCTACTCTGACTAGCACTGACCACTGACTAGTATTGAAGCACTGACCACACTCGATCAGCTCTGCTGGGCAGGCCACATAGTTCGCATGCCAGATATGAGACTCCCTAAGCAAATGCTTTATGCGGAGCTCCTTCATGGTAAACGAGCCAAAGGAGGACAGAGGAAATGTTATAAGGACACCCTGAAAGCCTCCCTGGTAAAGTGCGACATCACCACTGACACCTGGAAGACCCTGGCCGCAGACCGCCCAAGATGGAGAAAGTACATCCGGGAGGGCGTTGAGCTCTTCAAGTCTCAACGCAAAGAGCATGAAGAGGTCAAGCGCAGGCAGCGGAAGGAGCGCGCGGCAAACCAGCCCCACCGACTCCTTCCCTCGACGAATGTCTGCCCCAGCTATAACAGGGTCTGTGGCTCTCGTATCGGACTGTTCAGCCATCAAAGAACTCACTTTGGGAGTGGAAGCAAGTCCTTCTCGATTCCGAGGGACTGCCTATGATGATGATGATGAAGTCCTGACAACCATATTATGATCTGATATCATTTATCATTTTGTTATTCCGAGTGTGATACAAGTAATCATCAAAGTTATTTCATCTATCAACCTTTACACTACTGGCAGCATCGGCACACTTAACAGTGATTATGCAGTCCACCAGTGGTTGTCAAGAGGGGAGGAGTGTACACCGAGATGCGCACTCCACCTTTCCCTGTCTGTTGCTTATAATATAAGAGGGAATAAGATTACTTGGAAGTTTATCTTATCCTTCAGTGCTATAGAAAGAAAAGAATAAAGAATTTACATAGCACTTTAGAATCCTCAGAAACATCCAATGTGCTTCACATGCAAGGAATTATTGTGAAGTGCATGACTGTTATTATGTAAGGAAACACTGAAACCAATTTGTGGACAGCAAGATCCCAGCAATAAGATAAATAATCATAATCTATTGGGTGGTGTTAGTTGAGTGAAGAATGGTGATCAGACAGCAGAAGAATTCCTTTTTCTTCTTCAAATAGTGGCATGGGATCTGGATCACAGGAACAGATGGATGGTGTCTTGGTTCAAGATATCATCTGAAAATTAGCACCTTCAACAATACAGCAATCCTTTACCACAACACTGAAGTGTCCACCTGACTTATGTGCTCTAGTCATCGACTTGAACTAAGCTGACAGATAGAGAGGAATGCCCTAAGGCAGTTATATTACTAGCTACTGAGAAGCCTTTCAAAGTGACAAGGAAGTATCTTTTAACACGCTCGACTGAGTTTGATTTGGACATTTTTGTTGCATTCAAACCATTTAGAAATTATCAGCAATGGTCTTCGCGAATGGATTGCTCTAGGACCCATTCTACTCAAGACAGGAGACCAGCAAAGGATACTTCTTATCCTTAAATATTCTCCCTTGACCTTAGTGGTTAGAGTGACCAGTGAAATTAATTTAGTGATCAAAGGGAAAAGAGGCGCTGAGTGTTTGGTTATAGTTGTACAATAATTCTTATCCTTAAATATTGAGGGTTGCACCAGGCACACAGTCACCAATGTTCTGTCAGTCCTCTGAGAGACTCCAAGGGGTAGAAATTGGTCCTCATTGCACCAATTTTCCAGGAACAATTTTATAACCTCACCAGAATGGGAATGGTGACTGCCATGAAATGTGCACTCATCATTATGTAATGTATCAAGTGTTCCTTTCATCACCTCTTCCTACCTACTCATGCATTCCTTCACCTTATTTGCACCTTCCCATGGGTGCCCATTTTCAGCACCTCTATTGCTCAGCACCATCTCCTCCAGCATGAGAATGTCCAGCTAAACCTGCTTCTAACTCCTTCCATGATCAGCACATGAATGTTGCATCTTTCTGTCTTCACAAATCCAAACCAAGGCCCCCTCTTCCCTCTCAGCTGGATGTAAAAGACCCATGGCACAATTCAAAGATGATAAGAGGCATTCTCCCTGGTGTCCTAGCCATTATTTATCCATCAACCAAGATCACCAAGATTAGATTATTTGGTCATTATCTCATTTCTGTTTGTGGGACCTTGTATGCAAATTGGCTGCTGTATTTTCTGCATCGCAACAGGAACTACACTTCAAAAATACTTATTTGGCACCAAAGTATTTTGGGACATCCTGAGGTCATGATAGGTGCTATATAAATGCAGGCTATTTCTTTCTTTATTGAGACAGGATAGGGTGATTCAAGGTGTCAATGTCACATAATCAATGCATGCTTCTGTTTTTGTAGGAGAAGTAGCATATGACAGGAGGTAGCTGTCACAACGAGACTGCTGCCCAGCATGCTGCTAACTCCGTTCAAGAGGGAGTTAGGTATGGCCGTTACGATTAAGGGGATCAAGGGGTATGGAGAGAAAGCAGGAAAGGGATACTGAGGGAATGATCAGCCATGATCTTATTGAATGGTGGTGCAGGCTCGAAGGGCCGAATGGCCTACTCCTGCACCTATTTTCTATGTCTATGTTTCTATGTTCAAGCAGTGGACCTTCAATTTCAGAACTGGAACTTCAAGGGTGGCAGAAGATGGAGAAGCAGGAGGCATGATCACAGCTCGCAACTTGTAGACACCAAGCCTTCCTTTACACTCCATCCTATTCAGTCACAGAATCACTGACATGCCAGCTCTTTCGCAAAGGCTGCTTGTCAATGTTATTATAAAGATGTGCACCTTAACACTTTTCCTCCTTCTATGTCCACAGGTATGTCAGAATAAGCTGGATGAGGGCCTTCATATTTGGACCCTTCCAGCACCTAACCTGGTACCTCATCACTCAATCTCACTCTGCCACGCACCAGCACAGATCCATCCATCCATCCACCAGGGAATTTAGACATTCAGTTTGAGGACAACACATTGAGTTAACCTGTATCAAGTTCTGTGAAATGGCAGTTGTAGCAGACAAGAACGACCTGCTCTGGTCCCTCAAGATCCTCAGTCTCACCTTGTTGCTGTTTTTCTGAGAGCTTTTTGTTATGTATGTAAACCTGTGATTAACATGTCTAACCACCAGAGGGCTTATCCCCTGGAGTCACAAGGGATCCCACAATCCCTTGGGAGCACCTGTATATAAGGAGGCCTCACAGGCTGGAGAGGCACTCTGAGATCTGTAATAAAGGACTACAGTCACACTTACTTTGAGCTTGCAGTATCTAGTCTGACTCTTTATTCAAGACATAACAACTGGCAACGAGATTCGGATGACCAACCCCAACGCAACAATGCAGAGAACTGTGGGCATCCTGGAGAAATTTTCGGAGGGAGATGATTGGGAAACCTTCGTGGAGCGACTCGACCAATACTGTGTGGCCAATGAGCTGGAAGGAGAAGGGAATGCTGCCAAACGAAGGACGATCCTCCTCACCGTTTGCGGGGCACCAACGTATGGCCTCATGAAAAACCTGCTCGCTCCAGCAAAACCAGCAAAACAAGTCGTACGATGAGTCGTGCACACTGGTCCGGGAGCATCTAAACCCGAAGGAAAGCGTTCTGATGGTGAGGTATTGGTTCTACACGTACAAGAAGTCTGAAGGCCAGGAAGTGGCGAGCTACGTTGCCGAGCTAAAGCGCCTTGCAGGACATTGCAAATTTGAAGGACACTTGGAGCATATGCTCAAGGACTTCTTTGGACTTGGCATTGGCCATGAAGTAATACTTCGCAAACATTTAGACTGTAGAGACCCCAACCTTGAGCAAAGCCATAGTAATAGCCCAGGCGTTTATCTCCACCAGTGACAATACCAAACAAATTTCCCAGCACACTAGTGCTGCTGCAAGTACTGTGAACAAAATAACATTCTTTTCGAATTGAAATGCACATGTCAGGACTTACACGCCTGTCGCTGCATGTCCATAGATGACCAGAGTCCGCCATCAAGGGTGGTGATTACAAGGTAATTAAGACCTTGTTGGTGCTGCGGGGGTGATCAAAGGATACGTTTGCAAGGACTGTGGAACATTGGGACACCTCCAACATATGTGCAGACGAGTTGCAAACTCTGCTAATCTGGCAAACCAACATGTTGCAGAGGAGGACAGATCCACGGTGGATCATGATGAACCAGAGCCTCAGACTGAGGAGGCAGAGATATATGGGGTGCACACATTTACCATCGATAATGCTGAAGGTTGAATTAAATGGACTCCCGGTGTCCATGGAGCTGGACACGGGCACAAGCCAGTCCATAATGAGTAAAAAGACTCTCAATAAGCTGTGGTGCAACAAGGTTTCAAGGCCAGTCCTGACTCCCATTCGTACCAAACTTACAACGTACACAAAGGAACTAATTCCCGTAATTGGCAGTGCTACCGTAAAGGTCTCCTACGATGGAGCGGTGCACTATTTACCACTCTGGGTGGTACCAGGCGATGGCCCCACGCTATTCGGCAGGAGCTGGCTGGGAAAGATACGCTGGAACTGGGATGCGTCTGAGCGCTTTCGTCCGTTGACGACACCTCATTTGCCCAGGTCCTAAGCGAGTTCCCTGCGCTGTTCGAACCAGGTATCGGGAAGCTCCAAGGAGCGAAAGTGCAGATCCATTTGATTCCGGGGGCGCGAACCATCCATCACAAGGCGAGAGCGGTACTTTACATGATGGAGAGAGAGGGTGGAGATCGAGTTGGACAGGCTGCAACGAGAGGGCATCATTTTGCCGATAGAATTCAATGAGTGGGCCAGTCCAATTGTTCCAGTCCTCAAGGGAGATGGCACCATCAAAATCTGTGGTGATTACAAAGTAACTATCAATCGTTTCTCACTGCAGGATCAATACCTGCTACCAAAGGCAGATGACCTATTTGTGATGCTGGCGGGAGGGAAAACGTTCACGAAGCTGGACTTGACCTCGGCCTAAATGATACAGGAGCTGGAGGAATCTTCGAAAGGCCTCACCTGCATCAACATGCACAAAGGTCTTTTCATTTACAACAGATGCCTGTTTTGGATTCGATCGGCCGCGGCGATATTCCAGAGGAACATGAAAAGCTTGCTGAAGTCAGTCCCACGCACCGTGGTCTTCCAGGACGACATCTTGGTTACAAGTCGGGACACCATCGAGCATCTGCAGAACATGGAGGAGGTTCTTAGTTGGCTTAATCATGTGGGGCTCAGGCTAAAACGCTCGAAGTGCGTTTTCCTGGCACCTGAAGTGGAGTTCCTGGGGAGAAGAATTGCGGCGGATGGCATCAGGCCCACCCATTCGAAGATGGAGGCAATTAAAAATGCACCAAGACCACAGAACGTGACGGAGCTGCGGTCGTTTCTAGGACTCCTGAACTATTTTGGTAACTTCTTACCGGGTCTTAGCACATTGTTAGAACCCCTGCACTCTTTACTTTCGAAAGGAGATGAATGGGTGTGGGGTAAAAGCCAAGAAAATGCCTTTGAGAAATCTAGAAAGCTGTTATGTTCAAACAAATTGCTTGTGTTGTACGATCCATGTAAACGTTTGGTACGAGCATGTGATGCGTCGTTGTACGGGGTCGGGTGCGTACTGCAACAAGCTAATGAATTTGGGAAATTGCAACCAGTTGCTTATGCATCCAGAAGTCTGTCTAAGGCCGAGAGGGCCTACAGTATGATCAAAAAAGAAGCGTCAGCGTGTGTTTACGAGGTAAAGAAAATGCATCAATATCTGTTCGAGCTCAAATTTGAATTGGAAACCGACCGTAAGCCATTTATATCCCTCTTTTCTGAAAATAAGGGGATAAATACGAATGCATCGGCCCGCATCCGGAGATGGGCTTGCACGTTGTCCACATACAACTAGGCCATCCACCACAGGCCAGGCACAGAAAACTGTGCCGATGCTCTCAATAGGCTACAATTGCCCACCACCGGGGTGGAGATGGCACAGCCCGTAGATCTAGTTATGGTAATGGAAGCATTCGAGAGTTAGCAATCACCTATTACCACCCAACAGATTAGAACCTGGATGAGCCAGGACCCCTTAATGTCCTTAGTAAAAAAACTGTGTGCTCCACAGGAGTTGATCTAGTGTCCCGTTAGAGATGCAGGAAGAAATAAAGCCGTACCAGCGGCGCAAAGATGAAATGTACAGGCAGACTGCCTCCTATGGGGTAATCGGGTAGTTGTGCCAAAAAGGGGCAGGGACATTTTCATTAGTGATCTCCGCAGTACCCACCCAGGCATTGTAATGCTGAAAGCGATAGCCAGATCCCACGTGTGGTGGCCCGGTATCGATGCAGACTTAGAGTATTGTGTACACAAATGTAATACATGTTCCCAGTTAAGAACTGCACCCAGGGAGGCGCCATTAAGTTTATGGTCTTGACTCTCCAAATCGTGGTCTAGGGTTCATGTCGACTATGCAGGCCCATTCTTGGGAAAAATGTTTTTAGTGGTTGTAGATACGTACTCCAAGTGGATTGAATGTGTGATAATGTCGGGAAGCACATCCGCTGCCACCATTGAAAGTCTACAGGCCATGTTTGCCATGCACGGCCTGCCTGATGTCCTTGTAAGTGACAATGGGCCATGCTTTACCAGTGCCGAATTCAAGGAATTCATGACCCGCAATGGGGTCAAACATGTCACGTCTGCCCCGTTTAAGCCAGTGTCCAACGGTCAGGCAGAATGAGCAGTTCAAACAATCAAGTAGAGCTTGAAAAGGGTATCTGAAGGCTCACTGCAGACTTGCTTATCCTGAGTCCTGCTTAGTTACCGCACAAGACCCCACTCGCTCACCGGGGTCCCTCTCGCTGAACTGCTCATGAAAAGGGCACTTAAGACAAGGCTCTCGTTAGTCAATCCTGATCTACATGAACAGGTAGAGAGCAGGCGGCTTCAACAGAATACATATCATGATCACGCAAATGTGTCACGAGAAATTGAAGTAAATGATCCTGTATTTGAGTTGAACTATGGACAAGGTCCAAGTGGATTGCTGGCACTGTTTTGGCCAAAGAGGGGAGTAGGGTGTTTGTGGTCAAACTCGCAAATGGACTCACCTGCAGAAAACACTTGGACCAAACCAAACTCAGATTTACGGACTATCCAGAACAACCCACAATAGACTCTACCTTTTTCGACCCTCCAACATACACACAAGTGTCAACCGACCCAGCAGTTGACCACGAAGCAGAACCCATCACCCCCAGCAGTTCAGCAAAGCCAGCTGCGCAGCAGCCCAGCGAAGGCCCAACAAACGACTCACCAACACCAGCATTTGCACCAAGACGATCGACCAGGGAAAGGAAGGCCTCAGATCGACTCACATTGTAAATAGTTACACTATTGACTTTGGGGGGGGCGGGGGAGTGTTGTTATGTATGTAAACCTGTGATTAACATGTCTAATCACCAGAGGGCTTATCCCCTGGAGTCACAAGGGATCCCACAATCCCTTGGGAGCACCTGTATATAAGGAGGCCTCACAGGCTGGAGAGGCACTCTGAGATCTGTAATAAAGGACTACGGTCACACTTACTTTGAGCTTGCAGTATCTAGTCTGACTCTTTATTCAAGACATAACACTTTTGATTCAGCTACTCCATGTAGCTGCCTTTATAAGTTGCGATGTTATGGAAAATGCAGCAGGTATGATGTTGTGGGAAACTGTAGGATGCCTCAGATCTGTCAAAGCACCAGAAGCACGACTTCACCTTGCCTATGGCATGCTTAATATTGCATCTGATGGAGGCATGTGTCTCATTTTACCTCTGCTAGGCTTGTGTGAGAGATGCCACAGAGGGGTCATAATCCAAGGTAGTAGTGAATGTCCTTGGTCTGCTTGGATTCAACTTCTGACTTGCTGTGTATCAATAAATAGTGGTGGACTGACAGAAAATGAAGGCATCATGCCTGCTGCCTGGGAATTGGGCATAGACCTGCAGTATCTGGTTCAGATAGTCACACATAAGCAGAACACTGATGGTGGGGAGACCTTCCTGATTCATATATGGCATTCACCTCTCTGCAAGGATAGTGATATATGGGTAACATTAATAACATCCCAGATTTAAATTAATCCTGTGATAGAAACCTCAGGCACAGGTCTGTTGCTCCTTGGTGTCCAATAGGAAAATGATGCACTTGTTTGCTCTAGCAAATGGTAGTTTTATGCATGATGCACTGCAGGCTGATTGATGTTGCTGATGTCAAGCAATGTAAACAAGATTCTGCCAGGCTGGAACCTGAACTGCAGATACTGGTCTCAGACCAGTAGCTGCAGTGTAAATGCAGCCTGACGTATTACAAATTGCCTATTCCACTAAAAAAAAAGGATCTTTAAGCACTCAGGTGTAATAACCCAACAGTTAACCAAATCTTTTTGATTAAAATGAACTGTAAACAGCCAGGTACAGAGTGAGACAGGCATGAAAATCACTTTGTTATCATGTCACTAACTGAATGAGATGGTAATGCACACCCAATACTTATTTCCTTCTTACAGTTGAAGGCAACTGTAAAGTCCTGTCCCCTCAGTACAGATTCACATGAGGCATGTAGTGAAGTCAAGGTCACTCTGGACCTGCACCTTTATTTCACAGCTCTGGAATGCTGCACTTGCCTGAGACCTGTCCTTATATACCTGTCTCTTGCAAGTGCACCCCTGGTGGTAAGGTATGCTGGTGGTTACAGGTCATATCTTATTACAGTCATGTATAGCATGTTAGGATACAGTTGTATATAATAATGTAAGATACATGACAGCAACTTAAAATAATTAGGCCCCAAATTTGAAGGTTTACAGAAAATATAATCACTGGAGGGCTGATTTTTCTATAACTGCAGCAATGGTGAGGGGCAGAGAAACTAAGTGGAGTCTGTTTTACTGGCTCCCTGCTAGCTGATGCCACTTCTGCGATTTCCCGTCAGAATGCAATCAGGCGTATAATAGGCCAGCCAAAATATGGGTGGCCGTATCATTATGGTACACAAAGCACTCGGCAAAGCGGGAGATTTTTTTTCAATTTAACATTTTAAGGCCTTCTACCGAACTGGTGGTAAAATTATACTGCAGCAGATGCCACGGCTGTTTTCCTTCCCCACCCAAAGCAGGCAGATGACAGGAACTCTGCTGATAGACCATTGATATTAAGACTCTGACGCTAGGAGATTGGCTCGGAACAGGGGCATAGGCATGGGGCAGACGAAAGTTCCGTCCTACCAAAGAACTGTATCGCCTATGGGCCCAGAAGAAAATCTGCCCCAGAAACTCTTGCAAAGTGTGAGATACTTACAAGTTTTTACAGATTATTTTGTAACAATTGCTCCCCCCCCCCCCATCCCCAACCCCCACCCCCAACTAAATAAACACACATGCACATACACTCCATGAACATAATCAAAAGAACTGGACACTCAGTGAGATATTTTTCATAAACCGCAGGCCTCTGTCATATAGTTACAAAATAATAATGTTCAATGCCATAAAATAAGATCCCGCTTTTAATTATATGACAGTTGAAAAAATCTTTTCTCAAAGATGGTTAGTGTTCAATATGGGGTGAATATTTATTACATTTTTTCTCACAGCAAAAATTATCTTGTGAAGTTTACTTCTAAATTTTATTTTGCCCTTTCATTATTTTAGGTTTTAGGTAAATGAGATTTAGAACTCTGCTTCACTCTATTTCATTTTGTTGATGTTATTTTCTAAACATGATCGGTGTGCAGTTTGAAATCAAAACATATAAAAGCAAGAAGCAAGAGAGGCAGTTGATTAACTGGTTAAAGTCAAATTTTCTCCATGGATAGCTCTGTTCTTGGCAGACAGCTGTATATACCAATTAAATATGGACATCAACTTGCATTTACGGGACAAGCTCCTGCTTTTACAGACTGTGGTGCTGTAAGAAAAATAGCCCGTAATATTAAAATAAGACAAAAAGCATCATGTCATTGATCTCCGAGGACAGTTTTTGTTTGCAATTCAGAAGCCATACTCAAACATCTCATCCTGTACTCCCTGCTCATCTCACAATCAGAGCTTCTTAGCTTACATGTCAAGGCGTGAATGCATTCATCCGAGTTACAATCTCTGTCCTTGTCTTTGACTGTCACATGGGCTAGCACAGTCCTGGCACGCAGTAACATTCAGTTGGCTCATGGGAAGTGACTGAGCTAGCTCTTTTCTGCTCAAGTTCAGCCCAGCAGGGTAGCCCTTCCTATTACTGTGCACTGGTCCTTCTAAGAAGAAAATAACAAATGACGGAAGGGCCACTGTTTTGCCTCTAAACTCACATGTCAACTTGGTTGACATGCTTTATGTAAATGATGCACAAAATTTACGTTTGGATTATATAGAAACATTTGACATCAAGAGAGAAAGTTTCAGACATTTCATTATGAATGAATAACTTCATTATCAGCAGTATAGGATATATACTTCCCATTCTAACTGAGAAGCACATGTACAAAAAATATCCACTTCTCTATAACACTCCTACTGGGAATCACTAAGCATCATGTAGTATATCACTTTGGTTTTCTTATCTTTTTAAAACTGAAATCTCTAATAAAACAAAGTAAAAACAATGTCGTTGTAGTGTTGCAATATCACTGATTATCTTATTATCCCTTGTGGATTTATTATCTCAATATCTGAAATTCTATTTTTTGCAACATGGTCTCCAAATGGTAATAAAAATTCCAAAGTGCAATACATTTATTTCTCTTGATTTAGCCAACATCCCACAAATCACCTTGGGGAATTAACACAACATTGTATCAAATTAAAACAAAACAAAGCAAACTACTTGAAAAATAGAAATTCTAAACTATTTTAAGTTCTATCCACTTAAATATTCAGTTTATTTATGGTGTAGTTTTTTTTTATATATTGGAAAACTGTGGCTCTATTGTAAGTCATAATAAAGAAGATAGTGACAGTCTATGGGAAAACTTAGGGTGAAACTGGTTTGGGGCAGTACCACAAAATGGACAATAGCGAATCGGCAGCCTTTTTTACACCCGCCCGATTTTCATTTCTTAATTCTCTAATCCTAAATTATTAAAGGTAAAATGTTCCTGGATTTCTGCGGAGCTCTGCTGAATTCAACTATATATTTTTTAGAAAGATAATGCTATCACTGATAAGATGTATCGTGCAGCGAATTCCTGTCAAGTTTCTTATATTGCTCTTAAGTACAACATAAAATATTCATATTTTTAAAGTTTGTAATGTTAACTCAGTGGTAGGTTTGTGAAACCAATGTTGAAGTAAATTGAGGCAAACCAATATTAGCACACTGAGAATAGAATAGAATCATAGAAATTTACAGCACAGAAGGAGGCCATTTCGGCCCATTGTGTCCATGCCGACCAACAAGAGGCGATCCAGCCTAATCCCACTTTCCAGCTCCAGGTCCGTAGCCCTGCAGGTTACAGCACTTCAAGTGAACATCCAAGTACTTTTTAAATGAGGTGAGGGTTTCTGCCTCTACCACCCTTTCAGGCAGTGAGTTCCAGACCCCACAACCCTCTGGGTGAAGAAATTTCCCCTCAAATCCCCTCTAAACCTTCTACCAATTACTTTAAATTTATGCCCCCTGATTATTGACCCCTCTGTTAAGGGAAATAGGCCCTTTCTATTCACTATATCTCGGCCCTCATAATTTTATACACCTCAATGAGGTCTCCCCTCAGCCTCCTCTGTTCCAAAGGAAACAAATCCAGCCGATCCAATCTGTCCTCATAGCTAAGATTCGCCACTCCTGGCAATATCCTCGTAAATCTTCTCTGTATCCTCTCCAGTGCAATCACATCCTTCCTATAATGTGGTGACCAAAACTGCACGCAGTACTCCAGTTGTGGCCTAACCAGTGTTTTATACAGTTCAAGCTTAACCCTCCTGCTCTTGTATTTTATAGAAACATAGAAAATAGGTGCAGGAGTAGGCCATTCGGCCCTTCTAGCCTGCACCGCCATTCAATGAGTTCATGGCTGAACATTCAACTTCAGTACCCCATTCCTGCTTTCTCGCCATACCCCTTGATCCCCCTAGCAGTAAGGACCTCATCTAACTCCTTTTTGAATATATTTAGTGAATTGGCCTCAACAACTTTCTGTGGTAGAGAATTCCACAGGTTCACCACTCTCTGGGTGAAGAAGTTCCTCCGCATCTCGGTCCTAAATGGCTTACCCCTTATCCTTAGACTGTGACCCCTGGTTCTGGACTTCCCCAACATTGGGAACATTCTTCCTGCATCTAACCTGTCTAACCCCGTCAGAATTTTATATGTTTCTATGAGGTCCCCTCTCATTCTTCTGAACTCCAGTGAATACAAGCCCAGTTGATCCAGTCTTTCTTGATAGGTCAGTCCCGCCATCCCGGGAATCAGTCTGGTGAACCTTCGCTGCACTCCCTCAATAGCAAGAATGTCCTTCCTCAGGTTAGGAGACCAAAACTGTACACAATACTCCAGGTGTGGCCTCACCAATGCCCCAGCTAATAAAGGCAAGCATTCTGTATGCCTCCTAAACCACCTAATCTACATGGCCTGCTACCTTCAGGGATCTGTGGACATGCACTCCAAGGTCCCTCTGTTCCTCTACACTTCTCAGTATCCTACCATTTAATGTGTATTCCCTTTCCTTGTTATCCCTCCCCAAATGCATTACCTCACAATTCTCTGGATTAAATTCCATTTGCCACTGTTCTGCCCACCTGACCAGTTGATTGATATCTTTCCTGCACTCTACAGCTTTCTTCTTCATTATCAACCACACAGCCGATTTTAGTATCATCTGTAAACTTCTTAAATCATACCCCCTATATTCAAGTCTCGATCATTGATGTATAACCACAAAATGTACATCACTTGAATGTGATGCAAAGTATAAAGTGTGATTAAGAATACTGTGACTGGGATTATTTCCCTTTTATTACTGCTATGAATCTCCCAGATCAGTACAATTGTATTGGCACACTTGTGTGTAGAAATGAAAGAACAAGACCAGCATTCCTTTCCATATTGTACTTCATGGCAACTTTTCAGAACATTGTAATTTAGTCTGTTTATTTGGAATCATGAACTCAAATGCTCACACTGCTTTATATAGGTCAGAGAAAGTTGTGATCAAACTGTACAGTGTTTTGGACAGATTGCATCTTGAGTAATGTGTCCAGTTCTGAGCTAGAGGCAGCACAAAGAAGAGTCACAAGGCTGATCCTTGGTCTCAAAGGTCTGACCTATGAAGAAGGACTCCAGAAACGTGGGCTTTTCAGCTTATAAAGATGTCTGAGAAGTGGTCTTATTGAGGTCTACAAAAGAGTTAATAATATACAAAAGATAAATCTGGAATATTACTTTCAAGTGCAAGAGTAGAACCAAGCGACACAGGTTTAAACTAGTAAAAGACAAATGTAAGAATGATATCAGGACTGATATCACATAAAGAGTGATCAACATGGAATGGACTCACAGATTCCATGGGTATTTGAGACAAAACTCATGGAATCATTTCAGAAACAATTAATGCTGGATTTTCCAAGGGGTCAGCAGGCGCGATCCGTGGTCAGTCAGGTGGGAAAATGACTTTCTCCCCCGAGTCAGGACCCTGCTGGGAACCTGGCACCATGTGCCTTTCCCCAATGTCAGGTCTGTCAGCGCTGAGCAGACCCGACACACAGCAGTGGGTTCACAGGGGGGAACCCAATTCAGGTAATTAGTGGCTTTCTTAGAGTCACTGAAGACTGAATTTCAACCCACCTTCTGCATTTACCAGCTCATCCACAGAGTCCTCGCCACTCGGGGATCATGTCTGTCAAGCTGAGGTGGGAGTTCAGTGACCATTGAATTAACTGTTGAGTTGACAGCTTCAAAGGTACAGTAAAAGCTCCCACCTTACAGAGATGTCTTCCCTCAGTCATAAATTCTTCCTCATGGCAGTTCTACAACAGATTCATCATGCTGCAAGTCTTTATACAAGTCTCCTTCTAGTCTGACCTCATTATATCTCTCACTATTGACAGATTTCTTCTGTCATCTCCACTTCACTTGCTGTCTATTCCTTCAGCATTGGTGCCCTTTATACTCTCTCACCTTGGTCTTCAGAATCCTATAGATCAGCCCCAACACCAGCAGCACCAGGCACACCAGCAGCACCAACAACAACACTATCAACCTTCTCTGCAATCACCTGATGCTGCAAAGGACACAGGGCAACAGCACCTGACCACATTGCTGCCCGGGAGCCCAGGGATGGTCTCACCATTTACTTCACTTAACACTGTGCACACTGGCTGGTACATGATGTGCCATGTTGGCACTACCCCACACCAATACCATAAAGCATCCCTACAATGCCAAAGCCATTCCTTTCACACTCATCACCATTGCAGGGTGTACCGTTATGTTTCACCATTCACTGCAATTCACGAAGCCACTTCCAAAGGTGCACACAAATCTGACCAAGAACACAAAGTGTTGAAAATAAAGGTTTCAATATTTGACACCACATTAACAACAGCAACAACAACTTTTATTTATATAGCACCTTTAACATAGTAAAGTGTCCCAAGGCGCTTCACAGCAGTGTTACAAGACAAAACAGATAACATTAACATAAACATTTTATGAACATTGGATAAAATATCCAATTGCCTACCCTTGTGTGTTGTTAGTTGATATGATTAGACTAGGAGTGGACTAGGATGAGGGTGAGTGTGAGAGGTGGCTAGTGAGATGGCAATGTGCTAATATAGATAGAGAGAGAGAGAGATGGATGGAGGTGCAAGGTAAGTTGGTGTGAGTAAGGATATACAGGAGTAGGGTAGGGAATGCAGAGTGATGGGGATGTGATGAGAGGGACAGCAGGATGAGGTTGAGTGTGGCTTTGTACTAACATTTTGTGATCTACTGAGATTATTGAAATAAGAACATAAGAACATAAGAAATAGGAGCAGGAATAGGCCATTTGGCCCCTCGAGCCTACTCCGCAATTCAATAAGAAATGTTTGCGGCACTGCAGCCAGGTCCTCCTGATCACATCCTAGCTTGTTCCCTCATGTGCAATGTGCAACCAGGCTATGTTGATCTCCTGGAGAGGTCTCTTCAGCCCATGGGAAGGGAAGAGGACCTCCCTGCATTCTGTGACTTCCTCCATAAGCATATGAAGGGAGTCATGGGAGAGCCTGGGTGCAGCCCTGCACCTCTGTGCAGTGATTGTTCAGTGTTTGCAGCACCTCAATGCTGTAGAACACTGACAGCACAAATGTCAAAATAAAGATGGCCATGGGCTCTTTGAGGAAACTGGCTGATGACGCGTCATCAAATGATGTCACCAAACCTGCTTCCTCTAATTGGCCTGGAAAAGTGCTGAGCCCAATCTTGGGAAATTCATTTCAGAGGCCGGGATGGAGACAGCAGCGAGGCGGGACCCACCATCTATGTCGCCCGCCATGGACCCGCTGAGGTCAGAAAAATCGTGGCCTTAGATACTGCAATGGCAGGTCTGTTGGGTCTTCTGGATGGATGAATTACATAGGCCAAATGGGTCTCCCTCATCAGTAATTGTCCTGTGACTTATGATTCATTTGTCATAGTAATAACAGTGGCAATCAAAATATTATGAATATAAGAACATGGGAACAGGAATAAGCCATTCGCAATCTGGCTTTGCTAAATGTTAAGTACTGCATGGGCTAACCATGCTTTGGTTCCTGGGGATGTCACCGTCAGCTACGCTTCAGTTGATGTAATGTGCTATCATTAATTGTGGTCTTTCAAATGAGCCTGCTGCCTGCGCTGTGTGAGCCTACTCGTGCCACCCACCCTGCCCCCTCCTCTGCTGCTAACCATTTGTCTGTTCTGTTATATTTTTCAGAACCTGAGGCCAACCCTGACGATGCAGAAGAAGATTCAGATGAGGATGAGCCTGAAGAGGAGAACATCTTCCAATCCCACCCTCCAGACCAAGAGTATGGGGGTGAGGGGGAGGGGGAGGGGGAGGGGATGGAGATGGATGAAGCTCCCACTGTTTTACTGATTTTGGAGGAGGTGCAGGTGCCGCCCATTGAGGTGCCAGCCCCTTCCGTGACTAGTGGTTTGAGTGTTGGTGGGACATTCCATGGTTTCCTACCGTCAGAGACTGCAGGTCCCAGTGGTGTGGTGCAGCGAGGCACACCCAGGGCCTCACTGTCCGAGGCTGCGGGTCCCAGTGGTGTGGTGCAACGAGGCACACCCAGGGCCCCAGCTTCCAAGGCTGCAGGTCCCAGTGGTAGTGTGCAGCGAGGCACACCCAGGGTGAGGAGAGGAAGGAGAGCTCTACAGCACTCTCCTGAGGTGCAGGATCTAACAGATGATGACAATGAGTGCGGAGAGCATTGACCTTACGCAATCACTCCTGGACACCATCAGTGGGGTGGGTGATAAGGTAGCGGGACTGTCGGCAGAAGTAACAGCAATCACACGAGAAATGGGAATGATGTCCGGAACCATGAGCGAGGGAATATCTCAGTCAGTTGAAAGCATGTCAGTGACCATGAGCGAGGGAATGTCACAGGTAGCTGATGCGCTGTCAGTGAACATCAGGAAGGGAATGTCAGAGATGGTGCAAACACTATCAATGAACATGAAGGAGGGAATTTTGTAGGTAGTTGAGACACTTTTACTCAACATGAGGGAGGGAATGACGCAGATCGTTGAGACACTGTCAGGGCGCATGAGGATGGCATGTTGGAGTTAGCTGCTGCAATAAGGGAACACACCCAGACCCCACGCCCATTGATAGAATCAACTGCCACTCCCACTCCAATCTCAACACCAATCTCTGAAGAGCCCTAAACCAGGCCTTCCATGTTGCCGCCTGCCCCCCCTCCCCCCGTCCCCCCACCCTCAACAGGTGCGCACAACCCGAGATCGTAGAAAGAATAAGCTTGGTACCAACCCCAGAAACACTGCGCCACCGCCTGCGGGCAAGGGTGATGGAGTCACCAAGAACAAGCACAGCGGGCGGTCTTAGAGTAAGGTAGAGGAGAGATGGGTGCAGCCTTTGTTTGCTGCTGCTGTTGGTGTTGCTGTTATTATTATTGTTGTTACTGCTATTCTCAACTTAAAAGTTTTTTGTAAATTATGTAAATGTACAAGTTTGAAAGTTAGTAAGTCATCTTAAAATTTTTAAGTGATCTTAAAGTTTGTAAGTGATTGTAACTGTAAACTTTAAAGTTTGATACAAGAATAATTTTATTAAAGTTAAGTTAAGTACAAAGAACTGTTTGTTAAACTTTTGAATAAAATATATTTTACATTAAAACTGAACCATTTTCATTATTTGTTCCATTATTAACACAACTTTTGGAACTCAAGAAGAATAATTTCCATCATTTGTTCCATTAACACAACACAACATTATAGAACAGGTCCGAACAGTAAACATGGTCTATGTGGAATAGTTGCCACTGAGCCTTCAGGCAGAAAAACGTTCATGGATGAGTTGCTGGCGCAAGGCTCGAGCAATCGTTAAAGGTGCACTATGGCCCACCCTCCTCCGCCGTCATGCTCCGGGTTCAGGTACTTGCATGGCTTCCTCGTCCTCATCCTCATCCTCCTGCTCGTCATCTTCCTCATTGTTATCATCAGCCACTCCCACCGCAGGTGGGTTTTCTACGACCAGGTGCTGCTGCCTCATGATGGCTAGATTATGCAGCATGCAGCACACAACAGTGAACTGACCGACAATCTCAGGGGAGTACAGCAAGTAGCCTCCGGAATAGTCCAGGCATCGGAAATGCTGTTTCAAGATGCCAACGGTCCTCTTTATGATGCTGCGCGTCGCAATGTGCGACATGTTGTATTCTCGGTCATCTTTCATCTGGGTTAGGCGTAGGGGCGTCATGAGCCAGGTGGCGAGGCCGTACCCTTTGTCTCCCAGTAGCCAGCTCTGCCCTTCTGGCTGCTGCTGAAACATGGCAGATATAACACTCTTGCGTAATATGAATGCATCATGGGTGCTCCCAGAGTATCTTTCAACGGCTGACATGATGCGATGCATGTCGTCACATACAAGCTGTACATTAATGGAGTGGAAGCCTTTTCTGTTCATATACATCTCTGAATCCTCCAAAGGTGCTTGCAAGGCAATGTGGGTACAATCAATGCAGCCCTGTACCTTTGGGAAGCCAGCAATCCTGGAGAAGCCCACAGCCCTGTCACGCATTGCCTGGGCGGTCATGGGGAATTTTATGTAGTCATTTCTCTGGGCATATAATGCAGCAAAATGCAGACATGTGTTGCATGTTGAGAGATGGCGCACATGTCCCCAACTGTAGCTTGCAACGATCCAGAGGCACAGAATGAAAGTGCAGCTGTAACCTTCACCAACTGACAAAGCAGTCCTCCTGATGCTTTTAGGTTGCAGGTCTGATTTCACCAACTCACAGATCTCAGTTACAAATTCTTTGCAGAAAAGCAGCTTTCTGATACAGCCTGCATCACTCAGGTGCAGGTACGAACGCCTGTCTTGATATACCCAAGGTGGGTAAGGCATCCTGCTCAGCACCCTATGGGCTCTGAGGTTCCCATACAATGACATCGAATCATTTGTCTCCTCCATAGCACCATGATGCAGAAGGCTCGCAAAAGGTATGGCATTGTCAGTATTGCCCCCACAGTTACATTTGACCTTTGCAAGAAGCTGAAAACGGTAGGAAGGCATGCAAGACAGTTTCTTTGTTATCTCCCCGCAAGGTCTGTATGGACCACACCCAGGTCTCAGCAGTCATGTGACTTCTCCCCCCTGGGCTCATTACAGTTTTGTGACTTCGCCTCCCCCTCAACCCCCAGGCTCATTGCAGTCTTGTGACTTCTTCCCCGCCCGCCAGGGCTCATTTGCTGCCCAGTACAGTCTTCCGATCACGACCACACCCCCACCTCCTCCGGGCTTGTTTTGCAGCCAAGCCTGGGCATGGGACCGATTCTGCCGGCCGATGCTGCGACCCTCCAGCCCTGTTTGAAGACGCTTGGTGGTGGCGTGTAGTAAAAAAAAAGAAAACTTCAGAATTCCATCAAACTTCCATGTACTTCTTTGAAAGGTAAAAAAATTTAATCTTTAGTATGGATATTTAAAGTGTTCTTGACTCCCTCCAAAAACTTCGATGAAAAACAATGGCGTCTTTCTGCGCCGATTTCTTAATATGCGCTGCTTTCTGTTAACTCACCAGAAGGTTTTTCGGGAGTGGCCAGTTACGCTGATCTAGCAGAAACATTTTTTGGGCAAACTATGAAAAATGATCAAAACTGGCGCAGACATGAGGGAAACCTATGACGTTAAAAAATCATCATAAACTCAGTTATACTGGTGCTGATTCCTGGGGGAAACTTTGATTTCAATACTTACGCCAAAAAAAATGGTGTGCCCCAAAAAAACGGCGCGAATGACCCGGGAAAATTGAGCTGAATGACACTGATAAACACACCCAAGTGATAACCTTTGTGACTATTTGTGTGGGATCTTTCTTTTCAGGGTGCTTCTACATGGCGCTTCAGCAGAGGTAGAGGCAGCCTCCTCACCTTCCTGCTGCATAGAAAAAATAGATGCAGGAGTAGGCCATTCAGCCATTCGAGCCTGCACCACCATTCAATAAGATCATGGCTGATCATTCCCTCAGTACCCCTTTCCTGCTTTCTCTCCATACCCCTTGATTCCCCTTAGCCGTAAGGGCCATATCTAACTCCCTCTTGAATATATCCAATGAACTGGCATCAACAACTCTCTGCAGCAGGGAATTCCACAGGTTAACAACTCTCTGAGTGAAGAAGTTTCTCCTCATCTCAGTCCTAAATGGCCTACCCCTTATCTTCAGACTATGTCCCCTGGTTCTGGACTTCCGCAACATCGGAAACATTCTACCCGCATCTAACCTGTCCCGTCCCGTCAGAATCTTATATGTTTCTATGAGATCCCCTCTCATCCTTCTAAACTCCAATGTATAAAGGCCCAGTTGATCCAGTCTCTCCTCATATGTCAGTCCTGCCATCCCGGGAATTAGTCTGGTGAACCTTCGCTGCACTCCCTCAATAGCAAGAACGTCCTTCCTCAGATTAGGAGACCAAAACTGAACACAATATTCCAGGTGAGGCCTCACCAAGGCTCTGTACAACTGCAGTAAGGACTCACTGCTCCTATACTCAAATCCCCTAGCTATGAAGGCCAACATACCATTTGCCTTCTTCACCGCCTGCTGTATCTGCATGCCAATTTTCAATGACTGATGAACCATGACACCCAGGTCTTGTTGCACCTCCCCTTTTCCTTATCTGCCGCCATTCAGATAATGTTCTGTCTTCGTGTTTTTGCCCTCAAAATGGATAACCTCACATTTATTCACATTATACTGCATCTGCCATGCATTTGCCCACTTACCAAACCTTTCCAAGTCATCCTGCAGCCTCCTAGCATCCCCCTCACAGCTCACACCGCCATCCAATTTAGTGTCATCTGCAAACTTGGAGATAATACATTCAATTCCTTCATCCAAATCATTGATGTATATTGTAAAGAGCTGGGATCACAGCATTGAGCCCTGCGGCACTCCACCAGTCACTGTCTGCCATTCTGAAAAGGACCCGTTTATCCCGACTCTCTGCTTCCTGTCTGCCAACCAGTTCTCTATCCACATCAGTATATTACCCCCAATGCCATGTGCTTTGATTTTGCACACCAATCTCTTGTGTGGGATCTTGTCAAAAGCCTTTTGAAAGTCCAAATACACCACATCCACTGGCTCTCCCTTGTCCTGTCTACTGGTTACATCCTCAAAAAATTCCAGAAGATTTGCCAAGCATGATTTCCCCTTTATAAATCCATGCTGACTTGGACCGATCCTGTCACTGCTTTCCAAATGTGCTGCTATTTCATCCTTAATAATTGATTCCACATTTTCCCCACTACTGATGTCAGGCTAACCGGTCTATAATTATTTGCTTTCTCTTGCCCTCCCTTTTTAAAAAGTGGTGTTACATTAGCTACCCTCCAGTCCATCGGAACTGATCCAGAGTCAATAGACTATTGAAAAATGATCACCAATGCATCCACTATTTCTAGGGCCACTTACTTAACTATTCTGGGATGCAGACTATCAGGCCCCGGGGATTTATCGGCCTTCAATCCCATCAATTTCCCAAACACAATATCCCGCCTAATAACGATATCCTTCAGTTCCTCCTTCTCACTAGACCCTCGGTCCCCTAGTACATCTGGAAGATTATTTGTGTCTTCCTTCGTGAAGACAGAACCAAAGTATTTATTCAATTTGTCTGCCATTTTTTTGTTCCCCATTATAAATTCGCCTGAATCCGACTGCAAGGGTCCTACATTTGTCTTCACTAATCTTTTTCTCTTCACATATCTATAGAAGCTTTTGCAGTTAGTTTTTATATTCCCGGCAAGCTTCTTCTCGTACTCTATTTTCCCCCTCTTAATTAAACCCTTTGTCCTCCTCTGCTGAATTCTAAATTTCTCCCAGTCCTCAGGTTTGTTGCTTTTTCTAGCCAATTTATATGCCTCTTCCTTGGATTTAACACTATCCTTAATTTATCTTGTTAGCCACGGTTGAGCCAGCTTCCCCTTTTTATTTTTACTCCAAATAGGGATGTACAATTGCTGCAGTTCATCCATGTGATCTTTAAATGTTTACCATGGCCTATCCACCGTCAACCCTTTAAGTATCATTTGCCAGTCTATTCTAGCCAATTCATGCCTCAAACCATTGAAGTTACCTTTCCTTAAGTTCAGGACCCTAATTTCTGAATTAATGTGTCACTCTCCATCTTAATAAAAAATTCTACCATATTATGGTCACTCTTCCCCAAGGGGCCTCGCACAACAAGACTGCTTAGATGTCTTTGGCAGTCGTCGCCTGAGTTTTGGGGACTGTGAAGGCACCGCCAAAATCTGCTCCTCCTGTGACTGTGCAGGGGCAGACTCGGCTATTGCTGTCCGGGGGGAGGCATCTGGGGCTCTGACCGAAGGACTGGCAAGGGGGTGGAAGTTGAAACATTTGGAGCAGAGCTGTCACTTACTCTCACCATCATCCCTCTCATGGGACACACGCACTTCCATGCTAGCAAGAAGCTTGAGAGCACCTTGCTGCACTTCAGTGCATACATTCGGGCCCACATCTATGCTGACATACCGATATTCCTAAAAAGGATATCTATGAGGCTCTGATTTCTCTGCTCCAATAGATGCCCATCTATCCTCCATAGATGACCATCTATTGAGAAGAGAAACCATGTTGTCATTATACTGGCGATGTGATTCCTCCATGCAGGTGGCCATCCTATCCATAGAAGAAGCTATAGTTGCCAGTGACTGCAACATGGTGGTGCTCATGTTGGAGAAGGACTCCCCCATTTTCTGCACACTCATAGTTAGTATAGTTGTAAAATCAGTCACTTGTTCCTGCACTTGTTCCTGCAGCTCGAGGAGCGCCCTCTTCTTGGATGACCCCCAAGGCTTAGTGTCTGCATGCAGCCGAGCAGAGCTAGAAGCCTCCTGCACCCTCCAATGAGGAGTTTACACTGCTGTCACTATCACCACCATCTGCTCTTGCTCACGTGATCTGTGAGACACCAGATGAGACCACTTCTCTATCCAGCGACAGCCACACCGAGGTGTGCATATCTGCATTGGTGCTGGTTGGCGTTCTGTGAGGTGAGGCAGAAGGCTCCTCTGAGGAGTCTTGTTCCTCTTGCTCTTGGACAGTAGGGGGGCTCCTGATGGACCTGTGGGAGAGTAAAGACATGATTTAAATATATGACATCTCAAGTGCAGGCACATACCATTATACACATCATGACCATTCATTTTCTGATCACATAATACCTCATATGAGTGACTGATGAAAGGCATGCGACTGTATGGATAATAATTCTGTCACCAGGTTCTTCTATTGAACCCCTCTCTTCGTCCCCCACTTCCAGAACCTCCACCACACCAGCAATATCAAGTGCTGCCTCCTCCGCGCTTGACAAATGAAAGCTCGACTGAGGGCCTCCTCCCGTTCTCTTCCTCTCTCTCTTATTGTGGGAAATCTTTTCCTGCAAGGAAGCAAAGAAGAGAAGGTTTAAAGAGACTGATGGAACGACCGTCATTAATGGAATGGGATACAGCGTCACACGGAGACTTTGATGGACTGCCGTGGCGATACCAAGATACCTCTTTTTGTGTAGTTATTTGCTTTCATTGCTTAATGATAATGTTGAATGTGAGGGGTGGAAATTAAGATGGAGACCTTATAATGTAAATAGAGAAAGACGGATGGATGAAGGTCTAAGGGATCTTCGGCTAAGTAGCGTTGTGCAGGAATATGGTTGGCAATGCACAGTGTTAGGAATTTGATGACAAGCACAGCATCATTAAGGTAAGTGTAGGTTTATACCTACTTTTCCTGATCTTAGAAGATCGTTAAACCTTTTCTTGCACTGTGCCCAGGTGCAAGGCACTTCTGAATTCGCTGTAATCTCTTCATCGAAATTAAGCCATGCTGATTTAGTCTGTTGGGGAGGCCTCTTCCTGCCATTCACAGGGAAGAGAACCTCCCTACATACCCTCACTCCCTCAACAAGATGATGGAGGGACTTGTCATTAAAACAAGGTTCAGATCTCTGCCTTTCAGACGTCATGGTACAGACCTTGACTCACGAACACAAGCTTCACGGAAAAAAAATTCAACTGTCAGCAAACGGAGTCATAGCACCTTTAAATAAACTGGCAAGAATCGCGTCATCTGGTGATGTCACCAAACCTGCTCCCATTAATTGGAGCGGAAAATGCACAGTGCGGGCCTAATAAGGCCCATTATGGTAAGATCTTATTTTTGGCCAGGATTGCCACAGGAACAGGTTCGTCATCTGCCTTCACCCTGCCCAGGTAGTTGAAATTGAGGCCTTTGTGTGTCAAAATGTTTCCTAACTTCACTCCTGAAAGGTCTGCCTCTAATTTTTAGACTATGCCCCCGAGTCCTAGACTCCCCAACCAGCAGAAATAGTTTCTCTCCATCTATCCTATCAGTTCCCTTTAATATCTTGAAAACTTCGATCAAATCACACCTTAACCTTCCAAATTCCAGGGAATATAACCTAGTTTGTAGAAACTCGCCTCATAATATAACCTTTGGAGTCCAAGTATCATTCTGGTAAATCTACGGTGCACACCGTCCAAGGCCAATATATCCTTCCTAAGGTGTGGTGCCCAGAACTGCACACAGTACTCTGGTGTGGTCTAACTAGGATTTTATATAGCTGCAGCATGACTTCTACCCCCTTGTAAGCTAGTCCTCGAGATATAAAGGCCAGCATTCCATTAGCCTTTTTGATTATTTTCTGTACCTGTTCATGACATTTTAATGATCCATGTACCTGGAGCCCCAAGTCTCTTTGGACCTCCACTGTTTCTCGCTTTTCACCATTTAGAAAGTATTCTGTTCTACCTTTTTAGATCCAAAGTGGATGACCTCACTATTACCTGCATTAAAATCTAATTTGCTTAATCTATTAATATCTCTTTGTAATTTTATGTTTCCATCTACACTGCTAACAATGCTGCCTATCTTTGTGTCATCGGTGAACTTGGACATGAGGCTTTCTATCCCATCGTAGATGGGAGAGGCTAGAACTAGAGGGCACGATCTTAGGACAAGGGGCTGCCCATTTAAAACTGAGAAGAGGAGAAATTTCTTCAGAGGGTTGTAAATCTGTGGAATTCGCTGCCTCAGAGAGCTGTGGAAGCTGAGTCATTGAATAAATTTAAGACAGAGATAGACAGTTTATTAACCGATAAGTGAATAAGGGGTTATGGGGAGCGGGCAGGGAAGTGGACCTGAGTCCATGATCGGATTAGCCATGATTGTATTAAATGGTGGAGCAGGATCAAGGGGCCTAAGCCTGCTCCTATTTCTTATGTTCTTATGTTCTTATTACTCACAGGTGCCTCCTGCCACTCAGCCACTTTCCTAACCAGGTCAATAATTTGCCTTCAATTCCATGACTTCAACTTTAGCTAACAGTGTCTTATGAGGGACTTTATCAAATGCTTCTGCAAGTCTATATAAATAACATCCATAGACATTCCCCTGTCCACTATTTCAGTTACCTCTTGAAAAAATTCAATCAGGTTTAGCAGGCATGACCTACCCTTTACAAATCCATGCTGGCTCTCTCTGATCAGCTGAAAATTTGCACGGTGTTCAGTCACTCTATCCTTAACTATAGACCCCAGTAATTTCCCGACGACAGATATTAGGCTAACTAGTCTATAATTCCTTTGTTTCCCTCTTTCACATTTCTTAAATAGCGGAGTGACATGCGCAATTTTCCAATGTAATGGAACTGTTCCCAAATTGATTCCAATGAATTAATATTTGATTCTTGTGGGCAATGGGAGCAAACACCACACTTGTGCAGTAATAGGTGCTCTTCTGAAGTTGGAGCTGAAGCACATTGTTGAGACAAAGTTGAGGGAGCTTTACTTTGCTTCTGGTTGTTTTATAGCCAGTCGACGAGTGCTTGATGCTGGCACTGGATGCCTGATCAGTGCTAACATTCCACACCCCTCAAAAAAGTACCATCTACGTACATAAATGGAAAAAATATTAAAGAATTATTTAATTTAGGAAGTAACTGTTTGCCTAAACAGATTAACAGTTTTATGCACCCACCGCTCCCCACCACGCACCTTCACGTCTCAGCTGGTTACGAGAGTAAGCAGCTGTGAGCAACGAGAGTGGCGCGGGTATAAGGAGCAGCAGATGCCCAAGATCACCAAGGGCAGCACGGGTATAAGGAGGGGCGGAGGGCCGAGATCACTGAGGGTGGTGAGGGTATAAGGAGGAGCGGAGGCCCCAGATCAGCGAGGGCGGGGAGGGTATAAGGAGGCTATTTGCCCAATTTCTGCCCAACGAATGCCCTTGACACAAAAAATCTGCAAAAGGACATAGACAGGCTAAGTGAGTGGGCAAAAATTTGGCAGATGGAATATAATGTTGGAAAGTGTGAGGTCATGCACTTTGGCAGAAAGAATCAAAGAGCAAGTTATTATTTAAATGGAGAAAGATTGCAAAGTGCTGCAATACAGCAGGACCTGGGGATACTTGTGCATGAAACACAAAAGGTTAGTATGCAGGTACAGCAAGTGATCAGAAAGGCCAATGGAAGCTTGGCCTTTATTACAAAGGGGATGGAGTATAAAAGCAAGAAAGTCTTGCTACAGTTATACAGGGTATTGGTGAGGCCACACCTGGAATACTGTGTAAAGTTTTGGTTTCCATATTTAAGAAAGGATATACTTGCTTTGGAGGCAGTTCAGAGAAGGTTCACTAGGTTGATTCTGGGGATGAGGGGGTTGATTTATGAGGAAAGGTTGAGTAGATTTGGCCTCTTCTCATTGGAATTCAGAAGAATGAGAGGTGATCTTATCGAAACGTATAAGATTATGAGAGGCTTGACAAGGTGGATGCAGAGAGGATGTCTCCACTGATATGGGAGACTAGAACTAGGGGACATAATCTTAGAATAAGGGGCTGCCCAGTTAAAACTGAGATGAGGAGAAATGTCTTCTCTCAGAGGGTTGTAAATCTGTGGAATTCACTGCCTCAGAGAGCTGTGGAAGCTGAGTCATTGAATAAATTTAAGACAGAGATAAGTGAATAAGGGGTTATGGGGAGCGGGCAGGGAAGTGGACCTGAGTCCATGATCGGATTAGCCATGATCGTATTAAATGGTGGAGCAGGCTCAAGGGGCCTAAGCCTGCTCCTATTTCTTATGTTCTTATGTTCTTATTACTCACAGGTGCATACATTACAATCTCCAACAATCCCTTTCAGAACGGCTGGTTAGGCTGAATGTAGATCAGATAATCCTGAACACAGCAGGTCCGACACCTGCTGCAGTCAGAGCAAACCGATTTGTGGTTTGGATCCTAAAGCAGCTATTAGGCCTCTATTCAAGGACGTGGTTCTGACACTATTTGGGCATGGAAGGTTGGCTCCCTAATTTAAACCTCCTGAAATATGAGTGCAACGTGATCCAATTTGTAGGCCAGGAACTTTTTGGCTACATTCAGCACAGCCTGTGCTTATTGCTGTCCATCGGAAATAGTCTCTGTTCTTATTGCCTGCTGCTATCAGTTACTAAAGAATTGGCTGCTAATGTCATAGTACAGACTATACTGAATACAGCAAAAAAAAATCCATCCTTTAAAATAAATTTAGTGCAAGGATATAATAGGATAATTGCAGATTACAATTTGGGGCTACAATTAGCAAATTATTGTCCTTTTGGTTGCACAAATGGTCTAAAACGTTTATTGACCATTTTTGCATTCTTAAGTAAGAAATTTAGTTAGTTCAGTTTGTGACAATCTTTATGCAACTAGACAGGAGAGTAATGGCCCTGAATTTGCAGCACCTACAGGCTCATATGAGGTGTGCATGCGCCTGTAGGGGCCGTGCAAGTTCTGGGTCCAGGAACTTGCATCCAGAAGTAAAGGGCCTCCGTGGACGGAGAGTTAGGCTATTTGCCCAATTTCTGCCCAACGAATGCCCTTGAAATGCTTACGACTGATAAAAAGCAGGCGTAAAGCCTGCTTTTTATCAATGTAAGACTTTTAAAGCACAAAATAACACATTCTTTTCAATAATTTAATCCTATAAGGTAAGTTTATTTTTAGACCCTTTAAAATATGTCAATATATTTTTCAAAAAATTAAATTTTTGTTTTAAATAATTAATTAATTAAATTCCATTTTGATTAATTTTAAATATGTGATGGTTTTTTAACATTTATTTAAGTGCTTGTGTGTTTTTGGGGATATTCCCATTCATACTTATGGTGATTCCGTACAAACGGCCCACGTGATCTCAGTGATGCGTATGAAGCGCATACGTTGCTGGGATACGTGGGCCTCTACGCAGAAGTCTCTAAAACTCCGGGAACAACAGGTACTTTTGTAGAAATTTTTGCGGTCGGAGGCATTCGCACATGGGAAGCCTCCGACCCCAAATTCTGGGCCAATATTACTAATGTCCTGCTTTACTGGCAATTGCTAACTGCAGTATTCTCATTTTTCCATCTAAGGCAGTTTGCATTCGCTTTTAAAGACATTAGTTGGTTGAACCAGTAACAAACTGCAGTGGATAATAGCATACCTGTGACTCTTCTGATGACAAAGGGTCATCGACTTGAAACATTAACTCTGTTTCTTTCCACAGATGCTGCCTGACCCGCTGAGATTTCCAGCACTTTCTGTTTTTATTTCAGATTCCAGCATCTGCAGTATTTTGCTTTTGTACCTGTGGCTCTTGGTGGTTTTTAGAATTCATTTCAGGATAAAATCAGAATTCCCCTAGACACATTTGCACTACAGAGTCAGTATAAATGAGATGTAATAAAGTTTGGGCTGAATTCTTTATCATTTACACCACTGAGATGATTTTCTTCCATCCTGGTAAATTATAGTCCCTTTAAAATTAAAAAATCTTTTTCCGGTATTTTCAGATTACTGCTTTAAATTCTCCAAGTACTTTATTCATTCTTTATTCTGTACTTTATTCCTATATCGCTAAGTTCAGCTTTAGATTGTAGAGTTGTTAGTTAATTTTAAGGCTACTTTCATTCAGCAGGTTAAACTCGGTTTCCTGGCGGTGGCTGAGCAATGATGTAAATGGGTCGCAAAGTAGCCATTCACATAATTTGCCTATAATTTACATTACAGCAGCTATGGAGGGGCACATCTACAAACATTTGAGATTTGGGTTTGAATTTTGCTGAAATCCAAAGAATACAAAAATGATCATTAAATGCTTTAGACCATTTTTGTAACCAAAAGTACAAATTTGCCAATTGTAGCCGCAAATTATCTTATTTTGTTGACATCCACATTAAATTTATTTACAAAGTTTCGAGCAAATCTGTAAATCAATGTAAAAGTAACTTTAATTTATTTACCAACTCATTCATCAGAATGAAGGTGATATTTTTTGCCATAGTGCAATTCTACCAAAATCTAATACACAGTGGGGAGAGGTGACAGTGTCTATAATGACTCCACAATTTGGACAACACACAACTATCCACATAAACCATAATTTTACATTCAGTTTCGTGGAAGCAGATTTAGCGCGAAACAAGACTAATGTTTAGATTGTTCATTATTTTGTATGTTTCTTTTATATTTGCTATCATCTCTTCCCAATAAGTAAAAATCACAGATTAGTGGTGAAAGTAAAAAAATTGTCTTCTGTGATGCAAAGTTTAGCTGCTCCATTAACCAGTTAGCAAATTCTCAGAAATACCTTTCGAGTTCTCACATATTATAAATGTCAGACACTGGATGGAAATATAAGATTACTCAGTTTGTGTAGAATTTATATTAAAATCCTTACTTATCTTGGTCTAAAGTTTGGTTTTTAGTTTATCCACAGATAATTTTGTGTATCTATAATGTAGGTTGAAACACAACAGGAAAGCACTTTAAATTTTAGGAAATGGTTGCAGTGCTTTATATTGTTTAATTAAGTACATAGTAATTTAAACCATTGAACCATAACACCCCGGCTTTTAGTGTTTTATCCCTGAGAGAATTTTAAAATATGCATAATTCTGCCCAAGAGGTAATTGAGAGATATTTTGGGGCTTTGAATTAAAGGTTATAAAGGACAGTTACAGGGATTTTTGTAGGAAAAATGGCAGTGTTACTGACAGTGTTAAAACCTCCTGAGGTACTGTCTCATTCCCTGAACATGATTTTATTTTAGATTCTTTCTGAAGGCAGGAAATGTTCTGCTTGAGCTCTGTCAGCTTTCGTATCGGATAGAGCTGTTGAAAGGCAAATCTTCGCAGCTTGAGTCACCGACGCTGGCCAAAATAGTGCAGTGCTGAAGGAGTGATATGAGAAATTAATTGATTTTCCCACATCAGCAGGCAACAAAAATATTTATTTTATGGAATGCAGACAAAGTGATGATGCTGATTGCTGACAGAGCAGTGGCTCTATCTGTCTTTCATAGGTTTGTTAGTTTCTTGACCCCTTCTGGAGTAATGAGCAAGTATTTCACAGCACTGCACAAGACACAATCCGGATTCAGTTGTATGTTTCTTTCACTGCGAACATATGCCCTAAGGGATCAGAACTTTTGACTCCTGTGCACCAGAAAGACTGCTGAGGGCACCTGTCCACCAAACATGAAGTAAGAACATTCACAAATCATAGCAGGATATTATCTGCTTTTGTTTGAAAGAAGATGATGGTCAAATGCCTGTAAGATCTGAGTGGCTGTATAGGAACAGCTGCCACACAGTGTACAGCAAGATTCAATGTGAAAAGTGGAAGATAATGTGCTCACACACTAATGGGCACTGAACTAGACAGAGGCTCGTTTTTCACATCATGTCATTTCCAAGGTTTGAATAAGAAGCACATCGCAGAATGAGCCTGGATCTATCTCAGCCGTTATTATTTGCCTCCTCAGTTTTATTTGTGTTGACTTGTACAGTCTAAAAAGATGACAGTCTCTGGGCCTTTGGATCAGTCAGAGTGATAATACACAGCACATTACACCATCAGTGACAGCTTTTGTTCTCCTAGCTGGCATATAAAGGGAAGGCTTCCCTCCCTGTCATATCACGATTCCTAATCTGACAGGATAAAGAACCTTGCATCAAGGACAATGTGAACTCTGTGTGTTGGTAATTTTTTGAGGCACACTTCAGTTTCAGGGTGTCTTGCAGTAAAAATGAAAGTGAAAGAATGAGTTTGTTAAAGCCAAGTCGTGTAGTGTTGTTTTGAAATAAACAAACAAGATAAAAGGAGCAGCTTGTCAACTCCTTTCACTCTTTTATGACATTTCTGTCTGCATTGAGTTTTGAGATTTAGTCCATGTAAGTTGGGCGGGTGTTCAAACAAAATACCTGAAATCTAGAAAAATGCTTTGTTACTAATGTAAAATTTCAAGCACTTTTGAAAAGATTTCGATGCTGTGAAGTCTACTGCAGTTTTGAGTGATAAATTTAAACTGGGGTGGGAAGAAATACAACAAATAGTTTCAAAGAATGCCTGCAGCTACAGTACAGAAACACATTCGTTAAACAATACCACTGTAAAGGCAGGTCTTTAACAATAAAGATATTTAATCTTGTATGCAGAAGACTGTCCAATATTAAAAATGCAGGAAAAAAGGTTTTAAAATTGTGACATCTTTCAACATCATCAGCAAAAGATTTAACTAGTAAAGAGACAAGAACAAAATAATTATTGAAGACTGCAGTGTGATAGCAAAATATGTTGTTACGAGCATCTCAATATTGCACAGAAGATTCCAATAGACTTTACCTAAACTGAGATACTTTCTGCATCTGAGGACCAGTTTAGAACAGGCGAACTGTCTACTTGACATGTCTGCCGATTGGGTGTTGTACTGGTCCTCATTTCCAGACGAGAATGTACAATGACAGATATTGCCAACAAAGTGGCAAGCATTGCGCAGTTTCTTGTGTTATTCTCACATCGTAGTCGTAGCATTTCATTCATAGCAATGTTTCTGTAGGAGAAGACCATTGGTCAATTTAGCCTACCTTTCGAAACCACTCGTCATTTTCTTTATCATGACTCTGGAACAAATGGCTCTGCCTCCCCTTTCTTAATAGGAATTTGTCCAGTCCTATGTTAAAATCTGCCATGCCTTTCTGTTCCACTATCCCTGCTGGTAATCTATTCGACAACTCTATTGCTCTTTTACCAGCAAAATAAAATCTGTCCCAGAACAGTAAGAGGGCAGTTAGAGAAGAGGTGAAAACCATAGAATATGCAAACAGGATCAAAACAGAAGATGAGCACAAGATAGTTAATATTCTAAAGGATTATTTCTTCCAAATATTCACAAGGGAAAACATGAGTAACATGCCCTCCTCAAATAATGATAACCAAAGTAAAATCAATGACTTTGATATAAATTAGGTGGAAGTCCTAGACAGGCTAAAAGGGCTCAAAACAAACAACTCCTCAGGGATAGATGGTATTTATCCCAGAGTGCTGAAAGAGACTGGGGAGATTTGTGAAGTGCTGACAGCCATTATGAGCGAGTCACTGATACTGAAACAGGCAATGTGTGCCCATAGTCAATACAGGGGATAAAACAGACACAAGCAACTACAGACTCATTCGTTTCACTTCCATTCAATAAAAAATAATAGAATTAATTATTAGTAGTAAACTAAAATATCTGTACAATAACAACTTAGTAAACCAAAGTCAACATGCATTTAGGTGGGGACGGTCATACCTGAACAATCTTCTTGACCTCTTTGAAGAAATGACCTCCCAAGTGGACTGTGGAAAGCCTTTTAATAGCGTGTACTGATACTTCCAAATGACATTTGACAAAAGTTCCACATGAAAAACTATTAGTCTAACTCACAACTGTGGAGATTTAGGGTAAACACTGGGATTGGATAAGAAATTGTCTGAAAGATAAAAAACAATGAGCATTTGTTGGAGGAGATATGTCGGGGTGGCGGAAGTATTGACTGAGATGCTCCAGTGCTCATTGTTGGGTCCATACTGTTTCTCATTTATACTAATGAGCTGGACTCAGAAAGTCAATGCAAAGTTTGCTGATGCTACCAAATTGGGAAGGGCAGTAGAATTGGAGGAAGCAGCTCAGAAATGAGTTGGTGAATTGGATAAAATAAGTGTGTGGGCAGATCAATGGCAGATGGAGTTTGATGCCGACAAGTCCAAGGTATTAGACATAGAAGGAAAGATAAATAACGCATGTAGTCAATGTGGTGTTGAAATAGCTATGAATGAAGTTGAAACAGACCTAGGAATCTTAGTGTTGTGTTCATACTCTATTTGTTTGTTTCAGGACACTAGACAGTCATTAGGACCCTGCGGGAGCTATTCACAGTTATTGTAAACATTCTGGTTCATGCTGGTTTTGGGACACCATTTTGGGAGTTGCTATAAAGTACACAGTTAAGTTACTTTACTCTTGGTTCAGTTAGCCTGGCGACAAGGATGAATCAAATTAACCTCCCTACCCCCACCCGCCCCCGCGCCTTTCCTCTCCACACTCAGGGACCCTCCAATCCCGTGGCCGAGATGGATAAAAAGCTTTTCTATGTACATCCCAGCGAGAGGGTTAGATGGCGACAACGTAACACCAGCTCACCACCATGCAGTACTTATCCACTGCCTCGGCACCGAAGGCCAACGCATCTTTGGCCAAATCGAAGATATCGAGTCCTACAACAAAGTTGTAAGCACCCTAGAGAAATATTTTGGGCCAAAGAAAAGTATCATGATGGAGAGATACAATTTTTGTTAAAAGGAGCAAGGGAACGGTGAACCAATCAAACAGTATATCATTTAATTAACTGAACTCACTGCTACATGTAATTTTGGAGTACTCAAAGAGGAAATGATCAGGGATCAAGTTATTGAGAAAACAATGATCCCCGCATTCGGCAACACTTGCTAATGGAGGATGACAAATTGACATTGAACAAAGCAACTAATTCGGCCATCCAAATCGAAACAGGACTTTCCAATTCAAAAGCGATCAGATCCCCTGCTCCTTTTGTGCAGCAGACTGCAGCTACAGCCCATGTGCAAGACGTTTGTCCAAAGTCGAAATCACAGCAGAGACCCAGGGCTAATAATAAGCCACCCACTACAGATCGCAGGCCTAACTTCCACTGCTTTAACTGTGGGGACAAATCACATTCAGCAAAGAATCCTAACTGCCTTGCATGAGGAAAGAAATGCTCTGCTTGTGCTAAAATGAACCATTTTGCTAGTGTCTGTCGCTCATCGCGGCATATTCGACATGTGGACAACCCCGATAGTGATGAACCCAGTATGGTTTACACCGTGAGTAACATTTCGCACATTGTTCAGGCAAATTCAAGGACTGTGATGTAAACATTGACGGCACGCCCATCTGCCTCCTCATTGACCTTGGAGCCAAAGTCTCCAGATTGAGTGAGGCTATGTACAAAACCACTTCACGCACTGTCAACTGCAGTCCGCAACATCCACTCTACATGCGTACTCCGACTCCAAAATTAAGGTACTTGGGGTCATATCTGTCCTGATATACTACAAGGTCATAACATTGGAGAACTTTTCCTTTCATGTCGCGAAGGGATGAAGCCTCATGGGTGTTGACCTTTTTGACAAGTTTGGCTTCAAAGTTTATGACCCAACCGGCACACCTGTGTACATGGTGGACTTTGACAAGAAGTATCCCTCAATCTTCACAGGGTTTGGAGTGCCAACAAAATTCTGCCATCATCCCCACGTTGACCCTTCCGTCAAACTGGTTACGCAGCAACTTCGCTGTCTCCCATTCGCAATGCGCGACCAAGTATCCGCAAAATTAACACGCCTCGAATCTCAGGGAATCATTGAGAGCATCACGCCTCACCCTGGATCTCGAACTTAGTCATTGCTTGGCGTAAAAATGGGGAGATCTGCCTATGCATCTGTAGTGTATGCAGCCACCTTTAGTAATGACTCCATGAGGCAGGGTATGATACCGAAACTGTGTAGACCTGTAGTCCTTTATTTGCAGCTCCTCGAGTGAGAACACCAAGCTGTGAGCTCCTTTTTATACTGGGTTACCTGTAGTGTGCAGGTAACCCCTTAGGTCTCCAGCAGCAGCACTCTCTGGTGTACAGATAAGGTGTGTACAGTGTAAGGGTACATTCAGTGTTGCATAACAATGTTACAGACATCACATAGTAAACAGGCATGCATATACAACAACACTCCCCCGCTAAGCATTTCTCATATCCTTATGTCATGGCCTGTGGAGGTGATCAGGTAGGCTATGGGAGGTTGTGGTGAGGGTTGTGTGATTGCCAGGTGTGACCCCTGTACTTGAGGCTGGCCTCATATATATCCCCTCCCTCACACACAGACTGTGGTTGTCACTGGTGTGGGATCCCTCAGGGGGGTAGCCACGGCAGCAGTGGGTGGTGTGTATACATTGTGATGTGGGTAGTTGTGGGGTGGTGGGCAGGGCTACATAACTGGGTGGGCTCCTTGTCCACCAATTGGGATGAGGGTCAGATCACCCCAGGGTTTGCCAGGGAAGCTGGAGGGTATTGGCCTCACGTTCCTGGTGTTGGCACTGGTGGCCAGGGCTGGTCTGGTGCAGGTTGCCATTGGTGGTGGCTGGGCTGCCCATTGAGCACTGTCCCTGTAGTGGGTCTGCTCCGACTGCCTGTGCATGTGTCCTGCAAGGGCCATCACATTCATTCCAAAGGTCCAGGCTACATGGTCCAGATAGCCTGCTGGACCTGGGGATCTCCCACAGGGGGATTCCATTGGCATCAGCATGATGCTTTTGGAACCAATGTCCTTTGCCAGTGTCCTACCAGTGTACATGACACCTTGACTCTGATCACACATAGTCGAGCCTGCATTGTACATTATAGCATTTGCATCACTTTTGGGTGTCCTGGTTTCAAAAGACATGGTTACATTAGGCATTTCACATTCTCGATCATAATTGTTAAGCATATTAAACTCGTTCTTAACCTTACTGACACCTGCATTCATCTCATGAGTCACATTAGTTAAACCAGTATCACAATTCATGGTTACGTTGCATACATTTTCATACTTGCACCCTTTAATTGCATCTTTAGCTTTAAAGTTCTTGTACTCAAATAGTTGAAACTGTCCTTTTAAATTTCTTTAAGGGAGCCTCCCAATCCGATTGGCTGCTCGGTGCCACATGTCACTCCTCCAACACTGCCCCCCGTAGTATGGCCGCGGCTATTTTGATTACAGGTTCTGCTCTTCGTGGTGCTGCCGCCATCTTCTGGCTCTCTTGCAGGTAGGCTGTGGTGCTCTTTTCTTCCACAGATTCGACCCTGGACATCGGGAGTTCCTTTCTTTCGATGCTGTTCACCTCTTGGAGTCCTGCCCCGGCCCGTAAAGTGGAGTTTGGATCCTCGGTCTTGGAGATTTTGCCGTGGTGTTGTGCAGTCATCGCTGCGCCATCGGGCTGGACAGTGGACCCTCCGGATGCAGCGATGGATCCATGAATGATGTCGATTGCAGGGGACCAGAGGCCGTTGCCACTTCACCTGATGTGGACTGGGTTCATCCAATTCCTGCCATGCAGCGTGGGACTGTCGCTGGCTACAATCCACAGGGGGAGTTACATAGAAACATAGAAACATAGAAAATAGGTGCAGGAGTAGGCCATTCGGCCCTTCTAGCCTGCACCACCATTCAATAAGATCATGGCTGATCATTCCCTCAGTACCCTTTTCCTGCTTTCTCTCCATACCCCTTGATCCCTTTAGCCATAAGGGCCATATCAAACTCCCTCTTGAATATATCCAATGAACTGGCATCAACAACTCTCTGCGGTAGGGAATTCCATAGGTTAACAACTCTCTGAGTGAAGAAGTTTCTCCTCATCTCGGTCCTAAATGGCCTACCCTTTATCCTAAGACAGTGTCCTCTGGTTCTGGACTTCCCCATCATTGGGAACATTCTTCCCTCATCTAACCTGTCCAGCCCCGTCAGAATCTTGTAAGTTTCGATGAGATCCCCTCTCATCCTTCTAAACTCTTGTGTATAAAGGCATAGTTGATCCAGTCTCTCCTCATATGTCAGTCCCGCCATCCCGGGAATCAGTCTGGTGAACCTTCGCTGCACTCCCTCAATAGCAAGAACGTCCTTCCTCAGATTAGGAGACCAAAACTGAACACAATATTCCAGGTGAGGCCTCACCAAGGCCCTGTACAACTGCAGCAAGACCTCCCTGCTCCTATATTCAAATCCCCTAGCGATGAAGGCCAACATACCATTTGCCTTCTTCACCGTCAGCTGTACCTGCATGCCAACTTTCAATGATTGATGAACCATGATACCCAGGTCTCGTTGCACCTCCCCCTTTCCTATTCTGCCGCCATTCAGATAATATTCTGCCTTCGTGTTTTTGCCCCCAAAGTGGATAACCTCACATTTATCCACATTATACTGCATCTGCCATGCACTTGCCCACTCAACTAACCTGTCCAACTCACCCTGCAGCCCCTTAGCGTCCTCCTCACAGCTCACACCGCCGCCCAGTTTAGTGTCATCTGCAAACTTGGAGATATTACACTCAATTCCTTCATCTAAATTATTAATGTATATTGTAAAGAGCTGGGATCCCAGCACTGAGCCATGCGGCACTCCACTAGTCACTGCCTGCCATTCTGAAAAGGATCCATTTATCCAGACTCTCTGCTTCCTGTCTGCCAACCAGTTCGCGATCCATGTCAGTACATTACCCCCAATACCATGTGCTTTGATTTTGCATAACAATCTCTTATGTGGGACCTTGTCAAAATCCTTTTGAAAGTCCAAATACACCACATCCACTGGTTCTCCCTGTCCACTCTACTAGTTACATCCGCAAAAAATTCCAGAAGATTTGTCAAGCATGATTTCCATTTCATAAAACCATACTGAATGACTTGGACCAATCCTGTCACTGCTTTCCAAATGCGTTGCTATTTCTTCTTTAATAACTGATTCCAACATTTTCCCCACTACTGACGTCAGGCTAACCGATCTATAATTATCCGTTTTCTCTTTCCCTCCTTTTTTAAACAGTGGTGTTACATTAGCTACCCTCCAGTCCATAAGAACTGATCCAGAGTCGATAGACTATTGGAAAATGATCACCAATGCATCCACGATTTCTAGGGCCACTTCCTTTAGTACTCTGGGATGCAGACGATCAGGCCCTGGGGATTTATCAGCCTTCAATCCCATCAATTTCCCTAACACAATTTCCCGTCGAATAAGGATATCCTTCAGTTCCTTCTTCTCACTAGACCCTCGGTTCCCTAGTATTTCCGGAAGGTTATTTGTATCTTCCTTCGTGAAAACAGAACTAAAGTATTTTGTTAACTGGTCCGCCATTTCTTTGTTCCCCATTATAAATTCACCTGAATCTGACTGCAAGGGACCTATGTTTGTTTTCACTAATCTTTTTCTCTTCACATATCTACAGAAGCTTTTGCAGTCAGTTTTTATGTTCCCAGCAAGCTTCCTCTCATACTCTATTTTCCCCCTCCTAATTAAACCCTATGTCCTCCTCTGCTGTATTACAAAATTCTCCCAGTCCTCAGGTTTGCTGCTTTTTCTGACAATTTATATTCCTCGTCCTTGGATTTAACACTATCCTAATTTCCCTTGTTAGCCACGGCTGAGCCACCTTCCCCATTTTATATTTACTCCAGACAGTGGTGTACAATTGTTGAAGTTCATCCATGTGATCTTTAAATATTTGCCATTGCCTATCCACCGTCAACCCTTTCAGTATCACTCGTCAGTCTATTCTAGCCAATTCACGTCTCATACCATCGAAGTTATTTTTCCCCAAGTTCAGGACCCTAGTCTCTGAATTAACTTTGTCACTCTCAATCTTAATAAAGAATTCTACCATATTATGGTCACTCTTCCCCAAGGGGACTCGCACAAAAAGATTGCTAATTTGTCCTTTCTCATTACACATCACCCAGTCTAGGATGGGCAGCCCTCTAATTGGTTCCTCGACATATTGGTCCAGAAAACCATCCCTAATACACTCCACGAAATCCTCCTGCACCGCATTGCTACCAGTTTGGTTAGCCCAGTCAATATTTAGATTAAAGTCGCCCATGATAACTGCTGTACCTTTATTGCATGCATCCCTAATTTCTTGTTTGATGCTGTCCCGATCTTCATTACTACTGTTTGGTGGTCTGTACACAACTCCCACTAGCGTTTTCTGCCCTTTGGTATTCCGGAGCTCCACCCATACAGATTCCACATCATCTAAGCTAATGTCCTTCCTTACTATTGCGTTAATTTCCTCTTTTAAACAGCAATGCCATCCCACCTCCTTTTCCTTTCTGTCTATCCTTCCTAAATGTTGAATACTCCTGTATGTTGAGTTCCCAGCCTTGGTCATCCTGGAGCCATGTCTCCGTGATGCCAATTATATCATATGTGGTGTGCCACAGGGATCGGTGCTGGGACCACAACTGTTTACAATATACATAGATGGCCTGGAAGAGGGGATAGAGTGTAGTGTAACAAAATTTGCAGATGACTCAAAGATTAGTGGGAAAGTGGGTTGTGTAGAGGACACATAGAGGCTGCAAAGAGATTTGGATAGGTTAAGCGAATGGGCTAAGGTTTGGCAGATGGAATACAATGTCGGAAAGTGTGAGGTTATCCACCTTGGGATAAAAAACAGTAAAAGGGAATATTATTTGAATGGGGAGAAATTACAACATGCTGAGGTGCAGAGGGACCTGAGGGTCCTTGTGCATGAAACTCTTTTGAGTTTACCTGAAAAAAAACATAAACATTAAACCGTGCCACCCGCCCTGGATGACACAGCAGACATTTTCAAGGCCCCTTTTTTTTTCCCTTTTTTGTGGTTTTTTTTTGGGGCGCTAAAATCACATTTTTCCAAGTGCCCCCTATAAAAGGGGAGGGGGACACTAAAAGCACCGGCAATTAAAACAAATTAAACTTTAAAACGTAAAATCAAATTAAAATTTGATTGCCGGGCGTGATGATGCACTCCAGTCCCTCCGGTGCCCACCTCTCGCGGAAGGCCGCGAGCGTACCGGTGGACACCGCGTGCTCCATCTCCAAGGACACCCTGGACCGGATGTAAGAGCGGAAGAGAGGCAGGCAGTCAGGTTGAACGACCCCCTCGACCGCCCGCTGCCTGGACCGGCTGATGGCACCCTTGGCCGTGCCCAGGAGCAGTCCTACGAGGAGGTCTTCGGACCTACCCGCTCCCCTCCGCACAGGGTGCCCAAAGATCAGGAGAGTGGGACTGAAGTGCAGCCAGAATTTCAGGAGCAGCCCCTTCAAATAATAAAACAGGGGCTGCAACCTTGTGCATTCCATAAAAACATGGAACACGGACTCTTCCAGACCGCAGAAATTGCAGGCGGCCTGGGAGTCCGTGAACCGGCTTAAAAATTTGTTGCACGGCACTGCTCCGTGCACCACCCTCCAGGCCAAGTCCCCGATGAATAGTGGGAGGACCCCTGCGTAGAGTGCCCTCCATCGGGGACCCCCGCCTCCTCCGGACGGCAAGATGGTACGCCATGGCGTGTCCGGACGGCAGGCGAGGATGGCAAAGTTGGGAGTGTGCAGGAGCAGCCCGTACAAGAAACCCCTCCGCGCGGAACTGAAAGGCACGGAGGGGATTTCCCCGAGGCGGCTCAAGTTGTGAGGCGCCGGCCCCCGAGGGAGGTTCCGGGGTTTGGCGCCGATGAGGAATTCCGTCCGGACGGGGGTCAGTTCGGACGGGATCTCCCCACGTGCTTGAGCCTCCTCGATGCACCTAACGGGGTCAGGGCCCAGAGCTGTTTTTAGCGACTCGATGGCATCGGCCGCGTGGCGGACGTTGGCAGAATTTAGGCGCCGCGCCAGCGTGTCTGGCGTCATCCAGCCCGCTCCTCCGCCATCGAGCAGGTCCCTGACCCTGGTCACCTCACCAGCCACAGCCCTCTCTTCCGACCGCCACATAAAACCTCGGTCGTGGAGGTACGGATTCCCGAGCAGCGGCTCCTGCAGGACAGCCGCCACTCCAGCCGGCGGAGAGCTGCGCTTCGTGGAGACTTTGTTCCAGACCCTGATGAGGTCCCTGTAAAAGACAGGCAGCTCCTGGAGGGCGGTCCTGACACCCCCCAAGTTCACAAACAGGAGCTGCGTGTCGTAGTTGAGGTCGCGCTGCTGGCGGAAGAAATACTTCGCCAGAGCGCACCACCTAGGAGGGGGCTCGACGTAAAGGTATCTCTGCAGGGTCTGAAGACGGAAAGTCGCGAGCTGGGCGCTGACGCACACCAACGACTGACCGCCCTCCTCAAGCGGGAGACTCAAGACCGCAGCAGAGACCCAGTGCTTCCTGTTGTTCCAGAAGAAGTCCACCAGCTTCTTCTGTATCTTGGCGACAAACGCAGGGGGAGGGATCAAAGTGACCAGCCGGTACCACAACATTGCGGCCACCAGCTGGTTTATGACTAGCGCTCGACCCCTGTAGGTCAGCACTCGGAGCAGTCCTGTCCAGCGCCCGAGGCGAGCGGCGACCTTGGCCTCCAGCTCCTGCCAGTTCGCCGGCCAGGCTCCCTCGTCGGGGCTAAGGTAGACTCCCAGATAGAGGAGATGGGTCGTGCTCCAGGCAAAAGGCCTGAGCTCCTCCGGCAGGGAGTCCGCCCGCCACTGACCCACCAGGAGTCCGGAACATTTCTCCCAGTTGATCCTGGCGGAGGACGCGGCCGAGTAAATCTCCTGGCACTCACGCATCCTCCGCAGGTCAGCGGGATCCTCTACCGCGAGGAGCACTTCATCGGCGTAAGCCGAGAGGACGACCTCCACGCCCGGCCCTTGCAGAGCCAGTCCCGTCAACCTCGTCCGCAAGAGGCGCAGGAAAGGCTCCACGCAAACGGCGTATAACTGGCCGGACATGGGGCATCCCTGGCGCACCCCTCTCCTAAAGCGAAGGGGCGCCGTCAAGGACCCGTTAACCTTAATCAGACACTCCGCGGCGGCGTACAAAAGTCGGATCCGGGCGACGAAATGCGTCCCGAACCCGAAAGCGCGCAGAGTTCCGAGCAGATAGTCGTGATCCACCCTGTCGAACGCCTTCTCTTGGTCGAGGGATAGGAAGCGACCGACAGACCAGCCTCCTGGGAACAATGGATGAGGTCCCGGACCAGATGGATGTTACCGTGGATTGTCCGGCCCGGGACCGTGTAGGACTGGTCGGGGTGGATCATGAGGTCCAGCACGGCACCAAGGCGAGCAGACATCGCCCTGGCGAAGATTTTGTAGTCCGTGCTGAGGAGGGAGACCGGGCGCCAGTTCTTAAGGAGGCGGAGATCGCCCTTCTTAGGCAGCAGGACGATGACTGCCCTGCGCCAAGAGAGGGGCATCTCCCCGGTCGCCAGACTTTCCCCCAGGACCCGTGCGTAGTCGCTCCCCAGGACGTCCCAGAACGCCCTGTGGAACTCCACGGTCAGCCCGTCCAGCCCCGGGGATTTTCCCCTCGAGAGCCGGTCGAGGGCACCGGTCAGCTCCGCCAGGCTTAGCGGAGCTTCCAGATTTTCGGCACCCTCCGGGCTGACCTTCGGCAGGTCCTCCCACAAAACTCTACGCGCTTCCTCGCTGGACGGATCCGGAGAGAACAGAGCTCCGTAATATTCACGGACCCTGTTGTTGACGCCCTCCGGATCCGAGACGAGAGAGCCGTCGTCGGCCAGCAGCGTCAAGAGCTGTTTACGGACACTCTGCCTTTTTTCCAGCGAGTAGAAGAAGGGGGAGCCGCGGTCCAGATCCCGCAGGAACTGGATCCGCGACCTCACGAACGCGCCTCGGGACCCGACGAGCTGCAGGTCCTTCAGCGTGGCCTTCTTCGCTTCGTACACCGTCTGCAGGGCCGGGTCCTGGACGACTTGACCGAGACGGGATTCCAGGTCGAGCACCTCTTTTTCTAGGCGCCCGACTCTGGCCGCCCGCCTCTTGGTCGACCCCCTCGCGTACTCTTGACAGAAGACGCGGACGTGAGCCTTGCCCACGTCCCACCATAGCCTCAAGGAGGGGAAGCCCCCCTGCTTCCTTCTCCAGTCGGCCCAGAATCGACGGAACGAGTCCTGGAACCGCACGTCCTCCAGCAGCCGGTTGTTAAAGTGCCAGTACGTGGACCCCGTCCTCGCGCGGAGTGAAGCGAGCTCCGCCCACACCAGGTGGTGGTCCGAACACGGCACCGGCCGCATGGAGGCCGCTGGGACGCAGGAAACGTACGCCCGAGACACGTAAAGGCGGTCGACTCTAGACCATCCAACTCCAGGCCTCACCCAAGTAAAGGCGCTGGAGTCGGGGTGGAGATTTCGCCAGACGTCCACCAAGTCGAAGGACCCGACCAGGTCCCTCAACTTCTCCATCGCCGTCATGCACTGTGGGGCACCGGAGCGGTCCCTCGCCTCGAGGGTGCAGTTAAAATCCCCCCCGAGGACAATGCAGTCGCCGACGTTGACGGAGCCAAGAAGAGCGGACACCTCTTCAAAGAAGCGCGTTTGCTGCGGGCCGGGATGAGGGGCGTACACGTTCACGAGATGGAGCGGCACGTCCCCCAGGCGAACCGTTACGTGCAGCAAGCGGCCTGGCACGGGCTCCTCGACCCCCAAGATCTCCGGCTGAAAATGCGGGCCCAGCAAGATGGCCACCCCACTAGAAATGGCGGTGAGGTGGCTCATGCGGACCTCTCCTTGCCATTCCAGGAGCCACGTGGCTTCGTCTCCCGGAACGGTGTGGGTTTCTTGCAGGAAGCACACCGCATATTTCCCCTCCCGCAGGAGCGAAACATTGTCAAATCTACGGCGTGCCCCTCTGCCGCCGTTGATGTTGAGGCTGGCTATGGTTATCTTCATGGCAAAAGCATAGTGCAACCTCTACCTTAACCTATTGTGGGGGAGGGAGCGGAGTCTTTTGTTGAACTCCGCTCCCTCCGCAGCCCAGCGAGGAGTCCCTCGAGCTCGCGCAGCTCAAGGTGTTGCGCCTTTGTCAAGGGCCCGCCCGCGGCCAAGGTTTTAACGGCGGCGCGGACGGACCCCTTGATCAGCTCTGGCTCGGACCATTTTTCCAGGGCCAGTCGGGCTTGGTTGCAGCAACCCCGGCTCTGGGCCAAAAAGTCCCGGAGTTCCTTTGCAGGAATGAGGATGGTCTCGGCGGCGGCCGCGAGCAGATCCACCGCCTCGCTGGCGGTGGTCTCTAGGTTTTCACCCGCGTCCCCCACCGAGTCCCCGTCCTCCTCCGGGAGGTGGCCGCCAGCAGCCGGCCCATCGACCGCACAAGGTACGGCAAATGACCCGGCCGCTCCAACCGGCCCTGGCTCTGCCCCGATCCCACCCCCAGGATCGTCGGCAGAGGAGTCCCCACTGGGCTCTTTTAAAAATGGTGCTGGGTCGGGAAATGACAGCGGAAGGGGTTCCCCCTCCGCCCCAGGAACCGGGGAACAAGGAGAGACCCGGCCATAGGAAATCCCCAGGCTCCCCAAGTGCTCCAGCTCCAAAGCAAGGGGCGAGGGTGGGTATTCCTCCCCCTCCCCGCTGTCACCCCCCGGCCCAGCATGTACTGTATCATTAAACTTCTTGATTTCGGTTTCTGCCGGGTCGAGCAAATCCCGGGGGAAGTTGGGTATTGGCTGGGCGGGCTCAGGTTCGGCCTTTTCGGCCCCGCCCGCCTCAGTCCCCGGGACGCCCGGCCCGGCGGCAATGCATTCCTCCGCGATCCCCACGCCCCCCACGACAGGCAAATCTTCCACGCCATCCCCGGGAGGCAGAGGCTGGGCAGCCTCGACTGTCTCACCCTCCCCGGGGACAGACTCCTCCCGCCTACGGCGCTGCTTGGGAGCGCTGGTGGGGGACGCGGGACACGCGGCGGGCACCGACTCCTCCGCGGAGGGATGTTGTTCCCCCTCCGCCTCAACGGAGCGGCGCCTCCTTTTGTTGCTGGGGGTGCGCTGAGGCAGGGAGACCTCCATGTCTGCCGAGGCCTCCTGCTCCGCCCCCCCCTTTTCCTTTTCTTGCCCGCGCCCGGGCCCCTCTGCGGTGTTGTTCAAGGGCTCGGGCATGGGCTCAGGGCACCCCGCGCTCGCCGGTGACTGGGTTGGGCCGAGCGCGGTGGTCAAACTTTCTGGCGCACTGAGGGGACCCGCCTCTAGATGTTTCGCCTTGTTCCGCGCCTTCTTTCCGGTCGGACGCTCTCCCTCCCCCCCGCCGGAGGCCCTGAAAACAAAGGCCTCCAACGATGCCCGCGCACCTATGGCTCCCGGCATGCGGACGCAACTAGTGGGAGGGGTGGCGGCGGCGCCAGCCTTGGCCGCCTTCGGTGGTTTGGCGGCCTTGGAGGCGGGGCAGTTCTTACGAACGTGCCCCACCTCCCTACAGGCATGGCACCGCATGCCGTCCGACGTCCAGAAGACGCGGTAGGCAGTCCCCTCGTGCACCACATTAAAGTGCCCTTCCGTCGTGTCCTCCCGCGCCAGCCGGACAAAGAGCTGGCGGCGGAAGGAGAACACGTGGCGCAGGCTGTTCTCCTTGAGCCCGAGCGGTATGGGGTTGATCCCCGACCTTACCTCCCCCAGTTGGTGTAGGTGAGGGAGGAGGAGCTCAGCGGGAACAAAGGGCGGGACGTTTGACACGATGACCCTCTGTGCGGTGGCCTCGAGAGGGTCCACCAGCAGGAACGTCCCGCCCACCGTGAGCCCCTTTTCGAGGGCCAGGGACACCACCCGCTCCGACCCCAGGAAGAACACGGCCTTCCCAGACATCTTGGAGGCTGCGACAATGGCCGAGGGGCCAACTACCCCAGCCATCGCACGCACGCACTCCTCGATGCTCATTGTGGGGTGAGTGTAGCTCTTGACCCCGTGTTTCTTTGTGATTAGTGTGAATGGTGGCAGGGCAGCGGGTGGCGCAGGAGGTGCCGTGGAAGCGGTTGCCTCCTGTGCATATGTCTTCGCTGGCCCTGCCACCGGCGTGGATGGGGTCGCCATCACGGGGTCCCTTTAAGGGCTACACCCACCCCAAAGTCACAGGCCTTAATGGTCTTAATTAGGCCTCGTTTGATAAGACTGAGCAGAGGAGCTCTTAACGAGGCACACCTCTCCCCTAGTTGGCAATTGGGGAGGGGCCTTGCTCCCTCTGCTCAGTTGTCTTAATTGTTTTATATTTTTTTAAATTAGGAGGAAGGGGCCTCAGAGAGAGAGGGGAGAGACAGAGAGAGAGAGATAGAGAAAGGGGGGTGCGGGAAAGAGGGAGGCTGCGAGGGCAGGTCTCCCCTCGCAGCTGTGGGTGGGTGCAATCCCCAGATGGCAAAACACAAATAGTCTTTGGGGGTGGTCTTCGGGTGAGGGGAGAAGATGTCTTCACCTGGGGCAGCTAGAGCCACCAGGCACACACTCCTAACGATGTTAAATAGGTGGTAAATTTTCTTGGGCCTGGTAGCTCCAGCTATCCCAGGCTAGGCAATGGGGGGGGGGTTCAATTGTGTGTGGGGCCTAGTTGTAGGCAAGACCCCTACACACACTTCCACACACACACACCCCCCGCGATGTTCCGGCCCTCAGTGGTCTTCTTTCCTCCCCCCACCGATTCAACAAAGTCTATTGGGGACTGCACCAATACACCCACCTGTAGAAATGGTAGAGTCTCCCTCCTTCCACACTGGATGTTTGTTGTTGGTCTTTCCCCCTCTCTCCAACTCTTGGTAGAATGTTAAAGTGTTCAAAGTTTTCTGCTTCCCTCCTCTCCCTCTGGGTGAAGGTTGGTGGTGAAGCCCCTTCCTTCCTTCTCTTCCTGGGCTGTTCTCAGGGCTCTCCAGGCCTTCCAGGCAGGAGCTAAGGTTGGTAGCTGCTCCTCTCTCAGCAGCTCAGCTCCAACTGTGCAGGACACGCCTCCACTGCTCCACAATTGGTCCTTGTGCATGAATCCCAAAAAGTTAGTTTGCAGGTGCAGCAGGTAATCAGGAAGGCAAATGGAATGTTGGCCTTCATTGCAAGAGGGATGGAGTACAAAAGCAGGGAGGTCCTGCTGCAACTGTATAGGGTATTGGTGAGGCCGCACCTGGAGTACTGTGTGCAGTTTTGGTCACCTTACTTAAGGAAGGATATACTGGCTTTGGAGCGGGTACAGAGACGATTCATTAGGCTGATTCCGGAGATGAGGGGGTTACCTTATGATGATAGATTGAGTAGACTGGGTCTTTACTTGTTGGAGTTCAGAAGGATGAGGGGTGATCTTATCGAAACATTTAAAATAATGAAAGAGATAGACAAGATAGAGGCAGAGAGGTTGTTTCCACTGTTAGGGGAGACTAGAACTAGGGGGCACAGCCTCAAAATACGGGGGAACCAATTTAAAACCGAGTTGAGAAGGAATTTCTTCTCCCAGAGGGTTGTGAATCTGTGGAATTCTCTGCCCAAGGAAGCAGTTGAGGCTAGCTCATTGAATGTATTCAAGTCACAGATAGATAGATTTTTAACCAATAAGGGAATTAAGAGTTACGGGGAGCGGGCCGGTAAGTGGAGCTGAGTCCACAGCCAGATCAGCCATGATCTTGTTGAATGGCGGAGCAGGCTCGAGGGGCTAGATGGCCTACTCCTGTTCCTAATTCTTATGTTCTTATGTTCTTATGTTCTTACCTGCTATCTGCGCAGTTAATTTGTCCACCTTATTCCGAATACTCCTCGCTTTGAGGCACAGAGCCTTCAGGCTTGTCTTTTTAACACCCTTTGCTCCTTTAGGATTTTGCTGTAATGTGGCCCTTTTTGCTTTTTGCCTTGGGTTTCTCTGCCCTCCACTTTTACTATTTTTCTTTCTATCTTTGGCTTCTGCCCCCATTCTACTTCCCTCTGTCTCCCTGCATAGGTTCCCATCCTCCTGCCATATTCGTTTAAACCCTCCCCAACAGCACAAGCAAACACTCCCCCTAGGACATTGATTCTGGTCCTGCCCAGGTGCAGACCGTCTGGTTTGTAGTGGTCCCACCTTCCCCAAAACCGGTTCCAATGTCCCAGGAATTTGAATCCGTCCCTTCTGCACCACTCCTCAAGCCACATATTCATCTGAGCTATCCTGCGATTCCTACTCTGACTAGCACGTGGCACTGGTAGTAATCCTGAGATTACTACTTTTGAGGTCCTACTTTTTAATTTAGCTCCGAGCTCCCTAAATTCATCTTGTAGGACCTCATCCCATCTTTTACCTTTCTCATTGGTACCTATATGCACCATAACAATTGGCTGTTTACCCTCCCCCTTCGAAATGTCCTGCACCCGCTCTGAGACATCCTTAACCCTTGCACCAGGGAGGCAACATACTATCCTGGAGTCTCGGTTGCGGCTGCAGAAACATCTATCTATTCCCCTTACAATAGAATCCCCTATCACTATTGCTCTCCCACTCTTTTTCCTGCCCTCCTGTGCAGCAGAGCCACCCATGGTGCCATGAACTTGGCTACTGCTGCCCTCCCCTGATGAGTCATCCCCCTCAACAGTACCCAAAGTGGTGTATCTGTTTTGCAGGGGGATGACCGCAGGGAACCCCTGCACTACCTTCCTTCCACTGCTCTTCCTGTTGGTCACCCATCCCCTATCTGGCTGTCTACCCTTTATCTGCGGTAAGACTTACTCACTAGACGTGCTATTCATGTCATTCTCAGCATCGTGGATGCTCCAGAATGAATCCACCCACAGCTCCAGTGCTGCAATGCAGTCTGTCAGGAGCTGCAGCCAGATACACTTCCCGCAAATGTAGTCATTAGAGACACTGGAAGCGTCTCTGACTTCCCACATAGTACAGGAGGAGCATAACACGTGTCCAAGCTCTCCTGCCATGACTTAACCCCAACATTAACTTAATTTGGCAACAATACTGCTTAAGGTTACTTACTGATAAAGAAAAGAAAAAGAACAAACTACTCACCAATCACCAGCCAATCACTTACCCCCTTGGCTGTGGCGTCACCTTTCGATTTCTTTTTACTTCTTTTTACCTTCTCTCCCTGCTGCAGCTGCACCAGCTGGCCTTTATAGGCCACTCCGACATGCCCGAACCTCTTGCTGTGACATCACACTTCGTTTTCTTTTCCTCCCAGGTCGGGAAGTCAGCACTGGTAGGGAAAACAAGACAAAGCAACACCTCCTGCTCCCACTTGCCCAAACTCTCCCACTTACCAAACTCTTACCTTTGCACTCTGACCTGCGCTGCACTCCAAGCAAGTTTGTTCAACACGCCGCTCTGGGAGACCTGGACGTCCGTGCTGCCAACGATTTGGATTTTACCCTTGTTGTAAGTGAGGAGCTGTGCCTGGACAGGAGACAGTTTCGGTTGAGTGGCGGGATTTATTTAAAGTTTTTCAAAGGTCGTTTGGCTCATCACAGACTAGCTCGCCCTGTGTCGATTTCCATGGAGACTGGGACCCCGTCGATGTCCACTTTCATCATCCATGGAGAATTTTTGATGGAGCAGGAATAAATTCCATAGTCTTCTTCCAGGGTTTGAGCAACTTCACCTTCATCTGTGTCGGAGCCTGGGTGGTCAGCCAACTCATCAGAGATGCGATGAGTACAGCTTTTTCTGCACATTCTTTGGCGGTGCCCTTTCTCTTTGCAGCCTTTGCATGCATAGTCTTTGTAACGCCACTGGTGGGCCCTGTGGTTTCCTCGACAGCGCCAGCACAGGGCCATCCGGTTTGCCCCATGTGGTGGACTCAGTGTTGCTGGACTCGGGGCAGCCTTCCTGCCTTTCGAAGTATCCATGCGGTGCACATCCCCGAACCTCTTGCTGTGACGTCAACAGCTGGAGAGGCAGCGGGCAAGGGACGCAGCACACATGGCTAAGGAACATGCAGAAGACCATGGAGATGGCGACAGAGCTGAACCCAGAGAGGTGCCCCACGAAAGACCTCAGGAAAGGCCTGCCATCAGGAGGAGGGCAAGATGGACAGGAGGCAGCATGAACAGGAGGCAAATGCGTACCAGCAGCAGGCTGCAGAGGATGAGGACCAACAAGAGCAGGAGGGAGAAGGGAATGAGGTAACTGTCAGAGGAAGATGCCTACATAGATGTTGGGGCAGAAGGCCCTATCGTCAACGGGTCTACAGACAGCAGTTCTCAGACATGTCTCCGGAGACTGCGATTCCGCAAGGACATCGTGACGGAGCTGTGCCATCTCCTCCAGCCTCAAACAAGGTTGAGGACAGCTTTGACTGAAGCAGCAAAGGTCAGCATCGCACTCAATTTCTATGTGACTGGATCTTTTCAAGCTGAAAAAGTAGACATCTCGAATATTTCCCAGTTCACCACACACCGCACACCGCACCGTCAGGTGACAGATGCTCTGTATAAGAGGAGGAGGGACTGTATATCCTTCTCTCTGAGCAGGGAGAGGCAGTTGGAGTGGCAGACTGGATTTGTGAGGATTGCGGGCTTCCCCAAGATTCAGGGTGCCATAGACTGCATCCACGTCGCATTGAGGGCGTCACAGAACAATTCCGAGATCTTCCGTAACCGCAAGGGATTCCACTCCCTCAATGTCCAGCTGGTGTGCGACCGCATCCACAAAATCATGGCAGTTGATGGCCGGTATCCTGGCAGCAGCCACGATGTTTTCATTCTGCAGCAGACCGGTGTACCAAGCGTCTTTTTTGGGCCAAACCAAGATTGCGGCCGGCTCCTTGGAGACAAGGGCTACCCACTCTGTACTTGGCTGTTGACTCCCCTTCGCCACCCCAGCACTGCTGCGCCGCAACCCTACAATGATCATCATTCAGCCACCTGGTGCATCATTGAGTAGACCATCGGAATCCTTAAACAGACGTTCCGTTACCTGGATCGCTCTAGTGGAGTATTGCAGTACTCGCCTGAGCAGATCTCCCTATTGGTGGTTGTCTGCTGCATGCTTCACAACCTGGCAATCATGAGGACACAACCATTGGAGGACGAGGAAGCAGTATCACCTGAGGAGGAGGACCAGGAGGAGGAAGCGCAGGAGCAGGAGGAGGAGGAGGAGGACCAGGAGGAGGAGGCACAGGAGGAGGACCAGGATGCGGGTCGGGGGCCACGCAGGAGGCGGCATCGCCATCTGGACCCTGCAAGGGAAGTCCTAAACCGTCTCATTGCTGCTCGTTTCCGCTGTGTTCATACACACTTTACCCTCCTTCTGTGCATCTCCATGGGCAAACTAATGAGCCTTTTCACACATCATTGCCCAGTAAAATGAGAGACCTATAAATATATTCAAACCCAGAATAAGGATTTATTACACCAGAAATAATGGATGCACAAAACATACACATAATCAATTCTCACCCTTGTGCATTTCCTTATAACCTTTCTTACGCAAACCTATTCTCGAACTACGCTGCAGTGTCTCCCCTGTGGCTGTATCATGGCTCTGGGAAGGCTGCTGTGTTTCAGGTGTAGAAGCTACAGATGTCCTTCTAGGACTCCCTCGACCAGATCTGGCCCTAGAAGGGCCGGCTGCAGACTGGGCTGCATCCTCCTCGATGCCTTCAGTCGGAATTGGCAGGGGCAATTCCATGGTTGGCACCAATGGTGGAGTGGCTGGTCTGGGCTCAGGACTGCTCTGATCCTGAGAGAGCACATCAGGATCCTGGTCCGAGGAGACTGCACCATTCCCTCGGGACAGCACCTCACCATCCCCACCACTCTGCTGGAGCACAGGTCAGTGGGGTGGCGCAACACTGGAAGGTCCCCCGTGGATGCGGTGGACCCAGCCGCGATGGAGGCAGTCAGAGCTCGCGTGGCATCCAGCTGAGACTGCATGAGAGCAGACACAGTCTCAATGCCGCCAGAGATAACAGCGGTAAGACCGTGGCATGTTGCTGAGAGTGCATGAGAGCATTCTGAGCTTCCATGCCAGTGGCCATCCTCTCCAAAGCAGCATTCAGACATTGGTTCCCTTGCACCTGTGCAGTAATGGCAGCTGCCACATCGCCCATGACACGTGGCATTACAGCTGGATCCACACGATCATTCTGGGAATCCACCATCGTCCACACACTGGCAATGATGGGCTCCATAGTGTGCGCAGAGCTGTCCACAATGCGGGAGGCAGACATCTCCACACTCCTGACCACGTGTGACAGGCTCTCGGGCACCCTTGCCATTGCCTCCAACATCTGCGAATGCATGGCCTCCACTCTTCTTTCATAAGCCCCAACATCGATGGACTTGTCTGAGTCCTCTGCAGCAGAACTTGCATGCGACTATGCCCTCTGGAGAGATGGCACCCAAGGTTGCCTTTGCCCTTGGCCATGCTGCAGCCCCGGTGCATTACCCAGTGCAGACCCCTCTGCTAAATCTAACTGTCCCGACCGCGTACTCCCAGTATCTGAGCTGGTGCTTGCGAGTGTAGGAAGCAGTGACGTGGTGCTGCCAGCACTGTCCCCCTCTTCCTCAGCCTCATTGGACATGCCGGCAATATCTGCAATGGGCTCAAGGGTCTTGTCCTGACTATGGCTCCCACTCGCCTCAAGGATCTTGGTCTCACTCTGGCTCACATTCGCATCATGGGTCTTTTTCTGACTCTGGTTCGGGGTCTCATCTGCAAACATAAATGGCACAAGGGGTTCCATCAGGGTGAGGTAGGGCATTGCACCATGCAGCAAGCAACCTGCACACAATTATAAGCAATTGACTGGTTGGCGCTTGGACTTTCAGGGAGAGATGGCATTAGAGGAAAGTCTTCACTTACCCATGCTGCCCCCAGCAGGATCCACACGACCAGCAGCCAAAGGGAAGGCAACGTGTGGGCCCATTAGCCGCTGCACCCTCTCTTCTATATCAGTCAACTGCTGGATATCGGCCTCACCCCCAACCAGTCCTCTGTTGCTCCAAATGGTCGTGGGAGACCTTGGCCAGCAAAGCAAAGAAGGGTTGCTGAGTAGCAGTGTCATAAGGCCTCGGCAATTAGTGCAAGTGTGGGTCCATTATATGCAGGTGTAACTCTCACACGAAAGGGACCCTCCATTACGAGTATACACACATAAATATACATGCCTCAGCAATCAAATGGTGCTTCACTGACTATATAGTGAAGGTAGGAAATAAGAGAAGGTGAAGGAGAGGCTTGCAGATGGAAGGTGAGGAGTTGGGGGAACATGTTCTCACTTTCATCAGTCGAATGATATCCTTCAGCCTTTTGCGGCATTGGGTGGCGGTGTGGTCATGAATGGAGGTTCCGACACCTCCATAGCTATCTCTCTCCAGGCAGTCACAAAGATGGTGTGAGTGGGTCTGCCTGTGTCTGGATAGAGAATGCGCCTCCTTCCCTCCACAGTTTGGACCAGGGTCTCAAGTTCCACATCCGAGAAGTGGCTGGCCCTCCTTAGACCTCCTGGATTAGCCATTCCTTCGCAAGCAACACTGGGCCTTCCCAGTGCAGATGCCTCTCCCAGTTGTAGCCTTTCTCTTTCCCTCTCCTGATGCCTCTGCCTGGCTAAATGACGGTGCCGTTGTCTTCTCCGAACCATCCTCTGATGCTGAAGGTGCAGGAGGCAGTCCACTGCCAGCACTGAGCCCGTAATTTGCACAGAATATTGTGCTATGTAAATGGAGTTGGCTGAAGCAGGGAGAGTGATGAAAGCCAAAGGAAATTGAGGGCCAGAAATCAATGATGGCCATGGCAGAACCAAAAAACAAAATTATTTCAAAGTGTCCAAAAATTTTGCCAAAATTATCTTGACCAGCTTACCTTTAAATCTCGTTGGCGCTGCAGCTTGACGACTTCCAACCGACAGCAAAAGCTGTCACTACCATCGGCAAGCCTTAATTGGAGGAGCGCAGGGCAATTTAAGCTTCCGGGATGGCCACGGGCGATGTGCACGGTCATGACCTCATTATCACCGTGCGCAGAGGAGCGTTGCAAGCAGTGCCGGAGCTCTATTGGCGAACAGGTGGGCAATTCCACGCGGGTCGATGTGGCTGCCGCGTCTGCAAGCTAACTCATTAGTGCCAACTGGCACTGCGCAAAGGGGCAATTTCAGCCCCTTAATAATAAACAGGTCCAACCAATGCAGAGCAGCAATCACCAAAACCAGAACTGCAAAGCCAAAATAGTTGCATGTACATCAAATGAAGTTAGCAATAAACTGTACAGTGCTCTGGTCAATCCTCACCTTGAGTGCTGTGTTCAGTTCTGGTTGCCGAAATACAAGGGAGACATCCAAATGCTCGAGGCAGAGGAATGTGACTGATTCTCAGTGTTAGAAGTCTGAGCAAAAACTCTGCATGCAACTCACTCAGTTTGCATTCTTCCAGCTCTGTCTCCAGGCTGGAGAGCCCAAGGGGCCGAAATTGCCCCCAGCCCGAAATTGGGCTGAGAGTTATGTGGATAGCACATTTCAGGAGGTGGTCACTCCGCACCGTAAGAGTGTGCAGGCAGAGAGAGAATGGGTGACTGTCAGACAGACAAGGAGGACCAGGCAGCTAGTGTAGGAGTCCCTGAGTGCATCTCACTCTCCAACCAGTATTCTGTACTGAATACTGGTGAGGGCCATGGTTCCTCTGGGGAGTACAGCCAGAGCCAAGTCCATACCACCACGGGTGGCTTAGCTGTACATGGGGGGAGGAGGAAGATCGGGAAAGCAATAGTGATAGGCGATTCAATAGTTAGGGCAAAAGACAAGCATTTCTGCAGCTGCAGTGACTCCAGGATGGTATGTTGCCTCCCTGGTGCCAAGGTCAAGGATGTCACTAAGCAGTTGCAGAACATTCTGAAGTGGGAGGGTGAACAACCAGAGGTTGTAGTCCATACCGGTATCAACGACATAAGTAGAAAGAGGGATGAGGTTCTGCAGGCAGATTTTAGGGAGCTAGGAAAGATATTAAAGTGCAGGACCGCAAAGGTAGTAATCCTCAGCTTACTCCCGGTGCCACGAGCTAATGAGTACAGAAATAGGAGGCTGGAGCAGATGAATGTATGGCTGGAGAGATGGTGCAGGAGGGGGCTTAAGATTCCTGGGACATTGGGATCGCTTCTGGGGGAAGGTGGGACCTGTACAGGCCGGACGGGTTGCACCTCAACAGAGCTGGGACCAATGTCCTCACGGAGAGGTTTGCGAGTGCTGTTGGGGAGGGTTTAAACTAATTTGGCAGGGGGATGGGCATTGGGGTGTAGCATTAGAAAGGAGAAACAAAGTGCACAAAAGATTGGGAGAGACAGGTAGCACTGTTAAAAATAGCATGGTATTAGGTGGGGTCAGACTAAGAGAGAATACAAGAAGGTCTAAGGTAGGTTTACAGTGTGTGAATGCATGGTGTGGTAAATAAGATTGGTGAGCTGCAGGCACAAATAGCCATATGAGAATAACAGAGAATAGAGAGTCGGGATAAATGGTTCATTCTCTGGTTGGCAACCAGTAACTAGTGGGGTGTCGCAGGGATCAGTGCTGGGACTCCAACTATTTACAATCTATATTAACGACTTGGAAGAAGGGACTGAGTGTAACGTAGTCAAGTTTGCTGATGATACAAAGATGGGAGGAAAAGCAATGTGTGAGGAGGACACAAAAAATATGCAAAAGGACATAGACAGGCGAAGTGAGTGGGCAAAAATTTGGCAGATGGAGTATAATGTTGGAAAGTGTGAGGTCATGCACTTTGGCAGAAAAAAATCAAGGAGTAAGTTATTATTTAAATGGAGAAAGATTGCAAAGTGCTGCAGTACAGCAGGACCTGGGAGTACTTGTGCATGAAACACAAAGGATAGTATGCAGGTACAGCAAGTGATCAGGAAGGCCAATGGAATCTTGGTCTTTATTGCAAAGGGGATGGAGCATAAAAGCAGGGAAGTCTTGCTACAGCTATACAGGGTATTGGTGAGACCACACCTGGAATACTGCGTGCAGTTTTGGTTTCCATATTTACGAAAGGATATACTTGCTTTGGAGGCAGTTCAGAGAAGGTTCACTAGGTTGATTCCGGGGATGAGGGGGTTGACTTATGTGGAAAGATTGAGTAGGTTAGGCCTCTACTCATTGGAATTCAGAAGAATGAGAGGTGATCTTATCGAAACGTATAAGATTATGAGGGGGCTTGACAAGGTGGATGCAGAGAGGATGTTTTCACTGATGGGGGAAACTAGAACTAGAGGGTATGATCTTAGAATAAGCGGCCGCCCATTTAAAAATGAGATGAGGAGAAATTTCTTCCCTCGGAGGATTATAAATCTGTGGAATTCACTGCCTCAAAGAGCTGTGGAAGCTGGGACATTGAATAAATTTAAGACAGAAAGAGACAGTTTCTTAAATGATAAGGGGATAAAGGGTTATGGGGAGCGGGCAGGGAAGTGGAGCTGAGTCCATGATCAGATCAGCCATGATCTTATTGAATGGCAGAGCAGGCTTGAGGGTCCGCGTGGTCTACTCCTGTTCCTATTTCTTATGTTCTTATGTTCTTATGATGTTGTGGTGATAACAGAGACTTGGCTCAAAAAAGGGCAGGAATTACTATTAAATATTCCTGGATATAAAGTGTTCAGGAAAGATAGGGAAAGAGGTGGGGTATGAAAAATTTGTACTTTGCATCTGCCTTTACCAAGGAAGAAGATGCTGCCAAATTCATAGTGAAAGAGTAGGTTGTTGAGATATTGGATGGAAAAAAATTGATCTGGAGGATATACTAGAAAGACTGGCTGTACTTAAAGTAGATACGTCACCAGGACTGGATGGGATGCATCCTAGGGTGCTGAGGGAACTAAAGATGCAAATTGTGGAGCTACTGGCCATAATCTTCCAATTCTCGTTGGATATGGGGCTGGTGCCAGAGGACTGGAGAATTGCAAATGCAACAGCCTTGTTCAAAAAAGGGTGTAAGGTTAAACCCAGCAATTACAGTCCAGTCAGTAGTGGGGAAGCTTTTAGAAACGATAATCCGGGACAAAATTAACAATCACTTGCAGAAGTAAGGATTAATTAAGGAAAGCCAGCACGGATTTGGTAAAAGGCAAATCATGTTTAACTGACTTGATTGAGTTTTATGATGAGTTAACAGAAAGGGTTGATGAGGGCAATGCAGTTGATGTGATGAACATGACCTTCCAAAAGGCATCTGATAAAGGCCACATAATAGGCTTGCTAGCAAAGTTGAAGCCCGTGGAATAAACGGGACAGTGGCAGAATGGATAAGAAATTGGCTAAGGGACAGGCAATAGAGAGTAGTGGTGAATGGTGTTTTTTCGGACTGGAGTGGTGTTCCCCAGGTGTCGGTACTGGGACTACTGCTTTTCTTGATATATATTAATGACTTAGACTTGGGAGTACAGGGCACAATTTCAAAATTTGCACATGACACAAAACTTGGAAGTATAGTGCACAGTGAGGATAGTGATAGACTTCAGGAGGACATAGACAGGCTGGTGGAATGGGCAGGCACGTGGCAGATGAAATTTAATGCAGAAAAGTGCAAAGTGATACATTTTGATAGGTAGAACAAGGAGAGTCAATATATGCTAAAGGGTATAATTCTAAAGGGGGTGCATGAACAGAGAGACCTAGGGGTATATGTGCACAAATCATTGAAGATGGCAGGGCAGGTTGAGAAAGCGGTTTAAAAAGCATGCGGGATCCTGGGCTTCATAAAAGGCATAGAGTACAAAAGCAAAGACCTTTATAAAACATTGATTCCGCCTCAACTGGAGTATTGTGTCCAATTCTGGGCGCCGCTCTTTAGGAAGGATGTGAAGGCCTTAGAGAGGGTGCAGAAAAAATTTACAGAATGGTTCCAACGATGAGGGACTTCAGTTACCTGGATAGACTGGAGAAGCTGGGCTTGTTCTTCTTAGAGCAGAAAAGGTTGAGAGGAGATTTGATAGAGGTGTTCAAAATCATGAGGGGTCTAGACAGAGAGATTGAGAGAAACTGTTCCCATTGGCAGAAGGGTCGAGAACCAGAGGACACAAATTTAAGGTGATTGGCAGAAGAGCAAAAGGTGACATGAGGAAAAACTTTTTTACACAGCGAGTGGTTAAGATCTGGAATTTAATTCCATGAAAGGGTGTGGAGGCAGATTCAATTCTGACTTTCAAAAGGGAATTTAATAAGTATCTGAAGGAAAAGAATTTTCAGGGCTACGGGGAAAGGGCGGAAGATTGGGCGAGCTGAAGAGCTCTTGCAGAGAGCCGGCATAAGCTCGATGGACCGAATGGCTTCCTCTGTGCTGTAACCATTCTATAATTCTAAAGGATGCATCTGGAACTGGGAGGCCATCATATAGTAATATAGAAGAGTGTTAGAGGTATGGAAAAGGTAAATCCATAATATGGAGATAGAATGTCTGTGGCAGTTCTATCGATCATCAGCTGTAACATTGGTGGCAGATCAGTGGAAACCCCAGAGAAACTGCATAAGTGGCTGTTACTGTTTCTCTCCGATTTCTGCCACTCTTCCACCAAAGTTATGGCAGATGATTAGGAGAATCCCCACAGAAATTTCTGAATCATTACTTTAAAGTAAATTATAAGAGAAGAATAAGGGCCAAGTTTAAAAATGTATAAAGCATATTTAGTACTAATATCAGGAATTTCCTCTTCACCTCTCCAAGAATCATTCAAGATACAATTGGATGCTGCAGTGGGTGACGAGATAGTAGGATGTTTCTGGATGGATGAGTTAAAATGGGCCAAATGGATTCCTTTATCCGTCTTTATCTTATGATCTGGATCCGAACTCTCTAAGGTTGTATTGCAGGCACTGCCATATTTGCTGGCTGAATAAGATCTGCTAACTCCAAACAATCAGCTACAGGACTGGCTAGAAATGTTGTTTCCCCTTTTTGTATAACTGTGCAAACTAGACAATCGCACAGAACTCACCCGCTGGTTCACAACAGATTGCCACTAGGAGTACCAGTTGTATTATCCTACCTGTGGGCATTTCTTCACCCAAAGCATCAAACTAACTTTGACAGTTTCTTGTGTTCTCATATCCAAGGCAGCCAGAGCACTTGCATGCAAGCATTAAGTTTGCCTGCATTGTAGCTCTGGCCTCAGAGATTGCAGATACAATATTTAAAATGTCAACTGGCATCAGTTGGTCTAAATAGGTGGACCTCTGGATCAGGTACTCTTGCATTGCATTTACATTGTACTGTATGGAGCTAAATGATCTAGTTATGCTCATGTTACAGTGTCCTCCATTCAAGGTATCTAAACATCAGTCTCCATCCCTAGGTGGCACATTAAAATGTTTGCTGCCCTCTTTGTAGGCTGCTCTGGGGTCTCCCCTGAGAGCAGATAAAGTCTTCTCTTGCTGAGAAGGTTGAGGTGCTACTGCTTCTAAGACTATGGGAAGTGCTCTTTGAAACTGATAGTCTGGGCAACTGTGGGTGGGTAGATGTGGCCACCTGGTCACTCCACAGATCACCTGGAGTGTTAACAGAGCACAAGGTAAAATACAATCTGTGGCTCACATAGTGCAATGTACTTGAGGTCACAACAAAGCACTTATGTGGATGCGGGGTTTGGGGGGGGAGAGCGGTGGGGGGTGCGCACTGCATGCTTCTGAAGGCTGATTAGACCTACTGATCAGACATAATTGCTACAAAAACGCAAACCTCTTTGTGGCTGCAGATGCCCTACTTCTGGTGGATCAACTACAGTGAGAGCTGCGGCCTTAAATAGCCAAGCACCTACTCTTTTGGAGATGCAAAGGTTTCACGTGGTAATTTGTCATGTATCTTACATTATTATATATAACTGTATTCTAACATGCTATACATGACTAATAAGATATGACCTGTAACCACCAGCATACCTTACCACCAGGGGTGCACTTGCAAGAGACAGGTATATCAGGACAGGTCTCAGGCAAGTGCAGCATTCCAGAGCTGTGAAATAAAGGTGCAGGTCCACGGTGACCTTGACTTCACTACATGCCTCGTGTGAATCTGTACTGAGGGGACAGGACTTTACAGTGGCGACGAGTTACAGGATTACAGAATCCACAGAATGGCGAACAATGGATCAGATGAAAAGTACAATGCGGGAGACAATTGGGAGGACTTTATAGAAAGGCTCCAGCAAAGCTTTGTAACCAAAGACTGGTTAGGCGATGATAAGGCAGACAAGAGAAGAGCCCATCTCTTGACCAGCTGTGGCTCGAAAACATACGCTTTAATGAAGGATCTGTTGGCACCCAAGAAACCAGCAAGCAAGTCGTTTGAAGAATTGAGCACACCGGTAAGAGACGACCTGAAGCCAGCGAGCAGCCTACACATGGCCAGACACAGGTTCTACAACTACAGACGCTGTGTGGGCCAGAGCATACCCGACTTCGTGGCGGAACGTCGGAGGTTGTTTATGTGAGTTCTCCGATGAACTGAGGAGTGAAATGCTGAGAGACTTTTTCATTGCAGGAATAGGCCATGCAGGCATATTCCGAAAGCTCACAGAGACCAAGAACCTGACCTTAGAGGCAGCAGCACTGGTTGCAAAGACATTCTTGGTAGGGGAAGAAGAAACGAGGTTGATTTACAATGCAGGTACGACAACTAACAAAATATCGGAACAAGAAGTTCACAGCACTAAACAAGCTGCTACCCTCACACACAGACAAAACCGGGAGAACAGGCTCTCGACAGCAGGCAGAAGCCATCAAGGGCCGCAGGAACGGCCGTTCACACCTCATCAACCCACAATGCGAGCAATCAACTACAAACTGAGAGAAGCTCAAGAGAGATCAGCCAGATGCAGCTCATTCTTTGGGAACACTTTAAACAATAGAACAGGTCTGTGCTGGAGGTGTGGGGGTGGGCACTCGTCAAGGGGTTGTCGATTTCAGCAGGCTGTTTGCAGAAATTGTGAATATACAGGGCATTTGGCCTGCATGTGCAAAAAAACGGCAGCTCGGCTGGTATACGAATCGGATGAGTCAGAAAGCGGACCAGAAGATGGTGGGGACAGTACCCGGGACACCGATGTACAGCGGGTCAACACGATCAATGGCTGCTGCTCCTACAACAGGACGCCTCCTATAATGATAAGGGTCCTACTCAACGGGATATCTGTCAACATGGAGCTAGATACGGGAGCAAATCAATCTCTCATGGGCGCTCAACAATTTGAATAACTGTGGCCGCATAAAAGAGACAGACCAAAACTCACAGGGGTCGACACCACACTAAGGACCAATACCAAAGAAATCGTACCAGTCCTCGGCAGCGCCATGCTCTCTGTCACACACAAAGCGACAGTGAACCGACTTCCCCTGTGGATTGTCCCCGGAGACCCCCCAGCACTGCTGGGGAGAAGCTGGCTGGCAAAACTAAACTGGAAATGGGATGATGTCCATGCCATGTCATTAGAGGAACGGATCTCCTGCTCAACTGTTATAAAGCAATTTGAACATCTCTTTCAGCCAGGTATGGGCACTTTCAAAGGGGCCAAAGTCAAAATCTACATCACACAGGATGCTAGACCGGTCCATCACAAGGCCAGAGCTGTACCCTATGTGATGAGGGAAAAGATTGAATATGAACTAGACAGGCTTCTGCGGGAAGGCATTATGTCACCTGTGGAATTTAGCGACTGGGCAAGTCCCATCGTCCCAGTCATGAAGCCTGATGGATCCGTACGAATCTGTGGGGACTACAAATCTACCATAAACAGAGTCTCCCGACAGGACCAGTACCTGCTGCCCAGAGCAGAGGACTTATTTGCCACATTGGTTGGAGGTAAACTTTTCTCAAAATTAGACCTCACATCTGCGTATATGACGCAAGAATTGACCGAGGAATCCAAGCTACTCACCACCATCAACACACATCGAGGCCTTTTCATGTACAATCGATGCCCATTCAGCATCAGGTCGGCAGCTGCCGTATTCCAGTATAACATGGAGAGTCTGCTCAAGTCCATCCCGGGGACGGTTGTATTTCAAGACGACATACTTATCACGGGCAGGGACACCGACTCCCATCTCCATAATTTGGAGGAAGTACTAAAGCGGTTGGATCGGGTAGGCCTATGAGTCAAGAAATCCAAGTGCCTGTTTCTCGCACCTGAGGTTGAATTTTTGGGCAGAAGGATTGCCGCTGATGGAATCCGCCCAACAGAGTCCAAAACAGAAGCAATTCGCCTGGCATCCAGGCCCCGGAATGTCTCAGAACTGCACGCCTTTCTCGGGCTACTCAATTACTTTGGGAACTTTATGCAGAACTTAAGCACGCTGCTGGAGCCTCTCCACGTGCTCCTCAGGAAGGGTTGCGATTGGTTTTGGGCGGACGCCCAGGAACACGCCTTCAAAAAGGCACGCAACCTTCTGTGTTCCAACAGTCTTTTGACTTTCTTTGATCCAGGTAAAAAGCTAGTTCTCACATGCGATGCGTCAGCGTATGGGGTCGGGTGCGTTGTGCAACATGTCAATAGTGCGGGCAAATTACAACCCATAGCTTTCACGGGCGGAGCGTGGGTACGGAATGGTAGAGAAGGAGGCGCTCGCGTGCTTGTACGGTGTCAAAAAGATGCACCAATACCTTTTCGGGGCCAAGTTCACGTTAGAAACCGACCACAAGCCCCTCACGTCCCTCCTATCCGAGAGCAAGACAATAAACGCCAACGCCTCGGCGCGAATTCAATGGTGGCCACTCATGCTGGCGTCCTACGACTATACAATAAGGCACAGACCAGGCACAGACAACTGTGCCGATGTGCTCAGCAGGCTACCCCTGGCGACCACGGAAGGGTCTGACGAACAGGACTGTGAGATAGTCATGGCAATCAATGCCTTTGAGTCCACAGGTTCGCCCATGATGGCTCGCCAAATCAGAGCCTGGACGGCCAGCGACCCCACGTTATCCTTCGTAAAAAGATGTGTCCTAACCAGTGACTGGGCAGAGGCTCGCGATGCCTGCACCGAGGAATTAAAACCCTTTCACAGGCGCATGCATGAGCTATCACTACAAGCAGACTGCCTGATGTGGGGCAGCCGAGTAGTCATGCCTCTGCGAGGCAGAGAGGAATTTGTCCGGGAGCTCCACCGCGAGTACCCGGGGATCGTTCTCATGAAGGCCATAGCCAGATCCCGCGTCTGGTGGCCTGGTATGGACGCGGACTTAGAGCTCTGTGTTGGAAGGTGCACCATTTGTGCCCAACTCAGCAATGCCCCCAGGGAGGCTCCACTGAGCCCCTAGCCCTGGCCTACCAAACCGTGGTTGCGGGTGCACGTAGACTATGCGGGCCCATTCATGGGCAAAATGTTCCTCGTAGTTGTAGATGCATTTTCAAAGTGGATCGAATGCACCATTTTAAACTCGAACACAACCTCCACCACTGTGGAAAGGCTCGCAACCATGTTTGCAACGCACGGAATCTTTGACACATTGGTCAGTGACAATAGTCCGTGCTTCACCAGCGCGGAATTCCAAGATTTTATAATTGACCACGGTATAAATCACGTCAAGACGGCACCATTCAAGCTGGCCTCCAACGGCCAGGCAGAGAGAGCAGTGCAAATCATTAAACAAGGCATGCTTAAAATCCAAGATCCCACGCTGCAGGGTCGCCTGTCGCGACTGCTGCTGGCATACAGATCTCGTCCTCGCTCATTGACTGGGATCCCCCCGCGCAACTGTTGATGAAAAGGACTTTAAAAACAAGGCTCTCATTAATCCTCCCAGACATGCACGAAATCGTTGAGGCAAAGCGCCGTAATCTGACTGAGTACCATGACAGAAATTCGAGGGGGAGATGGAATGAGGTAGGGGACAAAGTGTTTGTACTAAACTATGGCAGGGGTCCCAAATGGCTTGCAGGGACAGTAACAGGCAAGGAAGGAAACAGGCTACTGGTAGTACAAATTGACAATGACAAAACCTGCCGGAGGCATGTAGACCAAGTCAAAAGCAGATTTACCAACAACACTGCGGAACCAGAGGCAGACTACAATGTGGAACTCGCACCACACCTGGTGGACAGACAGAAGGAACAACCTGAGGAAAGGGCAATCCCAACAGACAGCCCAGGCGAGTCAACAACAATCACACCAATCGAAACAGACAGCCCAGGCAAGATACCAGCAACCACACCCAAAGAAAAACAGACACCAAGGCAAACAACTGAACCACAACTCAGACACTCAACGCGAGAGCGTAGACCACCTGAGAGACTGAACTTATAAAGACAATAAGACCTTGGGGGAGGGTGATGTCATGTATCTTACATTATTATATATAACTGTATCCTAACATGCTATACATGACTGTAATAAGATATGACCTGTCACCACCAGCATACCTTACCACCAGGGGTGTACTTGCAAGAGACAGGTATATAAGGACAGGTCTCAGGCAAGTGCAGCATTCCAGAGCTGTGAAATAAAGGTGCAGGTCCAGAGTGACCTTGACTTCACTACATGCCTCGTGTGAATCTGTACTGAGGGGACAGGACTTTACAGTAATGGCCACTACGAGTTCCTACCTTGCATGTGCACAACCTTCACCTGCAATAAGCAGAATGACAACAAGTTCCTATAATGATAATAATAGCATCCAGGTTTCATTTTGCAAAGATTTAATAATGTGTGCTACGTAGTCTAATTATCCTGCCACTGCTCACATGGTTGCTCTTTGCCACAGGAATAAAAAGAATAGCTATTTAATTTTATCATTATCTTGTTTCCCCATATATGTGTCAAATGCACAGTGATTTCAAGTGCTGAAAATTTCCATAATTTAGTGGCTCATTCATTTGTAAATGCAGAACCCATCCTTCCATGTGGTATGCCTATGAGATGACAGCTTCACTCATTTATTTTCCTTCAGAGAAATGTATCACGGCGGCTTTAGCAACACAACTCTTCTAATATTATTGCCAAAACTAACTGCGAGGCACCACTTCCATTGCAATCACCTTTCTTGATAGTTTTCTTGATGTACCCAAATTTCTTCTTCATCTCCTTAATGGTTCTACCGGTTTCAGGCACAGCACTGATATGCTGTATCACCTGGTCCTATGCATCAAGTCAGCTGGCCTTATTTGCTGTTTAACTCGCTAACCTAAACATTTGCTGTTGGCAAGCTTGAACCTTAGCTACAATTACAGATACAACACGGTCAGTAAATCATACGAACAGCTGGCCACAACTGTGTAAATCACAATTATTAGGGCTGTTAAGGCACTTAGTACAGTGTTAATTACTGGAAGTTTTACCACTAGCCTAAGTGACGCAGGAGATAAATTATTGTCCAGCAGAGGGCTAAGGCTGGGTTGTGCTGGCAGATGCTAAACATCTGTCTTATTAGCAGTATTACAGGCAACCCAAACGTTACTTTTTCACAGGCGGAGGAATCTCAATCCAGATCAGATCTACGGAATATCAGCATGTCTCTGAGACAAATGCATCAAGTCGAAGAAAATGTTAGGAGTAAGATCAGAAATAGGGACAGAGACATGGTAGCCCCTATATTCCTGGGGCTAATATGGGAGGTGATGCAGGGGTGGGGAAGAGATGGTAGGAATTGGGGTCAAACCATGGATCTGCAAATCCCAATACTTTTGGCAATGAGTCCATAATATGCCTGCCTACAAATGGACAGGTGTATTGTATTATAATGTGGTGTAAATGAGGAAAATACTTCATATGATATATTTTCCTTGTTTATGCCTTTAGCAACGTTGGAAGCAAAGAATGCTAGGGCCATGGTAAGGGCGGGCGAATAAAAGAATTGACAGATCCGTTTTTGCTATGCAATTGATTGCTGAGTGGCAGAAGAATCATAAAGATTTTTTGCTTTAATTTTCCTCACTATTCTAGAGCCCTGTAGAACCATGACATATTAAAAAGGCGTCACAGTAAAATTCCTCCTCCTCTACCAGCCAACCTGGTGTCCGAGTTATACCAGAAACAGCATTAACGCTTATCTCTGCATTTAAATTGCCATGGCCCCAGGATGTCCAACAGGATCGGGGACTGCTGCACTGGACTGGCGGAAGTTCCAAATCGCTCCAGATCTTTATCCCCTAGTATTTCAGGCCAGAAACTCTACTCACTATTACACAATCAATGTGCCCTGGTCATTGATATCTTTTGCCGATTTTTTCAACAAAGGAAAATATAGCTCTCTCTCATTTAAATGGCACAAAGAATATTGCTATGTAAACTCTCACCATTTTGCCTAACTTTACCAGTCCTCCATACGATGTGGCAAATTGGAGCCAAAATGATCTTGATTGTCTGAAGGCAATCAAAATTAGAAATCTTGTGACAATCATTGATTCTCCTTGTAGACAGGGAGGAAATTGCCCTTCACCCCGATTGGGGGCAGTGACCTATCGGTGCCCAGCCCAGAAGTCCCACCCCCGATGCAAAATTGTGCCTTATGCCCCTCAAAGGAAGCTGTCTCTGGCACTCTGCTTCCTTTGGGGGCAGTGCCGGGGTTGTAGCATGGCGCTGATGCGTTAACGTGCTAAAATGCCCCTCCCTTCTATTAAAGGGGAGGGCCACTGTGCACTCAGCACGGCCCTCTGGGGGCCACCACTGGGCGTGAGATCGAGCCAGAAGCCTAGCACCCAAGACGGAGTGCCAGGCTGCATGATGATGGCCTTGTCCACGCTAGGGCCGGCATGGTCAGGCCGTCACAAGAGATGGCCAACCAACAAAGATGGCGGCCCAGGGTGCTGCAGGCCTCAGGAGCGGATGTGGGCATTGACATCCGCTCGCAATTTCTCCTGCAGCGTGCTAAGGGGTTGGTGCGGGGAGGTGAGGGCTTGCCACGCACTGCAAAGACATCATCACCAGTTGCGCAGCGGCCCAGGCCGTTAACCGCAGGGAGTGCCTCCAAACCTCTGGGGCAATTTCCCAGAAAGCGGTAGCGCCCCCCACTTCCCCAAGCGAAAATTGCCTTGCGCCCCGTTAGCACCCCCCCCTACCCTGGAGGCCCTAACGGGGCTATAAAAAGGGGCAATTTCACCACCTTAATCTTGTACTTCTCAATTGTAGACTGACAGCACAATTGTACTTCATTACTGAAGTAATGTAAGCTGTTGCTGTTTCCTTCACATACCCATCACTAGAGAGCACGCACTAATGGTGGACTAGCCAAATTGTGAACAGGAAAAATCTACTGCATAGTGCTATCTCAAAAACTTTTAAAATGTTTGCTCCCATTGAATCAAGAGTTCAGTACCTGCCCACCTGATTCCACAGGATATGCACACAGCCAACCTGTTGCCTTTCCATAAGTGCCACACTGTAGAATTGACCCTTCTGTTTTATTAACCACTCAATCCAGTTTGCATATAATGTAAGTTTGATTATTGTACTGTGTAGTATCTTGCCAATCTCTCTGCTCTGTATATTTGACGAGCAGTATAGTACTTTCCACTTTTGAAGTTACAAGAGATGTGGTGGCCATCCCTCATATTTTCTTGTCATCAAGTTGGGATTAGTTATTAACCCTGCGTTGTGCCACCCCTTGCACAGCAGGGAAGAAAGACACAAGATTTAGCTCAGTGTTTTGATCTCTTTAAAGAAATGCTCATCAGGCAAAAAGTATGAGAAAAGTTGTTGGAAAAATGCCAAATTATTTCTCAACTGTCTGCACCTGCTCCATATAACTGCACAATATTGTTTTCGACGGAATCTAGCACCAAGTGTAAGAAAAGATGAATACACCCGATTTGTTAGAGCACCATCCGCCAATATTAAATATTGGAACATTTTGGGCAGTGCCCCCACTATTTCCCAATAAATGAGGCCAGCGAGCATGGCCCCTCGCTGGTAACACATATTTATAAAACTGATCTTATTTAGTAGACTTATCAGGACCAACTTAATCAAGTTAATGAATATATATTTTTTTTGATCACCTTTATTTGTATTAAACACAGAAGAGGGTAGTTCAGACTGTAGCAAAGAAGAATCTACAGCAAACTATAAGCCTCTTTTCTCATCCCAAAATAAAATTGACTTATAAATAGTGATACTTGCAACAGCAAGGACTAAACAGTTATTGTACAGTCCTGCAAATAGACATTTCTATGCTTGTTTCATTATAACAGCATGTTTTTAAAATTGAAAATGTAGCCTTCTATTTCAGAGATTGTGTAGCAGTGAAGCAATATAACCATTAACCCTTCGGTGACTGTGGTAGCATTTTACATCAGAATGGAAATATGACAATGTTACAATACTTAGTTTGGGGAGCACCACTGAGATTTCTTTTCTTCTTTTTATTTTTTTTAATTCAATCTTAAAACATTTGAGAATTATGATTATGTTGATATTAATTGATGAAATATGCAGGTTTTAATACTGGAAAGAAAATTCAGTGCTCAAAGGGTCATTGCAGAATGACTTTAATGTTAAATGGTTTTCTCTGGAAAAACTGTGGTCATCTCTGAATTGGAACTTATGTTAACATGTCCCACAGTATAAGGTACAATGTATAAAACCTTGATATGCAGCATTGGTTGAGTCAGATAGAGATCAGTGGCGGGTGTTTTCATTTACCGAAGCGTAGAGGTCAAAAGTAGTATATTTTGTCCTACATATAAACTATCCATAGATTGGTCACATACATTTTCAGCTCCAAAGTAGTATTTCCTTGTAAAGAGTGATCACCTCTACATAAAAGGACAGTAAAAGAGTAGGAGGAGGCAATTCTTCTATCCAACGTACAATCAGCTTTTAAAGATACTGTTAATATTTAATTATGGTTTATGAATGATGCTCTCTGGTCATGTCTTAAATGTTCATTATAGACATGTATAGTTATTAACTAATCCTTATCTCACATTTTTTAACAGTCTTCCTATTTAGTTTTAGTTTACTGATTATGATGACATTATGGGGGAATGTTCTGACTTCACAGATAGTAGCGGCTTCACCTGAAAGCAACAAATATCGGAAATTCAAAGTGTGCAAATGGTCAGAAAATTATCCACGATGTATGCCCAAATTTCTAATATATGTTTCCAGGTGGTGAGGCTTCCTGCCAGCAGTGCATATTCAGAAGGGTCGAGTGAGAATTCCTCAGGTTGCTACGTGTAGTGATTTTATAATTACATTCCTAAAAGTATATTCTCTTTGGTCAAATCATGAATATATTCCAAAAGAACTTATTTGCAACTGTGCTAGAAAATAACAAACAGAGGAAATCTTCAGGGATTTGTGACGTTGCTACACACATCATAAGCGCATCCATAAAGATTTCCTTATCCTGACGTAAGCAAAGCTGTATGCCTAAAATAATGGTTGCCGGAGCAAACTAGGTACAGAGAACAATCCCTGCGCCTGAATGGGTAAGTCCGAGACATACCCAATATTGGGTCTCGGGCCTCATTTAAATAAGACCAGTGAGCTGCAGACACCAGCTTGGAGTCCTCAGGCAGCTTGCTGACAAAGAGGCTTTGAATTTTGGATGCTGTGTCACCGGCACCGGCCTCAGCTAAATGCTTAAAGGGGATGGGAAGGAAATTAGGAGGGGGTTGTCCAGGAGGGGGTGAGCGAGAAGGAAGGCGATCAGGCGGGGGAGTGATCGGGGGCCAACAACACTCTGCAGAGCTGCAGTGAAGCTGGGAGGAGCACACTTGCACATTCAGGTAAGAATATGTATCACTATTTTTTTAAACTTACCTTTTTGGTAAAGTGCATGTACTTCTTGCTCGCCATATTAGTTGCCCACTTAACACCCGACAAATGGATGCGGCACCATCGAATTTCTATCAACTATTCAAAATGGTTACTTCTGTGATTTTTAAAAAAGTGTAATTTTCAGCTCACGTTGCGAAAACAACAGGATGAGATACATCCTTCACATGTCAACATCCTTAATCATGTTGAGGTCTCCACAGTCAATGGTGTTACAAATCTGGCTTCTCGCAATATTCTTTATTTGTGCTCACAACAAACAAGACAGTTTCTATAGGCAGGCCCATGCTTCCTATGAACTGAGTGGGTGATTCTGACCCTACCCACCCGTTCGAAAATGAGGGGTGGGCAATTCAAATTGCCTATAATACCTACTTGCCCTGGAGCTGCCGGCAGCAGACAGGTGCCAGTGGTGTTTAGCTGCCCTGTGGTTTATTAAGCATCCTTGGGCCAAGTTGGCCTTCATCTCAGGGCTTTTGAGTCTCGAGAGGACCCTTCCACACACTTCCTGTTCCTGTATCATGACAGCTAAGTGAACAGGCAGCTGAGGGGCTAGCTGAAAAAGTCACAAAGTCAACAGGAAGCATCATGAAGGCAGATTTTGGTCACATCACTTGTGCTGGATCATGTAATTGAATGTCCATTGTTCAATAGGGGACATGGAAATCAGCGAAAACCTGCAGATCCTGAAAGCTCTCGCCCTAAAGCTCTCAGCAACCGCTTTTCACCTTTCTCGCCAAATGGTCCCAAAGGCCTGATGTTCACTGATCAAAGCATCCACTACAGATGTACTGAAGGTCTCTCTCTGTCAGGGGAGATGGAAATAGATGTTCCTGGCGCCACCGCTCATTCCAGGTTGTGTTGCTTACTGTTGAATCTTTCTCAGATGGCATTGGACTTTTCCATGACCCTGACATACCATCCTCCAAGATGGTCCTTAACCTCCATGTAAGTGTGATGCTCATTCAGCTTCATTGTTTTAGAGAAGGACCCTAGAAATCTGAGTTCTGCAGAGTGGGAGAGTTAGCACTCAGTGTCAGTGCCATCTTTAGTGCTGGTGAAACTGGTTGGAATTCCATTGGAATCAGGCACCACTCCAAATTCTAGCCCCTTAATGGGAGATGCACCCACTCTCCACTGACTCCACTGGCCTGAATTTCAGAGTCGAATATATTAGTATTGCTAACTAAAATGCAGCTTTTTGCTGAGTCGAATAAAACTTAAAACAATATAATTCACATCTCTGGATGCCATCTATTCACATGTGTCATATCACCCGAACACACTCAGTTCACTTGCTGCAAAATGGTAAGAAAAGTTGAAAAAACTATTTAAAAATTGGCGGAGCTATCCAACATATCTTAGAAAGAGCAACAAATTGCTGGCAATGAGTTAAAGGTTGCAATTCAGTCTCAGGCTTCTACTGATGCTCATAAACACTGATGATGTCATCAGAACTGCTCAATTGAATTACTGGCTTGCAATTACCTGTCAGCCATTTATTAACCTGTAAGTAATAAATATTGATTAGGAATCACTTACAGATGTGTTGCTATTCTTTTTGGTGCCCAATACATTATTGTAAGCACTTTGTTTTGTATGTTATAGATTTAGGTTTAACAAATTATAGACCGATTGTAATTATGTGTTCGCCACTTAAAATGAAGCATTGTCCTTTTGGAATGATTTGAAGTCACAAATTAGTTAATATTGCTGCAGTGTAGAAACTCATTGTTTGATGTTTCATTTTTCAGAACAAATACATCTAAAATGATTATACACAGTTCAGGGTAAAGAAATTGGGGCTGATTTTCACATGTCGCACGGATTGGACGGGTCGAGCTACCGCACTGCTCGCCCTATAGCACAAGCAAGCAGCGTAAATCATTGTCACTTTAATTAGCGAGCTGGCAACACACAATGAGTGCTGACAAGAAGCTCACCAATCGGGCGGAGGGAAAACCGATAGCTCTTCCAGGGAGCTGAGGAGGAAGTCGTCACTTTGCAGGGGGAGAATTACTGTGGAGGAGCTTGGTGGGGGGTGCGGGGGAACGGCAACAGCCGGAAGGATTTCATGGGTCCAGGAGGAGCAGTGCCACATGCTATTTTGAAGTGTTTTTGTAATGGCCCCTTTAAGGACCACTGGATTAGCCGCTCTTGAACCAGTACCAATGAGGGGAGCATGTACGGTGCACATATCTGAAATTACATCAGGTTCCTACTATTGTGTTCCCAACACAGATGAGACTGCACACAGGGAGGTTAAATTAACAGTGACCTCCGTCTTTATTAAGACACTCCAGAGTGAGGAACATGCTTTAAGGGCCGGCTTATATGCAGTGCTCCCAAGGGATGCTGGGATCCCTTGGAACTTCAGGGGATGGGCTCTCTGGTGGCGGAGCATGGAAGTGCATGCTTTACAGATACACATCACTCCCTCTCAAAGTCAAAGTGAAAACTATTTACAAGGTGAAGCAGTCGGGAGCCTTTCTTTCCCTGGTGGACCGCCTCGGTACAAATGTCTGTTCTGGTGTGTTGGCTGTGCCCTCGCTGTGCTGGCATGTTGCTGGCCCTGCAGGGCTGCTGGGTGAGCCTGGCCTTGTTGGGCTGTTGGGCGTGATGGGTTCAATTTCCTGGTCCGGGGTGGTGTTGTTGATCCTTTGGGTGTGTGTTGTGGGCTCGAAAAAGGTGATGTCTGCTGTGGGTTGTTCAGGGCAGTCTGTGAACCACAGCCTCGTTTGGTCCAGGTTCTTTCTGCAAATTTGTCCATTGTCTAGTTTGACTACAAACACCCTACACCCTTCTTTAGCTATCACCGTGTCCACGATCCACTTGGGACCATGTCCATAGTTTAGCACATACACAGGGTCATTCAGATCAATTTCCTGTGACACAGTGGCGCAACCATCGTTTACATTTTGTTGCTGCCGCCTGCTCTCTACCTGATCATGCAGGTTGGGGTGAACCAGCGAGAGTCTGGTTTTAAGTGTCTTTTTCATGAGTAGCTCAGCCGGGGACAACCCTGTGAACTAGTGGGGTCTCGTGCGGTAGCTGAGCAGTACTCGGGACAGGCAGGTTTGGAGTGAGCCTTCTGTGACTCATTTGAGGCTCTGTTTGATGGTTTGTACTGCCCACTCTGCCTGCCCATTAGAGGCTGATTTAAATGGGGCCAAGGTGGCATGTTTGATCCCATTGTGGGTCATGAATTCTTTAAATTCGGCACTGGTGAAACATGGCCCGTTGTCACTGACCAGTATGTCAGGCAGGCCGTGGGTGGCAAACATGGCCCTCAGGCTTTCAATGGTGGCAGTGGCAGTGCTTCCCAACATTATTTCACATTCAATCCATTTTGAAAAAGCATCCACCACCACCAGGAACATTTTACCGAGAAAGGGGCCCGCATAGTCGACATGGATCCTCAACCATGGTCTGGAGGGCCAGGGCCACAAACTTAGTGGTCCCTCTCTGGGCGTTGCTTAACTGAGCACACATGCAGCATTGCCGTACACAGAACGTCCGAGATGAACGTCTCCCTGCCCTTTTTGGGTAGCACTACGCGATTACCCCACAACAGGCAGTCTGCCTGAATGGACAGCTCGTCCTTTCGCAGCTGGAACGGCTTGATTAGCTCTTGCATTTCAACGGGGATGCTGGTCCAGCTCCCATGCAGTACACAGTTTTTTACTCGGGACAGCAGAGGATCTTGGCTGGTCCAAGTCCTAATCTTGCGGGCCGTGACAGGTGATTTATCATTTTCAAACGCTTCCATGACCATCAACAGGTCTGCGGGCTGCGCCACCATCAACAAGTTTGCAGGTTGCGCCATGGGCAATGATAGCCGATTGAGAGCATCCGCACAGTTCTCAGTGCCTGGCCAGTGGCGGATAGTCTAGTTGTATGCTGATAGTGCGAGTGCCCACCTTTGTATGCGGGCTGAGGCATTAGTATTTATCCCCTTGTTTTCAGCGAACAGGTACTGATGCATTTTCTTTACCCCAAACACACACGCTAATGCCTCTTTCTCAATCATGCGGTCGGCCCTCTCAGCCTTAGACAAGCTCATGGAGGCATACTTCCAGGTTGCAACTTCCCCGCAACGTTATCTTGTTGTAATACACATCCGACTCCGTACAACGACGCATCACATGCTAACACAAGTCTTTTACACGGGTTATACAATAGAAGCAGCTGGTTCGAGCATAAAATGTTTCTGGATTTCTCAAAAGCAATTATTTGTTTTTTTCCCCATACCCAGTTCTCACCTTTACGCAATAACACATGGAGCGGCTCTAAGAGGGTGCTTAACTCCAGTACGAAGTTACCAAAATAGTTGAGGAGTCGCAGAATGACTGCAGCTCCGTGACGTTCGGTGGCATGGGCGCCTTCCTGATAGCCTCTGTCTTTGCGTCTGTAGGCCGAATGCCGTCCACCGTGATCTTTCTCCCCAAAAACTCCACTTCTATTGCCATAAAGACGCATTTCGACCTCTTCAGCCGCAGCCCTACACGATCCAGTCGCTGGAGGACCTCCTCCAGGTTTTGTAGGTGCTCGCGGTGTCCCAACCCGTGACCAATATGTCGTCCTGAAAAACCACCGTGCATGGTACCGACTTAAGTAGGCTCTCCATGTTTCTCTGGACAATCGCGGCAGCCGACCGAATTCCAAATGGACATCTGTTGTAGATGAACAGTCCCTTGTGCGTGTTGATGCAGGTGAGACCCTTCGAAGACTCCTCCAGCTCCTGCGTCATGTAGGCCGAAGTCAGGTCGAGCTTGGTGCAAGTCTTGCCTCCAGCCAGCGTTGCAAATAGGTCACCTGCGTTAGGTAGCGGGTATTGGTCCTGTAGCAAGAAACGATTAATAGTTAGTTTATAATCGCCGCAAATCCTAACCGTGCCATCACTTTTGAGTACTGGAATAATCGGGCTGGCCCACTCGCTGAATTTCACTGGGGATATGATGCCCTCGCGTTGCAGCCTGTCCAGCTCGATTTCCACTCTCTCCCTCATCATGTGAGGTACTGCTCGCGCCTTGTGGTGAATGGGTTGTGCCTCTGGGACCAAGTGGATCCGCCCCTTCGCCCCTGAAAAGTTTCCAATGCCTGGCTCAAAAAGGGAAGGAAATTTGTTCAGAACCTGGGTACATGAGGCCTCATCGACATGTGATAGCGCTCGGATGTCATCCCAGTTCCAGCGGATTTTGCCCAGCCAGCTCCTTTCAAGCAGTGTGGGGCCATCGCCCAGGACAATCCAGAGTGACAGTTCGTGCACCGTGTCCTCGTAGGTAACCTTGACCATGGCGCTGCCCAGGACAGTGATAAGCTCTTTGGTGTACATTCTCAGTTTCATGTGGATGGGGCTGAGGGCTGGTCTGAGTGCCCTGTTGCACCACAGTCTCTCAAACATCTTTTTACTCATGATGGATTGGCTAGCGCCAGTGTCCAGTTCCATGGCTATGGGTAAGCCATTCAATTTTCCGTTTAGCATTATAAGTGGACATTTCGTCGAACATGTGTGCACCCCGTGTACTTCAGCATCTGCCTCCTCTCTCTGAGGCTCGAAATTGCTTTGATCCACCATGGACCGACCTTCCTCTGCCACGTGGTGGTTTGCAGGTTTTGCAGAGCTTGCAGCTTGTCTGCAAGCTCGTTGGAGGTGCCCCATTGTTCCACAGCTCTTGCAAACATACCCTTTGAAGCGATATGAATAGGCTGAATGGAAGCCTCCACAACGCCAACAATGTGTGAATTGCCTTGCATTCATCCTTTGTTGCAGACTCTGAGTCATCTGGGTCACCTGAGGCCTGCTGGCAGTTGCAGACTTGTGGTTTCTGCCCTGTAAATTTCTGCTCGCAAATACAGTTCCAGTTAATTTATGAACATTGCTAGCACTTGTGTGCTGAGAGATTTGTTTGGTGTTATCACTGGTGGACATAAACACCTGTGCTATCGCAATGGCCTTACTGAGGGTCGGTGTCTCGACAGTCAAAAGTTTTCGTAGGATGGTCTCGTGGCCAATGCCCAGTACAAAAAAGTCTCTGAGCATTTGCTCCAGGTAGCCATCAAACTCACATTGTCCTGCAAGTTGCCTTAGCTCGGCGATGTAGCTCGCCACTTCCTGACCTTCAGATCGCTGGCACGTGTAGAACCGATACCTCGCCATCAGCACGCTCTCCCTCGGGTTAAGATGCTTCCAAACCAGTGTACACAGCTCCTCATACGACTTATCTGTGGGTTTCATCGGAGCCAGAAGATTCTTCATGAGGCTGTAGGTCGGTGTCCCGCAAACCGTGAGGAGGACCGCTCTCATTTTTGCAGCGCTTCCTTCTCTGTCCAGCTCGTTGGCTACAAAGTACTGGTCTAGCCGTTCGACATAGGCTTCCCAGTCCTCACCCTCCGAGAACTTCTCCAGGATGCCCACAGTTTGCTGCATCTTTGAGTTGGATTCGTATACTCATCGCCAGTTATTGTGTTCCTAACACAAATGAGACTGCACACAGGGTGGTTAAAGTAACAGTGACCTCAGTCTTTATCAAGACACTCCAAAGTGAGGAACAGGCCGTAGGGGCCGGCTTATGTACAGTGCTCCCAAGTGATGCTGGGATCTCTTGGGACTTCAGGGGATGCGCTCCCTGGTGGTGGAACATGAGAGTGCATGCTTTACAGATACACAACACCTATAACTGGTGTAGGATCACAATTTAAATATTTAAAGAAGACTCCTACCTGTTTTGGCCGGTAGTGCAGGCTGCCCGTTTTGAAGCCCGCTCAAAAATGGAGTCGGGCCAGCGTGGAGAGGTTTCAGGATCTGTAGGTTTTCACTGATTCTCATGCCAGTAGTGGGTAGGTATATTTTTTAAAATTATCTACCTACTTTGCGTTTCTAACGTAAACGTGCGGCAGGCAGACAAAAATCAGCCCAATGACAGTCGGCCGTGAAATGAAATGTATAACCAACAATTCTTTAAACATTTCATAACCAGCAATCATTACACATTAATAACATTCGAACAAATGCTGAAAAAATTATGGTCTATTACAGGTTTATTGGAATAGTTGTAATAACTTCAGTAATATTATTTATGTGAATATTAACCCTTCAACTGCCGGTACATCCAGTGAATGCCAGGCTTTTTAGCTCAAACACTGTAGCCCCGATATTAACTGTGAGGCGTGTTAGGAGTGGTGAGGGGGGTCTGATATCACATGGGAAACCTGGAAGGAATTTCAGTGCATTTGTCAATAGCCTTTTAATGGCACCTTATTATCATTTTACTTCCTGGTTTGGCATCGAATGCACAGCAGTGGGTGTGGTGTGGACGCACATGGCACAATCTCAACTGGAGTGTTTGAAAGTCCAATCTAAGCATGTAATTTGGTGAAGTTGGGAGATTTGGAACAGGGACAGCCATCATAAAAGATAGACTCAGGACGCTTAAAGGCTGCGGCCGCTTTAACGACACCTCCCTTAATGTACTGCTGGGGACAGCAACAGGCTTTCCAATATAAATAGGATGACTTTGAAGTGTCATGAGAGGAAGGCATAGCTTGTCTTCTGATGCAAAAAGTGTTTATGTAAGGAAATAAATATTGGTGATGACGTCAACCATGAGTGATTAAAGATTAACTTTAGGATAATAAACATGGGTTGGAGGTATCCATTAGCTATGGTATGGAATGATGATTGTGATAAAGCCTATTCTTCAATAGTTCGGAAGAACATTAGCTTGGATGATGTGGAATCTATATGGGTAGAGCTGCAGAATACCAAAGGACAAAAAACGTTAGTGGGAGTTGTGCACAGACCTCCAAACAGTAGTAGTGATGTTGGGGAGGGCATCAAACATGAAATTAGGACTGCGTGCAATAAAGGTGCAGCAGTTATAATGGGTGACTTTAATATGCACATAGATTGGGTTAACCAAACTGGAAGCAATACGGTAGAGGAGGATTTCCTGGAGTGCATAAAGGATGGTTTTTTAGACCAATATGTCGAGGAACCAACTAGGGGGGAGGCCATCTTAGACTGGGTGTTGTGTAATGAGAGAGGATTAATTAGCAATCTCGTTGTACGAGGCCCCTTGGGGAAGAGTGACCATAATATGGTGGAATTCTGCATTAGGATGGAGAATGAAACAGTTAATTCAGAGACCATGGTCCAGAACTTAAAGAAGGGTAACTTTGAAGGTATGAGGCGTGAATTGGCTAGGATAGATTGGCGAATGATACTGAAGGGGTTGACTGTGGATGGGCAATGGCAGACATTTAGAGACCGCATGGATGAACTACAACAATTGTACATTCCTGTCTGTCGTAAAAATAAAAAAGGGAAGGTGGCTCAACCGTGGCTCAAGGGAAATCAGGGATAGCATTAAAGCCAAGGAAGTGGCATACAAATTGGCCAGAAATAGCAGAGAACCCGGGGACTGGGAGAAATTTAGAACTCAGCTGAGGAGGACAAAGGGTTTGATTAGGGCAGGGAAATTGGAGTACGAGAAGAAGCTTGCAGGGAACATTAAGACGGATTGCAAAAGTTTCTACAGATATGTAAAGAGAAAAAGGTTAGTAAAGACAAACGTAGGTCCCCTGCAGTCAGAATCAGGGGAAGTCATAACGGGGAACAAAGAAATGGCGGACCAATTGAACAAGTACTTTGGTTCGGTATTCACTGAGGAGGACACAAACAACCTTCCGGATATAAAAGGGGTCGGAGGGTCTAGTAAGGAGGAGGAACTGAGGGAAATCCTTATTAGTCGGGAAATTGTGTTGGGGAAATTGATGGGATTGAAGGCCGATAAATCCCCAGGGCCTGATGGACTGCATCCCAGAGTACTTAAGGAGGTGGCCTTGGAAATAGTGGATGCATTGACAGTCATTTTCCAACATTCCATTGACTCTGGATCAGTTCCTCTGGAGTGGAGGGTAGCCAATGTAACCCCACTTTTAAAAAAAGGAGGGAGAGAGAAAACAGGGAATTACAGACCGGTCAGCCTGACATCGGTAGTGGGTAAAATGATGGAATCAATTATTAAGGATGTCATCGCAGTGCATTTGGAAAGAGGTAATATGATAGGTCCAAGTCAGCATGGATTTGTGAAAGGGAAATCATGCTTGACAAATCTTCTGGAATTTTTTGAGGATGTTTCCAGTAGAGTGGACAAGGGAGAACCAGTTGATGTGGTATATTTGGACTTTCAGAAGGCTTTCGACAAGGTCCCACACAAGAGATTAATGTGCAAAGTTAAAGCACATGGGATTGTGGGTAGTGTGCTGACATGGATTGAGAACTGGTTGTCAGACAGGAAGCAAAGAGTAGGAGTAAATGGGGACTTTTCAGAATGGCAGGCAGTGACTAGTGGGGTACCGCAAGGTTCTGTGCTGGGGCCCCAGCTGTTTACACTGTACATTAATGATTTAGACGAGGGGATTAAATGTAGTATCTCCAAATTTGCGGATGACACTAAGTTGGGTGGCAGTGTGAGCTGCAAGAAGGATTCTATGAGGCTGCAGAGCGACTTGGATAGGTTAGGTGAGTGGGCAAATGCATGGCAGATAAAGTATAATGTGGATAAATGTGAGATTATCCACTTTGGTGGTAAAAACAGAGAGACAGACTATTATCTGAATGGTGACAGATTAGGAAAAGGGCAGGTGCAAAGAGACCTGGGTGTCATGGTACATCAGTCATTGAAGGTTGGCATGCAGGTACAGCAGGCGGTTAAGAAAGCAAATGGCATGTTGGCCTTCATAGCGAGGGGATTTGAGTACAAGGGCAGGGAGGTGTTGCTACAATTGTACAGGGCCTTGGTGAGGCCACACCTGGAGTATTGTGTACAGTTTTGGTCTCCTAACCTGAGGAAGGACATTCTTGCTATTGAGGGAGTGGAGCGAAGGTTCACCAGACTGATTCCCGGGATGGCGGGACTGACCTATCAAGAAAGACTGGATCAACTGGGCTTGTATTCACTGGAGTTCAAAAGAATGAGAGGGGACCTCATTGAAACGTTTAAAATTCTGATGGGGTTAGACAGGTTAGATGCAGGAAGAATGTTCCCAATGTTGGGGAAGTCCAGAACCAGGGGACACAGTCTAAGGATAAGGGGGAAGCCATTTAGGACCGAGATGAGGAGGAATTTCTTCACCCAGAGAGTGGTGAACCTGTGGAATTCTCTACCACAGAAAGTTATTGAGGCCAATTCACTAAATATATTCAAAAAGGAGTGAGATGAAGTCCTTACTACTAGGGGAATCAAGGGGTATGGTGAGAAAGCAGGAATGGGGTACTGAAGTTGCATGTTCAGCCATGAACTCATTGAATGGCGGTGCAGGCTAGAAGGGCCGAATGGCCTACTCCTGCACCTATTTTCTATGTTTCTATGTTTCTATGTTAGTAACTGTTTAGTCAGGAAGTCTTGTTTAAGGGAAGTAGCTTTGGAATAAACAACAACTGTTTACATGAACAGACTGTTGGGAATAGATATGACATGCTGTCTTATGTATGACAGTTCCTTTCATGTAGCCAAAATATGGTGAATAAATGAGCATGGCATTCAGTAGAAACATAGAAACATAGAAAATAGGTGCAGGAGTAGCCATTCGGCCCTTCGAGCCTGCACTGTCATTCAATGAGTTCATGGCTGAACATGCAACTTCAGTACTCCATTCCTGCTTTCTCGCCATACCCCTTGATCCCCCTAGTAGTAAGGACTACATTCAACTCCTTTTTGAATATATTTAGTGAATTGGCCTCAACAACTTCTGTGGTAGAGAATTCCACAGGTTCACTACTCTCTGGGTGAAGAAGTTTCTCCTCATCTCGGTCCTAAATGGCTTACCCCTTATCCTTAGACTGTGACCCCTGGTTCTGGACTTCCCCAACATTGGGAACATTCTTCCTGCATCTAACCTATCTAAACCCATCAGAATTTTAAACGTTTCTATGAGATCCCCTCTCATTCTTCTGAACTCCAGTGAATATAAGCCCAGTTGATCCAGTCTTTCTTGATATGTCAGTCCCGCCATCCTGGAATCAGTCTGGTGAACCTTCGCTGCACTCCTTCAATAGCAAGAATGTCCTTCCTCAAGTTAGGAGACCAAAACTGTACACAATACTCCAGGTGTGGCCTCACCATGGCCCTGTACAACTGTAGTGACACCTCCCTGCCCCTGTACTCAAATCCCCTCGCTATGAAGGCCAACATGCCATTTGCTTTCTTAACCGCCTGCTGTACCTGCATGCCAATCTTCAATGACTGATGTACCATGACACCCAGGTCTCGTTGCACCTCCCCTTTTCCTAATCTGTCACCATTCTGATAATAGTCTGTCTCTCTGTTTTTACCACCAAAGTGGATAACCTCACATTTATCCACATTATACTTCATCTGCCATGCATTTGCCCACTCACCTAACCTATCCAAGTCACTCTGCAGCCTCATAGCATCCTCCTCGCAGATCACACTGCCACCCACTTAGTGTCAGTACTTTGGAGGGCTCGAAAGAAACAGAACAGAAAAGTCACTCGGCCCGAAATTCAGTACCGCTGGAAAGCTGGTGCTCGCCCCACCTTTTGTGGCCATTAGTGCCGACATTTTTTCGTGGCTGGGCCACTCCATATTCAGCTCCAAAGTGAACAAATGGGTTCCAGCACTAATGAACCCTTCCAAAGTGGATTTTTCAGTGGTGTAGCTATCTTAACCACTGAGAAATTCAGCATTCAGGTGCGGGTTTCTGCTCTCTGGCCTTTTTAAAGACCAGGGTTTGCAGCAAGGCCCTGAGGGGGGGAGGAGGTTGGAAGGATGGTGGAAGGATGGCTGGTGTAAGAGGTCCAAGGAGAGCCAACAAGTTCACTGATATGGAGTTGTAGACACTGATGGACGGTGTGGAGGACAAAAGAAGAATAATGTTTCCTGACGTGGGGCGACCTGGCAGACAGGCAGTACATAATGCATGGAGCGAGATTGCAGGGGGCGTGTCAGGCATCTCCATATATGTGAGGACGCACCTCCCAAGAGGGTTCTGGCCAGTCTGCACCCAGCCCTTCCAGGGTGGCGATGGGGCGACACCTCCTGGCTCTGGTGTGACGAGGATCCTCCTCCTCCTCCTCTTCCTCCTCCTCCTCAGGTGGTACTGCTGACTCAACCTCCAGCGACTGTCCCCTCATGATGGCTAGGTTGAGCAGCATGCAGCAGACCACGACGATTATGGAGACCCATTGAGGAGAGTACTGCAAGGTGCCACCAGAACGGTCCAGACACCGGAATCTCTGCTTGAGGATGCCTATGCACTGCTCCATGATGCACCTGGTGGCACAATGAGCGTCATTGTATGCATGCTCTGGCACTATCCTGGGGTTCCACAGAGGAGTGAGTGGTCAAGTGGACAGGGAATATCCCTTGTCCCTGAGCAGCCAACCGCAATCCTGATTTGGACTGATGAAGACGGCGGGCACATTGGTTTGGCGCAGAATGAACAAATCATGGCTGCTGCCTCCCTTGCCCGCTGCCTGTCTGCACGGTGCTGATGGCGACGTCTTCTCCTGTGTGCCGTCCTGCTTCTGACCAGGTGTACCAGGTGTCGCCCTGCCAACACTCCTCCCATCCTCAGGGTGAACCCTGCCAAACAGGTCTCTGCACCCACAGCACTCCACTGAAGAGTCAGACCTGAAATTTTTACAAAAATACAGGGGTATGTGCAAACCCCTGAGCAGCACTTAGCATGTTTAATGGAGCCAAAACAATTAATACAATTATATGAAAAGATAAATACTGCGCATGCTGGAAAATGAAATAAAAATAATAATAATCAATAAAACTATAAAAAGATAAATACTGCGGATGCATGCTGGAAAATGAAACAAAAACAATAATAAGTAATAAAACTTTTTACCTACCAAAGGGCCCCAGCAATGTTGTGTTTGAGCACCGCATCAAAAACCTTGCGTGGGTACTGCCGGGAAAAGTCCTACCTTTTCCTTGGTGAATTTCGCTGTGGTAGTCCCTTTCCAGTGGCCCGCACGCTGTAGAGCTCACCGCTGGAAACTTTCCTTTACAGCAGCTTCACCGCGCCGTTTCTGGTGAAAGTGAACACCGCTGAAATCCTCCCCAAGCTGGGTATGGCTCTGGGAGGGAAAAGTAGCCGACCCCGGCAGCCAATCGATTTTTTCAATCAACCTCCCAAATTCCGCGGTATCTATCCCTTCGGGGATGGTGAATTTCAGGCCCACTCTCTGTATACAGTTAGACTGATGAACTGTACTATAAATCAATAAAGTCTGTTCTGTATACAGGTTGAGCGTCGGAAATCCGGAGTTCCGAAATTCAGAATGTTCCGGAATCCGGACACCGGGTCGATCCATGGCAGGGATCGTCCAGAATCTGGAAAATGTTCAGAAATCCGGATACGCCGCAGGACTCCCCCGCTCCGCCGACGGACCTTGCCCACTGCCGGACCTCGCCCATCTCGGGACCTCGCCGGACCTCGCCCTCCTCGGGACCTACCTCGCCTGCCTTGGGACCTCTCCCCCACTCGGTCACTACTTGGAGGCCCCTCCGCTCCCTACCGCCTTCTTACCTCGGCCCAGGTGTTTCCGCTTTCAGGAAGTCAGAAAGACGTTCCGAAATCCAGAACGGCCTCAGTCCCGAGGTTTCCAAATTTCGGACGCTCCAACTGTACTACACTATGAAGTGCCTTGCGCTTACTCAAAATGTGTTGTTTTCTTCACAAGAAAGCAAGAGTAAATGGTGGTGTCAGGGACAGCTGTGGGGAATCCACAGCCCTCTCCAAGCTCTATTCAGCTGGACATAGGTGCTGTATCCCGAGAGCCATTGATGAACAGGATAATCATTGAATGGGCAGCAGAAAATTTGCGATTTACTGACAGGCGTTCCACACACACATACCACAATTACAGAGAGAATGGAGGAGACCACATAAAGCACGAGTGGGTTGATGTCGCAGGGCATTGCGAGGATATGTTCTTGCATGGATAGAGTGGCTAACTCCGTGGAACATCAATCACAGCAATGAGATGAGTCTGTGCAGGCCTTGACCATGGCCATTCAGACTCTGGATACCAACATGTCTGACACCTTACGTAGGATGACAGATACTTTAGCCTTAGCCTTAACGCCAGCCACTGATCTGCACCAAACTGCTCTCCAGCAGAGCGGTAGGAGTTAAGTGCAGCTGGCCCACAAGAGGGATGATGGTGAAAGGGGATATTGAAGTGGGGAATCCACAGAAAGCACTCCCATTTCTCACCTGTTGCCACCGCCTCCGTCACCCCCTACCCTCAGTCAGTATGTGACATGTTGCCTCCTCTTCCAATGACCAAGTCTGTCCCTGCACAAGTGCAGGTGGAGCAGGCTTTGGCGGGGCCCTCATGGACTTCAAAACCCAGAGGTCGTTGGCCAAGGGCAGCTCAACAGTCAGAGCAGGGCTCTGAGCAGCCTGCCTGAGTCTCTTCCTCTGCCTCTGCTCAAGCCACAGGGATTGCACCATGTAGAAGTGGTAGAAAAGAGAAGGGTAAAGCTTTGTAGTTGCACAAGTGTATGTGCATAGGTTTTGAGAATATTTTATGTTGTTAATTTTCCGTACTTTAGTAGAATCACATAAAATGTGCTACTTTGTGCCATTTTTTCGGGTTGCTCATTCTAGGTGGCAACTTGCTTTTTCAGTTGCTTGTTGATGAGTAGGAAAATATGAATTGATGGGAATTAATGGGGGAATGTGTGATGGGTCGTTGATAGCAGGACTGTTTTGTGTCAGTGGTATGGGGGGGTGGGTGAGGGTGGCTATTGAATGTGTTTGTTATATAGGATCAATGGTGGTAACTAACTAAACCTTACAGCTATAAGGGAATCCCTGCCAGCCCGGCAGCAATGCGAGTGGTTGGTGCAGTGTTGGCATTGCCATCTTCCTCCTACTCCTCCTCTTCCTCTTCCTCCTCCTTGTCCTCCTCCTTGGATTCATCACCTTCTTACTCCTGCAGCTCCAATTCTTGCTCCTGCACAATGTTGTGCAGAACGCAGCACACCACGCTCATGCTGGAGACCCTGGCTGGTGAGTACTGATGTCGGTCAGAATGAACAGTGCTCGGGTCTGCATCTCTGGCTGGATTCCCACAGGGTGTCATCGACTGCACACTTGTGGCAATCCCCGCACCCCTAGATCAACCAGGATCTGTCCAGGCACCTGAAACACATCTTGAGCCTGCCGATTGCTTGCTCAATGACAAATCCGGTGGTCATATTGTTGTGTATGCAATAACTGTTAGACTGAGTACTGTTTAACTCCAAGAGGTATGACCTTGGCTCTGCTTTATTAAGGCCCAAAGTGACTAATTTTCAAAATGGCTGGCTTTTTATACTTGGCTGCACACACGTGCGTGCAGCCCAATGGCCTCCAACAGTGATGCCATCTAGTGGTTAGTGATCGCAAAAGTACATACATAACAATACCCGCTCTGAGATATTAACACAGTCTTTTACAAATTGAGACGGTCCGGTGTTTTACACTCCCGGGTTGACCGTCTCAGTTCAACTCCAGCCTTGGGTGAGTATTCAGAGTCTGTTGTGATTGGTGGCTGGGTGGCTGACCTGGTGGGAGCGGCAGTGGTCATGTCAGTGATTGATAGTCCCGATTTACTGATGACCACTGAGTCCTCTGATGACTGGGGGTAGGTTGGTTGGTCGTCAATTGTCTCTTCCTCCGACTGTTCTGGTTCGTCTGTGTGTCGCAGCTTTGTCTGATCCATATGTTTCCTGCATGTTTGCCCATTTTTGAGCTTGACAATAAATACTCTGTTGCCCTCCTTGGCCATGACAGTACCAGCGATCCACTTGGGACCCTGACCATAATTCAGAACATATACAGGATCATTTACAGAAATATCGCGTGACACAGCTGTGCGATCATGATACCCTTTCTGACTTTGTCTTCTATATTCAATATGATTATTCAAGTCAGGGTGTATAAGAGATAGTTTGGTCTTAAGACCTCTCTTCATCTTTAGTTCAGCAGGCGAAACCCCAGTAAGCGTGTATGGTCTTGTCCTGTAACTAAGCAGTATGCATGACAGGCGGGTCTGCAGTGACCCTCGGGTTATTCGCTTCATACTCTGCTTTATGATTTGAACAGCACATTCTGCTTGTCCATTGGATGCAGGTTTGAACAGTGCTGACCTTACATATTTGATACCATTGAGTTTCATGAACGATCCATTGTCGCTAACAACGATGTCAGGAAGACCATGTGTCGCAAACATGACAGTGAAATTCTCAATGCTAGCTGTGGATGTGCTGGATGACATGATTATACACTCATCCACTTCAAATATGCATCCACCACAACAAAGTCTATGTGGATCCTGGACCAAGGTTTGGACGACCACGACCACAGACTCAGCGGCGATTCCGCTGGTACTTTGCTGAGCTGCATGCAAGTGTTGCATTGATGCACACATGATTCCAGCACAGAGTCAATTCCCGGCCACCATACATGAGACCTGGCGATGGCTTTCATCATTACAATGCTGGGATGTGTGCTATGTAGCTAACGTACAAATTTCTCTCTCCATTTCTTGGGCATAACAACACGATTGCCCCACGGTATACAATCCGATTGAATAGATAGTTCGTCTTTGCGATGAATGTAAGGTTTCGTCTCCTCGTACATTTGCTTGGGTATGGCAGACCAATCAGCTTTGAGGATGCAACTCTTCACCACCGATAAAATCGGGTCCTGGCTGGTCCAGTTCTGAACTTGTTGAGCTGTGACAGGGGTTCCTTCACTCTCAAAAGCAAATAGGTCCGCCGGTTGTGGCATTTCCACCTCCAGTGTGGACAACAGCAGACGGCTCAAAGCATCGGTACAATTCTCGGTTCCAGGTCTATGGCAAATGAAATAATCATAAGCGGATAATGTCAGCGCCCAACTCTGGATGCGGGATGAAGCATTGGTATTGATACCTTTGTCTTCAGAGAACAGTGAAATGAGCAGCTTATGATCTGTCTCCAGTTCAAACCGAAGAGCAAACAGGTATTGATGCATCTTTTTAACCCCATGCACACTGTTGTGTATCTGTAAAGCATGCACTCTCATGTTCCGCCACCTGGGAGCGCATCCCCTGAAGTCCCAAGGGATCCCAGCATTCCTTGGAAGCACTGTACATAAGTCGGCCTCTATGGCCTGTTATTCACTCTGGAGTGTCTTAATAAAGACTGAGGTCACTGTTACTTTAACCTCCCTGTATGTAGTCTCATCTGTATTAGGAATATAATAACTGGCGATGAGTACATGAATCCAACGCAAAGATGCAACAAACTGTGGGCATCCTGGAGAAGTTCTCGGAGGGTGAGGACTGGGAAGTCTATGTTGAACGGTTAGACCAGTACTTTGTAGCCAACGAGCTGGACGAAGAAGGAAGCGCTGCAAAAAGGAGAGCGGTCCTCCTCACGGTCTGCGGGGCACCGACCTACAGCCTTATGAAGAATCTTCTGGCTCCAGTGAAACCCACAGATAAGTCGTATGAGGAGCTATGTACACTGGTTCGGGAGCATCTTAACCAGAGGGAGAGCGTGGTGATGGCGAGGTATCGGTTCTATACGCACCAGCGATCTGAAGGTCAGGAAGTGACGAGCTACGTCGCCGAGCTAAGGCAACTTGCAGGACAATGTGAGTTTGATGACTACCTGGAGCAGATGCTCAAAGACTTTTTTGTACTGGGCACTGACCACGAGACCATCCTATGAAAACTTTTGACTGTAGAGATACCGACTCTCAGTAAGGCCATTGCGATAGCACAATAATAACACTAAACAAATCTCTCAGCACACAAGTGCTAGCAATGTTCATAAATTAACTGGAACTGTGTTTGTGAGCAGAAATGTACAGGGCTGAAACCATGAGTCTGCAACTGCCAGCAGGCCTTAGGTGACCCAGATGACGCAGACGAGCTGCAAGCTCTGCAAAACCTGCTAACCACCACGTGGCAGAGGAAGGTCGGTCCATGGTGGATCAAAGCAATTTCGAGCCTCAGAGAGAGGAGGCAGATGCTGAATTACACGGGGTGCACACATTTTTGATGAAATGTCCACTTACAATGCTAAACGTAAAATTGAATGGCTTACCCATAGTCATGGAACTGGACATTGGCGCTAGCCAATCCATCATGACTAAAAAGATGTTTGAGAGAATGTGGAGCAACAAGGCAATCAGACCAATCCATGAGCCCCATCCACACGAAACTGAGAACATGCACCAAAGAGCTTATCACTGTCCTGGGCAGCGCCATGGTCAAGGTCACCTACGAGGGCACGGGGCAAAAACTGCCACTCTGGATTGTTCCGGGCGATGGCCCCACACTGCTTGGAAGTTGCTGGCTGGGCAAAATCTGCTGGAACTGGGATGAAATCCGAGCGCTATCACATGTCGATGAGGCCTCATGTACCCAGGTTCTTAACAAATTTCCTTCCCTTTTTGAGACAAGCATTGGAAGCTGTGGATCCACTTGGTCCCAGAGGCACGACCCATTCACCACAAGGCGCGAGCGGTACCTCACATGATGAGGGAGAGAGTGGAAATTGAGCTGGACAGGCTGCAACACGAGGGCATCATCTCACCAGTGGAATTCAGCGAGTGGGCCAGCCCGATTGTTCCAATACGCAAAAGTGATGGCACGGTCAGGATTTGCGACGATTATAAAGTAACTATTAATCTTTTCTCGCTACAGGACCAATACTGCTACCTAAGGCAGACGCCCTATTTGCGACGCTGGTAGGAGGCAAGACGTTCACCAAGCTCGACCTGACTTCGGCCTACATGACGCAGGAGCTGGAGGAGTCTTCGAAGGACCTCACCTGCATTAACAAGCACAAGGGACTGTTCATCTACAACAGATGCCCATTTGGAATTCGGTCGGCTGCAGTGATCTTCCAGAGAAACATGGAGAGCCTACTCAAGTCGGTACCACACACGGTGGTTTTTCAGGGCGACATATTGGTCATGGGTCGGGACATGGTCAAGTACCTACAAAACCTGGAGGAGGTCCTTCAGCGACTGGATTGCATAGGGCTGCGGCTGAAGAGGTCGAAATGCGTCTTTATGGCAACAGAAGTGGAGTTTTGGGGAGAAAGATCGCGGCGGACGGCATTCGGCCCACAGACGCCAAGACAGAGGCTATCAGGAACGTGCCCAGGCCACAGAACGTCACGGAGCTGCAGTTGTTCTTGGGACTCCTCAACTATTTTGATAACTTCCGACCAGGAAGCACCCACTTTATTGCATAAAGGTGAGAACTGGGTCTGGGGAAAAAAACAAGTAATTGCTTTTGAGAAAGCCAGAAACATTTTATGCTCCAACAAACTGCTTGTATTGTATAACCCGTGTAAAAGACTCATGCTAGCATGTGATGCGTCGTTCTACGGAGACGGGTGTGTATTGCAACAAGCAAACATTGCGGGGAAGTTGCAACCTGTCGCCTATGCTTCCAGGAGCTTGTCTAAGACTGAGAGGGCCAACAGCATGAGTGAGAAAGGGGCATTAGCGTGTGTGTGTGTTTGGGGTAAAGAAAATGCATCAGTACCTGTTTAGCCTCAAATTTGAGCTGGAAACCGATCACAAGCCCCTCATATCCCTGTTTGCTGAAACAAGTGGATAAATACTAATGCCTCAGCTCGCATACAAAGGTGGGCACTCACGCTATCAGTGTATACCATCTGCCACAGGCCAGGCACCGAGAACTGTGTGGATGCTCTCAATCGGCTACCATTGCGCACCACGGGGGTGGAAATGGCGCAGCCTGCAAACTTATTGATGGTGGCGCAGCCCGCAGACTTGTTGATGGTCATGGAAGCATTTGAAAATGATAAATCACCTGTCACGGCCCACCAGATTAGGACTTGGACCAGCCAAGATCCTCTGCTGTCCCGAGTAAAAAACTGTGTACTGCATGGGAGCTGGGCCAGCATCCCCATTGAAATGCAAGAGCTAATCAAGCCGTTCCAGCGGCAAAAGGACGAGCTGTCCATTCAGGCAGATTGCCTGTTGTGGGGTAACCGCGTAGCGCTACCCAAAAAGGGCAGGGAGACATTCATCTCGGATCTCCACAGCACACACCCGGGTATAGTAATGATGAAAGCGATAGCCAGATCACACGTGTGATGGCCCGGTATTGACTCTGACTTAGAGTCCTGTGTACAGCAATGCAGCATGTGTGCTCAGTTGAGCAATGCGCCCAGAGAGGCACCACTAAGTTTGTGGTCCTGGCCCTCCAGACCATGGTCGAGGATCCATGTCGACTATGCGGGCCCCTTTCTCGGTAAAATGTTCCTGGTGGTGGTGGATGCTTTTTCAAAATGGATTGAATGTGAAATAATGTCGGTAAGGACCGCCACCGCCACCACTGAAAGCCTGAGGGCCATGTTTGCCACCCACGGCCTGCCTGACATACTGGTTAGTGACAACGGGCCATGTTTCACCAGTACCGAATTTAAAGAATTCATGACCCGCAATGGGATCAAACATGTCACCTTGGCCCCATTTAAATCAGCCTCCAATGGGCAGGCAGAGCAGGCAGTACAAACAATCAAACAGAGCCTTAAACAAGTCACAGAAGGCTCACTCCAAACCTGCCTGTCCCGAGTACTGCTCAGCTACCGCATGAGACCCCACTTGCCCACAGGGGTGCCCCCGGCTGAGTTACTCATGAAAAGGACACTTAAAACCAGACTCTCGCTGGTTCACCCCAACGTGCATGATCAGGTAGAGAGCAGGCAGCAGCAACAAAATGTAAACGATGGTCGCGCCACTGTGTCATGGGAAATTGATCTGAATGACCCTGTGTATGTGCTAAACTATGGACATGATCCCAAGTGGATCGCGGGCACGGTGATAGCTAAAGAAGGGAGTAGGGTGGTTGTAGTCAAACTAGACAATGGACAAATTTGCAAAAAGCACCTAGACCAAACGAGGCTGCGGTTCACTGACTGCCCTGAACAACCGACAGCAGACACCACCTTTTTCGAGCCCACAACACACACCCAAAGGATCAACGACACCACGCCGGACCAGGAAATCGAACCCATCACGCCCTACAGCCCAGCAAGGCCAGGCTCACCCAGCAGCCCTGCAGGACCAACAACACGCCAGCCCAGTGAGGGCACAGCCAACACACCAGAACAGACATTTGTACCGAGGCGGTCCACCAGGGAAAGAAAGGCCCCCGATCTCCTCACCATGTAAATAGTTTTCACTTTGACTTTGGGAGGGGGAGTGATGTTGTGTATCTGTAAAGCATGCACTCCCATGTTCCGCCACCAGGGAGTGCATCCCCTGAAGTCCCAAGGGATCCCAGCATCCCTTGGGAGCACTGTACATAAGCCGGCCCCGAACGCCTGTTCCTCACTATGGAGTGTCTTAATAAAGACTGAGGTCACTGTTACTTTAACCTCCCTGTGTACAGTCTCATCTGTGTTAGGAACACAATAGACACAGGCTAGTGCTTCTTTCTCTACCATGCTGTAGGCTCTTACCGCTTTGAACAAACGTTTTGAAGCATATGTGACTGGTTGAAATTTACAAGACTCATTAGTTTGTTGGAGTACGCAACCAATTTCATATGACGAAGCATCACAGGCCAATACTAAACGTTTACATAGGTCATAATGTACCAGCAGCTTATTAAAGCAAAGCAGATTAGTGGCTTTCTCAAAAGCTCTGTCTTGAGATGCACGCCGAACCCAATTGTCGCCTTTTCTTAGCAGCATGTGCAGTGGTTCTAATAAGGTACTCAATTTAGGTAGGAAGTTACCGAAGTAGTTGAGTAGACCCAGAAACAAATGCAGCTCCGTCACATTCTGCAGCTTGGGTGCATTCTTGATGGCCTTGGTTTTCGACTCCGTGGGCCTGATGCCGTCAGCAGCAATTTTCCTCCCCAGGAATTCGACCTCTGGTGCCATGAAGACGCACTTCGAGTGTTCAGTCTGAGTCCCACTTTGACCAGTCCAGTTTGGTGAACGACTTCTTCCCCGCTAGCATTGCAAACAAGTCATCAGCCTTCAGTAACAGATATTGATCTTGGTTCAAAACCCTGTTAATCGTAGCCTTGTCGTCTCCACAGATTCTGACTGTGGCATCACTTTTCAGCACAGGAACAATGGGGCGGGCCCATTCATTAAATTCAATCGGTGATGTGATCCCTTCACATTGGAATCTGTCTAGTTCGATTTCGACCTTCTCCCTCATCATATACGGAACTGCCCGAGCTTTATGATGGACGGGTCTTGCATCCAAGTGAATGTGGATCTGCACCTTGGCTCCCGTGAAGTTGCCGATGCCTAGTTCGAACAGCGAGGGGAACTTGCTCAGTACTTGGACACATGTATCTTTCTCTGATGACAACGCCTTGATGTAGTTCCAATCACATCTGATTTTTTTCAAGCCAGTTCCTGCCGAACAGCATTGGGCCATTGCCTGGGACAATCCATCGCGGTAACTCGTGAACCGCACCGTCATACGACACTTTAATTGTGGCACTGCCAATCACCATTATGAGTTCTTTGGTGTACGTGCACAACTTGGCATTGACTGGACTCAGCCTGGGCCTCACAGCCTTAGTATCCCACAGCTTGTCAAATGCCCTCTGGCTTATTATCAATTGACTCGCCCCCGTGTCCAGTTCCATCGACACCGGCACCCCATTAAATTTCACGTTGATCATTATGGGTTTGCTCTTAGTTAGGAACGAGTATAATCCATACACTTCCTCCTCTGGTATCTCGGATTGCGTATCCGGATCCGCGCTAGTCTGATCATCATCCTCCACGTGGTGTGTCACAGCACACTTGCTCATCTGCGGACACTTGCGTTGGAGATGCCCCACTCTCAGTCAGCCTTTGCAACTATTTTGCTTAAATCGGCACTGCTGGTGCCAGTGATTTCCCCCACAATGCCAACACAGAGAAATCGGATGCATTCCCGTTGGCGGACATGGGCAGCCACAGGTTTTGCGTACGCAGTCGGCTAGGCCATGCCATGTGCCGCTCTGTCGAACGCCGAATCAATCATATTTACAGTATTTGCCGAGTTTCGACTTTTCACTGAAAATCTGCTTTAGACTTCTATCCATCGTCATGCATGACTGAGCGATCGTGATGGCCCTATTCAAGTCCAACATCTACACCGCCAGTAGTTTATACAGGATCAGCTGATGGTTGATGCCGATTACAAAGAAGTCCCGCAGCATGTCTGCCAACATAGCCCCGAACGTACATGGTCCCGCTAGACTTCTCAGGTCGGCAACAATTTCTGCCGCATTCTGGCCCTCTGTGCGAATGCGTGTGTAAAATCTGTATCTCGAGATGATGATGCCTTCATCTGGCTTAAGGTGGTCCTGTACCAGTGTACACAATTCTTCATACATCTTCTCTGTTGGACTCACAAGCAGGAGTAGATTCTTTATCAGACCATAAATTTTTGGACCGCAAACCATGAGGAACACCGCCCAGCGCCGATCTCCGTCGCCGATCTCCTCCATTTTGTTGGCTATGAAGGTCTCAAATGGCTCACAAAGTTTGCGCAATCTTCTCCTTCCATAAATCGCTCCAACAATTCAGTGCTCATTTTTGCATGCAAAGGTTCTTGTTGCCTCATCGCCAAATGTTATGTATGCATTAACTGTTCGACTGAGTACTGTTTAACTCCAAGAAACAGAGAAACATAGATATTGAAAATAGGTGCAGGAGCAGGCCTTTCGGCAACTTCAGTACCCCACTCCTGCCTTCTCTCCATACCCATTGATCCATTTAGCTGCAAGGGCCACATCAAACCCCCTTTTGAATATATCCAACGAACTAGACTCAACAACTTTCTGTGGTAGAGAATTCCACAGGTTCACAATTCTCTGGGTGAAAAAGTTTCTCCTCATCTCGGTCCTAGATGGCTTACCCCTTATCCTTAGACTGTGACCCCTGGTTCTGGACTTCCCCATTATTGGGAACATTCTTCCTGCGTCTAACCTGTCCAATCCCGTCAGAATTTTATATGTTTCTATGAGATCCCCTCTCATTCTTCTAAATTCCAGTGAATATAAGCCTAGTCGATCCAATCTTTCTTCATATGTCAGTCCTGCCATCCCAGGAATCAGTCTGGTGAACCTTCGCTGCACTCCCTCAATAGCAAGAATGTCCTTCCTCAGATTAGGAGACCAAAACTGCACACAATACTCAGGGTGTGGTCTCACTAAGGCCCTGTACAACTGCAGCAAGACCTCCCTGCTCCTATACTCAAATCCTCTCGCTATGAAGGCCAACAAGCCATTTGCTTTCTTAACTGCCTGCTGTACCTGCACACCTACTTTCAATGAATGATGTACTATAACACCCAGGTCTCATTGCACCTCTCCTTTTACTAATCTGTCACCATTCAGATAATAATCTGCCTTCCTGTTTTTACCCCCAAAGTGGGATAACCTCACACTTGTCCACATTATACTGTATCTGCCATGCATTTGCCCATTCACCTAACTTGTTCAAGTCACTCTGCAGCCTCTTAGCATCCTCCTCACAGCTCACACTGCCACCCAGCTTAGTGTCATCTGCAAACTTGGAGATATTACATTCAATTCCTTTGTCTAAATCATTAATATATATTGTAATTAGCTGGGGTCCCAGCACTGAACCTTGTGGTACCCCACTAGTCACTGCCTGCCATTCTGAAAAGGAGCCGTTTATTCCCACTCTATGCTTCCTGTCTGCCAACCAGTTCTCTATCCACGTCAATACATTACCCCCAATCCCATGTGCCTTAATTTTGCACACCAATCTCTTGTGTGGGACCTTATCAAAAGCCTTGTCACGAGTTATGAACTTGGCTCTGCTTTATTAAGGCCCAAAGTGAGTAATATACAAAATGGCTGGTCTTTTATACTTGGGCTGCACACACGTGCATGCAGCCCAATGGCCTCCAACAGTGATGCCATCTAGTGGCTAGTGATCCCAAAAGTACATACATGACAACTGTTTAGTCACTGAAGCAGCATTTCATTGTTGATGTCTATATATATATATGTGTGTGTTGTCACAATGGAGGCCTGCTTTCATCTCACACTTACAACTGCATGTCAGGGACACACACGTACAATAATTTCTGATGCATCATCACAGTGGTACTCACCAACCATTCTTTGTTTTGCATGCCAAACTGGCTCACAATAGCCAAGCAAAGGAGGACTGGTGGTGGCAAGGCAGACATTCAAGTCCTCACACCCTTGGAGGAGAGGGCGAGGCGCTCGTGGATGGATATGGTGCCTTCCCTATGGCCCACGGTAGTGCTGACGCCGATATGGTTAAGCGAAGGCCTTCCTTTAATGCTCTCTCCCCTTGAATGCATCAGCGCCTACTGTGCCTTTCCTTCTGGAAGTTTGCTAGTTGCAGCTTCCATGCGTCAATCCCCCATCTCCCCCTCACGGCAGCCCTTCCCCCATTTATGCTTGCAGATGAGAGACCGAATGACAGCACACCCAGCACAGTGGAGAGTGACGCAAGACATGGCACACCAGCTGGAGGAAAGGGCACAACCCCAAGACCCAGTGGCTACGCACCCAGCACAGGGGAGAGTGACAAAACACCTAGCAGACCAGTGCCAGTCCTTGATGAGACTCTTGATGACATCACATCAGAGATGTCAAATCAGAGCAGTGAGGACATTGAGGGGTCAAGCCAAGGTGACAATGTGGAGCGCACTCCATCTTTTGAGGAACTGACTGATGAGGAAGAGGAGGACACTGATGGCGCCAATGTGTCACTGATCCCACCCACACGCACCAGCTCAGATGCTGGGAGTGCGAGGTTTGATATAGTTGAAGTAGTCCAGGGGTCTGCACTAGGTGTTGCACTGGGGCCGAGCATGATGATGGGGCTAGCAACCTCAGGTGCCATCTCTCCGGGGGGCGAGTCCACACTGGAGTTCTGCCAAGGAGGACTCAGATGATGCCATCGATGTTGCGGCTTACGAAAGAGTGGAGGCCATGCATTCGCAGATGTTGGGGGCACTGACAAGGGTGCCAGAGAGGCTGTCGGAAGTGGTGAGGAGTGTAGAGGAGTCCATCTCTCGCATAGTCGACAGCTCTGTGCACACCATGGAGCCCATCATTGTCAGTGTGCAGGTGATGGTGAACTCCCAGAGTGACCATGCGATCCAGAAATGATGCCGCAACCTGCAGGTGATGTGGCAGCTGCCATTTCACAACAGGCGCGAAGGAACGAGCGCATCAGTGCTGGATTGTAGAGGATGGCCCGTGGCCCTGGAAGCTCAGAATGCTCTTATGCACTCTGGGCAACAGGCCATGGAGCGTCTTACTGCTGCCATGGAGCGTCAAACTGCTGCCATGTCTGCTGGCTTTGATACTCTGGCTGCTCTCATGCAGTCTCAGCTCGATGCCACCCGACACCTCAGTGTTGCGTTCGCGGCTGGGTACACCACGGGAAACAGGGGACCTTCCGGTTAGGCACCACAGCACCAACCTGAGCTGGTGGTAATGAGCCGCCCCCAGTGAGTGACTCAGGCTCCTCGGACCAGGATCCTGATGATGTGTTCTCTCAGAATTACAATATTCCTGGCCCCAGAACTGCCACTCCACCAGTCCCTCCACGCATGGCCTCGCCCGAGCCAAGCCAGACTGAACTCTCCCAGGAGGGTGCTGACCAGTCTGCACCCGGCCCTTCCAGGCCTAAAGGTGGTCGAGGGCATCCATGAAGGATATCTGTAGCTCCGACACAAGAACCACAGCAGCCTTCCCAGACCCATGAGGCAGCGACACAGGAGACATTTAGGCGTCATGGTAGGATAGGCATGTGTAAGAGGTGTTATCAGGAAATGCACAAGGGTGAGAAATGTTGTTTTTGTGTTCGTTTCTTGCGCTGTTTTTTGTTCTGTTGTCTTTTTGCACTGACTTGGATCATGTCATAAATCTTTACTTTTTGCACATATATCTTGGCAGGTGTATCATTTGAGAGTGGGCAATTCTGTGTGAAGGCGTTCATTGGGATGGCCATGGAAAATAGGAGCTGAAGGGTCATGTGAGGATGAGATTATGTGAATCGAGCAGCAATGAGATGTGTCTGCACCTCCCTTACAGGGTTGCGATGGCGACAACGCTTCCTGGCTGGGTGGCGACGGGGATCCTCCTCCTCCTCCTCCTCCTGCGCCTCCTCCTCATCAGGTGGTACTGCTGGCTCGACCTCCAATGCCTGGCCCCTCATGAAGGCCAGGTTGTGCAGCATGCAGCAGACCACCACCAATATGGAGACCCGTTCATGCAAGGCCCCACCAGACCGATCCAGGCAACGGAACCTCTGCTTGAGGATCCCAATGCAGTGCCAGAATGAGTGTCATTGTAGGTATGCTCGGCCACTGTCCTGGGGTTCTGAAGTGGAGTCAGCAGCCAAGTACTCAGGGGATATCCCTTGTTGCCATCAACCATCCACAATCGTGGTTTGGCCCGGTGAAGACAGCGGGCACACTGTTCTGGCGCAGGATGAAGGAATCTTGGCTGCTGCCTGGATACCTGGCATCAACTGCCAAGATCCTACGCTGGTGGTCACATACCAGCTGGACATTCAGGGAGAGGAATCACTTTCTGTTCATGAAGAGTTTAGTAAGATGTTGTTGTGCCCTCAGGGCAATACGTGTGCAGTCGATGGCACCCTGGGGAACCCTGCAATCCGACCAAATCCGGCCTGTCGCTCCACCTGCTTCTCCCTGGATATCGGAAAGGTGCTATAGTCCACTCTTCTCCCAGAGCATCGGTGACCTGCCGGATGGAGCGATGGGCAGAGAATTGGGAGATGTTTGAGATGTCTGCAACTGGAAAGACCCCGTTGCGTAGAAGTTCAGAGCTATGGTGACCTTGGTCTCAACGGTCAGAGCTGTCCTGAGCCTTTTGTGAGGCTGCAGATCTTGGCGCAGGACATTGTACAGCTCCCTCAGTATGTCCTTTCTAAATCTGAGCCTTCACAAACATTGCTCATCACTGAGTTCCAGGAAGGAGAACTCACGTCGGTAGACCCTTTGACAATAGGGCCTCCTTCCCCCAGGTCTGTGCTGGCCATCTCCTATGTGCTGGCTGATCACCTTCTCCCTGTTCCTCCTCATGTTCCGGAGCCTCTGCAGGCTGCTTCTGGCAAGGCTCCTGGCCCAGTAACTGGTGCGGGAGGTCAGCAGACCTGACTCTTTGCCTCACATCATCTCCCTCCTATATGGAGGTCTACGGCCTTCTGCAGGCCCTTCTGGATGATGGGCAGCCATGGCTGCTGCCTCCCTTGCCCGCTGCCTCTCTACACATTGCTGATGGTGCCGCCGTCTCCCGCATGCCGCCCTACGTCTCACAAGGTGGGCCCTCACAAGAAGGTCTCTGTGGAGCAGAGAATGAGACATACAGATCTCCACTAATCAGAGAGTTAAAAATCTTCAAAACTCTCAAAATGTGATGAACAGTAATCTGCAGGTTTAGCAAATGCACACAAACCAACAGAAAAAGTTTTGACCAAAGGTACCCGATTGCAGGAATCCTTCGTTCTCCTCCAGCGGTGTCGAGTAGCCTGGCAAAGTGTACCGACCCAAAAAGCTGGCGGGGGCACTGTTAAAAAAAAAGCTCAATTTTTTATGCTGAATTTGGGTGGCGTGGCCGCGAAGCAACGGTGCGCACCTTGATGACGTCATTACGGCCGCAAGCCCCATACCGCAGCAAAAGTCAGCAGCTTGCGGCGGAAGTGGACACTGCCCAAAAAACTCCCACACTGAATATGCGTCACGGGGTCAATCGACCGGAACACGGCGGCCACTTGATTTTGCCGAATGGCCCCCACAAACCCGTGGTAACGGTCCTTCCTGGGACACTGAATTTTGGCCCCATTAAATGGTACGACACTGAAAAGTGTAGAGGAACAAAGGGACCTTCGAGTTCAGGTCCACAAATCCCTGAAGGAGCAGGCCAGGTAGATAAGGTGATTAAGAAGGCATACGGAATATTTGCCTTTATAAGTCGCGGCATGGAATACAAGAGCAGGGAGGTTATGCTTGAACTGTATAAAACAATAGTTAGGACACAGCTCGAGTACTGTGTGCAGTTCTGGTCACCACATTACAGGAAAGATGTGATTGCACTGGAAAGGGTGCAGAGGAGATTTACAATAATGTTGCCTGGACTGGAGAATTTTGGCTTTGAGGAAAGATTGGAGATGCTGGGTCTATTTTCTTTGGAACAGAGGAGGCCGAGGGGAGACCTGATTGAGGTGTATAAAATTATGAGGGGCCTGGATAGAGTGGATAGGAAGGACCTGTTTCCGTTGGAAGAGGGGTCAACAACCAGGGGACATAGATTTAAAGTAATTGGGGGGAGGTTTAGAGGAGATATGAGGAGAAATTTCATCACCTAGAGGGTGGTGGGGGTCTGGAACTCACTGCCTGAAAGGATGGTAGAGGCAGAAACCCTTACCACATATGCACTTAAAGTGTCGTAACCTACAAGGCTACGGACCAAGAGCTGGAAAGTGGGATTAGGCTGGATAGTTCTTGGTTGGCCGATGTGGACACGATGGGCCGAAATGGCCTCCTCCGGTGCTAAAAATTTATGGGTAGAGTCCAGGAAGTCAGTGTGATGGGAAACTTGTGCCCTACAACTCTATATTCAAAAGGGAGTTTGATGAAGTCCTTACTACTCGGGGGATCAAGGGGTATGGCGAGAAAGCAGGAAGGGGGTACTGAAGTGCATGTTCAGCCATGAACTCATTGAATGGCAGTGCAGGCTAGAAGGGCTGAATGGCCTACTCCTGCACCTATTTTCTATGTTTCTATGTTTCTATGTTTCTATTACACAGCATGTCAAACTCCTAATACAAAAGCAAAATACGGCAGATGTTGGAAATCTGAACTAAAAACACAAAATGCTGGAAATACTCAACAGGTCAGGCAGCATCTGTGGAGAAAGAAATCGAGTTAATGTTTCAGGTCGATGACCTTTGGTCAGAGAGTTAAAACATTTCAAATATGGACTATGGGCTCAATTTTCCCCAAAGCCGTTTTTTGCCGTACTTGAAGAGTTATGCCCATTTTTTTCAGGCCCAACAATGCAAAAAAAAATCATCCCACTTTCCGCATTTGAATTGTTGATGTTGGCGCCGCGTTGCCTGTCCTTTAGCTTTGCGGGTGGAGCCTAAGATCTGCGTCAAAAGATCGGGTTGCCAGGGTAATGAGGGACACACTGTGGGCTGTGGCTGTAAAGTGAAACATATAACTCATTCTGGCCAGCTCACAGCAACCTATACAAGCACCTTGCACATTGCAGCAACTTACCAGCATTAAATTATTAAAGAGTTTATGCCAAAAGTCAACCCTCCCACCCCCCCGCCCCCACCGCCCAGTGCCGGTGCCACTGCTAGCCATGGCCGAAAGTCCTCCCTCTTCCCGGTGCCAGTTGCTGCTGCTAGCCCTGGCCAAAAGGCCTCCATCCCCCTCCTCCCGGTGCCAGTTGCCGCTGCTAGCCCTGGCCAAAAGGCCTCCCTCCCCCCTCCTCCCGGTGCCAGTTGCCGCTGCTAGCCCTGGCCAAAAGGCCTCCCTCCCCACTCCTCCTGGTGCCGGTTGCCGCTGCTAATTCTCTTATCTGCGCCGATTTTGTTAACTGCCCAGAAGGTTTTTCCAGAGTGGTTACATACGCCGTCCTAAGAAAAATTGGAGTAAATCGGAGCTAGCCAAGCTGGCTTAAATGGCCAGAATTGGCGCGGGTGGCAGGTTACGCCCCCAATGAGGTAAAAAAAATCATAGCTTAAAATAATCCTACCTAAGTGAATTACGCTGGTGTAGAAACTTTGAGGAAACTTAGAGATTCGAATTTACTCCAAAAAAAATAGATGGATGCCAAAAAAATGGCACAGATAATTGGGGAAAATTGAGCCCACTATTTCTCAGAAGAAAGCATGAAGAATTTGTCACATTATATTGAAGAAATGCAGGGCTACTGTCTCTGGCATGCAGAAATCCCCTTCTGGATTCCATAAATAGTTACTGTGTTTGTAGGATGCTTGTAATACTAATGCTACCTGGCAGAGAGTGAAGTTGTTGGAGACTCAATGATGTGTGACTAGGCTGCATCAAGCACTTCCAGGTCACACATAACACAGTAACATGTACAGTGAAGCTTAGCCCCAACCTCAGAAGAGCTCTCTCTACTGCACCACAATCACACTCTTTGATTTCACACACCTGACATCCTGTGTTTTTTCTGAAGTGGATTGTCAATTTAGTACCTAGCAAGAGGTACTTTTGCACAGTAAGCCTGGGCCTATTGGAAACATAGAAACATAGAAACATAGAAAATAGGTGCAGGAGCAGGCCATTCAGCCCTTCTAGCCTGCACCGCCATTCAATGAGTTCATGGCTGAACATGAAACTTCAGTACCCCCTTCCTGCTTTCTCGCCATAACCCTTGATCCCCCGAGTAGTAAGGACTTCATCTAACTCCCTTTTGAATATATTTAGTGAATTGGCCTCAACTACTTTCTGTGGCAGAGAATTCCACAGGTTCACCACTCTCTGGGTGAAGAAGTTTCTCCTCATCTCGGTCCTAAATGGCTTACCCCTTATCCTCAGACTGTGACCCCTGGTTCTGGACTTCCCCAACATTGGGAACATTCTTTCTGCATCTAACCTGTCTAAACCCGTCAGAATTTTAAACGTTTCTATGAGGTCCCCTCTCATTCTTCTGAACTCCAGTGAATACAAGCCCAGTTGATCCAATCTTTCTTGATAGGTCAGTCCCGCCATCCCGGGAATCAGTCTGGTGAACCTTCGCTGCACTCCCTCAATAGCAAGAATGTCCTTCCTCAAGTTAGGAGACCAAAACTGTACACAATACAGGATTGAAATTAATTTCAGCAACAAGTTGCCTTTATATAGTTCCTTTAACACAGTAAAACATCTCAAGGTGCTTCACAGGAGTGTTATCAGACAAAATCTGACACCAAGTCACATAAAGAGATATTAGGACAGTTGATGAAAAGTTTGGTCAAAGAGGTAGGTTTTAAGAAGTGACTTAAAGGAGGGGAGAGATGTAAGTTTAAGATCAATGATCTTTCATCTGAACAGGAAAAAGTTAGAGATGTCACAGGTTTTTAGCAAGTACAGAGGCTGGGAAAGGGGGGAGGAGAGGAAAGAACAAAAAGGAGGTTCTGTGATAGGCTGGAAGTCACATAAATGACAAAAGGGATGATGGTGCAAAGCAACAAAGGGTGGTAACGGAACACTAAATGAAACACAAGACAGGTTGAGAAGAGTTTTAAAGGATAAAAGTGGAATCATTGCCAGCACCTGCTTTTCAAAAAAATGGGAGCAGTGATTATGTTCTGAAATTGTTGAACTCAATGTTTGTTATATATGCAGACAATAGGTAGACGCTCTGTGTAGTTACTGTATAGTTGCATAAGATGGAGACTTGTTTACCTGATGTACTATCAATGAGGTTTACACTATGTATATCCTATGCTGTCACCATTAGAGGGTGCAACTGGTGGAGACTGGGGTTTCCTGCCCTGGTGGCAGGGGCTATATAAAAGGGGAGCCACCATGCGGCTGCCTCACTCTGGAGTTACGAAGGTCACTACAGTTTGAGTACAACACATTGCCTCGTGGAGTCATTCATAAGTACATTACAGACATAACAATGTTGAGTCTGGAAGGCTGTAAAGTGCCTAATCAAAATATGAGGTGCTATTCCACAAGCTTCCATTGAGCTACATTAGAACAGTTTAGAAGGCCGAGGGCAGAAAGTTCAAAGTGGCAATGGGACAGACAATTAAAATGGCAAGTGACCGGAAGCTCAGGGCCACGTTTTTGAACTGTTCCACAAAGCGATCACTCAATCTGCATTTGGTCTGCCCAATATTTTGGCATAGAGGCATGTGAGCTACCCACTGAAGCACGACTGACACCTCATGAGCCATCATGAATCCTGATAAGACCCCAGGGAAAAACCCCAAAGTCCCCTCCTTGTCTGAAGGCTGAATAGTTGGAGTGAACTGGAAGTCCAGGCCAAGACATA